>NC_142045.1:60439216-61064216 GCF_982192425.1 Myodes glareolus
GTATTCTGTCTGCTATCATATGATCAAGCCATTGCCATATATTACTGCATTTGCAGCAGAGGAACTCTGCCGCATCTTTCCAACCACAATTGACTGAAAGCTCTCTAAACAATGAGCCAAAATAATTCTTTTGTGTCTTAAGCTGTTGGATACTTGACAATAGTTGACTATATTGGTTACTTTTTTCATTGCAGTGACAAAATAACTAATAAAAATGAGGAATATCTTAGTTTCGTTTCCTGTTGTTGTGATATCAACCCTCTGGTATAGTCACAGTTCATTTCTGTGAGGGAGTAAAAATGACAGAAACACAAAGCATGGATAACATTACATCACCAGTAGTGAATAAAAGCAACTAACAATACATGCTTGCTACTGTTCAGCTCGCTTTCTCTGTTCTTATACAGTCCAGGATCTTCCTCCTACGGAATGATACTACCTGCAAATGATTAAGTCTTCCAACTCAATTAATGTAAGCAAGATAATCCCTCATAAATATTCCCACTGGAAACTTAATCTAGACAATTCCAGGTGATTATAGGCTGTATCAAATTAGCAATTAAGACTAACCATCACAATGATTTATTTTGGCTCATGGTTTGGATGAACACAATTCATCTGGTGGGGAAGCCATAGCAGTCAGAACCTGAGGTAGCTTCTCATACTGCATCTACTGTTAAGGAACATAAAGAGATGTATGTTAGCACTCAGTTGGATTTTTTTTCCTATCTTAATTTAATCTAGTACCCACATCAGGATGAATCTGCCCCCTTTAGTTGACTCTCTCTGGAAAGTTCTACCACATACATGTCCAAAAATGCACTCTACAATACCAGGGAATTTTGAAGACTAATCAAGTTGGAAATTGTTATTAGCCATCACTAGTTCACCCATTGTCAACTTGACATCTAAATTTATTACTTTAAAATTGTAACATTCTACTGTTGGTCTCCAAAGGCTCTCAGCCATCTCAAAACACAAAAAAATGAATTTAATATATCTCCAAGAGTCCCCATGTCTTAATAATTCTAACACAATTCAAAGTCTAGAGACTCTTCTGGCATTTAAGGCAATCTTATAACTGTGAACATCTATGAAAATCAATGATAAGTTGCATATTTCTAATATCCAATGGCATAGAGTAAACATTCCTATTCCAAAATTGAGGGATAGAGTCCGAACAAGGAACGTTTAGGCCAGAGCAAGAATGAAAAACCCAGTAGCTTGGTGCCTTTTGTCAGCCACGGTTTACATTTCTGGCATCTCTGGTCATTTTGGAATTTCTACTGAAGCTTAGATATCACCATCACAGTTGTATGCAAAGCCCACTCAAGACCTCAGTGGAATTAAAATTACTTTGCTGAACATTGCTTTCTAGAACTTTTGTGTAATCCTCCATGATCCTTGTCTTAGTTAGGGTTTGTATTGCGGCAATAAAACACCATGAACAAAAAGGATGCTGGGGAAGAAAGGGTTTATTTGTCTTGTGTTTCTACATAGCTGTTCATCACCAAAAGAAGTCAAGGCAGGAATGCAAACAGGATAAGATCCCAGAGATAAGAACTGATACAGAACCCATTGGGAAATGTTGCTTACTGGCTTGCTTCATATGGCTTGCCCAGCCTTCTATCTTATAGAACCCATGACAATGAACCCAGAGATGGTACCACCCTCTATGGGCTGTGTCCTCCCTCATTGATTACTAATTGAGAAAATGCCACAGAGCTGCATCACATGAGGCCTTTCTTCAACTGAGATCCTTGCTCTCTGATGAATCTAACTGTGTCAAGTTGACACACAAAACCAGTCAGTATGACTTCTATCTGCCAAACCACAGGCAATATCAAGTTCTGCTGTCTTCTCATGATATGACCAGAAGGACTCGCCTGGACCACAACTGCAGCTACCTCTATGAGTTTCTGTAACTGAATCTTGGAACATAATTTCCAAAATAGCTATTTCCCAACCTGGAAATCTAGAAGATCTACTCCATTCAAATTAATGGAATTTTGTTGTTGTTTTGGTTTATTTATGTGGTAGTTTGAAGAAGAATAGCCCCCAATAGATACATATATTTGAATGCTTGGTCATTAGGGAGTAGTACTTCTTGACAGAGATTAAGAGGTGTGTCCTAGTTAGAGTATGACCCTGTTGGACAAAGTATATCCTTCAGGATGGACTTGGGGTTTCAAAAAGCCCATGCCAATTCAGAGTCTCTCTCTTCCTGCTGCCTGTGAACCCGAATGTAGATCTCTCAGCTGCTTCTTTAGTACCATGTCTGTCTACACGCTATCATGCTTCCTACCATGCTGATAATAACTAAACCTCTGAAACTATAAGCCAGCTCCAATTAAATGTTTTTCTTTATTAGAATTATCACAGTCATGGTGTCTCTCCACAGCAATAGAACACTGACTAAGGCATTTTGCCTGGATTTTAGATTTTTAACATAGACAATACTCTGTAGTTCAAGCTGGCCTGGAACTATGTAGCACTCTCTGATCTTAAACTTATGGCATGCTGAATTGGACCTACATCCAGAAAATAAAAAGAAGAAAAGGATAGAGTGTGAGAAGGAAGGAACGAGGGGGAAGGAAGAAGGAAGGGAGAGAGGGTAAAAGGAAAGGCTCCATTCTATACTCTTTCCTTATTAACTTGCAGTACACATTTGTATATAGTGGGGACATTGATTCCACTACTTATTTGCATTCAAACAAAGTTATCTTCTTAAATAGTTTACTACCTTAATAGCTGTACTCTATATTCATGCAAGAGAGTTTAATACACTGTCATTAATCGATAGTAAGAAATATATATTAAGAAGTATATCCTGAGCTAGAATGATGACAATGAAGAGGATGATCAAAGGCATCCTGGGCCAAGGAGAAAGCAAGATGCTATTTCTACAACTACTACCACCTCCACAAATGAAACATGCCCTGCCTTTGCTAGAAAAGTAACATTGTTCCTATTGTAAGGTAAGAAAGTCATACACAAGTTATGGTAGTCCCAGTTATTCATTCCTTGGCCCACATTCTATTTCCATCATCTTTGTGGCAATGCCCTTTAGGCATACATTTCCTCGCCTTTATGGTAGAAAAGGAGATTTTCTCTTTTCTCCTGTCACTAATGAGCAGAGCTGACTTACCCTCCATGTCACAGGCAATTGGCATGTACAGGTTCACCTCCTCCAATCGGGTGGTGTTAAACGTTTTTAAAACCCATAGAAAATGCCACAGCATGTATAACCAGTTGGCTTCTCTTTATCAGCAACATATAAAGCAGCACATTTCTTTCTGAGGAGGGCAGCTTTTTTCCTTATTCTTCTTCTTTTTTTTTTTTTTTTTTTTTGTTGACACAGCACACAAGACAACAAAGGTTTGCCACAGAAACAGCTTCTGGTTGTACTTGAACCTCGGGCAGTCAGTGCTGCGTAGGCTCTGCTCCACCTCCAGGAATCTGTCAGCCTGGAATTAGAG
Source organism: Myodes glareolus (assembly GCF_982192425.1). NCBI lineage: Eukaryota > Metazoa > Chordata > Mammalia > Rodentia > Cricetidae > Myodes > Myodes glareolus. Next base: position 60,442,696 of record NC_142045.1, read on the forward strand.
CATCGAATGCAGTCGAGAGTAATTTGTTATTGCCCTACTGGTATCTTATCACTCCTGTTATAATAGAGGGTTTTATTTCAGAGCCAAACAATTATTTGTAAGGATATGCTGTTAGAGCTAGAAAATTGATTTAAATCTCAAGGAGCAGTGAAAATGAAAAAAGAAGAGAAAGCAAGAAATCTCTAGATCAGCTACACTGATGTCTGAAGGTATGACAGACCAGACAAGAAGTTAAACGCTTTTTAGGAAGAGTTGTTCAATTGGGTTTTCATTAACCACAGACTATTTTCAGAGAGCTACTAAAATAATAGATCTGAGTTTAAATCTAGGAAGGTGTTAGGTAAATTGGCACTTAAGAATATTCAAGTGCAGATAACTATATTCATATCTACCAGGAAATCAAAAGGAAAGGAAAGAGCCATTCCCCTTAGTGCTCCCATTCTTTTTAATAATTTGATTGATTTTCTACTCGAGTTCAATGATTAATCTCTTAGTGGGTATAAGAGCAGAAACCTTTCACTATCTTATCTCAGTTGAAGCCATCTTTGTTTTTGTTTTTTCCCTCTAACCTGAAAAGTCCTGTGAGAAAGCACCCAATCCTGTTCTAGAAATGCAGTATCATTTTCAATAACTGCATGGTTATCCAGATAACTTCATGGTTTTGGCTCTTGTTAAACTGCTTACTTGCTTCATCCTGCAACTGCCAATCAAGATGTAGTTTTTCTATGTTGTCTCTGAAAACTCCCTGTAATAGGTCCCACAAAAGGCGTCCTTCCCTATAAATAGGAATGGAGGAAGTTGTCTCCTTGCCTCTAGACTGAATCATGAAAACTTGCACAAAATAACCCAGCAAAGACTAAAAGGCAGTGTGTTGGCAGCAACAGAGAAAAGAGAATAAAGTTTTTAATAAACTGAAATTTTTGGAAAATCAGCAACACAGCAACCCTGCTGCTCTGAATTCACACTGTTTACCTGTTTAAAATGAAATCTATGTCCCTTGCTGAAATCTCTACTTTCCATTCCTCAAGATGGGAGATCTTTTAAATTTTCCATTTGATTCACCAATTTAATCACTACATTATACTCTTTTCAAGTGTTTGTCATATTTGATGTTCATTTCCTTCTAATCTAGTTGAGCCAAGCCCTCTAGGTGTTGCTCCTGGACTGTAGTAATATCTGTCTTCATTCTGGCCCACAATATATTCTGCTCTTGCTCTTTCTAAAATGATAATTTTATAATTTAATCCTATTCATGTGAACCCCAGGCTGATACCATTCTTCTTTGCTGAGCAGAATCATTACATACCTATTATATGTAGCTCTTCCATTCAGTCAAATGTCTGATTCATTCATTGTTATTTCCCTACCCACAAAGTATCCACTTATATCATAATCTGTGTTTAAAATTCCCCAATTGAAATCTGGATGTTCTTTAACAGTATTACTCAGTTCCCAATGCCACCTTGTCAAATCAAACCACAGATACTTCCTTATCTCACAACCATTGTGATTTGGTATTTAAAAAATTTTGAGGAATAAATGTTTATATGTCTACGACCAATTAGCAAATTATTGCCGACTCTATCAGTCTGGAATTATTCTCATAAGAAAACTAAGCTCAGAGATGGCCATGATGACAGTGCTAATGTATTTGGAGCCAAATCAATGGAACATCAAAGTCTGGAACTTTTAACCAATGCCATATAGCCATTTCTAAATTAACTATCAATGTAGGCATCATCATTATCAGGTCCAACAACTTAGAATTTGCTTTGTTATTGATAATCTAAATAGGTGCTTTTTACCACTCTAGTTGGAGGCATAAACTTGGGAGAGAGGAGCCTAAAAATTATAATGGAGGTTCCTTGCCTGCCGGCCTATTCCCGAATAAACAATCAGAGACTTATATTAATGATAAAAATTTAACTGGTGGCTGGGCTTATCACTAACTAACTTTTACTTTTAAATTAATCCATTTTTATCATTTTATATTATACCATAAAGTTTGTGGCTTATTACCTCACATCTTGCTTTTTTGGTAGTTGCTAGCCTGTCTCTTGACTCTGCCCTCTTTCTCCTGTATTCAGTTTGGCTTTCCCACCTAGCTATATTCTGCCCTGCCAAAACATCTTCTTTATTAACCAATGATAATAAAACATTCACATATTAAAATCTCACGTGATATAGCCATCTTTATTTAGAGCATCAGACAACTCATACTCTGAGGGTTAAGAAGAATCATTTAAATAAAGTATACACAAGCATAAGCACAAGTAACACATGACAAAAACATGTATTTTTTAGAGGCATATGAACAACAACAGTTGAAGAAAACTCATTCTTATTTGCTATACCTAGGAGGAGCCCAAAACAATTCCATGTTTTAAAGAAACTCAGGTCACAAGACTCATCTCTTTTTCTTGGAGTTTTCTCACAAACACTCAGAAATCTCTTCACATAACTCTACTTTTGGATCATGTTCCAACATACCCCTCTTTTTAATATTTTTTAATAGCAGAATATCCAGAGTGATTTTGATTTGAGATGTTGTAGATAAATCTAGTCATTTGATGCATGAGTTTGCTAGAGGCAAACAAATTATAAAGACAATGAATAATACTAGACTGGTGAAAGTTCTATGTGAATACTGGGCCATCAAAAACAGGGATTCAAGCTATATCTAGTACATTATTGTATTAATCAGAAAATATAAAGAATAGCTTGAAAAGTGATCCATTATAATTTATTATCCTAGTATCTTATAAAACATAAGCCCCATACTTACCTTTAGCAAGAATACAGATGATATGATATCCTATACAAACAGGAAGTGATTTAATACCCAAGGGAAAAGTGAATGTTTTACATTCTTCTGATGAATGAATGAGTCCATTATATTCCCAATATCTAAGCATAAACACAAAATCATTAATAAAATAATTTATCCCTTGGTGCATATGGTCTTAACTTGGTCCCAGGTGAGCAGATGACTTCTGATGATATAGCAAATTTCTTCTTTTGCCCTTTAGCTGGAGGTTTGCTGACTTCCACTGTATCCTTTCTCTCCAACACCTCTGATGGTTCAGGTCTGGAGAAGCTGAAGAGGAATCACAGTGTTTCAGTAGATATATTTGCAATGACAGATGTACATGTCCACCCAACTTTCTTCAGAAGTAAAAATAGGGCAGATTAATGTATAATCTTGCTTATTTGCTTCTGCAAAAAAACCAGAGAGATTAGAGTATGCACAAGTATGAGTCTACTGCAAGAAATAATCCTATAAGAGAAGCAGAATCTGAAACAATATTTAAGGATATATGAAATAACCATAATAGAGAAATCAGAACAGGAAGCTCTTCTACCTGTTGGGCTGTGGAAAAGAAAGTATTAATATATTAATAAATATATGGATCATGAATTACCCCATACAATTAGATGAGCCATCAAGAAAATAAATATCTGCCTGTGGAATGGGAGAATGTTTTTTTTTACAATTTTTTTTTACAATTTTTTTTACAATTTTTGTAATCAAAAATTCAGCTCATATAAAAATATCTCATAGTTTGCCATGTGGATAATGATTTCCTATCCTTCCATAGAAATCTGCAAATAAAATTTGAAAATCCATATAGTTCTGAAAGACTCTTAAAAATTGATTGTTAATTAAGGCTAATATAACTCAGTAAGGATCAAAACCATACAATTTTGACATCGGGTCCTACCCTGATTTACTAATTGAGCAAGAAAAGTAAGGTAAGCAGTTAGAATTTCATGTCACTCACGGTGTAAATAAATCCATTCCAATGTTGATCCTCTGATGCTATGATACTTGTGGGAGACAATTTAGTGGAGAAAATATAAAGGCAGTAAAGGATCTAATGATATACAAATGCTTCTTTTAGTCTGGATTCAAATAGCTGTAGTTCTCCTTTGCCTCTTAAGATGTGTAAGGACTCTCCAATGCTGTCTCTCCATCTAGAATTTTAAATAGATTGGTTAGTGCATATAAACATTTTGATTTGATTTTGCTGAAATTGTGCAGAAAACACCCAGCACAACTCCTGAAGCTGGGAAAGAACTGATAAGCAAATTCCTCTACCCTACAACCCCAGATTGCCCAACTTAAAAACTTAGCTTTTATAACTCTTATTCTTCACCAAAAAATACTGACTTCACAGAAGTCAGTATTAGATTGATCATTAAATTCCTCACTCCATGCTTCAGGATCATTTTCAGGCAATGAAGGATATGTATCAAAAGGGGCTCCAGTAAGGGAGTTGAAGGAATTACCACTGTAATGGGCATAGTTGTCAGTGGCACTGATGTGGAGGCCCAAAAATGTGAGCCTATTTCCACCTTGTTTGAAGGTCAGAAAATTTCAGATTGCTCAAAGTTGTTACCATTCCACTCTGACCAGGAGTCAGAGAGTTGGAACTTACTTTCTATCTCCTTCCATATTATTGTCTATTTATACATCAAACAAAAATCCCACCTAGATTTAGATCAGAGAGTTCTGTTCTCTCAAAGTTATTGTAAACAGGTGTGGTTAATATTCAGACCTTGTATTTCAGAAATAGAGAAGTAGATACGTTTCTACCCCAAACAAAATCTAAGAATCAGGAGGGATTTGTCTACAGAATATATTTGTCTAGTGTGTGAGTGTTACTTGTCTTGTTCTAGCAACAGAATGTTTAACTAAGAATGTAGCCTGCAGTCTTCAATTGGTGTGTTCATTTACTTGAGTTAAGTTAATACAGGTTTTATTATACTCCTACATTTTAGCTTTGTGGGTATTTTAAGCAAATGGAAATTAAACTCAGGCAATTTCAGTGTTCACTGAACCTCCCTCCCAGTATTATCCTATGTTTTCTGTTTTATTATTTACACTCATATATTCTTTCTCTTTGCTATTTTTCTAACCCCCATGCCTCTTCCCTGGTAAGTTTTATCTTCATTGAAGCTGATCTCTGACAAACTGAAAATCTCTTTTTTGATTCTCTTTCCAATTTTAAGATTTGGTGATCCGTTTATGTTTATTGAAGTCATTAGTCATGTCTTTGTCATGATTAATTTCCTCCTTATCTTCCTTGAGAATTTTGAAAATAGTTCAAATTAATGACCAAGTGACCCAAAATTTAACAAGGATCTTTCCCCTTGCTATTGATACCTCTTCAATATTCTTTCAGACTCTGTCCCATACTTTGTTATCTGGAAACCAGGAATTATAATCATAAACAACTTGCAAGCAATCTAATAGTTATGGTTTTAATATTTGTGTTTTTCCTTTCCTTAAAAAGAGATGTACAAGCACAAATAAGGCAAAGCCTCCCCTGGTCTGCCCCATTAGTCACTCCCTCCCCTCTGTGAGAATCCCCACTCTCTTTCATATGACAATGCACTCCCTAATTCACTCCCACTTGTTTCCTGATCTAGAGATGGTGGGACCTGGGAGAGCAAGGCGTAAAGATGAGACAGACTGAAGTCTCATTTAATCGGTAACTTTATTCAGAGCATTGAACAATTAATACTCTGGGGGTTAAGAAGAGTCACCTGAATAAATTATGTATGATCACAAGGACAAGCCACATGTGGCAAAGTCATGTTTTCCAATGGAGGCATATAAATAACAACAGCTGGCGTATGTTGTAATGTGGATCACGGGCTGTGTTTCTGGTCAGCTCCTGGCCTCTCAGCTAGCTTAGTCCCCAAAATAACAACAAACAAATTGTATTCATTTAAACACTGCCTGGCCCATTAGTTCTAGCCTCCTACTGGCTAACTCTCACATTTTCATTCAACCCATTTCTAATAATCTGTTTGTCATCACAAACTCGTGGCTTACTGGGAAAGAATCAGCATGTCTGACCTGGCAGCTTCATGGCGGGTGGTTTTCTGCCTGCCTTCTTCTTCCCAGAATTCTCTTCTGTCTACTCCATCTATCTAAGGGCTGCCCCATCAAAAGGCCAAGACAGCTTCTTTATTCAACCAATGAAATCAACACAAATGCAGAAGGACCTCCTACATCAGATTTAAACTCACTCCTGTTATACATGAAAGGAGTCCAAAAGCATAGTCCAAGAATAATTCCATGTTCTGTAAAAACTGAGGTTACTGGACTCATTTCTTGTTTTCTTAGAATTTTCTCACAAGCACTCAGAAATCTCTTCCTGCAACTCCATTCACAAAACTCCATTTGCTGGAAGAGAAAAGTGCTCCTCTAAATGGTGAAGTAAGGAGCAAAATTTATAAGAAAAGAAAAGCTTCTCACATGTACTGCAGAAAACACAGCATGTTTGGGTAAAGTTATAGACTTGGACTGTGTTTCAGCAGGTACTATCTGAGCTGACCTCCCAAATATCTAATACAAGTGGGAAAAATACTTCCTGCTCTAGCAATCTCATTTACCAAAATAAAAGTCTACCAAAAAGCAAACATCTTCATTTATCTTTAATGTACCAACACATAAAAAAATTACAGTTATCACAGTAAATGAATCATAGCATACAAGGAAAGTTATCATTTGTAGTCTGTTTATCTAACCACCATCACAAGACTCCTAAGGAAAACAATGGAGATGAGGAAAAGGTCTAGTAAGTAACGTCTAAGCATGAGGACCTGAGTTCAGATCCCCTCTACCCAGGTAAATAATAGGCATGGTGGTTAGATAATCCTAGTTCTATATAATCCTAGTTTATATAGGATTATATAATCCTATATAATCCACACTTATAATCCTAGTTCTAGGGACGAAGAGACAGAAGAAACTCTGAGGCTTTCTAGGAAGTTAGTCTCACAGTTAACTTCAGGTTCCTTGAGATTTATCTCAAAAAGTAACATGAAGAATGACAGAGGAAAACACTTAGCATCAACATGTGAACTACACACATACAAGCATGCATGCAGCCTTACACACAAGAACAGAGCAAAAAAAAAACAGGTATACATATGTACACCACCACACACAATTAGAGGGAAAAAACTAAATTAAATTTAGATGTAAAAAAAGAAAAGCCTTGGTTTGATGTAGTGACCCTTCCAATATATTTAAAGAGATATTTCCATTTTCTAAAAGTAAGTAATTATAATCTCACAATATAAAACACCAAAGTAGGTTCAGAGGTCACCCAGTTACCCATGAGATCTGTGATGGTAAAACTACTTTCAGATTAAATGATCAGTCACAGGTAGACCACTACTGTGTTTTTCTCTCTGTCTCCCTGTCTCCTTCATCTCAGGAAGCATTGGAGCATATAATTACTTGATTTTCACACAAATGGTCAATTGCCTCAAATAACAGGAAGATGAAACAAATTTAATTCTGGGATCATAATTTCTATGACTGTCATTGAAAATATATCCATCTGACTTATATTTGCTTGACTCAAATGAACACATTTTTAAAAGTCGAATCATCTAATTTGCTTACTTTAAAAAGTTCTGCTTGGTGACCAGCCTCTAACTGCATTGTGCTTGAGATTCACATAAAAGGACTGTGTCAGAGTGGAATCAGGACAGCTACAATGAGAAAAGGGAAGCTTAAAGCATATGCTTCTTTAGGATTGAAATAGGCACTGCAAATTCTGAGAATGGAATCAAGTCGACAAGGGCAATATTTAGGAGCACCATGCATTACAATCATGCTGAAATTCTATAGGTTGGGGCTATTCAGTAAATTCTCTTAGCTGACACATACATTAGGTAAAATGCTCAGAGGTGAATCAGAGAGGCTGCTCTCTGCATTTCAGATCTCCTAGTCACAGAAATAGTCTAATGACAACACTTAAGCTATTAGAAACAGTAAAATAAATCCTTACAGTAAAAGCAATCTTAGTGACACTATATAGAATCTGTTGACATGAAATGTCATTACACCTTCCCTAGGCATTTATTTTTTTATTATTCTAAACTTGTATTACCATGGAAAACATCTTAGCAACCAAAAAATGTTTCGGTTTCCAGCTTTGAGAAATTCTGATCATATGATTTGGCTTTTAAAGACAGAGATTAAAATACTGACTGTGGAGATAGGCACCATAGGTTCAAGTCAGGGACATGCCTCTCTCATTGGCTGTATAACATGATTTGTTGATTTGCTAACTCTGATATTTCATATATAAAGTGGTTGCTTATACCCACCTCAGAGAAGTTTGAATCATAACACTGTGGTTAAAGACCTGGTCTCTGGAGCTAATCATTTTGAGGTTCAGGGCTAGTGTACCACTTAGTGACTGTGTAAGCTTGGATGGTCTTCAGTACTCCAGTACTGCCATTTGTAAAATGAGCCTCTTGGGCATGATTAAATATAATAGGAAATAAATTAGGGCTGACAGATTTAACAAATAAAATAAGATGCTCCATTAAATTTGAATTCCAAATGGAATAGAAGCAATTTTTGTCCCATACCTATATTAAAAAACTGATTCTTATAATACATTATAATTAATTAAGCATCTTATGGTTTTTTCTTAGATTTTTCGATCTATGAAATATATTATTGAAAAATATTTATTTAGCTAATTATCTTAGTCAGGGTTTCTATTGCTGTGAAGAGACACCATGACCATGGCATCTCTTATAAAAAAAATTTAATTGGGTAGCTTACTGTTCAGATGCTCAATCCATTATTATCATGGTAGGACATGATGTCACGAAGGCAGATATGGTGCAGACAAAGAAGCTGTGAATTTTACATCTTGATATGCAGGCAACAGGAAATTGTCTTAACTAGGCATAGTGTGAGCATAGATGACTTCACACCTCTTAATAGTGCCACTCCCAATGAAGCTTTTGGGAGCCTATTATATTCAAATTACCACAATAGTATTTATTATTAATTCAGAAATTTTACAAAGAAAATATTCCTTGCTCAGTAAGATATAAAGTTTCATGAAAAATAAACTTAAAAAAACATATAAACAATCAGCCAGTATATGGAAATTATGTGACACAGTCTAATTTTTTTCTGGAAAAAATTGACAAATACTGTGTTTGTAGTAATGAGAACAATATTTCTATCTTCTACACTTAGGAAAAATGTTAGTATGTGCTACATAATAATCATATGAACTAGCATTTAAAATCATGAATGCAGGACTTGGCAAACATTAACTGCTTGATAAATGAGAGATACTGGAAGGCATCTCTGCTGTTTAGATGAGAGAATGCCATCTCAATGAAACTGCCTCTCCATTCACTAAGGAACAACTAGTTAGTTATTCAATCAATCCTAAATAGTCATTAGGTTATTGCTCAGTGTTACTAATAGTAAAAGGTTCAAAGCACATGAGAAAAGCTAGTACAGTAAGGTTAGTATTGTTTCTACCAAAAGCCAGAGGTTACTATAAACTCAGTCCATCTACAAAGTCATTAAGAATGAAGAAGTTCAATTCAATGCCCCTTTCTGGCCTCCATGAACAACTACATTAACTTTCACACATGTCACACATATACCCATAATTAAAAATCAAAAATAAATCCTAAACAAAAGTAAATTACTTTGCACTCTGGTTGGTGCCTGCAGCACATTGAGGAAATTGAACTGCCGTTTATAGTCATACTTTATTTATGTTTTAATAAAGAAAGCTTACCTGAAGATCAAAAGGTAAAACTAAATGACTAGAGGCCAAGCAGTGGTGTCACACACCTTTAATCCCAGGATTCATATATGACACACACATACACATAACTAATAATAAAAAATAAATCCTAAACAACAGTAGCTTTGCACTCTGATTGGTGCCTGCAACACACTGAGAAAAAAAGTAATGGTAAAATACCTCCTAATGAGTTCTGCTATAACCATAGTTAAGTGTATTAGTCAGCTGTCAACAGAAACGCCTCCTCCTGTAGTGTGTAAGAACAAATAATGTGTCCCACAGTCAGACACTGCACAGAGAGAGAGACAGAGAGAAAAGGCCTGGGAACCCTCAGCACTAAATGGTATGACTCCATCCAGTTTTTCTCCCTAGAACTCAGGTACCCCTGTAGATGAGGCAGGAAGAATAAAATGCCCAGAGGGGACAGAGAGCATCAAGAGAACAAGGTCTAAATCACCTACACAAAACTCATATGAACTCACAGAGACTGAACAAGCAAGCACAGGGCCTACAATAGTCTATACAAGGTCCAACACACACACACACACACACACACACACACACACACAAGAGTGTGATTAAGTGAGTGACTGATTCATGTGCCTTTCCTATACTCTTTTCCTTCTGTTAGTTTGCCTTGTCCAACTTGAATATGATGGGTTTTTTTATTTTATTATATTTTATTTTGTTTTGTTTTTAATGCTTAGAAGTCTGTTCTTTTCTAAAGAGATACAGAAAGGGAGCAAATTCAGATGGATGGGGAGGTGAGGAGGAACTGGGGGAGGGAGGCTAGAGGGAGAAGAAACTGTAATTAGGACATATGGAATGAGAAGATTCTATTTTAAAAAGAAGAAAGAGACAGTTTTTTTACATAACTTTTCATCTTTCTGAACAGTTTCTTCTTTGTGGTATAATTAAAATTGAAATAAATGTTATTTAAACAGATATTAAGCAATTTTATGTTGTAAGATAGTATGAGGTGGGTTTCAAACAATCATTTTTATAGTAAAAAAATAAAACTGGTATCTAAAGATAGATAAAAAGTCACAGTATTTCTCATGGGTGTTATTGACAGATGCCATTAGAACATTTGAACTTGTCTTGATAGGAAGGTTATGTTTATTAGCTAGGACTTTTCAGAGCATTTGAAAGTTTACTTACTAAATGATTCCTGCATATATAAGAGTATAAGAACTTTGTTGTATATGTATATAACAGGAGCAGGAATTTCCAATTGAATATGGAAAATGAGTGTTAAAGAGAAGTTTTCATAATATGTAGATATAGGACAAATACTGAAGAGTAAAAGAGCATCAGCAACATAAGACACAGTATCACACGGATGCCATAGCAACAGGAAACATTCTGTAAACTGCTATTTGTCACATAGGGAGTAAATGCCTATAAAGGTTATGTCTTTTAATTTTTATTTTGAAATTACAATATAATTATAACATTTCTCCCTTCCTATATCAAACCAATGTGAGTGAAAACCTTCACAGGGTGCAAGATCATTATTCCACAGCACACTAGACAGCCAATTGCTGTGTGGTTCCTCCCTTGGAAAGACCACCTCTTCTGCTCCTCGATTGCCTCGGTTGCCTATAATTTTTATGTGGAATTCAGGTCTTGTGAGCTTTCATATATCCACTTTGGAAAGTTCATTTAGTGTCTGCTTCTTCAACTTACATTTGGGCAGTCATGTAAGTGAGAGTTTATGGGTATAGCTTCTGATGTTACTAAGAGACACAGTCTCACAGAAAACTCCCTGCCTCTCTGATCATTAAAATATTTTTATCCCTCTTCAACAATATTCTCTGAGCCTTATGGGCAGAGACATTTTGTAGTATCCACTGAGACCAGGATCCACAACTCTGCATTTTGATTATTAGTGATCTTCTGTACTGTAAAACCAACTCAACACAAGGGAAATTAAGTTTTGTAACGAAAACCTAACTAACTACTCAGTGCTAGTGAAGTCATGGTTACTAAGGAATAATTTATTCCAACTAATTTGCTAAACCAACAAAATCCCTAAAACAAAAAAAGAGAAACATTTGTCCTTATACCTACAGATAAGTACAGTTTTTATTCTTTTACAGAGAAAACTTGTCATTGCAACAGATACAGTAGTTAGTTTAAGTTGTCAATATGATGCAATTCAGAAACACCTGGCAAGTGAATCCCAGTGAGGGATTATCTTGATTATCGTGGCCTTTAGTCATATCTGTAGAATTCTATTGATGGCATTAATTGAGGTGAGAAAGCCTGTCCATTGGATATCACCATTCAATAATCAGGGAATTCTAAGCTGAGTAAGAGTGAAGAAAGCACACTGGGAACTAGGATGCATGCATGCATTATTCTATTACACTGAGCTCAACAGTACACTGTCACTGCCACTTCAAGTTTCTACATCCTTGACATCTTTCCCCTCCATGATGTACAGTAACTTGGAACTGTAATCCAGATATAAATCCTTTTTCTTCTAAGTTATTTTGTTGGGACATTCCACACGGAAAAAAGTCAGAAAACAAGGATAATGGCAGAGTTGACCTGTAAACTCCAAGGGCAAAAAGGGAAATGATGAAAACATCATATTTAAGCAATAAAGCAATCCCACATATTGGCCTAAATTAGTCTCAGCCATCCTTGAAGATGGACCTCAGATGCTATGGAAATGCTACACGTGAAAAGAGGCAAAATTTTAGAAGAACAGGAAAAAGCAAAAGGATTTGAGGGTTCCCAAGATCAAATTCTTTGTGAGAGCTGTCGTACAGACACACAGGATAGGCTCTTTTGGATGAACACAACTTGTCCCTATGTCACACAGCATCCCTTGAAACTTGGCACATGATTCAAGAACCAGGGAAAAGCACTGAATCATATACTAGGGCTAAACAAGGGCCAGAGAGAACTCTTTAGTGACTTTTTACAAAGATTAATTAAGGCTGTGCAAATAAGAGTAGCAGACCCAGAAGCTAGATGAGTACTTATTGAATCTCTGACTTTTGAAAATACCAACTTATAATGCAAAAAAAAAAAAATCCTTGGGCCTTTAAAGATCAGATCAGCACCAATGGATGAATGGATGCTGTATACAATGAATGTTGAGATATAAGGATATAATACTGAGGCTTGGGTAGGAAAAGCAATTTGCAATGGTATGAGGAGACATCAAAATGCCAAATGTTTTATTGTGGCAGAATAGAACTTCTGAGAAGGGATTGTAAATGAGGAATTCCTAGAAATAATGTCTCCACTGGCAACAGACAAAAATAGAAGGTATCAAACTTCTGGACTTTGTAGAAGATGTGGTAAAGGCCAACATTGGACCAATGAATGTGGATCAACAAAAGACAGACAAGGCAAACTGATACCATCAGGAAACTCCTTAGGGGGCTTTTCAAAGACCCCAATGTCAAATGTAGTCCCATCATTCCCAGTCATTCTGGAGAACATTTCTCATGAGGGAAATTAAAATATCCACTGCCTGCTGTAAAAAACCATACTATTCTGGATGATGGAATAGACATGAAGGATGAATCAAAAATTCCAGTAAGAAATAAGAAACTTATATTTTGGCAAACGTCTATAAATGATCTTAGACCAAAGCTAAGAGTGCATATAAACAGCATTGTTATTGAGGGATTACTAGACATGGTGTGGATGTGACTATCATTACTCTAAAATCTTGGCATTCAAATTAACCTCTTCAAGAGGCAGATATGCAATTCCTAGGAATTGGAACTCTATCTCAAGTGAAACAAAGCACAAGATGTGTTGAATGCATAGGACCAGAAGGACATAGAGGAAGGCTGAGGCCACATGTGGCTAATACCTCAGTAAATTTATGGGGTTGTGACCAACTTCAGCAATGGAATACCTAGATAAACATTCCTGCAGTCCCAGAAACTCAAGTTTCTGGGAAGGATATTATAAGTTACCATAAACAAAGGTCACTCCAGCCATTCAGGCTGTACAAGAACACAAAGCAACTAGCAAACCTTTAGAGGTACCAACAGACCTACATTTCAAATGGTTAAATGAGAAACAAATATGGGTTAAACGATGGCCTTTAACAGAAGAGAAACTGCAGGATTTAGAACAGCTGGTAAAGGAGCAACTAGAAGCTCACCATATTAAAGAATCAACCAACCTTTGAATTTCTCCTATATTCATTGTTAAAAAGAAATCTGTAGAATGGAGAATGGTGACATATCTAAGAGCTGTCAAGAATATAATTCAACCTATGGGCCCTCTACAATCTGGAATTCTGTTGCATTCCTTATTACATAAAGGATGATCTCTTATAGTTACCAATTTAAAAGATTATTCCTTTTGCTATACCTTAACCAGAAAAGGACAGATAAAAATGTGTCTTTACAGTTACTACTTATGATAATTCCTAGCCTACTAGGAGTTATCAATGGATCATGCTCCCACAGAGAATATTCAACCAGCCCACCTTGTGCCAATACTATGTAAGTCAGTCACTGGAAATAATACAAAAGCAATTTCCTTAATCTATAATTTACCATTACATGGAATACATTTTGCTACCTCATTGAAATGTAGATACTTTAGAAAGAATGTGTGAAGATGTAAAGAAGTATTACATAAATGAGAATTGCAAATTGCTCCTGAAAAGATACAAAGAGGGGATTCTGTCAATTTCCTAGGCTATAAAATAGGTTTACAGAAAATTAGGACACAAAAGGCAAAAATTATGAGATAGCAATTGCTGATTCTTAATAATTTTCAAAGATTGTAAGGAGACATTTCCAGTCTATGAGTGGCTGTTGGTAACCTGATTTAATAGTTCATTTAAACACAACCTTAGACGGAGAACAAAATTTAAATAGTCCCAGGAAATTAATAGCTGTAACTGAGAAAGAATTAACTGTCTATAAGGGTTTTGCTATTATATTCCAATTTATTGTTTGTCTTTTCTTCCATTTCTTTGAGGGAATTTCTCATTTCCTCTTTAAGAGTTTCAAACATTCTCCCAAAGTTTTTTTTTTTTAGTTCATTTTCTTCTGCTTCATCTATATTTGGTTGTTCAAGTCTTAGTGCTGTATGGTATATAGGGTTTTTTTGGTGTTATGTTGCTCTTTGTGGTGTTGAGTATGTTCTTACCTTTTCTACTCATCTTTTCCTCTAATAGGTGTGGTTGGGAATGTCTGTGATGCTGTTGATTAATCTTCTAGGTGCCAGTGAATCCAGGGCTCAGATTCCTCATGGTACAGTCAGTTCCGTGTTTCTAGTTACCCCTTTGTTCACTCCGTGTTCTTGGAGGTCACTCAGCACTCCTGGGCTTTGCTCCACTCCCTTGGAGTTTGCTGTCTCAGGCCTGCTTGAGCCTACGTAACTGGCTTTGACCTGGTTCTATAAATCCTGGTCTAGATCTGCTCCTACAAAGGTCCCTGGTTTAGAGTTGATCCTGCAGACATCTCTGGCTCCAATCTACTTCCTCAGAGAACTCAGGTGTGCCCAGACCTGCAGAGGACCTGACTCAGGCTTACCCCCTCAGAGAGGTCCCAGACTCAGGCTTGGACTCACAGAGATTTCTGGTTCTTGCCTAATCCCTTTGATGTCTGAGACCAATGCCCAGACCCATAGAGATTATGGCTCAGGCCTACTCCCTCTGAGGTCCCAGATTCATGCCTGGACTGACAGAGATCTCTGGTTTCTGCCTACTACCTTGGAAGCTCCAGATTTATTCCCAGACCCACAAAGAACCTGGCCCAGGCCTAGTTCCTCGAAGGTCCTAGACTCACACCCAGACCCACAGGGGTCCTGACTTAGGTCTACTTCCTTAAAGGTCCCAGATTCATGTCCAGACTCTCAGCAGTATCTGTATCTGGCTTACTCACTCAGCAGTTGCTTCCCTGTACCTGTTCAGGTGAAGTTTGCTGTCTCATGTCTGCCCTGTTCCAGGTTGCTGGCTCAATCCTGGTCTGCCAATGTCTTTTGACTCAATCTGCACTCCAACCTAGGTAGCTGGTTCAGTCCCACTCCTATGGAATTTGTTGCCTCAGGCCTGCTCCAGCCCAAGGTGAAGTTCATTGCCTCATGTCTATTATTCCTGTTTACAATATTTGTACAACTATGCAACACTGTTTTGTCAAATTGTGTGCATGCATGTTTCTCCCTTTCTTTAAGAAATTTTGTATATTGATACAATTTTAGGATATATTTACCATATTACACTACACATTTCTACCTCTGAATAAGATACTTTTATATTGTTTACATTTTGAAGTCATTGTCCTCATTTGCTACACAGTTGTTTAAAGATTATTTAGTATTCTAATATGAAGTCTTAGTCTTTAAGATATATAGATATTAAGAATTATAGGTTAATAATCATCCATGTTTGCCATCCTTATAGTTAGACTAATCTGGTTCTGTAGATGTATAGAGATTGTATTTCACATAGATTAGTAGTCATCAACCACTTCAGATAACTACAGAATATGGGATTTAAATAACTTAAGGTTCTGTTTAAATGAGACACAATTGCTCCTGGCAGCACTGACCTATTCCTGAGAGAATGTTGAGTCCCAAAGACACTCTACTTGGAGCTTGTTTTCTTCTTCGCAACCGAGGAACTTCCCATGCCTTAACCACTGACAAAATGCATGATGTTTAGACTAGACAAGCAGGATACTAGAAAAAAGACCACCAAACCTTGACAAGACAGGGTAAGACAGTTTTGCAATTTTTCCTGCCTCTGAAAATGGTCTGTCAGTTACTCTAGACCTTAGCCACAGTTGGTTGTTCCAACATTGCAAATGAGACCTTTGGTGATTGCCCAGGTAACCAATTGTTTCTGCCATTTACTGCAGATTTTGAAAGCTGCATGACTGAACTTTCTACTCAAGTAATATTATCTCCCTTCTCAGGCCTTCAATGGTTTTGAAGACTAGATGGTTGTAGTTACTTTTGTCTTATGACTTAGCAAAGTCATTTCTAATATAGGACTAAGACTCATTAGGATAGATTAATTATTGAAACATTAAGTGTTTGTTTCTTGTTTAATATTGTTTATGTTGGCTGTAATTTTAATTTTTATACTTGATATCTGTTCTTATTGTATATAGTTTTGTATTGGGTTTAGAACTCTTTTATTTAGACAAAAGGAGGAGGTTCTGGAGAATCTCCTTCAACCAGGGGCCTTTGAGATGCTGGACCAAGTTGGCAGTAACATTAGGTACAAAAACATGAGTACTCATGCACCTGATCTCTGTCTCCTTTCTGGCTGGCTGCTGGATTCTGTTCCTGTTGCCCACTCCTACAAAGGACTGTGATCTGTGAGTTCCCACTAAATAAAGAACCCTTCATTAAACCAAACTGTGTGCTAGTGTGGGACTATTTTATTCACATTCTCATACACTTTCATTATCCTTTGCGTTCACAGAAACATTACTCAACCCATGCTGGCACCCTTGGAATCTAAACAGGATGGAGAGTGCCATAGCAGCAGCCAGTAGGTCAAGGATCATCTGCAAAGAAGTACAGAACAGGTTTTCTTCTTTGCTTTTGTTGATTCAATAAAACCCTTACTTGGTGGAGGAAAGGATTTATTTTCCCTGACAGGTTTAAGTTCATCATAAAGAGGAGCAAAGATGAAAAGGCAGGAGCTTGAAACAGAAACCTTCAGAAGAAAACTGCTTATAAACCTACTCTCTATAGTTGGCAACACTAGCTTTTGTATATATCCAGGCTCACCTGCAGAGGTATGACACTGACCACAGTGGGGTCAGTCATTGTACATGAATATAGGATCTGAGAGACAGAGAGAAAAATGGCACCCAAAATAAACTTGTGGGATATGCTAGTAACCCAGAGTTTCTCCTACATATTTAAGGCTAAACCAAACATCCTATGATTAAGGCTCTTGATCCTTTAGGCCAAAGCACCATGGTCTGACTTCACTCTACCACATTTTGGATATATCTGGGTTAGGTTTGAATCATCTTCCAAAGCCATTTTACCAGAAAAAAACATTTACTTTGGAGAAAGCATTGTGTATTGTATTTATGAATTCCACCTTCATCTTATTCTGTTGCTCATGCTGTTGTGAATCACTTGTTTTCTGTTATCCACTTAGACATGACTTCACTTAGTTCTGCCTTTATTTATTCTGATTATTGGAACTATTTCCAATCAATGTGCTCATGTTTTTGTGGGCCTTCTTCTTTTCTCCAATAGAGAGGGCAGTGGATGAAGCAGGAAGGAACAAGTGTCTCAGAGAGAGCCCTGAATGTGTTAAAATTAAAATTAAGTCAAATATTTACTTCCAGATATTTGCATTTCTACAACTTCTATTCAACAGAAGAACATCAGTGCTTCCGTTGTTCCATTTGTTTCCATTCCTTTCAGTACTTGACTTGCTTAGCAGGCTGCTTTTCTGTCTCCTCTGTCTCCCAGAGAAGTGCTCTAGTCTGTTTAGTGGTCCTCCAGGATCCCATCTAATACACAGTGTTGCATTCCACACAGACTCTGTGTAATCATCACCAAATGAATGGCCCAGGCTACAGATGTTCCCTAATTATCTTTTCATCACCAGGAAGTGCAATTCCATTTGTGTCCCTCCAATCCCCCCACTCATTATAATAATAATGTCCTGTTCCCTTTCCATGGCAGCTCCATTCCACCACCCTCCAGAGTGTTCAAGAAAAGCAGGAGTTGATCCCCATCTCCTGCCATGATAGTTAAGCACTCTAACTTGAAGTAATCCCTTGGGCAGCGAAAACAGTTGCGGAGTCAGAAGTGGGAAGTCTGATCACAGCCTCCCAAGACCACTATGACAATGAGAGTGACTCCTCAGTGGTGAACTGCTCTAAAACCCAAAATGAGGCACACTAGTTTGCTGTCAAGGGCTCCAAAGGCACATGTTTCTTAGTGTAAACACTGGGAAGAAGAGTCATCAGCTAAGAGCTTGCTCTTACAGAGAACCGAGGTTGAGTTCACCTGTAGCTGTAGTTCCAAGGAATTTAACCCCTCTTCTCTAAAACACTGAATGGATACTGATGGAGTAAATCTTCACATGCAGGGCACTCACATGCGCATATGACCCACACACATACACCAACATAATTAAAAATTAAAAATAAATCTTTTAAAAATAAAATTCTAAAGACTATGAAATAATTTTTAACCTCATGACTTACTAAATAGCAATTAATTATTATAACAGGGCATTTAAGATGATAAACCAAGACTTCCCAGTGACAGGAAGTCTCAGCAGGGTACATAGAGCAGACAGTAGTACAGTATGAATTTCAGGGATAATATTTCCTGTTATATTAAAGTCTAGAATACTCTTTATAGCCTCAAACTTTGAGCAGTTGGTCACCAGCTACTTTGGAAGGCTATCAAACTTTGAAACATGCTACCTAGCTGGTAGTTGCAAGCTCCAAGAGTGAGTTTTTGAAGATTATATAACTATTTTAGTTCCATTATAGCTTCCTGGTTCCTGACTCACCAAGATGTGAAACCCCTCTGCCTCAGACTTGCACTACCATGAAATCTACCACTTGTTCCCCATGAAAAGCCATGAGCGTAAGCAAATCTTCCTTCCTTATATTGCTTTTATCATATATTTTACCACAACAATGAGAACAGTAATTAAAACAATTCTAAGGGTACCATCCCTGGTGACCTACTTCCTCTAGGTTCTACCTCCTACAGGTTTCACAATGTTCTTCAATGTGGGAAGCACCCGAGTCTGCATCACGACCCTCCTGGTATGGTCTGTGGCTCCATACCTTTACGAGCTGGGCAAGGGCCTAGGGATTAAACACAAGACACACACACACAGAGTCCGAGTCATTCACCAAGAGGTGAATGCCACGTTTATTTAGTTTCTGCCAGGTTAAATACTCTTTCCCCAGAGGAGAAGGACCCCCCTCCCATCCAGGAGTGAGATCACAGTGTTGAGAGCCTGGCACCAAGTGGCAGGTTCTTCCCAGGCAGGGGATACTGAGCTGGGAGCTGTGACAGACAGTTAGGAGAAGATTTAGGCACCCTGGGAACCCTCTTTTGCAGGTGAAATTACCATACCAAAGACAAACAAGGCTCTATGCTAATCCTCCAGGCTGGCAGAATGAGCAGAGGAAACTAGACTGGTTTAGCATAAACAGTTCTTGCATTCTGTGCTTTGGCCTCTAGGAGCAGGGGGAAGACCTAGGATCCAACACTGCAATACACCACAAGGTGGAGAACAAGTGTGGATGACATTTCACATTCAAATAGTACCATTGTTGAAGTAGTTCTACATAAGCTTCTTTGTCAAGCCTCTGTACTCTCGGAGGAAAATGAGTAGAGAAAAACAAGTTAACTAAGAACCACAGAAGCAACTGGAATTAGCCTGAGTTGGATACAATTAAATTTTTACCATGAAGTCAAATGATCCTTAACACAGAAATTAACTTCAGTAATACAAAGATAAGAAAACATTCAGAAATAATTAAGTGACCTATAAAACCATTAACTTTTATTTGCATATCAGTACCTACTAGCTACAAAGCACGAGGCTGGGTACCTTTGAGATATAATACTAACTCAGATAAATCCTTAAATAAAGATAGTTTGGACAGACATGTAATTATATAGCTCTATACAGTCAGGATACTATGTTGTCTGACATGGTCCTATGACACTCTCTCTCTCTCTCTCTCTCTCTCTCTCTCTCTCTCTCTCTGTCTGTCTTTCTGCCTCTGTCTCTGCCTCTCTCTATATATATGTGTGTGCATGTGTGTGTGTGTTCTATTGTCCTTCAAGATGTATTTCAGTTATCACTTCTTTCAATGTGTATACTTGTATCTCTCTCAAGTGCCTAGCACATGGATAGACCCAAGAGTTAAATGACTTATCAACATTGCAGTAAAACTGATGCTTAGACATATGAGATATGTATGCCCTTCACAAAAGAACAAATACAAAAGCAAATACCAAGAATAAGCACTTGTATCTGTCAAGAATATTCTTGGGAAAACATTGGAGTGCAGTGTAACTAAAACAAAAAAAACTTGTAAAATATGGGATCTCCAGGTGGATTGGACATGTCTCTTCCATTGGCTATTCCATTGCCCATGTTTATACCAATATAAATGAGAGATGTAGAAAATAGGTATGAGAGATCCTCTGTCAACACCTTGTACTTCTGAAGTGCTTACCATGAGAAATCTGCACTTCACTTAGGTCCTGAGTCTAACTGGAGAAAGTACTAGGAAACAATAAACTATGTACTGTTCCTGCAGAGATTCCTACATCTTCATGTGCAGGCAACATGAAGAGGTCTGAGACACTGGGTACAACCTGAGCATATGTGAGACCTCAAAGCCCACCCCCAGAGTGGCACATTTCCTCCTACAATGACACACCTCCTAATAGTGTCAATTCTTTCAGAGGGCATTTTCTTTCAAATCACCACACAGCCTAACAGGATTCTGTCAATGTGAGATGCCTGTGGCCAAGAGCCTTGATCAAGCTAAGGAAAGGAAAACATCTAGTTTATACAGCGCATTCAGTAAATCTTCATGGAAGTTTTTCAGAGGTTAAAGGCAAAATTTTTATATTCTGAGTGTTCCTGTGAGAACATAATGAGTACATAGACGTCAAAGTTGTGTAAACAGGAAAGAGGTAGTGTCCTAACCTGGCTTCCTCTCAGATGCTGCCATCTATTTGTGGCTTTAGTACTTTGGGAAAAGCACTGGTCTTGGCATCGACTGGATGAGAATGCCCAAACATTAGAAACCAGAGCAAGGAGAAAATTCACACTGGCCACAACAGAACCAAGAAGCAAGATAATGTACAAGTACAGAATCCCTATTACTTCCACATCAGCTTTCATTTGTTGCTTCCTCTCAAATGCACATCTAGTAATTAAGACAGAATCATATCCCTGCAGCCAGGGCATTGCTCAGCACATGGACAGGGTCCAGCAGGTATGAAGAGTTGGGTTATGTGCTAAGGTCATAGTGACAGTCCGGAGGGACATGTGGGAATCACTGGATCCTGTAGCATTCATAATAATTTATTCTCTGAACTTCTTGGCAACCAACATGAATAGAAAAGGGGTGACAATGGTTCAAGAGTCTCAGCTTTATCCCAAGACAAACCAAAAGCAGGACTGTGAGCAAGTCACTAATTTTCTGAGCCTTTGCTTCCTTGTTGATTTTAGAAAAATTAGTCTGTGATATAGAAAGAGGAGAAAGGGTCAATGAAAGAAACACAGGTTGCTACATTTTCTCAACACAATCTTGAGTTCTTGGTTCCACTAGCGAGACCAAAACAGGAACCTTGTAACCCAGTCAGTCAAACTGACAAACCATAGCTGGTAGAGTTGAAACAGACCCAAACGTTAGACTGGGATTAAAACACAGAGTCCTGGTTAATGTTTACCGTGATTGCCTTTATCCAACCTGCATCAATTGCCCTTGCTTTTGCTTCTTCTGATTCCTCCTTCCTAGCTGTTTAGTTCTAAGGATATAAATATTACATTTTGTTATTTAGGGATCTTAGGTCAGTTACATTATTTCTCTGAGAAAAGTCTCAATTCCTCAAAAAAGAGAATAAAAGTTGTCTTTATTTAAACTCTTGAACATTTAGGGTACTGTGAGCAGCAGTATTACTGAGCCACTTATCGATAACAGTAGTATTCATTTCTCCAAACAAGCAGCACTAAGAGCTCTGTCATCTTACCTCAGGCTTGAGCACAAACTTGACTCAAAGTCCCACTGGATCAGTTTAGAATCAACTTCCTATATCCACTTCAAGCAAAAACATATATTCTATAACAAAATTCCTTCAAGATAAGTGTTTCATATATGTATATTCAATTTACTAAGTAAAAGTTAAAATTATGTAATGTACATAACTATATATTATGTTACATACATACATTATACAAACACATAATATAAATGCATTTATAATTATTATGCCAGAAACTTCAAAGAATACTAAGAATAATGAGACTCCATTCCTTTCTTTAAGGAATTCAAAATTTAAATTGATGAGACACTAGGATCCTTTTTCTAATAAAAATAATGCTAAATACGTATCAGTCACTTGGTGCCAGCTTTTGTATAAACTGTATTTGCATACAGGTAGCTGATACAATGTAGGCACTATAATTAAATCTATTTTATAAACATGAAAAAGGAAGTACAGAGATAATAAATCATATAGCTCATAGGTGTCCGAATTAGGGCAGCCTAAATTACCTTAAAACAGTACCTCAATATAACACAAGGAAATTGAACAAGCAAAAGCAGAATTAGGATAGCAACTCAACTTACATTAACCTTGACTGTGTACTGCCTCAGTACAACAAGAGAAAGCAGAACAAAGAAAAGATCTAGGTCCCCAGTGATTACTTAGCAAATGAGTGGCACAAACAACATCTTTCTTTAGGAGAATCTAATGTCTGTGAAACCTTTCTACAGGGCAGGCTTTGCGCAATTCGGAACCCAGATGCTGAACATGCTTTATGCTGTTGTACACCAACAGTTTGATTCACACCTACTTTATGCAGAGTTTCAATGGCTTCACAAAATGAATCCCACATGTGCCAATTACCAAGAACCTAAAAGTTGGTCATGGCTTATTAATACATTGGAGATTTTATAAAAAATATTCTCTGAGAGCCTTCTGGAGCTCACAAGGGAAAGGAATGCATGCCACACTATATCTCTTCTAGCTTTATCTTGAGTTTTCTATGCAAGAGCTCCACTCCACAACAGCAATCAAAGAGTAATCTGAGCCACCCACAGCAGCTAAAATTCCTCACAAGCCCTCTTTCTGTTATTTTCAACAGCTGTACATTTGACCTAAGTGGAGCCTTAACTAAGTGCTGTCTTTATATTATTCTCAGAAAGAAAGCAAGGAATCAAAACAGCTAGCTTTAGCCCAATCATCCCTCCAGATAAATTTATTGCAAGTACTTAAATACTCCAGCTCTTCAATTTAAACAGCATATAAGTGAAATGTTAAGTAGAATCCATTGTAAAAAGCCAAACTAGTATTGCAGATAAGAACCACAAGTCTGTGTGATCTCACCAGACTGCCCTATTCTCTGTTGCTCTTGGGTAGATCATCAGATAATTCAACCAGTAATTAGCTTAAAAAACCTCAAGAAAAACTGGACCCTGCCCAGTTAAACCAATAATCATTCATGAAACTGACACAATTCCTAGGAGCCACTCTCTCCTGTCTCCAAAGAACTTTTTGCTTAAGAATACTCCCTCACGCTTTTCTCTCATGTCTAAACCTACTTGTCTTAATGGTTAATTCAAGTCCTGCCTTGCATTCAATGTTGCCTGTTATGGCAGAAGTTAAACCTCCTGCCCTCCACATCAGTATACATTTTCTTCATCTTCTAACTCAACTCCATGCATGTCTTCTTGTACTAGCTATGTTTTAATGTGCACTTGAGGGCTTTATGTAGTTTGAATGATATGTGCATGCTTGTCTGTGTGCACAGGTACATGTGTACACATGTGCACATTCGTGTGGAGGCCAGAAAGAAACAGAGTCACTGTATGCTGATTTGTTTTCTGTGCACAGAATCTCTCACTGACCTGGAACTGGCCTAGTAGTCCAGGTCAGAGATCTGCCTACCTCTACTTCTGGCTCCTCTGCCACCATTTGTTGGCAGGGGCTGCTTGTTCATCCCAGCTGCCCAGAACCGAAATAATCACAAGGAAACCATGTTATTTAAATCACTGCTTGGCCAATTCGTTCTAGCTTCTTATTGGCCAACTATTGCATATTAATTTAACACATTTCTATTATCTGTGAATCACCATGTGGCTGTGGCTTACCGGCTAATGTTCTGGTGTCTGTCTCCGGTGGGGCTACACAGCTTTTCCCTGACTCTGCCTCCTTTCTCCCAGCATGCCATTTAGTTTTCCCTGCCTATCTAAGTTCTGCCCTATCAACAGGCCAAGGCAGTTTCTTTATTCACCAATGGTATTCACAGCATACAGAGGGGAATCCCACATCAGCCATTTGTGAATTTCTTTTATGTGGGCTCTAAAGGCCTAACTCAGGTCCTTATTCTTGTGCAATAAGCAATTTCCCAATGGAGTCATCTCTCCAGCCCATTTCATATCCTAATGACACCTAAAATCACAAGAGATAGTAAAGGCTTGAGATATGAACATGAGCTCTAAAGATGCCCAGAGCTGAGTTCAAATCTATCCCTGTGGTTGTATCCAGTTCTACATTTCAATGATGTTGTAAAAGAAGCAGTGGGCTGCATTCCCACCACCTGGCTCCTGGCTGCCTGGCTAGCTTATACCCCAAAATAATAACACACAAATTGAATTCATTTAAACATTTAAATGAATTGAATTCATTTAATGCCTGGCCCATTAGCTCTAGCCTCTTATTGGCTAACTCTCACATATTGATTTAACCCATTTTTAATAATCTGTATCACTATTTGACTGTGGCTTACCAGCATGAGTCTAACCAGTATCCTTCTTGGAGAGAAGAGCCATGGCATTTGCCTGACTCTGCTTTCTTTCTCCAAGCATTCTGTTCAATCTACTCCACCTATCTAAATTCTGCCCTATCAAAAAGTCAAGGCAGTTTCTTTGTTTGACCAATGAAAGTAACACATAGGAAGAAGATCCTCCTACACCAGAATGACACCAATTTTCTCTTCCATAAGAATGCCATGAAGGATGACTCTAAGAAAGAAACAGATACAAATAAACAGAGATAATAAACAGTGTGCCCAGTCTACACACACATCATTAATAGAAGAATATGGCCACCCTAAGCATGACACATTTCTCTTCTACATTCCTGCACATACTTGAGTTTGCAGCAGTTTGCACAGTGGGCATTCACAGCTTTACAGCATTTTTAATAAGCAGAATTTAAGGCTCCAGCTTACTAATTGCTAACTTTACAACATTTCAGCAGCATCCTTTGTAGCTGTTAGAATTTCACTTGAGTACCACAGACTTTTCTATAACATTGGTCCCAAGCATCAGCAGAAGAGCAGCACAGACTTTATAGAACTCGACACTCAAGAGACAACAGCTAGGTCTGGACAACAGTATTATGGTAGACTATTTTTTCTTTGTTCTTTATTAGATTGTCTTCTTCTCCCACCACTGGGAAAAACATATTATATTATTATAAAATTAAAGAGTCAAAAGGTCTGGTAAGGTAAAATGCTCATTGAGATAATATGTAGGTAAACATGGTTCAGGGGTCCTGTGTTCTTTTTTGTAGTTTTCCTGGTTGTCATCTGTAATAATTAGTCTAGGGTTGTCACAGAGGATGTGATAAAAGTAAATAAATAAAAGCCTACAAAATTGTTGGAAGTCAACAAATAAAACATGATAGAATGGCTAAGGAGGTGGCTCCATCAATACAATAGTTGCCTCACTAAAACAAGGACCCAAGTTCAATTCCAGAATCTACATTAATAAAGAGCTCCCTCCTCATGGCATGGGTTTAGAAGAGCTGACTCTGCCTCTGGCATGAGGGTGGTGTCCCCAGTGGCCTGGACTGACCAGCTCAGTCACCACTCAGGCACAAATCCAGGGCTTTGGGTTGGTCTGCCCTAACATTTATCCCATCTGTGACATGCTGGAGTGCATGAAAGGATTGGTCATGCAGAACGATAGCCACAGTATCTCCATGCTGAGGCAGCAGTGGGATATCTGAGAGGTGTTTCAATGAGGGTCCAGGATTGATGGTATACTGTAGGTACCAAGGTCTGTTTCCCTTCTTCCTGGCAATTCACAGGGCCATTTGACCTCTGGCTCCCTGGAGATTCTGCACTAGCACTGGCTTGAAGGGATAGCTTAGGAAGAATTTGACTCTCTTTTGTTATGGTGATTCCACCTGTAATCAAGGTTCTAGCAGTGGGCCCCACTCGCCTGGCCCCTCCCAGCTGATTCTGCCTGAGGCACCGGGCACCTGTAATCTCCTTCTCCTGCTCCTGATGGGAGGAGGCCTTGCCCTTTTGAACCCTCTTGCCCACTGGTATAAATACCCGACTTGAGTTTAATAAAGGGGCCATTTACTCTTTGGTAAGTGAGCAAGGTCTCTTTTGTGTGTGTCTATTTAAACCCTCAGGACAGTCGTCCATTCTCGTGGGCCCGAGTTCCTGGGATCGAGTTCGTGGGATCGAGTGCCTGGATCGGGTGTGGGTATCCACAGAAAAGGCGGGGGCTTACAGTATACCAGAAGCCAGAGGCCCCGAACCAGACCAACAATTCATTTCAATGAACATTTGCAAGTAAAGCTGAGTAGACAAAAAAGTATACTTCGTGACACACTGCAGCTCTCAATTCTTCTAGACAAGTGAAAAGGTATTGGAGAGGTGGGAAAGACAGAAGAAAGAAGTGGTATTTTTGGTTTGTTTGGTTGGTTTTGTTTTTAATTAATATTTTCTTAATTTGGGGAATAAGATGCTATGGGGATGAGAGGCACATGTAGAAGGACTGGGAAATGAGTGGAATTGGGGTGCATGATGTAAAATTTCCAAAGAATCAATAAAAATATGTTACAAAAATGAACAGAAAATGTCAGATAGGATCAGGGAGAGAGAGGTGAGTGGACTCTTGGAGCTCACTGACCTATAGAGAGGAGCAATGGGCAGGCCTGCTTTTCACCCTGCCCGGCTCCCACAGGGTTAGCTTTACCCAAAATAATTACATGGAAACTGTATTCTTTTAAACACTGCCTGGCCCATTACCTCCAACCTCTTATTGGCTAACTCTCACATATTGATTCAACCCATTTCTAATAAACTGTGTAGCACCACGAGGTCTTGGCTTACCAGGAAAGATTCATCATGTCTGAAGTGGCAGCTTCAAGGTGGGCAGCTCTCTCTGACTCTGCTTCTTTCTCCCAGCGTTTGTTCTGTCTACTCCATCTATCTAAGCTGCTATCCTATCAAAGACCAAGGCAGTTTCTTTATTAACCAATGAAAGTAACACATAGATGACCCTCCTCCATCACTGACCAGCCATCCTAACCCACTTGGTGACTTTCAGGCTTGCCATCACCCAAAATGTGGGTACCTGAGGAATGATGCCAAAGATTGTTCTCCAGCCTCTGCACACAATGCACACATGTACACATACATCTGCATATATGTGGGTATGTGCATATACCCAAACATCCACATATATGCAGATTAAAGATAAAAGGGATGGAGAAAAAGGGAGGCAAAGATGTTTTTAAAAAAATGGATGAGAAATCTGAACATCACCAATCACCTCAAATCCCATACTCAGGTTTCACTCCCTGCCCTCACCCATGTTCAAACACTGCAAGCATGACTTCACACAGACTACCTGTCTAATATTCTCTTGTGGGTCAACCCCACATATGCTTTCTGTGACCACTCTTTCCCTGTGGGAACCTGTCCTCCATGATCCTGGAGGCCAAAATATTGGATGCAAATAATGTTTACGCTAACCAGCTAAGCTTCCTGTTAGTTCCGTCCTTGGTTTTGTTACAGCCTGGTACATTAGCCTGAGGGATCTATTTTACTTTAAAATGGACTCAATGTATGACTAGTAACCAAAGACGGGTAAGGATTGAATGGAGGAGATTCTAACCTAAGACAGAAAGGTATTTTGACCTGGAATACTTTTTCCACGACGGGTAAAGAGTCTGCCTGGCCATCACCACCTAAGACAAGGTGCTAGTCATCATATTTTATATAAAAGGGGGACTTGTGGGAACCTGTCCTCCATGATTCTTGAGGCCAAAATACTGGATGCAAATAATGTTTACGCTAACCAGCTAAGCTTCTTGCTAGTTCTGTCCTTGGTTCTGCTACAGCCTGGTACATTAGCCTGAGGGATCTATTTTACTTTAAAATGGTAATTTCTCAACCTGCCTCAAAGAAGCTCAGGCGCCAAGGCCCATCTAACCTGTCTGACATTGCCTTAAACCCTCGACCACCTGCCTGGGGAAAAACTCCCACAGAGGCCAGTTTCCCCAGCCCCCTCTGGGTGGGAGGAGTTTTCCTTTACTGGGGCCAAAGGTATTTTAACCCTGGATTTAGTTGAATAAAGGGGCATTCTCTTCTTGAGGATGACTGGAACTCTGTATCTGTGTGTGTGCGTCTTATGTTTTAACCCCTAGGACAATATGGAACTCGTGGGATGTGGGTGGCGTGGAAGGACGACCCCTACATTTCCCTGTTGAAATAAGAGACAAATAATGTGTTTGAACTTCAGCCTCTTCTGTATTGGACAGGACTCATTGCATCCCTGCTCTGTCCAATCATCTCATTGTGGAGCTATATAAAGAGACCAGGGTTCCAACTGATAACAAAGAAGACAGAGGGGGCACTCACCTGCCAGGCTTATTGGACATTTATAAAAGGACTCAATTCTCTAGCCTGAAATGCCAGGGGTCACACACTTGTCCATGGCCCACTCTCTTTTAGATGGGCAGAACCCACTTCACCTTTAACATGAAAAACAAAGCTAAGAGCCAACATAGTCTGTGCATCTGTAAAGGTCAAGGGAAAACCTAAACATATGATCCAAGTCAGCATTGATAATTACTGTATTCTGCACCCTGACAGAGAAGAAGACATCTAGGTGACCTGGACTCTGTTTGCATACTTACAGGATGGCCAGTCTGGTGACCTTCGTCTTCTCTGATGCTTCAAACTCAAGAACACCAGAGTGCCAGGTCAATTACACTCTTCCCTGAGCAGCTAAAGCAGCTTTCAAAACACTGTTGTCACTGTGTCCGATCGAGTGCAGAGGAGCGGAAATATGCCTTGGGAGTCTCAAAAGGCATTAGACGGCAAGTTAGGCAGAAATTAAATTCCATTTGCAGTGATTCCATAGGACGCCCTGAGAGAGGAAAGGTATTCAATTCTCATTATTAGTGCTGGATTTATGGTTCAAAATGAAGGTTAAATTAAAAAGAAAATATCAGAGTTGATGTTCTAAATAGCTTTTTAAATTCCAGATCCGCAGTAATGTGCTTCAGCATTTGATCTAGCGTCCCCAGCCTCAGGAACTCTTGAACTGATCAGATGAGCCCATTGCTACTAAGCCAACTCAGTTAAAGACATTTTTACTATGCCAGCGCTGTCTTCAGAAACCATAGTCACTCTTTTCTATCCAGCTCTCAGGAAGCTCCAAAGTCTGGACTTATCTGGAACAGCACACCTCCAAACCAGCTGCTCCCATGAGCCTTTCCTCCAGTACTGCTTCCCTGCTATGCAGCTGCCCCCTGACCCCAGATTCAGAACTCTCCCCATTCCAGTCACCTATTTCACCAGTAACAAGATTCTCTCTGAAGATCTGGTTGACACCCACCTCATTAGACTTCCTTGAAATCTGGGCAGATGACTCAGCAAAAATGCTTGCCACACAATGTAAGGACCTGAGTTCATCCCCCTAGAACTCACATTCTGTGGAACAGCCAGGTACAATGGTGTACATTTGTAACCCCAGCCCTGGGGAAATACAGACAAATGCATCCCTGGAGATTGCCGACCAGGTCATCTTGTCAAACTGGTGCGCCACGCCAGTGAGAGACTCTATTTTTTTTTTTTAAAGTTTTGGCTTTGTGATAACAAAACTAATGAAATAATGGTCACACCAAAAAGGGCCATGGCCATGTGCAGGACTGTCAATTCTTTGCAGGAACTGCACCTAGTCTGTGATCAAGGACAAGCCACTAGGAAGGTTGTTTTGCAAGATATTGTAGAGAGAACTGCTGTCAATAACATTTCAAAAGCAAGTATCCTCAATGCTTACATGCTTCCCAAGATCTATGTAAAGCTGCACTACTGAATGAGCTGTCCCATCCATAGCAAGGTGGTCAGGAATCAGTAAATGTATTGCAGCCTGGGAGGACTGAACACCTTCAAAATTACACTTACTAGTGCAGCCCACCAAAGCTCATGTAGAGAGTTGGTCTCAAGTAGACAGAAGAAAAACCACCTGGGAAAAGCAAAATGAAAATTATACAAAGAAAAGAAAGAAAAAAAGAGAAAGAGGGAGGGAGGGAGGGGGAAGGGAGGGAAGGAAGGAAGGAAGGAAGGAAGGAAGGAAGGAAGGAAGGAAGGAAGGAAGGAAGGAAGGAAGGGAAAATAAGATGATGACATCCTGAGGATCATCAGCTTAGGTTCTCTAGCTTCCACATGGGTGTGCACATATGTCAACATACACTGGCACATGTACTACTGTGCACACATGAACAAAAATGTGCATGCCACAAAACATCTTCTTGACCTCTCCACTCTGCACAGTGTCACTTTCTGTGAGAATAATTAGGACCTTGTTAGGTCTAAAGATAACTCCCACAAATTTCACTACAGACTAGCATCTTGGATACCATTTTATTCCCTTTTCAGTGGTAAAAGCTGTTGTGATTGCATAGTTCATCAATAAGGGAAATGAAGCGTTACCATAATTTAGTCCCTCTGAGACCAGGGGCTTTGCCAAATCCTCACCTGTCATTTTCTGTGTACTCCCAGTGGCTCATATCTGAACACATTTTCTTTCCTTTTTATTTTTTCTTTTGTTTTGGTTTTGTTTATCGAGACAGGGTTTTCTGTAGCTTTGAAGCCTGTCCTGGAACTATCTCTTCTAGACCAGCCTGGCCTCGAACTCACAGAGATCCAATTGCCTCTGCCTCCTGAGGATTGGGATTAAAGACATAAACTACCACTGCCCTAATTTGAGCACATTTTCTTAACTTCCCCAGAATTCTTAATGGAAGAGCTGATAAATGGCCAAACATAGATCTTTCTCTAAACGTTTGTTTGATGTGCACATTCATATCCAAGGATGTAGAAATACAATATGTGGGCAAGATTTCACCAGATACCAGCTGGTGAGTTGCTGTCATGAACATTGTTTTTATATTCATATTATTTATATATGGTGTGTTTATATGAACATGTGTGTGCAGATTTGTTTGTGTCTGTGAAAACTAGAATCAGAAGATGGTATTAGATCCTTCATAGATGAAGTTATAGGCATTTCTGGGACACTCATCATGTGGGCACTGGAATCTGAACTCTGCTCTCCATGAGAGTGTAGAAATCACTCTCAATCCCTGAGGCATCTCTCCAGTCCCAGCGTTATGATTTAAATAAGAAATGTCTCTCACTCACTCGTGTATTGTATTGGGCTGCATGCTAGTAGATTTTGGAGAATTGACTCAGTCCTGAAGAGTCTCACCTAGTAAGTGAATCAGTCCTTTGACAGATTCATGCTATGTGGCACTATTGAAAGGAGTTAAGAAGTAGTGGTTAGGACTTAGTAGGAGAAAGTGATTGCTGGAAACATATCTTGGAACTCTATCTCCACCAGTCCTATATTCCATCTCCACCACTGTTTTCTGATTCTTTACCACACTCTCTACATCATGATGGACTTGACACCTTGAAACTATGACCAAAACAATTACTCCCTTAAAGTTGTCCTGTCAGATATGGTGGTCACTGCTTTGAGAAGGCTGACTAACATGCCAAGGAGATGCACATCCCCCTTGACAGAACAGTGCAAGAGCCAAGAGAACAGCATGAGAAACTGAGTCATACTGTCTCACCAACATTCTCCCTAAATGCACTCAGGGAAGAGTGCTGTGCTTGCTGTACAAATGCAGCTTCAGAGTATGTCAGCTGCTGCCACCGTGCAGCACACACCCCTCTGCTTCCTGTGCCCAGAAATGCTCTGTCACAGAGTCACTGGATCAACTCTTTCCCACCACACTCATGGGTGTATTCACATTCTGACTGTAAATGCCCAGCTCTAAAATCAATGCCATGATTAAACTCACCCTGACACACTGACTATAGAGGGTCCACTTTAATAAAATGTCTTTTTCATTGGCAGTGGATAACAATGGCACAACACACCCTGCTCTTGCTATTTGATGTTTCTGAACCCTTAGATGCCTCAATAAAGGAAATAGATACTTATCTTTAGCAAAATATGAGCAACAACAGTGTTAATTTAAATTTGGAAGTGATCTCAGCCTGGGGTGCTGATTCACTGGGTAAAGCATTTGCTGTGTGAATGTAAGGACCTAAGTTAAAATCCCCAGAATGCAGATAATAGTCTAACAAAGCAACATTCACCATAGATCCCAGTGATCCTCTGGCAAAATAGGAGGAGACACATTAGAATCCCTGGAAGCTTGCGAGTGACCTATCCTGTTGTCAACACAGAACAACAGAGTCACAATCTCAAGAACAGGCAAGGATCTACACCTTAGGTTATTCACTGATCTCTATAGGCATGCTGTGGCATACATGTGCTTATACTCATACAATGAACACATCATACACAAATAAAATAAAATAAAAATTAATACATAATTTATCTATCAAAAAGTAAATCAGAATGACTTGCCTTGCTTTTTCTTAAACACAACAGAGTATTGGTGAAGCCTGTGTTTCACGTCATCATGTACAAAGT
This sequence comes from Myodes glareolus, assembly GCF_982192425.1. Taxonomy (NCBI): domain Eukaryota; kingdom Metazoa; phylum Chordata; class Mammalia; order Rodentia; family Cricetidae; genus Myodes; species Myodes glareolus. Next base: position 60,475,745 of record NC_142045.1, read on the forward strand.
CAAGAACACTTCTTCCAGCTATTTGGTACATGGCATCTTAACAAATAAAACCCTTTGTTAAAGGTAATGATTCTTGATGCTGAGAGGTGGCTTTTATCTTTTTGTCTTTTTTTTTTCTTTTCTTGGTTTTTTTTTTGTTTTTTTGTTTGTTTGTTTTTGTTGTTGTTTTTCTGGTTTTTTTATTTTATTTTTTTTCCATTAAACTTGTTTATTCAAGTATCCGAAAACACTCTTTCCACTTCCTCCCCTCCTCCCAATACCCTCCCACCCCCCCACTCCCCCCACTCCCTCTCCTCCCTCACCATTCCCCAGGGCAGCTGGGGTTTTTTTTAAATTTTTTTTTCTTTTTTTTTGCAGAGGACCAAATTCATTTCCTAGCACCCACCACAGCAGGCAATTCACAGCCACCTATAGCTTCGGTTCTAGGGCGCTAAATACACTCTTCTGACATCTGTTCACTAGAGAGAGAGAGAGAGAGAGAGAGAGAGAGAGAGAGAGAGAGAATATAAATAGTTACTCTTTTTCAAATGCAGTTTCATAATAAATAGTTACTCTTTTTCAAATGCAGTTTCATAATTTGACAATTGTGAATTCTCTTTTTGGTTTGTTTGTTTGTTTGTTTGTTTGTTTGTTTGAGATAGGATTTCTCTGTATAATCCTAGCTGTCCTGAAATTTCCTTCATAGACCAGGATGGCCTTGAATTCACAGAGATCTGATTGCTGAGATTAAAAAGTGTACACCATCACTGTCCAGCAAAGATCTCTTTAATTATGTGGGGAGTGTGTGCATGTGTGTACAGCTGCCAGCAGGAGTATAGGCTTGGGATTCCCCTCCCCAGCTGGAGTTATCTCATTATTACCTGCCAGACATGATGATGGGAGTTGAACTCAGGTCTTCAGCAAGAGCATCCGATGTATGCTCTTAGCCACTGGGCCATTTCTTCAGTTCCCTCTAACTGTAAGTTTTTGATATGCCTGCACAATGAAAGAGTAATGGGACCAGAGAGATGTATCTGTAGTTACGAGCACTTGCTGTACAAATGTGAGGATGGGACTTCAGATTCTAGTGCCCAAATTATACAATATAAATGCTTATAACTCTAGTTTCAAGGGTTGTGATGAGTTTTTCTAGCTTCTTCAGTACATACACATACTCACACAGACATATGTGTATGCATGTATTCCACAAATACACACACACAAATCTGTCTAAGGGAGGAACAGCGGGAGGAAAAGAATAAGCCTTCTCATAGTTGTTGCCTCTCAGAAGTTGGGTTTTAGTAGGCTGTGATCCTGACTCAATAACTGATAAGGGTTTGTAGGAAGCCCAAAGAGTGTTCAAATGAGGAGAGAGAGTAGAGACCTTATCCTCCTGTGGTTTCACCACAAGGAAAAGCTTACATTGTTCACCCTTCAGTTTCTGTCTCTCTGACATAGGAGGTTGTCTTCCTTTCTGTTACTCACATACACCATCTGAAAATTTCCATCTATCTCTGCTGGGAGCTGCAAAGGCTTTACACAGCTTTGTGTCTTCAGTTCTCAGTCCTGTGTTAACACTGCCAAGCAAAAGAAAAATTCTTAGAAATAAAGGGTATGACAGAAAGTTTTTCTTGGTTAAATGATTTAGGCATTTATTGGCACTTGATCTATGTGAAGCACTAAAAATATTTTAAATATGTCAGTTTCACTTTTCATGACAACCCCACAGTTATTATTATTATTATACATATAAAATGGATTTGAAATTGAAATTTTAAGCAAAGTCTTCTCCTTCTGCATTGTCAGTGGCTACATTAAGACCAATATCCAAGACTGAGGATTGAGAATAGCTGGTGAAGAGCTTGTCCTGCATCCAGGAAACCCTGAGTTCAGTCTCCACTGCCACATAGAATGGCATAATGGCTTGCAGATCTTCCCTTCTCATTCTGCTCCCCAAGAATTAATATCCCTGTATTATCCCCATCTCTGCAGCAGAAAACCTGCTGTGGTCTCCCTCTCCTCTCTGACCTCATCCCCAGTGACTCACAAGAACCTGCTCCCCAACCAACACTTCCTGCAGCCTCCAGACCTCAGGCAATCTCCAAGCAACACATCAGCCCAGACTCCAACACCTTAGGCTTTCCCTGGAAACAGGACAACTGAGCAGGCCAGAGAATCAGGTAAGCTAACTGAGGACCTTTACCCTTCCCTGCTCTCCTCCAAATCTACTCCCCCAGCCTCACGCCTAACAATGCTACAGAACACCTACTGCAGTCTCCCTGACCCTGCCAACATTTCCCGTGAATCTCACAAACCCCCCTCCTCTTAATAGTCCTCCACCAATTCATTGCTTTATCTCCACCCTCAACTCCAGCAGGCACCTCCAGGCCTACTAATCCACAGACCACTCCTGCCAGGGAGGCAGGTAGGTTGACTCTAATTCTTCTGCTATCCTTCTGCTCCTCAAGACCCAATGCCCTGTCTTATTCCCAACACTATAAAAGACCCTGCAGCCAACCTTTCTTCACTGCCTTCCTCCATTCCAAGGAGACTAAATAAGCAAATACTGGTAGAACACTCTGCTATACTGCCTTTGGTGAATGCCCTCAAATGACTAGCCTATCCCTGTTCCTAAATGTCAGCACCCAACACCCAGAAACAAATTTTATCTAGAATACATAGTGGCCACAACTATCAGGGTCACAGAAAATTTTCTTCCAAGCAATACATATTCAGTAATCCCTCCTAAAAACAAGAAACAAAAAACAAGGAACAAAGCACACACTACACACACACACACACACACACACACACACAATACAAGCACCTAGAATTATAATTTTCCCAAACCCAGATATTTAAACCCCATCTTAAAAACACAATCAATAACAGCCATGACAATATATCTCCACTAGAGACAGTATAACAATCCTATTACAGCAGGCCCAAAATATTCAAACACAGCTGAAACATGAGAAAAGAACCTTCAAATATCCTTTATAGGAGTCTTTAAACAGAAGATTAATAAATGTCTTAAATAACCCAGGAAAACACTAATAGTGGAAGGAAATTAATAAAACAGTTCAAGTCCTGAAAATGGAAATAAAGTCAATGAAGAAAACCCATGAGGAGGGAATTGTGGAAAGGAAATCTGTAATTTCAACAGTAATTACTGAGGTAAACTTCAGAATACAAGAGATATAAAAGAGAATCTTAGGCCCTGAAGACATAATAAAATAGATGAATATATCAGTCAAAGAAAATCATAAATCTAAAAGTCTTCTGATGAAAAACATGCAAGAAATCTGAGACAGTATGAAAAGACCAAATCAAGAATAATAGGAACAGAGGAAGAAGAAGAAACTCAGGTCAAAGTCCCAGAGGATATTTTCAATGAAATCACGGAAGAAAATTTCCCTAAGCTAAAAGGAGATGATATCAAGCTACCAGAATTTTGGAGAACAACAAATAGACTGGACTAAAAAGGAGAGACCCCTTGGCACATAATAACTGAAGTACAGAACAAAGAAAGAATATTGGAAGTTGCAAAAGTAAAAGACCAGCATCACCATCACCACCAAAAACAAAATAACAGAAATCAAAGAGGACTAAGAAGCAAACTGAAGTAGCAGCCATTTTAATATCTTGCGAAATAGACTACAAATGAAGACTAATGAGAAGAGTGACCATTAAAGGAAAAATTCACCAAGCTGAAATATCAATTCTTAACATTTACTCCCCAAACACAAACACATCCATGTTTGTAAAAGATACCCTACTACAACTTAAATCACATTTTGACCCTCATATACTGATATCAGGAATCTTCAGTACATCACTCTCACCAATAGACAAATCATTGAGACAAAACCTAAACAGACAAATACTAGAGCTATCAGACATTATAAATCAAATGTATCTCATGGATATTTACAGAAAATTTCACTCAAACAGAAAAGAATATACCTTCTTTTCAGTACCTGAAAGAACTTTCTCCAAAACTGACTATGTAGTCAGACACAAAACAAGTCTTTACAGACACACACACAAAATTGAAATAACGCCTTGCATCTGATCAAACCACCCTGGATTTAAAGCTGAATATCAACAATAATAGAAACAACAGAAAGTCTACAAACTCATGGAAATTGAACAAATCTCTACTGAATGGAAAATGGGTCAAGACAGAAACTAAAAACCTTCTAGAATTAAAGGAAAATAAGTACACATAATACTCAAACTTATGGAACATAAAGAAAGCAGTGCTAAAAGACAAGTTCATAGAGATAAGTGCCTATATTAAAAGCTAGAAAGATCTCATACAATTGAAAGTTCTATAACAACAAGAAGAAGTGACATACAAAAGGAATATATGGCAAGAAATAATTAAACTGAAAACTGAAATCAACAAGATAGAAACAAGCCAACAAGATTGAAAAACTCAAATCCAAACTCATTAAGAAGCAAATAGAGAATATACAGATTGACAAAATCAGGAATGTAAAAAAGGACATAACAGATGCCACGAAAATCCATAGAATTTTAAGGACATACTATAAAAATCTGTACTCAACCAAATTGGAAACTGTAAAAGAAATGGATACTTTTCTCAGTAGGTATCACTTCTTAAAGTTAAATCAATATAAGATAAGCAATATCAATTGACCTATTACCCCTAATGAAATAAAATTCTTCATTACAAGTCTCTCAACCAAAAAAAAAAAATCCTAGAGTCAGATGATTTTAGACCAGAATACTACTGGATTTCAAATAAGACTTAATTCATCAAATTATTACACAAAATAGAAACAACCGGAACATTTTTAATTCGTTTTAGAAGATATTCTTACTCTGATATTCAAACAACACAAAGACCCAACAAAGAGGGAGCAATACAGACCAATTTCCTTTATGAATATACATGGAAAATATACAATAAATTGTTTACAAACCAAACCTAAGAACATATCAAAAAGATCATCCACCATGGTCAAGTAGGCTTTATCTTAGACATGCAAGACGTGGCTCAACAGACAAAAGTCAATCAAGGTAATCCACCATTTAAACAAACAAAATGACAAAATGCACATGATTATCTCATTAGCAGAAGAAAAGACCTTTGACAAAATCGAACACACATTCATGATAAAAGTCCTTTGAGATTAAACGATCCAAGAGACATTCCTCAACATAATAAAGGCAGTTTTAACAAGCATATAGCCAATAACAAATTAAGTGGAGAGAAACTAAAAGCAATTTCAATAAAATCAGAAACAAGACAAAGCTATTGACTCTCTCCATACCTATATAATATAGTACTTATAGATAAAGCAGTAAGACAACTGGAGCAGACCAAGGGATATACATTGTAAAGGAAGAAGTCAAAGTATCTTTAACTGCAGATTATATGATAGTATAATAAGTGACACAAAAGTTTCCATCAGGAAATTCCTTCAGGTAATAAATATATTCAGCAAACTAGCTGTATACAAAATTAACTCACAAAAATAAGTACCCCTCCTATATACAAATGACAACCAGACTGAGAAAGAAATCAGGGAAACAACACCATTCATAATAGCCTAGAAAATATAAAATATCTTGGGGCAACTCTAACCAAGGAAGTGAAAGACTTGCATGATTAAAAACTTTAATTCTTGGAAGAAAGAAATCGAAGAAGATATTGAAATATAAAAAGTTCTCCCATGCTCATGGATCAGTGTAGCTCAATTTTTTGTGGAATTCCAGTTCCCAAATAATGATACAGAGATTCTTCGTAATTATGAACATTTTCCCTTTGCTTAGGCTTGATCCCTGCTAGTTCTTATAACTTAAATAAACCCATTTTACAAATCTACATTTGCCACATAGCTTGTCACCTCTCCACCATACTGCATGTGTCTGATATCCCCATGTCTTGCTGGCAAATTTCACACCTCAGATTTCTCCCACAGTTTCTATCTCTCTCAGAACTGCCTATCCTTTCCTGTCTCACTGTTGACCCTTTAATTCCTTTTTAAACCAATCAGAAGGTGCCTAGGAAGAGACACATCCTCAAGTGTACAAAAAGATTATCCCACAACAGATAAGTAGGGTTGACATAGTTAAAATGGTCAGTCTATCAAAAGCAATCTACAGATTCAATGTAATCTCTATCAAAATTTTGATACAATTCTTCAAAGATCTTGAAAGGAAAACTCTTAGCTTCTTTTGAAACTAAAGAAAAAAACTAAAACAATCATGATACCAAAAATAATTGTAAGCAATAAAAGAACTGCTGGAGGTCTCACCATTTCTCATATTGTACTGCATAGCTATAGTAGTAAAAAAAATGATACTGTGGTGATTTCTATGTGATCATTCGGGTCTGGGCACCCAGAAACAATTGAGCAGTCTCCATTTACACAATGGCACTCAACAAGGGCAAGACTTTCCCCATGTAGCTTAAGAAACCTTAAATTTAAAAAAAAATTCTTATAGACTCACAAAAATGGCAATCAATTAGAACTTCATGATAGTTTCATTTTTTCATAGTTTCACTTTCAGGCAGCAAGCAGAGGCACTATTACTTTCAGAGAAGGATTCCTGACTCAGCAGTAACAGCAACAACTGCATGGGTTCTTCAAGAGCTGGCTTCCTGGCTTATACTGGCAGCATGAATAGTTCTGGCTCTTTGGGGACTTAAATGTATGTGAGCAGCATGCTAAAAGTTGCTTAATAGCTACATAGACCTGCTATATCCCTGGAACTGGGGCAGTGAACATAGATAGAAGAGGAGGTGAAAATACCTCCACCATGTTGAATAGGGTGAAGCTAAGAGGTAGGGCTGAGGAGTTGATTCTAGCCGTGCTCACTTAGCTTTTTTTTAAAAAAAAGAAGAAGAAGAAGAAGAAGAAGAAGAAGAAGAAGAAGAAGAAGAAGAAGAAGAAGAAGAAGAAGAAGAAGAAGAAGAAGAAGAAGAAGAAGGAAAAGAAGGAAGAAAGGAAGAAAAGAAAGAAAGAAAGAAAGAAAGAAAGGAAGGAAGGAAGGAAGGAAGGAAGGAAGGAAGGAAGGAAGGAAGGAAGGAAGGAAGGAAGGAAAAGGTGGTCCTGGTCAGAAAATGATTACAGATATGCAATAAAGGCAGATTCAGACAAAAATAAACCTTTGAATGGGTCACAGTGTTTATTAAAAATGTATTTTATGCTTGCGAGAGAGAAGAAAAAGAGTGTACACAAGAGTGATGTATGTGGGTCTTCTGTCTATATGTTACTTTCATTGGTTAATAAAGAAACTGCCCTGGCTTTTTGATAGGGCAGAATTTAGATAGGTGGAGTAGACCGAGCAGAATGCTGGGAGAAAGAAAGCAGAGTCAGCCAGATACCATGAAGCTCTAACCCGAGATGGACATAAGTTAGAATCTTCCCGGTAAGCCACACCCGCATGGTGATACACAGATTGTTAGATATGGGTTAAAGCAAGATGTGAGAGTTAACCAAGAAGAGGATAGACATAATGGGCCAGGCAGTGTTTAAATGCATACAATTTGTGTGTTGTTATTTCGGGGGTAAAACTAGCAGGGTGGCCGGGTGCAGGGAATGTAGCCTGCTACCCCCTTTCACTACACAAGAGTACAGACAGTCATAGATTGAAAGTAAAGATAATAAAATTAAATATCAAAAAGTAATAGAGTTTAAAAATTAGGATGTAAAGATAAATATACATAGAGAGTCTGGGTTGTGTATATCATTGCATTCTCTTGACTTTTTTGACTGCAGAGAGACATTTGATTCTGGGGACTGCTAAGCTAAACCTATATATATATATATATATATATATATATATATATATATATATAATTTATATATTTATATCATACAATATTTATATATATTAAAGATTTCTTGACTTCAAAATTTGGTCCAAGGATATGTTCCTTTGGAAAAGAGGTTCTGCTTTTGCTTCTACACAAGATGAGGACCTGTGTATTCCTTCCAGGCTAATGTGGTTTGATGTATCAAGACCCACAGAAAGGCGTGTGTGAACCCTAAAAATACTTTACCCAACAAAAAGTGGGAAGCAATTTGGAGATTATACACAAATTCACAAAATAATTTTTTATAACTGTTTTATTTTCATTTTAAAGGGGTTGGTTGTAAATGTTTAATGGTCATAGTCAATTTTATAAAAAAGGGGGGTCATGATATAAAAATGAATACATTGGTATGAATTTTGTTGTATTGATACAAATTTAAGGTCAATTTTGTTATTTGTATATTTCCACTCTTGTTTAAGGTATTAATACTTATTTAGCTCATTTAAAAATATATGGTATAATTTAAAATTACAGATTAATAGTCATTTAAAACAGTTAAACTTGTAGCCATGTTAGGTTTTCTACATATATAGAGAGATATTTCAGTTAGATAGATAATCTTCAACACTTGAAAGACCTACAGAATAAGGCATTTAAAATGCTTTAAGAACTTGGACTTTTCTTGACAGTAAGACATGTCTGCTTCTCGTAGCACCAGTTATTTCAGAGAGGTTAATGGCTGTTGAAGAACTCGTTACGGAATTTGCCTTCAATGTGGCAAAATAAGCCATTTAAGCAAGAAACTGCTCTTGTCTGGACTGCTTGATGGTATGCTATATAAACTGGACATACAGGACCCACAAAAAAAGTGACTGCTAAACTTTCCAAAAGACAGGTTTGTTCTTCAGGGTTTGTTCTTCCTCTGCTTCACGGAGAAAGCTGACAGACATTCTGCAGGGCACAAATGAAAGCAACTGATAAACTTTGCCATTACAAGGCAGAACAGATCTACAAATTTCCTACTTCACTGAAAAGTCTGCCAGATACTGTGGGCTTGTAAGCTGAAGATGGATGCCCCGAAGGAACAAAAGAACTTTAGGTGACTGTCCAGGAAGCAAGATATTTCTGTCAATTCTAGAGTTTTTAAAAGTTGCTTACAATGCACTTCTTGCTTGCTTAGGTAATATTATATACTTCTAGGGTCTTTGATGGACTTGAAGACTAGACAGCTATAGTTATAATTTTTCTTAGTTATGATAACAGATAAATTAGATATAAAACTTTAGACTCACAAAGAAATATTGTAATTTTAATTCCTGCTTGATACTTATTTTGTTATTTTACTAAGTTAAAACCTTCCTTTTTATTTAGACAGAAAAGGGGAGAGAATATAGGATTTTCCTTTGTATGCTGTGAGTATGTTTTATTATCATTGGTTAATAAAGAACCTGCTTCAGCCTATGGCAGAGCAGAATAGAGCTATGTGGGAAAACTATACTGAGTACAGGGAGACAGAAAGCAAAGTCAGAGAGATGCTATGTAGCTGCCAAAGGAGGAATACACCTGCTGGAACCTTACTGGTAGGCCACAGTCTTATGGTGATACACAGATTAATGACATTGTATTTATTTAAGACATTAGTGCTAGTTAGGAATATGACTAAACTATTGGTCAATCAGTGTTGTAATTAATATAGCTTCTGAGTAATTATTTGGGTCTGAGTGTCCAGGAAGTGAACGAGAAGTCTCCATTTACAAACACCAATAGCATGGGCACAAAGATCAACAATGAACGAGATCTCATAAGACTGAGAAGCTTCGGTAAGAACAAACACATCATCATTTGGACACAGAGGTAGCCTCCAGAATGAAAGAAGATTTTCACCAACTCCATATCTGATAGAGGACTAATATCAAAAATATTTAAAGAACTCAAGAAAATAGATATCAGAAAACCAAATAATCCAAAAACACCATGGTTTAGATTCAAGCAGAATTCTCAAGTGAGCAAATTCAAATAGCTGAAAACATTTAAAAAAATGTTTGATATTCTTACCATTGGGAAAAGGCAAATCAAATCTATACTAATAATCCATCTTATACCAGTCAGAATGGCTAAGATCAATAACACAGTGACAGATTGTAATGGCAAAAAAATGTGTACTAAGGGAAGCACTCATCTATTGTTGGAAGGACTGAAAATGTGTACAGTCACTACAGAAATAAAAATGACAATCAGAAAGTTGGGAAACAATCCACCTCATGATCCAGCTACACCACTCTTGAGCAGATGCCCAATGGACACTTCATCCTACCACAGAAACACTTGTTCATCCATGTTCATTGCTGCTTTATTCGTAATAGCCAGAAACCAGAAAAAAACTTCATGTCCCTCAACAGAAAAATAAATAAAGAAAATAGAATAAATTTACATAATGGAGTATTATTCAACTCTTTAAAAATGGCACCATGAAGTTTGCAGGAAAATGGATGGAACTATTAAAAAATCATCCTGAGTGAGATAACACAGACCACCCAAAAATAAATATGAAATGCATTCAGCTATATGCAGATATCAGAAATTAAATAAAAAATAATCAACTTACAATTCATAGTCCCAGAAAGGTTGTGTATAGAAGAGACTAAGGGAAAACATATGGGTCTCTATGGAAGGGGGAAATAAAATAAAGTTTATAGGTGGAATGTAGTTGGGTAGAATTGATAACAGAAAGTTCAGGTGTGGAGGGGGAGGGGAGAAGGTGTTTAGGAAGGGAATGTGGGGAACAAAAGCTGGAATTGAGGAGCATTTGATGGAAGCCTGGTACAGTGGAGACTTCTAAAATGTATGAAGCTGGTCCTAAGAAGGTTTCCTAATAATGGCGGAGATTCTGTCCCAACTGACCATCTTTTGTCACAAACAAGGCTTCCAATACTAGGACTTGGTTGTTTTCAGTTAAGTTGTTGGACAAAAGTATTCAATGGAAATCCCCCCCACACACAAAAAAAGACTGTTTCTAAGACAAAGGGATGTTCTCTGAAAACTAACAGCAGGGCCCAAATGCTAAGGAAAATACCCACACTACTCATTCTATATGAAGAAGTTGACCTGGTGACTACATGGAGCCTTTACCCCTACATTCTAGCATCCTTCTTACAAAAGGGGATTATGTAGGTTATCAAAAAAAGAAATGTAAATACCAACCCAGGCATAAAATCATTTGATCTACAATATGTCCTTTCTCCAAAATATGCTAGGTCAGTGATGGCACAAAGCTTCTGGGAATAGCCTACCAATGTCTGATTTGACTTAAGTCCCACTCCATGAGATTAAATCCAGGCCCAACATTGCTTGTGTGACCAAGAACCACATTCTAGACAGCCCAGAGACCTAGGGTAAAATGAAATACTACTGGTCTTTTAAAAGGTAACAATAATATGACTCCTACTGTCTATTCTGCTATTTCATAATGAGTGCCTTATTCAGTCACCATCAGAGAAGCTTATTCCTGGAGTAGATGGGAAAAGATACAATGACTTACAGCCAGAGGTAGTCTTTGGAACACACATCTCTAAATGGGATAGAATGTCCCCATAAAATCCCTTGACTCAGAGCTCAGGGAACTCCATAAAAGAAAAAATAAAAACAGTGTAAGAGCCAGAGGGCATGGAGGACACCAGGAAAGCAAGGTCCTCTGAATCAACTAAGCAAGGCTCATATGAACTCACAGAGACTGGAGAAATAAGTACAGGTACAGGTACAGGACCTGCAAGGGTCTTCAACAAGTGTCTTGTGTTTCTATTGCTGTGAAGAGACACCATTACCACAGCAACTCTTTCTTGTTTTGTTTTGGTTTTGTGTCTTTGTTTATTTGTTTGTTGTTGTTTTTCAAGACAGGGTTTCTTTGTAGTTTTGGAGACTCTTCTGGAACTATTTCTTGAACAACAGGCTTGGGTCAAACTCACAGAGATCCACCTGCATCTGACTCCCAAGTGCCGGCATCTAAGGCATGTGTCACCACCACCACCTGGAAATGTTCTTTGGGTTCTTTTCCTTCTGTTGGGTTGTCAATTACATCCTCAATTTGTTTTTATTTTTATCTTATTATATGTTATTTTGTTATGTTTTGGTGTATCTCTTGGACAGCTGCTCTTTTCTAATGAGATATAGAAAGTGAAAGGATTGCAGGGGGATGGATAGTGGAACTGGGAGAAATAGTGGGATGGGAAACTGTAATCAAAATATGTGATATGAGAAAATTATTTATTTTAAATAAAAGAGAAAAAGCTATACAAGCTGCCTCTTGCAGATGGAAAACAAAGGTAGGAACTCATCCGTGATGATGGATGATGTGAACACATGGTATCTTCAAGTCCAAGAGAGTCCATTTTGCAGTGCTGTTCACAATAAGCTTGCTACTGATCCTGATACGCACAACACCTGTGAACCTCCAAAGCAGCATCATAGTTCAGCTTCTTCAACTTCAGCTTTCAATGTGCTTTAAAAATAAATAAAATGACAAGGGAAATTTGGGGATTTCTAGGCCACATGCCCTTTGCATTTCTCCATCTGACAAGCCCCAGTATGAATTATCTGTTCAGACTTTGGAGGCTGCCCATCAATCCATGGCAAGGTGTGTCCATGTCAGGGAATCCCATTGCCCAGTGCATTGCACTAACAATGTCATCTTCTCTGTGTCTGAAGCTCCCTGACTCACAATCTAACCAACAAGCTTCCTGAAGAAACATAATTGAAATGTCATTCCTGGACCCTATTTACCCTTTTTCATTTGAGTTATACCACTTTAGACCTGTCCCAGAGAAATGTTGAGTCTGAGGAACAGAATTCACTTATTCCTAATTTATACAAAAATATAAATGAGAGGTTTCAGTCAGGGTCTGGTGTGGGAGGTCCTTCTGTCTGTGTGTCGCTTTTATTGGTTAATGAATAAAGAAACTGCTTTGGACTTATAGCGGGGCAGAACTTAGCTAGGTGGGGAATACTAAGCTAAATGCTGAGAGGAAGAAGGGTGGAATCAGGGAGACACCATGGAGCTACCACCAGAGTCAGGCATGCTGAAACTTTGCTGGTAAGCCACTGCCAGAGGGTGATACACAGATTAATTGAGATGGGTTAAATCAATATGTAAGAGTTAGTCAATAAGAAACTAGAGCTAATGGGCCAAGCAGTGATTTAAATAACACAGTTTCTGTGTGATTACTTTGAGTCTAAGCTATCCAGGTGACCAGAAACTAACAAGTGACCTCCTTCCAACAAATTTGGCACCAACATGGCTATCTAAATCCACATAAATCCTGAGAGGGCTTGAAAAGGAATTCTAGACTCAAAATAGAGTTTAATTCAACCTCTTTGTTTGCTGGTAGCATGCTGCAGCTCCTTTAAAAGAGGATTTTCTTATTCAGCAGTAGCAAAAAAAAAAGCCACAGTTTTGAAATTCCAGGTTTCTGGAATGTGTTGCTGGTGTGAACTTTGACTCTTTCTGGAGGACTGGCTATATAGCATTAGAATGGGGGTTGTGGGCCCGAGTGCTTATATGCCCACTTGGGAAAGTACCTGAGACCATGCCCACAGCTCAGGGCCCCTAGCTTGGGCAGTATCAGGAATACTAGGAGTGCACAGGCAGGAGGTATGAGAGATTCCTGCCACCATACACAGAAATATTTCCAGTCTTCACAATGTTCTGCATGGCATATTTAGCTATTACTGAGTAAAATGGGTTTAGGTGCTGCATGTTCATTCTCAGAGTTAGAGAGCTTATTAAAGCTCCTACCTGGTAGTATCAGAGCTGGAAGTAATGGTACATCCACCATTTTGAAAGTGGAGCGAGGTGAAGCCATCATCCAGAGTCACTGCAACTAAGCTGTTTACCATTTTAAAAGCTTTTCAAGACAGAAAATAATTTCAGATATACAATAGGACAGATTCAGACATAAAAGACCTCTAAATGAGTCATAGCATTGGATAAATTTACATAAACTTTCGAGAGAGAATAAAAGAGTACAGAGAATTATAAACAGAAGAAAATAGTTTTTTTTTAAAAAAAGGGCAAAACAAAGTCTTTAAAGAAACAGAGAACAGACATCATAGATTAAAAGAAGAAAAGAAAAATAAGCCATGTAAAAATAGAAAATTCACAGAGAGTCTGGATTATGTATATTATTATGCTTTCTTTAAATTTTATGACTGTGAAAGAGCTATGTACAGAGAGACATTTCATTGTATGGACTGCTAAATTAAATCAACATAAAGGTATCTTGATTTAAAAATTTGAGTATAAGGATATGTTGCTTTGGAAAAGAGGTTCTTCTTTTGTTTCCACAAAAGATGAGAACCTGTGGATTATTTTCAGACAAATATGGTTTGATGGAATAAGACCCCCTGAAAGGTTTCTGTGAACACCCCCACAAAGAAAATGTTTCACCCAATAAACAGCAGAAATCAGTTTAGAGAAACTGTGCCCATTTTCCCAAATATTGTTTATAAATGTTTGTTTACATTAAAAGGAGAATATGCTACAGAGAATATGCATTGGTATGGATCCTGGTGTATTGGTACAAATTTAAGGTCAATATTGTTATATGTATATTTCTGTTCTTGATTAAGGTATTGTGATTGAGTAGTTCATTTAAAATTGTAATGTATAATTTAAAAATATAAGTTAATAAATAATCATCTATAATAGTCAAGCTTGTAGTCATGTTAGATTTTTCTAGATGTACAGAGATGTGTTTTAGATGAATATGGACTCTTTAAATCTTTCAAAGACTACTGAATATGGCATTCATAATATTTTAGAACATTAGTACTTTTCATGACACTGAGACACATCTGTTCCTGGTAGCACCAAGCTACTTCAAGAAAATGATGGGCATTGAAGAGACTCCTTATGGAGTTGGCTGACCATTTGGCAAGAAACTGCTCTTGCCTAGACTGCTTGATAAGCTGGACATACAGGATTCACAGAGAAATGACTGCTAAACTTGTGTAAGAGTGAGACAATCCTTGAAGGTTCCTGCTTCATAAAAGAGTCTACTAGACATTTTGCAGGAAATAGAGGAAAGTGATTAAAATTTCCCTCTTCATGGAAAAGTCTGTCAGATACTATGGGCCAGTAGGCTGAAGATGGATGCCCCAATGGTACAGAAGAACTTTGAGTAACTGTCCATGCAGTGAGATGTTTCTGTCATTTCTAGAGCTTTGGAAGTCACTAACATTGTACTTCCTGCTTACTTGAGCAATATTATATCCTTCTGGAGTCTTTGATAAAGTTGAAAAATAGATAGTTATAGTTTTCCTTAGTTATGATAAAAGATAAAGTAAATAGAAATATTTTAACTATAATTCTTGCTTGATACCTGTTTTATTATATGTAATTTTACTATGTTAAAGCCTTCCTTTTTGTTAAAACAGAAAAGGGGAAATGGTGTGAGAGGATTTTCTGTCTGTGTGTTGCTTTTATTGGTTAATGAATAAAGAAACTGTTTTAGACCTATAGCAGGGCAGAACTTAGCAAGGCAGGGAAAACTAAGCTAAATTCTGGGAGGAACAAGGGTGGAATCAAGGAGACACCATGGAGCTGCTGCCAGAGTCAGACATGCTGAAATTTTGCTTGTAAGCCACTGCCATGTGGCTACATACAAATTAATGGAGATAGGGAGATGAGTTAAATTAATATGTAAGAGTTAACCAATAAAAAAACAGAGCTAATGGGTCAAGTAGTGATTAAACAATACAGTTTCTGTGTGATTATTTTGGGTCTAAGCTAGCCAGGTGGCTGGGAACCAACAAGTGACCTCCTCACAAGGATCAACTTACTACTGATAATAAAAATTTTCATTTGTCCAATATCCAGCACAAAAATCTTGCAAGCTTTCCCAACTTAGTAATAATACTTCTGAAATCTCCTAGAAATCCATGTGTCTTCAGTAGAACAAATTTAATGTAATCAAGGTTACAAGGTCACCTAGAATATATTGAAATCAAAACAAATGTGACATATACAATTTCAAATCATTTTCTAATCATGGTGAATATATATACCTTATCCAAGCAAAGAATGACCTTGATTGGTGCGGGAGAATTGTCTGTATTCTGTCAATCATGTTTTAAATAAAACGCTGATTGGCCAGGCAGGAGGTGTAGGCAGGAAAACCAGACAGGAAGTGGAAATTATGCAAGGAGAGCAGGAGAATTCTGGGGAGGAGGAAGTTGATTCCTCCCACTCCTGCCCAGACCACCGAAGCAGCAGGATGTAAGCTGCCTCACTAAAAAAGGTACTGAGCCACATGGCTAACATAGATCAGAAAAATGGGTTAATCAAGATGTGAGAGTTAGCCAGTAAGAGGCTAGAGCTAATGGCCCAATCAGGTTTATAACTTACAGAAATCTGTGTGTGATTTTTCTCTGGGACTAAACAGCTGGGCGGGCAGGACAGAAAAACCCACAAACAAGCAGACCCGACCTCTTCATGTTACACTTGATCACATCTGCATGAGGACTATAGTTATCTACATCATCTCTCCATAATTCTCTTCAATATAAAAAATATTTAATATGTATTTTTGGTATAACTGTCAATTCCAATCTTTTTATTTAATTTTCATTAATTGGCCTTACAAAAATTTCTTGGTGTTTTTCATTTTCTCTTTTAAATGTATAACTTTCAAAACACAATTAATTTTTAGATTTATTTACTTTTAATTTAGGTGTACAGGTGTTTTGCCTCCATGCGGGTTTGCATACCATGTGCTTACAGTATCTGTGGAGGCCAGATGAGGCCTTCAGGTCCCCAAGAACTGGAGTTACAAACCATTGTGGGCTACCATGTGGTGCTGAGTCCTTTGGAATAGCAGCCAGTGTTCTTAACTGCTGAGTCACCTCTCTAGACCACCTTTACATTCCATGCTAATTTCTTGGTGACAGATCTGAGATTGAGTTTTTAAATTGATACCTCTCTCTGCTGGATTAAACACCATTTTTATTGTACATGGCCATTGTCCTCTTGAACTGCCAGTAGTCATGATTACTCATAGGAGACCTGTACAAGTACAGGCCTGCAGGCGGAGGCTGCTGGTTAGTTTTCCAGCTGCCCTGACCTGAAATAGTCACAAAAAACTGTATTAATTAGAATACTATTTGGCCAATAGCCTAAATGTATTTCTAGCTCTTATATCATAATTAAAACATTTCCATTAGTTTGTATTTTACCAAAAGGCTCATGGTTTACCAGCAAGGTTCCGGGGTGGGTGTCATTCTCCTTTGACAGCTACATGGCATCTCCTTGACTCTGACTGACAGCAACTTCTTTATTAACCAATGACAATAATACATATTCACAGCATACAGAGGAGAATCCCACATCACCTCCCCTTTTCTATCTAATTAGAAAGGAAGGTTTTAATTTTAACATAGCAAGATCACATACAACAAAACAAGTATCAAGAAAGAATTACAGTTACAATATTTATATCTACTTTATCATTTATCATAACTAAAGAAATATATAATTAGAACTATCTAATCTTCAACTTCATCAAAAAACCTCAGAAAGATATAATATTGCCTAAATAAACAGGAAGTGCATTTAAGCAACTTCCAAAACTTTGGAATTGACAGAGACATCTTGCTGCTTGAATAGTGACCCAAAGTTCTTCTGTATTGTTGCAACATCCATCTTCAACCTACAGGCCCAAAGTATCTGGAAGACTTTTCTGTGAAAAAGGAAATTTGAAGATCTCTTATGCTTTGTACTGGCAAAATTTATCAGTATCTTTCTTATATGTTCTGTAAAAATGTCTGGCAGTTTGTTTATGAAGTGGGAACCCTGAAAAACTATCTCACCTTCAGGCAAACTCAGCAGTCATATTTCTGTGGATCCTGCATGTCCAGTTAATAAAGCACACCATCAAGCTGTTCAGACAAGAGCAGTTTCTTGCCCAAATGGTGAACAAACTCCATAAGAAACGTCTTTGATGCCCATCATCCTCTTGAAGTAGACTGGTGCTGCCAGGAGCAGATTTGACTCATTGCCATGAAAAGTCTAAGTTTTTAACATATTTAAAATGCCATATTTTGTAAGTCTTTGAAAGGACTGGAGAACACCTGTCCATCTGAAATATATCTCTGTACACCAAGAAAATCTAACAAACATGATTAAAAGCTTGACTGTTATAAATGACTATTAACCTGCTTTTCTTAATTATATATTACATTTTTAAATGAGCTGCTCAAGCACAATAACTTAATCAAGTTATATACATACATACATAACTATATACATATAGTTATACATATATACAGAAATATGTATAACTAAATTGATCTTAAATTTGTATTAGTAAACCAAGATCCATACCAATGTATTCATCTCTACAGTATAACCCCCTTTAAATGTAAACAAACATTTATAAATAATATTTGAAAATTTGAGTGTTATTCTCCAGACTACTTCCTACTAATTGGGGGTGATGTTAATTGGGTCTTTCATAGGATATCCTATGTGGCAGGTTCATCTTTGTCAGAAGTCCTGAAGATCTCATGGATGTTGAGCCATCTGGACCACTGCATCATGGAGTATTGTTTGACCAAACCATATTAGCCAGTAAGGAATCCATAGCTTTTTAACCTCTGTGGAAACAAAAGCAGAACCTCTTTTCCAAAGCAACATATCCTTAGACACAAATTTTGAAGGCAAGATACTTTTAAAATATATATGTTAGTTTAACTTAACAGTCCATACAATGAAATATATTCCTGATTTAATTAATACAGTTTCTATGTGATTATTTTGGGTCTATGATAGCCAGGTGGCCAGCAACCAACAAGCAGCCTCCCACTAAAATTTCTGATATCAAAAATCAAATAAGAAAGGCAACATTAAGTGAAGTCTGGTTAATTCTCTTTTCTTACATTTTTCTTTCTAATCTTGTATTTATATGGGAAGATCCTCTATAACATACCTGCCATGCTCTGTTTTGTATAATAACTTAGACTGGTGGTTTTCTCAATAATCATGTAAAACTATAAATGAATAACTGCCATGATTCTGTGTGTTAATGGACAAATAAAATGTCACATAAACACAAAGTAACTTTTTATATCATCTTATGAATGATGTGGCAGAGAGGATATTTTAAACAACATGTACAGTAAATGAATGCAGAATCATTAACTTTAATTTTTTCATACCAAGAGAAAAGACTAAGTTAAATACATTAAAGTGGAATGTGATATCTTAAATATAGTTCCAAATCTGTATGATTATATTCTTAAAACATGGCTGTAGAGATGGAACAACAGTTAAGATTTTGTGATCTTGAAAAGGGGACAGGACCAATTTTCAGCTCCCACATGGTTGCTCACATCTGGTCCCAAGGATCAACACCTGCTTCTGGCCTCTGCAGATACCAGGCATGCACATGGTGCACAGCCATACATGCAAGCAAAGTATTAATACACATAAAATAATAACAAACAAATTATGAAAACAGTCTTGATGTCCATTTTAGCAATGGAAGGAATGATGTGGTAAAGCAAAAGACATTGGGTTTCTCCTGAGACTTGGTCCTGCTTCTGCAATGATGTGACATTACTGTTTTGGAGAAATCATTAGTTCTGATAAATCTCATGCTAGAAGTTCTGTCCCACTAGTACACAATGCCATGGCTAAACTTTGAATTCTTTGTTTTATAAATAAAGATTTATTGAATCACAGGCATTTATTACATAATTTCCATGGCTTCTATTATAACTACAATGATGATGGGGGGAGGTGAAGAGTTAGAATAAAGACTGGAAAGCCCACAAGCCAAAAAAAGCATGTTCACTATCCATGCCTTCCCAAAATATCCCATTTTTGATGAATTTCAAATTGACAATATTATTTCTGCTCTCTACATTCCATTTATGAAATAACTTGCACTAAGGTCATAAAATCTTCCCTTTTGTCTTCCCATTTTCAAGGTTTTCTTTTGCAGTTTGGTGATTTCCTCTTTTTTTCTGTGCTTCCTAACTTCCCTCAAACAATTTCCATTCTTTCCATCTACCCTCACCAAAGGTCATGAAAGAGAAGGACTGTTGCATTCTGAGCCTTTTACGTAACTAGAAAAGGACAGAAGCAAACAAAAAATAATAAAAAACAAAATTATTAGATAATTGGATGTGTGACAGAGACTATCAACAACTCTAAAGCAGAGTAGGAGTGGAAACAGTGAAAAGGAAAGAGAAGAGTAAGAGATTCATCTATTGTTACCCTTTCTACTAAGTGGGGGCTGGAGAGACAGCTTCAAACATTAAAAAAGGGTGGATTCTGAAGAAGGAAGATAGTGTTTGAGTCCGAAAGAAGAGATAGAGTTAAAGAAAAGGGGCCACTTTTCTTTGTAGACTACAATGCTCACTTCCGGGGACCCTGCTTCCAGACAGTAGATAGATTCATCACTGTGGGCAATATATGGCAAGAAGTCTTTATAGTATTTCTGACTCATTGTGGCACTGGCAGGTAGAATAACATTGTCACCAAAAAAAAGACATAATTGATTCACTTCTGGATCAAGAAGAAAATTGACCTCAGTGAGATCAGAAAGTTCTAGATGCCTCTTTTGTCCAGTTCTCCTATCCCACATTGGAGATGTTTACTACTATCACCAGAAACTGGCACATGTACTTCATTTGTATACTGTCACCCTCAGAGTAGTGTTCCTTGAAACTCTGCTGAGATAGACTCTATGTTGCTATTATTCTTGTTATTTTATTTCTTTTTCATTTCCTTTTTCTGCCTGGAAGCAGAAGGTATAAGAGCCAATTAAGTTCATTTCTGTGATTTAAGCTATGTGTTCGACATTTCTGGTCTTTAATTTACAGTAAAAAAAAAACCTACCACTGAATCCTTTCACATAAGTGAGAGCGTAAGTCAGTCATGGTGGCTTAAATCAATCACCCCATCATTCATAAGGCACAGGTAGGAGAATTGCTATGTGTATGAAGTCAGCTTCGATGGAACAGTACACAGTGAATTGCAGACAAACCCAAACTACAGAATGGGACTTTCTTTCAAAGGTGAGAGAAGATAAATACAGTAGAAGGGGAGCACTTTTCAGAAAAGGAAAGGAGCTGCTTGAAAGGAACAATAAGATGAACAAGAGACAACGCAGATAGTGATAATCTAAATAAATTACCTATATATGAAGTTGTCATATCACTCATTAATTTATATCATTTATGTATACTACATTAATTTTATAAAAGAAAGTATATGTGTCAAAGAGATTAGAAATAGTCACTTCCCTTCTATCATGAGATAGGTATTGTCTGGTTCTGTAGCCTTTGGAGATCTCTAAGGCCAGACTGATGATGTTCATCCTTTATTTGAAAGGTCTATTTAAGCTAAAAATGGCAGAAATAGAGGACAAAGGAAAGGAATGGGGCAGATGTGGTGCAAAGCACTGCAATTGTCACAAATAACTGAATTTTACAACTGGCTAGTAATCTGTAAGTGTCTTTCTGTCTCTTTCCTCTCCTTTCTCTGTCTCTCCTTACCACCCACTCACACATGGAGAGAGAGAGAAAGCGAGAGGGAGGGAGGGAAGGAGGGAGGGAGAGATAGCACAAGTAGAGGCTAAACAGAAGTGTGTTCCTTACTGAACACTCACAAAGAAAAGTGACATTGTACCAATGCAAGCACAATTCAGAAGGGAGGAAGTCTGCTTCCATTTTTCCATTTATCAGTGGATGAGTACCCATTAGGTGAATGATAATGACATAATAAACAGAAAAATAGAACTTCAAACACATTCTTTTAAGTTTTATAAGAGGAAGGTTATATGGTTAATTTGATATTCAATAAAAAAATCATGAAGTTAGTATTTTGTAAACTTTGACTCAGAAAATTTCAGACATGTGAAACATACCCAAGGAATTTCTAGTTTATATCTTTCATTTTTATCAAAAAGCATCCTCTTTGTTACAACAATATTCACAAGCATTGAGAAATCTAATATTCAGTGAGCCTATTTTTAACTAGTAATCACTTTGGAGAAGTCTTGACCCAAAGCTACCTACTCTTAAACAAGAAACATTTCCATATACCCTCAGTGGAATTTTCTACTCAGGTGTGTTCTAGGAACCTTCCTAGCAACCATTAAAGAGAAAACAATGACACGCGATGCGCAAGGCTGGAGACTGGCCCACCCACTCTCCACTCTTGTGGGTTGGCATAAATTCATCAAGAGAGGAGGCCACTTGGATTCAGTTATTAAACCTGCCAGATTCATATATGACAGATCATGCTGTCAGGTCATTCTGAAATATAAAGAACCTCAATCTTCACGGGAAAAGAGGAATGGAGACATAGAGGAAAATAAGCACAGGCCAGCCTGCAAAGCACAGGAGGCAGACAGTGGACCATGCCTGAAAGCTCATGTCCTAGGATTCATCTTCATAAGAGGTAAAGCACAGTGTTGTCTTTTAAGCTACAGCTACCCAGAGGTAACTCAGAGTTCTGTGACTCAACTGGCAGCTTCAAACCAGAGAAATTCATTGCCCCACAGTTGTGAAGATTAGAACTCTGCAATGAGTGTCATTGGGCTGCCACTCAGTGGCCAAAGCTATCTGGAAGTTGCAGCACATGAAATTTGGTTCCCTGTCTCTTGCAACATCTAATAACTGCCAGCTTGTTCTACTTGGGGTCAAGATTTTAAACTTTATGGTATAAGTCTCCATCTTACAAGGAGAATGGTTATTGATTTAGAGTCTGCATTAGTTAGGATTTCTTTTGCTGTAAAGAGACACCATGAACATGGCAACTCTTATCAAGGAAAAACACTTAATTGGGTAGATTACATTTTCAGAGGTTTAGTTCATTTTCATCATGGTGGAACATGGTGGCGTGTAGGCATACATGGTACTGGAGAAGTAGCCAAGTGTCCTACATCTTGATTTGAAGGCAAAAGGAAGTGTTCTCTCTCACTGTGTGTGACTAGAGCACATACAAACCCTCAAAGCCCACCCCCACAGTGACATACTTCTTCCAACAAGGCCACACCTCTTATTAGTATCTCTCCTTTTCAGGACCATTTTATTTCAAACCACCACATTCTACTGCCTGGACTCCAAAGGCTTACAGCCATATCATAATACAAAAATTCATTCAGTTCAACTTTAAAAGTCCACATAGTGTTTAGCAGTCTCAAACAGAATATAGTGAGGAAATACTAGACCAAAGACCAAAAACCATCTGAGCAAACTTCAGACCTTTTATCTCCATGTCTGATGTCAAAATCTTCAATTTCTTTCAGCTTTATTGACTGTAAAGTACTTCTCTCTCTTGCACTGTTTCTAGTACCTGTTTGTAGCTTTTCTCAGCAGGTATCCGAGGTAAACTCAGTTCTGGAGTTTACAATATTTCGCGATCTCCAAGGCCATTCAGGCTTCAACTTCATAGCTTCATGAAATGACCTAGGACTCCATTCAGGGACACCCCTGTAACATGCCGGTCCTCATCAGCTTTCTTTTTTGTTTGTTTGTTTGTTTGTTTTGTTTTGTTTTGGGTTTTTTTCATTTTTCTGAGAAAGGGTTTCTCTGTGGGTTTGGAGCCTGTCCTAGAACTAGTTCTTGTAGACCAGGCTGGCCTTGAAGACACAGAGATCCACTTTCTGCCTCTGCCTCTGCCTCTGCCTCTGCCTCTTCCTCTGCCTCTGCCTCTGCCTCTGCCTCTGCCTCTGCCTCTGCCTCTGCCTCTGCCTCTGCCTCTGCCTCTGCCTCTGCCTCTGCCTCTGCCTCTGCCTCTGCCTCTGCCTCTGCCTCTGCCTCTGCCTCTGCCTCTGCCTCTGCCTCCTGAGTGCTGGGATTAAAGGTGTGCACCACCACCACCCAGCTCTCATCAGCTTTCTTAGTCACAGAGGAAATTTCCATAGTTTCTTGTTTCTGTCCTTGACTCTAAAGTTAGAATCACATGGCCAAAGGTGCCAGATTTTGTTGCTTACTGGGGTGAAACATGGCTCCTTTGTTCAATTACCTCTTTTAAAACTTTCTACTTGCAATGATTTCCTTCACTGCCTAAGTTTGACTGTCCTGAAAGATGCTCTGAAGACCAGGTTGACCTCAAACTCAGAGATCCTCCAGCCTCTGCCTTCTGAGTTCTGAAATTAAAGACATGCACCACCACACCAACTCTAAGCTTTTCTTAATTCCCTTTCACTAGTTGGAAAGGCAGCTGGGTGGGATCTTACCCCGAGGTCACTACTCTCTTTATTCCATTTCTTAATCTGTTTATCTCCTTGAACACAGAACTTAGCTCCATTCCACTTCCTGGTGTTTCTTTTCTTCTCAGTTTGTTCATTTTCTTTTTTTAGTATCTTTTATTGTTTTTATTAAGCTATATATTTTCTCTACTCCCTTCACTTATTCAGCCGTCCCTTTCTACCCTCTCCCATAATTTCTGTGATCCCAATTTACTCAGATCTTGTCTTTTTCTACTTCCCATGTATATTGATACATGTATGTCTCTCTTAGCACCCTCTTTGTTGTCTAGGTTCTCTGGGATTGTGAATTTTACATGAGCTCCTCTACATTATAAAACTTTATAAGCATTAACACTGCTAACAGACAGCAGAGTCTATACTAAGTTCATTTAAAATTTCTTCTGCCAATAGAATTATTCGGAAACACTTCACTTTAGCCTCAGGCACTCTTCGTTCAAGGGCATCAAAATATCACAAGACCAGTCTTAGCCCACATACTAACATTCTTCTCCTCTGACGCCTCTTGATCCAGGCACCCACAGTTCAAATCACACTCAGCACCATTGTCTTCTGTGCTCCTACTAGGATGTCCCATTATGCAGCACTTGAAATGTTTAACTGCTTTTCTAATCCATAAACTAAGTTAATATTTCTTTGAACAAAAGCATAGTCAGGCCTATCATAGCAATATCCCAGTCCCTGGTAGCGGGATCTTAGTTACGGTTTCTACTGCTGTGAGGAGACACCATGATCACAGCAA
Organism: Myodes glareolus; assembly: GCF_982192425.1. Classification (NCBI taxonomy): domain Eukaryota; kingdom Metazoa; phylum Chordata; class Mammalia; order Rodentia; family Cricetidae; genus Myodes; species Myodes glareolus. The sequence goes on from NC_142045.1 coordinate 60,500,532, forward strand.
CTAAAAGGAAAAACATTTCATTGGGGTGGTTTGCATTTTCAGAGATTTAATTCATTTTCTTCATGGTCACACAAGGCAGCATGCAGGCAGACCTGGTGCTAGAGAAGGAACTGAGAATCCTGCATCTTGACGTGCAGGCAACTGGAAGTGGTTTGAGTCACTGAGCATGACTTGAGCATACATGAGACCTCACAACGCCCTCCACCAGTGGCACGTTTCCTCCAACAAGGTCACACCTACTCCCAAACAGTGCCACTCCATTTGGGGGTCATTTTCTTTTAAACCATCACAGAGGTCCCAGGACAGTAACAACCCAGAAATCTAGGAACACTGTTTCAGTTTTCTAAGGCAATGGTGTTCAGGCTCCAGGGATTAGTCCTTGACATTTGAAGAAAATATTCTATGAACCACACTATATTTGAGAGCAAAATCCAGGTCCAGGTGTGTGTGTGTGTGCGTGTGTGTGTCTGTGTGTGTGTGTGTGTGTGTCTGTTCATGTAGGGACCAGAGGTCAATGTCAGGTGACTTCCTCAATCACTCTCCTCATTCTCTGTACAGTGTCTCTCACCAAACCTAGAATTCATCAACTCATCAGTGACTATCTGGCCAGTAAGTCCCAAGGATCCTCCTCCTCTCTTTCTCAACAATCATGGGATTACAAATATGTGCCACCATGCTTGGATTTTTAAATAGAGTTGGAGATAGGAACTCAAGTTCTCATGCTTGCACACCAGGCACTTTACTAACTGAGCTGTTTCCCCAGCCCTGGGACTCAATTTGTGTTATTTCAAGAATGAAAGACAAAAATGGGTATGTAGGCTTTACTGTTTCCAGGTAAACTTTCAGCCCAGTGCCAGAGCAAATCCCTTATCAGTATTAAATCCTGGTTACAAATCTCCCTGTAGCTAACCATACTAATTCACTCCCATTTCTAGATGAGGGTCTCTTACCAAACCAGTCAGAAAACATTGCTGGGGGGACTTAGTAATCAGATGGGATCTGAGAAAGGTACAAGACAAATTTCTAAAGTCAAGCTTCATTAACTCATGTGCTTTTAGACCTATGCCCTCATGTGACCACATTTTAAAACTTACCTTGATAAGCCAATTACATGTTTGAATCTCTGTTAACAAAGCATTCACCAAACAATTGAGGGACAAGCAAGCAGTAATAGAAATACCTTCTTCACTCTGTGCCAGGTGCCATTCTCTCACCATTCAAACAAAAGTCACTCCCGCTGGATGTTATGTGAGACCCATGAAATTCTCTACAGTGACCTCAGTGTAAAAAATGAAGAAACTTTTCTCTGTCATATCACTTAAGCTCGACATAACTCAGTTATCAGAGCCCAGAAGTTACCCATCACTCATAAGCAAGTACCTTTGGAGATACCAATGAACGAATATTATTCTCTAGAAGAATGGCAGATATATTTGCACCACAGCAGATGTACTTGTTACTGCTCTAATTGCTCTCAGAAAACCCAACCAGGAGCAACTTCAAGGAGAGAAGGCTTATTTGGGGCTTACAGTTTAACAGTACATACATACAAGTAACATTATTCAGACTGAGAAACTAATATAACAATAATTTTTTTTAAAAAAAAAAAGAGGTCGTGAAGTTGAAAATGAGTAAAGGGGAAGTCATATGGGAAGCTTTGGAGGTAGGAAAGGAAAGGGAAAATTATATAATTATACAATAATACCAAAAGTAAATGGGAAAAAATAAAGTCCATCTTTTTAGGAAAGACACCGTGGGCAGGAAATGTGAAGTAACTGGTCACACTGCACCCAGTCAGGAAACAAAACAGAAGGGAACTGTGGCCAAGCCCAAGCCTGCCCCCAATGGCTCACATCCTCCACCTCCTCAATGTTCTAGAACCTCCCAAAACAGGACCGTCAGCTGATGTTCACATCCTGGCCAACTGATGTGATAACCTCTGACACACTCCTACCACCATGGACAGAGCTGTTCCACCCTGCCTCCCCCTACTTAACGCACTGAAGTCACCTGAAGGCATAAGCCAAAGTATATATATATACTTCCTTCTTTAGGAAATTTATTTATGCTTTGGTCATAGCATTGTTAGGGGCATGAACCCCTTCTTCCAGACTCAGGCTCCTTTCTTGCTGTTGCCCTAAACTTGTTTCTGTGGCTAAGCCCCTCATACATTACACTTTCTCCAGTACTGAATTTCCCCACTTCATTTTTCCTTTTCTTTAGAAGACTGTTCTTTTTCAACAAGACAGACTAGGAATAAAAAGTCCTGGGTTCAAATTCCTGTTCACTCACTAGCTAGATGTGAAAGACACAATACTCAATAAGCCAATGAGCATCTTATCTCTCTCAATCTCTATCTTTTTTAAAATAATATTACAGGTTGTGGGGAGTGAAGTAAATGACTTAGTTTAAGCATCCACTCACTCATAAACATCTGGAATTGAGTTTAGTAAATTATGTGCTCAGCTTACAGTGTCAGAACATTACTACTTACCTAAGAAAAAGAAGCAGGAGTCATATGACACACACTTGAAAGACTATCCTAGTAATAACTAAACGATATTGGAGCCTATCCTACTCACTTCGGGGACTAGAAACTTTAGTGTTTTTCTTATAATGAGAATGACTTCAGCAGGTGGTGAAATAATATTTTTAAATAACATCTCAAAAATTACTTTATTCTTTTTAAAAGAAATTCCTCATGGACACAAATGACCCAAGTTACTAAATATATAATTATGGATACATTCCTTTTGGTCACTGTGGTAGTTTAAATGAGAATGGCCCAGCCTTAAACTCATATGTTTGAACATTTGGTTATCAGTTGTTAGAACTGCTTGGGGAGGATTAAGAAGGACAGTCATGTTGAAGAATGTGTAATAGTAGGGGTGGGCGTTGAGACTGCAAAACTCTACAGCATTCCTGGTAAATTGTCTTCTGGTTGTTGTCTTGACACGTAAACTCTAAGCAACTACTCCAGTGTTTGGCTGCGTCCATGTTCCATAATGGACAAGGACCCACCATTTGAAACTGTAAGCCCCCAATAAATTCTTCTGTAAGTTGCTCTGGCCACGGTGTCTCTTCATCACAACACTTAAGACAATCATTACAATTACATGAAAATACATGTTATTAGGAAAGAAATATCCAATAATCCTCTGCTTTACTGTAATATCCATGGTGAACAGTTTCAGTCTTTTGATAGAAATCTCATTTGGGGACATGTTTCAAAATGTAGCCCAGGTCAGCATCTAACTCAGAGTTCTCTTATCTCAGCCCCCTGAGAGCTGGGATTACACAGATATGCCACCGTGACAGGATAATGGGATTTCTTTCATGTGTATTCCTTTCATTCATGTGCCACATCTGTTTTAAAGATCACAAAATGAAAATAATGATAGCTAAAGTCGTGATTCTTCTGGATAATTAAACTCATTTGGAAAGTCAGATTTAATATCTGTAGCTGGGCTGCAAAGGTATTACTGGGCTAACAGCCATAAGTACATAAATATCAGCAGGAGAACCCTTGGAAAAGACAGCATCTTCCTCCCACAGTCAAGCTCTCCAGCAAATGGAACACTGTGCTCTAAATTGAATTACTTCAAGTCTATTTGTGAAACTCAGTTGGAGGCATGTTTTTATATAAACAATGACTGGAGATAAATTGGCCAAAATAGACAGGCAGATTTGTAATTTTAGTTATGAAATCCTTTCAGATCCAGAGCTTGCATCTGTTGTTGTAACTTAGACACAGTGTCTGTACCTTAAACTACTGCTGCTATTTCCATCAGCAATTACATCTCCACAGCTACCTGTCTTCTCTGGCCACTCAGGACACAGTCTGATGGGAATTCTGTTCCTGCAGGTACTGGCTCTGTCATTGCTGCTAAAGGTAGCTTTAACTAAATCTCTAATGTTCTACTTACAAATAAGACTCAAAATTCAAAGGCTAGATTGAAAACCTGTGAGCTCAGAGAAGCTGAGTATCCACTAGGTAACCCTCTCTCCTTGCTGACATCTCCAAATGAGAGTGGTCTTCCTCTCCACCAAAGAATGAAAGCCATGTCACTCCAAATGCCTCCTAGCTAACTTCTGTATGTCACTCCAGTTATCCACATGCCTGCTGAAGCTCTAGGATTGCTTTCTCTCAACTAGTTGCTAACTCAGCCTCTTGCCTCATGGTTAATTTTATTTAATTAGCACAAATGAAAACCCAGGGTTCACAGTGTGAACAAATATCCTCCCACAGGAATCTAAGAAAAGCATCTTACTTTACACCCCCAACTTCCTGAATTTTACATAATACACAGTAATTCTCAATAGTTTATTTACTAATTGCCTCTTGGCAGTGCAGAAATTGTACTCATTTCTCTGACCAATCCCAAGTGTCCAACTTAATTATAGATCCTTTTGGCACCTACAGAGTAGAAATAAGCAACTAGGGAACCAGAGTAAACCACCAAAATTCTTAAATATTAAAGACAACAGTGAAGGCACAGAAAAGTCTTTCCTCTAGGGATTAAGCTTCAATCACACTTAGAGGAAAGGCCTTTCTAATTTTTGCACACTTAGGGAAAGGCATCGTTTAAGATTTAATGAGCTTCTAAGAATTAGGTAGAAGGTTGGAGATTTGGCTCAGCAGATCAAGTTTTTGCTGTGCAAAGATTGAGGACCTGAGTTTGACTCTGTAGGCATTCTCAGTACTTCTATGGAGAGAAGAAGTGAGACAGCAGGATCCCTTGATGGTTAACTTAGTGTACAGTGGCAAGAAAAACAGGGTCCCTGTCTCAAACAAAGGGGAAACAAGTTACCAATAACTAAAGTTGTTCTCTGTATGCCCCTCGTAAATATGTCCCTCATAAACACAGCATGTCCCCACACAACAAATTAAGTGAAGAAATCACATATGAAAAGGCATAAAAATCTAAATAATTTATTCATTTTCATTTTGGGCATAAAGAAAAGTATGACAAGGGTAGTGGACTAATTGATTTCTAAGAATTGGAAAGGTCTAAAGTACAAGACAACCATTCTGCACTCTCTTGAAACATTCCTGAAAAGGGAACTCCAAGGCCACCAGAGTGTTTCTGTCAACATCTCCAAGTTCCAAGGCCCAAATCTCTCATCTATAAATCAACAAGATTGCAAACTCCTCTGACATGCCAGAAAAGAGAGGAAAAACTTCAGAAACTGACAAAAGAAGAGAGTATCTCATTCAGAGAAATCAAAGGGTGATAACTGAATAGCAGAAAGTCAAGCTGAATGCAGCTCCAGCCATGCAGCTCTCAGGAGAAGGAAATCAGAAGGCTTGCACAAGTGAGGTAGTACACACTGATTGACAGTTTGACAGGGTCTAGAATCATCTAGGAGACAAGTCTCTGAATAGTCTGGGTGTCTAGGTTGGGTACACTGAGGTGAGAAGACACGTTCTAAATGGCATCATTCCATAAACTGGAAATGATTTTTCACCGTGCACAAAAATAACTCAAAATGGATCAAAGACCTTAATGTAATACATGAAATTCTGAAACTATTGGAGGCAAATATAAGAAGAACATTGCAAGATATAATCATATGCAAGAACTTTCTGTTAAGAATCCCATTAGATTATAGCATCATCCCAGGAACTGACAAAGAGGATTCAAATAATTTAGAGATTCTTCACAACAAAGTGTATAGAAAAACTTACAGAATGAGAGAAAATCTTTGCAACTATACAGCCAATGTGGAGCTAATATCTAGAATCTATAAAGAACTCCAAAAGCTGAATACAAAAAAAGGCATAAAATCAATATATGAGTGTTCTAGTTTGCTTTATTTTGCTTTAACAAAAAAAAAATACTCTGACCAAAAAAAACTTGGGGAGGAAAGGGCTAATTTCATCCCACACTTTCAGGCCACAACCCCTGCGACTAATCAGGACAGAAACTGAAGGCAGGAGCCTGAAGCAGAAACTGCAATCAAGAAAAATTGAGGAAAACTCCTTACTGACTGGCTATCTGGTTTGCTCAGGTCAAAGAAATACATCTTAAGACTGCTTTGAGATTCTGCCTTCCCACAGTCAGGAAGATGACTACGGGTGATGGTGAAGACTGGGAATGAGGACTCCTTATGCTGCTGGATGTACAAATTACTGCAGCTGATGTGGAAATTGGCATGAAGGTTCTTCACAGAAATTAAAAATTCACTGCCATATGATCTAGCTATATGGCTGCTGTATATCTACATGAAGGAACTTAGAAGAGCATACCGCAGAAATGCTTGCTGTATTTATTGCTGTACAATTCATGACATCCAGAAAACGGACCAGCCTCGATGACCTTTGCTAAATGAATGGGCAAAGCAAGGATAGAGCATGTACACAGTGCAATTTTATTCGGCTTTAAAAAGTGGAATCATAACATTAATAGGAAAATAGATGGAACTGAGACCCTTTATGTTAAGTAAAAGAGAGACAGAGGGAAAGAGAGAGAGGGAGAGAGACAGACAGACAGACAGACAGACAGGCAGACTCAGACGAACATTACATGCTTTTGCTCACATGCAGAATCTACATTGAAATCTGTGCATTTGTGGTTGTGGATGTGGGTGGGTGTGTAAATGTGACAATTAAAAAGTAAAAAGTCTTAAGATAGAAAGAAAAGGAACAAGGCCAGGTAATGAAATATGTGTGTCCTAAAAAAGGGGAGGATATGGGGAGAAGAGCAAGGAGGGGCTGAAGAATGGGATACAAACAGAAGAATTAAGTACATATGAAGTCACAGGGAATCCCAACTTTTTGCATTTAAGTCAAAAAACTTGATTGAAAAAAAGCTCATGATTCTGAACATTAGGCTGATGCAAATTTAAACCTTTTTAACATAGGACTTGTGCAGATATATAAAAATACTTGAAAGTTGGACAAAAAGGGACTTTGCTTCAGACAACAAGAGATCTTAAAAATTATAGGCAAATTCCATTCCAAAATCTCATTATTAGGTTTAGTGCTTTTGACCTTGATTGCAGTTGTGAAGGACATCATCTTTCTAAGTCATCTCAACCATGAGCTTTATTGAAGCATAAATATCATAAAATTAACCTGATTAAAAAAACTACCATAGTAAAAAGCTGGAATCATATAAAACAGAAACAAATAAAATACAAAATTTATAATTTGCTGTGAATGTTGGGTTTTAAAGAGAAAATATAGTTTGAATACAAGAAGAAAACAAAAATCTTCATTGAGCTTCTCAACAGAATATTAGAAATTATAGTACAGATCCATTTTTATGTCTTATTTCAAAAAATCATAAAAAGACTGGCAAAATGGTAGAAGTTTCTTGCCACTAACAAGCCTGACAACCTGAGCTCAGTCCCTTCCATCCACAGGGTAGAAGAGAACTGACCCTTGAAAGTTATCTTCTGACCTTCACACACACACACACACACACACACACACACAACACACACACACACACACACACTAGATTAAAATGTAAAACAAAAATTGTTTTTAAAACAACGGCAATCTTTTTCTAATCAACTGTGCATGCCCTGACCATGAGCATCAGTTTTTAGTTCCAACTAGTGGTGTTTGAAGGAACTTCAGACACAAGAGAGCAAACCTTAACAGGTGAGGAAAACAGTTTAGTCTGAGATAACTGCTAAGGGTCACTGAGAAACTATCAGGGAAAGACACTAGTGAATTATCAAAAGTCAGACACCCATCACACAAAGCTTGAGAAGAACTGCACAGGGTGGACTTAGTAAAAAGCTCCTGTGTGGGCAGCTTAGCAGCAGACAGATCATGAAAGAGAATAGAGTTTCTTTCCATGGGAAAGAAAACTATGGAAGTAGTCTCAGAGTCTCAAAGTAGCGCTCATAGGTTGCTTAAAAGGGTAACATGTACCTAAAATAAAATGTTCTAGTGGTTGCTAATTTACATGAGTAATTGAACACAGCATCACCAACAATGGGAAAGTCTTCCACAGCAAAGCAAGCAGTCCCCACGGCAACTATGTGACATCTCTGCTGACAGTGCTTCATCCGCATCCACTCAAAGAACAAACCACAAGATGTTTGGCATGGAAAATTCATTGTACCCTTCAAGGGAATTCATCATCATTAAATTAATGAATAATAAATAATGAGTAAACTGTATTTATAAAAGTTTTATGGTTTAGGAGACACCAAAGAAATTATATATAGGTAGCAAATACATAACTTTTGAATTCTGAAATTGAAACAGCACTAATCATAATATGTCAATATGATACAATGTGGTTACTTATTAATGTCTTTTAAGGAATTATAGGGGGATCCTGAGTATGAAGACTATAATAGAGAGTATTGGTAAATTTATTTTTAACTTCTCAGAAGGGGAGAATACTTACCTGTAGAAAGGTATATGACATCTAGGAACACTTAGAAATCAAATATTATGGTGCATGCAACCTATAATAATTTGGTAAAGAAAAATAAATGTGAAACAATTTATCACTGAGAAGATAGATGACTTGAACCAGTCACATAAGCCTGAGTTTCCATGAGGAGTTACTCTGTGGACCTGCCCATCACCTTCCCTGTAGCTCTAATCTTTCTCCAATACAACTCTTAGACTAGCATGAGTTGTTTCCTTATGAATGTGGTATATCTGTATATAATTTATATATATAAACAGTATTCACACGTGGCTGTATATATGGAGAACATTTGAAATTCAATAATTCGTATGTAATAAGATTGACTGAGTGTAGAAATATGTGGTAAATTAGGAGGATAATTATATCTACAGTACTCTTACCTAGTCAACATAATGAGATCTAGTTTCACCCGGGGATAGACCATTCAGCTTGCTTGTGGTGGTTAATCTTGATGAGGTTAATTAAGATGGAAAGATTTACTCACCATTAGCTCTGATACTAAACTTTATATTTTATAAAGGGAAAAATAACTTGAACGTCAGTATTCATTGCTGATCCTTTTTTTATTAAAGTTTATCATTTTCTTTACATCCTGATCACAGATTTTCCTCCTTCCTCTCCTCCTATTCCCTGCCTCCCCACATACACTCCTTCATCTGCATGAGAAAAGGACAGGCCTCCCAAGTGTGGCAGCAAAGCATGGCACATCTAGATGGGAGAAAACCAAACTTCTCCCATGAATCAAGGCTAGTCAAGGCAAGTTCCCAAAAGCCAGTTTAGGTGCCATGAACAGGTCCTAATCCCATTGCTGGGAAATTCACAGGCAGACCAAGTCATACACATGCAAAGAACCTAGGTCAGTCCCATGCAGGTTCCCATTAGCTAAGGGAAGCTGACTCTGTGGGTTCCCCCATAATGGCCTTGACCCCTTGTCTCCTCCCTCTCTTCAGCAGGACTCCTGGAGCTCAGTTGAGTACTTGGTTCTGGATCTCTGCATCTACTGGATAAAGGTTCTCTGATGACAATTAGGGTAGTTACCAATCTGATTACAGTAGAAAGTCAGGTCTGGCGCCCTCTCCACTATTGCTAGAAGTCTTAGCTGGGGTCATCTTTGTGATTCCTGTGAGTGTCCCTGCTACCATGTTCCTCCCTAACCCTGAAATGGGCTCTCCTATATCAAGACATCTCTCATTACTCTCCCCATCCAACCCACCAATGCTGATTCTTCTATGGTACTGGTTGCCCCTACTTCTTCCTACTATAACTTCCCTATCATAATGAGTATTTTTGAACTGTGGTCCAAAAACAAATCCTTTATCCCCGAGGCTGCTTCTGTCATATTATTTTAATCACAAAAACAGGAAAAGTAATTGATGAAATATCATGTATTGCTGTTTCCTTTGAGAAGAATCAAAAAGTCTTTGTGTGAGAATATAAAGTCTTATAACTAAATAAAAGTTTGTGGATTTGTAACACAGGAAACTTTATCCAAAGAGCTCTCCTTTTTGTAACATACTATGGTGGAATGTTTCAAGTGGATTAGAATGAGTAAATTTTTAAAAATCAATCTAACCCTAGAAAAGCTTTGAAATTTTGGACACATTGTTTATGTTAAAGTTGTAGTTTCTATCTCTTCCAACGTCTGAAACTCTCCAGCTGGAAGATTAGAGTCCTACAAACAGGTACACAAAACCTCGACTGAGAGATCAAATGTGTTAGCTGTGATGCTGTCACTGCCTGGCTGATGAAACAGGGCAGAAAACCATGAGAGGCTGAAACGCTGTTGGTTGTCTTTGAGGTCCGCATACTGGAATAGAGCTAAGTAGAAAGAGAAGAGAGAATTTTGAGCTAAAATATTTTCTGATTTGGTCTGTTTTCAGCTCTAAAATATGCCTAGTGTATTCCAGGGGGAGATCATGGGACCCTTCTGTGCTCTGGTTTTTATTACAAGATATATGCAAGTGGTGGTGCTTTGTTTCAATTGTCCACTTGAAAGAATCACCTGGGAGACCTCTGGGTCTATGAGGATGTGTCCAGAAAAAATTAACCAAGTTTTTAAAGACTGCCCTCAGAGTAGGCAACACCTTCCAACTGAATGCCGATCAGGTATAAATACATCCCAGGGAAGAAGCAGCGAGTGACTGTGTCTGTGACTCCATCACCACCAACACCCACCACTATTGCGCTGCCACCACCACCATCTCCTACAGACACCAGACACCAGCTTCCTTATTATTTGTACTTTGTTGTATATACTGACCAGAAATTCTCCAGAGATATTCCAAGTCTTCAGGCCCAGACTAGGATTGCTGAGACCTTTGGATTCATGGGCTAAGCAGTTACCAAATCCTCTTTTTCTGCATCTCCAGGATGCAAACACCCAGTGATACAGCCTCTACCATATAACCCAACTAATAAGAAAAGGAGAGTGTGTGTGTGTGTGTGTGTGTATGCATGTGTGTGCACGAGTGTATACATGTGTGTGTCTACTATAATATCTCTGAAGGTATTACAAAAAGAAAATGATGTAGATTTTGGAATAATTTTTAATTAATTTATCATTCAGGACTTACTAGTTAAAGGACATTGAGATTTTGAGAATAAATTCCCAAACAGCAACAACTCTCCTGTCATCTATTCCTTTTCTCCTGTTTCTACTTTCTTTCATTCAAAGCAAAACACATTACTAACATCCAGCAGAGCACTTCACTGAAGAAGGTTCTAGAAGATGCAGTGTGTTGAGGACAAAGGAAGAGCCTAAGGAAATGAGATGACTTTGGCTTCGGGTGGCTTTGCAGACAGTAAGGATCCCCTCACATTAGTCACTCGTCACAAAGTGGCTCCTGCACTGAGGCGGCGTGCTCTCGTAAGGGTGCTTCAAAGAGTACCGTGTTCCAAGTCAACTTACGATTGTGTAGGAGGGCATGAATATTAACAAGAAATGTCACTATTTAAAGAAATCCTAAATCTGAAAATGATAAATGGATTAAAGCTATTTAAAAATTCAAAGCAGCTGAAAATACCAAAGTTACTAACTTGAAATGAGAAAATTTAAAAACAGACTATCCTTCTGGGGTGGGGTGGGGAGCAGTCAGTCAGAACTGTGAGGACACAAAACACATTGAACCCATAGTCAATCCTCACAGTCTTACCGAGGCTTGGCCATTTACTCACTAGGCTTGCAATAAGTCACGTGATTGTACCCAGCCCCAGTAAATTGGATGGATGTCAATTCCTTTTCAATTGGAACATTCCATGTCTATCATTATTTTAAATTGCTATTATAACCTAAATTTCATTTACAATTCTGCTTTCTCTAAAACTAGAAAATTGTGAGTTTGTCCTCCAATGTAATTATTTGCAATCCACTTGACTGAAATGGATTTTAACCTCAAAATAAAATGCTCTTATTACTAACCCTTGACATAGAGGGCAGTAAAATTTCTCATCAGACTGCCAGTGAACTGAGCACACACCTAGTCCATCCCCTGAAGACCTATTTATCACTGAATACTAATTTCATCATTCTATAAGAAGTATAAGAGTTGAAGCAGTGAGTAAGTGCATTCTGCTCCAGCTGTAGGGTGACCTTTGCCGAGACTCCTGGCAGAGCTGCATGGCTTTCAGGTTATGATATCACTGTGCTATTATGAATCAATTTACCTCATAGATAGCCAGTACATTTCCTTATGAATTTGCCTTAACCATCATAGTACTTTCTCCTGCTTCAACCAAGAGATACCACATTCATCTCTTCTTCCTCCTTTTTCCTCTCTGGGGAAAGCCTGACAAGCAAACAAAGCAGAAGCGTGGATTTCTCTGCCTAAACTACCTGAGACCTATTTCTTTCTCATTAAAGAGAGATCATTACATCATTAATATCTGTTGTTTGTATTCAGTTAAATACATGTCAACCATACTTTTGCCTTTAAATATTTTAGAAAGCTGATTCAAAACTTATATACAATAACTATTCATTTATATTTACCTTTCCAGAAATTTCTGTTCATATTCTAACAGCAGAATAATCACCCAATGGACAGGGACATTTGTTAGGTTCAGTTATACCAAAAGAATATCAAATCTCTACAGTGTTATCTAGTTTCAAACAATGGTAAATGAGAGAGTTTGGAACTGTGGGATGGATTTGTGAGGAACAAACTTGTTGCCAAGTTTTAATGCCTGAGTTCAATCCTTAAGGCCCATGTGATATAAGGAGAAAACAAACTCCTATAAGTTGCCCTATGACCTCTAAATACATGCTGTGGCATATACACATACAAACACACACACACAAACACACTTTAAGTAAAATGTAATATAAAAAGCAAATTTAAAGCACAGCTTCTATTTTCATCATATTTCTAGACATAATTTAATTTTATTCATATAGTTAATATATAAAGCCTTTCTTTTAAAATAATATATATGCTTGATTTTTTTATTTTTATAAATCTTATAAAGGCATCTACCAAGTTCTGAGGCAGCACCAAGGAGAGCAGTCACTAATTCTTTTGAGGGGTATTTCAGGAAAGTTCACAAGAAAGACAGTACCTGAAAACTGAAGAAGACACCAAGGAAAGAACAAATGGAAGTGACAGACGCAGAATCCATGAAGGCAAACACAGAGGCCATAAACTGGAGAAGGGACATTTACAGCCAAACAGAGAGAATGACAGGCAGATAAAAGTTCATGTACATGTTTAATGTCAAGGCCAGGGATCTTAAATGACCCTCATCAACAACAACTACAAATACACAAGGAACAAAGTTAACCTATGAGTATCACTTACCAAATTTCTATGTGTTCTGGAAGGCTAATTTTAAATTCTGTTGTTGATAGACTGCAGATAACTAAGTTGGAGATAAACTAAAAAGATGTCTTCTTACTGAGAATGGAGTCAAGGAAGAAAAATTCTAGATATAGCTAAGGAGCGGATACCCACGGTACAGGATCAGAAAAATGCAGAAGAGAAATGGAAATACAAAAAAAAGAAAATGTCAGAAGTGCCTCCTGTATATCTTAGGGATAGAAGTGGAACAAGGTTCAGGAGAGAACAAGTGTTGAACTCAATAATTCTCTTTTATTTGCTTTCTCCATTTTCATGTCTGTATGAAATCCATGTATATATGTGCATATTCTGCATATATGTGAGCATAAGTGTACAGAGTGTACATGCATGCCTTTGTACTGGCATGTATAGGCCCAAGGTTGATGTCAAGAAAGCATCACTCTTTCGTTATTCCATTATTCATTGGCACACAGTTTCTCGATCAGTCCAAAGCTTCCCAATATGGTTAGTCTTGCTAGCCACCTTGCTCTGGGGATCACTGTCTCCACCGTCCAGGGCAGGAATTACAGGAAACCTTCCCCCTACTGCACACTTACATGGGTTCTGAACTGTGGTCCACATGCTTGCATAGCGAGGGCTTTAACCACTAAGTCATTTCCCCAACCCCAAGTCTTGCATTTCTTAGAGAAGTGTCCCCGAATTCCAAATGAGAGGTGAATGTTAGGAAGATGAGACACAGATTTGAGACAGCCAGTCCCTGAGGGGAGAAGAGTAGAAAGATCAGGAGGGCACACGTTATAGAATGAGGGAAGTTTAACATGTGAATAAAGAAGATAAAGACAAGATCCTCAGAATTGTAGGTGAAAGAGGGGTTGAGGACACCAGGAGAACACAGTCCACAGAATCAACAATGCAGGGCTCTCAGGGGTTCACAGAGGCAGAAGCAATCAACACAGACCCTGTATGGGTCTGAGTTAGGTCCTCTGCCTAGACAATGCTTGTGTAGCTTGGTGTTCTCATGGGACTTCTAACAGTGGGAGTTGTGGGGTGTTTCTGATTCTTTTGTCCGCACTTGCAACTTTTTTCCCCCGTGGGGTGGCCTCATTCCGTTTTGCTATGAGGGTTTGTACCTGATTTTATTGTACCTTTTTATGCAGTGTTAGGTTGACATCCCTGGGGGGCCTGCTCTTTCTTTCCAAAGGGAAACAGAGGAAGAGTGGATCTAGGGCAAGGAGGAGTGGAGGGAGGGGAAACTGTTCAAAATATAATGCATGAAAAAAGAATAAAAAAATAAAAATTATGAGTTCCTCTACCTCCTCTATGCTGAGATTCTGACTGGTTTGATCCTATGTAGGCTTCAGTCTTAAAAAGATGAGAACCTGAGAAAACCTAGACAAGAGGACACTGAAGAAACCTGAGCTCCTGAGACAGAAAAGGCGAATGCGAAAAGGAAGTGAAAAGACAGAGATGTTCAGCAGAGTCATCTCATGACAAGAAGTGAGGAAATGACCATTTATGGTTGACTATTCCATTTCACCAGACAGGCTCCAGAAACATGCATCGAAGAAAGTAGAGCACTCTAGACACCTGTGTGTCCATCTAAAGCAAAACATATTTCTGCTATTTTCTTAGGAAGCAGCTCCAAGAGGGAAGCTAGGAATGAGTCCTAGGATGTGCTGAGGAGGCTGCCATTGGTTGGGGAAATGAAAGTCACTGCCTGGAAGGAAACGCCTAGGAAAACAGGCAATTCTGGGAACAGGAAGATCAAGGATCAAATGAGTGAAGTCTGACATTGAGCCTGAGGAAAGAAAGTTAGAGAGGCTGGGAGCCCGGAAATTGGGTAAGGAAAGCTTGCTAAATGTTTTTAAGTAAGGACGGTGGTGGTATTCAGGTTTTGCAATGGTCCATTCAAGTGGTTTGTAGGTAAGTGAAGGAGATTCCTCAACTCTAAGGAGTGCTTTCAAAAGTGACTTGTCCGCTGGGATGTAGCTCTAAGGTTAAATATATTCAGGGTTCGGTCTCACTCAGTGGGAGCAGTGTGAAGGATGAGCCTCAGCCTTACTATTCATCCCAAAATGGTTACTTGCTTAGCAAAAAGCAATGCATTGAGATGAACAGGAAAATGATTTATATTGGAACTACAATTTTATGAAAGACCAGACATCATAACTTCTTTAGAAATAAATACAAACACTATGGTAACATAAACTAAAACTGGAAAGAGCCCCTCATCATACAGCCTAACTCCTGCAAACTTCTTCTCACTCCTTCACCTCTATCGCGACTATAGCTGTACCGACCTCCCTGAAGTTCTCATGGTCTCTTTCAGTTCTGTGTCGCTGCCCTTGACTGCTACTGAGGAGTACTGATAAACAGTAGGTTCAAACCAAAACCAAAGAAATATTTCAGGAAATATTTCTGATATCTTCACGATAGAGTTAAGTCTGTACCCAATAGGTACAGGTGTCTACATGTAAATAAGACATTTCAAACTGTGAGAATGCCATAGCCAACCTCCAAGTGCCATTCAACCAGTAACTATGGACAAGATGGAGTAAGTCAAAGAGGAGAAGAGGAAATAACCAGAAGCCAAGGAGGTGTCGGACAAATCAGAGAGTGAAATCTACTTCTCTATCACCCAGAGAAATGGCAAGGAATCATTGTGAGGAAATACTCCTCTGAATTTTGCAGAGTATTCAGAGGTAAGAATAGTGCCATAGGAGGCTTCCAGCAAGCCTCTCCCATGTTCAACAAAAGAATTTGCTGGAAGCCCTTCCCATTGCTTCTGACACAAATTGGTGTGCAAAATAGAAATCTAGTTAGCCCTGTAACTAACATTGTTTGGAGATTCCTAGCAGTGTGAAATAATTTTTAAAGAATAGTTATTGCTTTTAGAAATTCAGTGAGGCTTGCCTGAGAACAGCAAATACTGAGGTGACGATAAGTTACTATCCCCCTGTAGGAGTCACACGAGAATCTTGAAAACAGTGCTTTCTCCCAGCTGTGGATATGGACGCAGCCTTCTGGTCTCACTTGTCATCACATTGCTTTGGTTTTAAACTCATATCATTCATACACTCACACAAATTAAAAACCAAGAATAAGACTAAAAATAATATAACTATTTTTAGCAAACCCTTACACTTCCTTAAATAAATTGGAGACAATAGTGGAGGCAGGCTCTACAGCAATTCAGAGAAACAGACTTAGCCAAAGAGACAGAAATTGCTGGTAACATTAAAAATTCAGTCCTAGGACTTGGAGTTTTTACTACATTTCCTAAATTCACTGCCCAGTGACTGAAATGTGAAGATCAAGGATTGGCACATATAGTATCATTTTCGCCTTCCTCTGGAAATTAACCAACTCGGAGCTGATAAAGCCCATAATTTAACACATAGGGCAAATTGCTAAAGCACTTAGCCAGTGAGGTACTAATCTTCCTTTCCCATGAACTTGAACTGACTCCTGACAGCAAAATCAATCGAAGAGATTTACCCCAGGGACAGCTTCTGAAAAGCAGTGTAATCAGGAGATAAGGGAATAGATGTGGAGAGCTGTCATAGCCCTCTGCCAAGCAGCCACTAGCTTCCCACGGTCTGAGCCTGCAGGTGTGAGCATTACCCCAAATGTCCTATTGAACCCAAAGTGTTTGGAGGTTAAGAAACCTTTTCCCATACGGACAAAATCTTGTCACCTGAAATACTTGAGGTCAAGCAAATTTACCACCCTGGCTCCCATGGGTAGCAAGAGAGCTGCTGGAAACAATCTTTGCTTTTCCAGTGTTAACAAAATGCTTTGAGCTCCATCTATTAGATGTCCGGTGAGTTTTTAAGTGTCCATGGCTTCCTAAAATAAAGTGTCTGCTTTAAACTCATAATAGTCCCAGAAATTCAATATTTTAATCTTAAGAAATTTCCATTGAAAGCAAATAACCATTTGTTGTTAAATTCATGAAAAATAGGTATAGCTTCCTTACCCCACTGCTGCCTGCTTTCTTGGAACATTGCCATCATTATCCACAGAGTGTAGAGGTGCAGCAGAAAACACAAATATTTGCCAGTGTGAACCACTGCTGTACAGTTTTACGGGAATATAGCCATGGCAGATTTTAAAATCCTAATCTGAAACTTCCTTATCTCCATCTTATATTAATGTCCCTAAAGATTGCTATCAAGATTTAATGGGACAATATGAAAAAAAATACCCAACATCAGATATGGCACAAAAAATAACATAAATACCATTTTTCTGCATGCCTGTATGCCTCTTTTTTCATTGTTTTCATTTTCCTATGTATATGCATGTATGTAGTTTGCAAATTTATGTGCACAGTTTTTAATTGTGGGAGAGTACATGCATGTAAATGCATGTGGAACTAGGAGGTTGATGCTGGAAATCACCATCCATCACTCTATACAGGACTGATCCATGCAGGATCTCTCTGTCAAACCCACAGCTCACTTCTGTGGCTAGCTCAGCTGGTCAGCTTGCTCTGGGATCCCCTCTCCATCTTCACAAGCTGTACCTATGTCCACAACACCCTCCAGATATTTATGTAGGTGCTAGAGATCCAAACTGTTCTCATGCTGACAGAGTAAGCTCTTTAACCATTGGTTTGTCTTTAATTTTTCCCTGAATGCTTCTATTCATGAATATTTGGTGTAGCATGATTAATAAAAACCCAGAGAGAAGGTTTAACCTGAGGATCAAAAAGCAAAGCAGCCAAGCCACTAGAGAGCCCTTAATTTTATGAACTCTCCATACTGAAAGAGAGTTAGATCCTGTTTCATCCTGCCTTATATTCCTCTCTAGTGCAGGGATTAAAGGTGTGAAACACCACCACCCAGCTTCGAAGGCTACCTAGTGTGACTGCTAGGGTTGAAGTTATATGCCACCAGTCTCTGGCCTGTGTGACTGACAAGTGTGGCTGCTTTGTGCTCTGATGTTCAAGCAAGCTTTATTTATTCAAATACAAATGAAATATGACTACACTTCCCTTTTGTATAAATTTAAAAGGCTATAACTAATATAATATATGCAATAAGTATAATAGCTATATAAAATATATGCAGACAATAAATATATCAACAATGTCCATTTGCATTTGACAAATATCAGAGAAAATGCTCTGTATCTATCCTGTCTTGGTGAACGCAAAGATTTGTGCCTAGCTTACTTTTTATCATAACTTGCTTTCTGAGTAAGGTAAACAAGGAAAACTGCAACTATTTAGTCTTTAACTCCCTCAAAGACCCAAGAAATATTAGTAACTGAGTAATCAAGAAGTGCAAGCAAACAACTTCAAAAAAATGTGAATAATGACAGAAACAATTGGCTGCCTGGACAGTCACCCAAATTTCCTCTGCAATGATTGGGCTTTTTTCCTCTGCAAAGATGTTGGCATCTTTGGCCAACAGGTCTAGCCTATCTGACAGACTTTTCTGTGACTGGGGATGTTCTGAAGGACTGTCCCTCTGTGTCTTGACAATGTTTGGCAGTCACTTTAATTTTAATTAGACTGGGACCACAACAAGACTACTACTTTGATTATATATCTATAGAAAACATCAGAACCAAAAACTTTGGAAGATTTATAAAATTTATCCTGTTGGAAATATACAATAGGCCAGTTTACTCTTTTTCCTGAAACATGTTTTCTGGATGATTAGCTCTTTTTCTTTAAATGACTCATTTGCCCAGTGGTCTTCAAATTCCTTAACTGGATATCTTTATTCCCCTGAAAGACAGAAGAAAACCCCTTCTTTGGCCATAATTTTGGTAAGATTCTGTTTTGGCAAGTTATTTCTGATCAAATGAAAAGCATTTGTTAGCTTTTTAGGTTAATTTAGATTAAATGGCCACACTGTTTGCCGAACTATTTTCTATTCTAATTAAGAGGTGTCCCATGCTTAAATCGAATATTTATCCATTTTGATTATACCCATAGCTGTTTTTCTTCTGTGGAAACAAAAGCAAAACCCCTTTCTCAACATAACTCATGTCCTGGTTTCCATTCTGAGGTCAATTCATCTATAAAGTATATCAGCTGATTGAATTTTGTCGTTTTTTCTGTTATCCAATGTCTCTCCACAGCTGCTGTTCCTTTCTCATTAGCATTTAGAAATTCAAAGTTAATAAAACATTATGCAGTTTATTTCTGGTGGTCTTTATCATCTCTTTCTGTTTACTTAATATATCTTTTAGCATTCGATTTGATCTTTCTATAACAGCTTGGCCTGAAGGACTGTGTGCTATACCTATAATATGCTTTATTTTATAATAAGCAAAAATGTTTTATTTTCTTTGAGATATATTGTCTGTCTTTATTTGTACAGATATACCCATGACGGTCATAATTTCTAGCAAATGTCTGATTACCATATCAGCCTTTACTGAAATCAAATCAGTTGCCCATTGAAAACATGAATAGATATCAATGGTGTGTTGTACATATTTCAGTTTGCCAAATTCTACAAAATGGAACACATTCGTCTGCCAAATTTCATTTCTTTGAGTATCCTTTGGGTTAATTCCTTCAAGTAGTGGTGTTTGGGTGTATAAAGAACAAGTAGAACATTTCCTTATTATTTCCTTGGCTTGTTTCCATGTAGTGGGAAAGGTTTTTAATATCCGTTTCTTTGCTTTTGGCATGATGTCTTTATGAAATTTTGAGGCCTTTAGTACATTTCCAATCAATAATTCATTGATTTCTGCATTACCTTGTGCTAGAGGACCTGGCAGACCTGTATGGAATTGGATGTGTAGTATGTATAAAGGATGACACCTATTCTGATTGTATCTTATAACTGAGTAAATAATAAAGCCAATTCTGTATCATCTGGTGTAAATCAGCAGTTATAATATGCAAAACAACTCTTTTTGCATACTTCCCATTAGTAACTATGTTGAGAGGTTCTTTAAAATCCCTTAGTACCATGAGAATAGCATATAATTCTGGCTTTTGGACAGAATCATAAGGGCTTATATCCACTTCACTTAAATTTTATGATTTGTAACCTGCCTTTTCTGATTTATTTGCATCAGTCTAGAATGTAGGGGTTACAGTTCTTGCTATGTCCTGTATAATATGAGGAAGAATCTGGGTACTTGTCTTTATAGGTTGAATTCTCTCACTTTTTGGGAAAATTGTTAATCTCTCCCAAAATATTACCACAAACCATTTGCTCAGGTTCACTTTCTTCCCATAATTTGTCCATTTCATCATTATTGAGAGATACTATAATTTCTGCTAGGTCTATTCTTGCTAATTGACAAAGTCTCAATTTTCCATTTCTAATTAACTCAGAGATCTTTTCCACATAAATTTTCAAGTTTTCACTAAGTGTGTATGGTTAAAAAGATCCATTCTAAGATAATACCTTCCCTCTGCATTAAAATTCCTGTAGGGAATGTTTGGAGGATAATATGATGAGAATGCAGTTAATATTTGGATGCACATGATCCACAAATGCCTTCTGTAATTTCTCTTCAATCAAAGCCAATTCTCTCTCAGTTTCAGCTGTTAATTCCCTGGGATTATTTAAATCCTTGCCTCCAACTAACGTTTTGTTTAAACTAATCTGGCCACCAGGACCTACCCCAATAATATGCCAGGGATGGGAAATGTCTTCTAGCAGTCTGTGGAAGTCATTAAGAGTCTGTAATTGAGCTCTCCTAATTTGCACTTTTTGTGATCTAACTTTTAGCAAAACTATTTTATGACCTAAATGATTAACAAAATCTCCTCTTTGTATGTTTTAGGAGCATTTGCAATCTCCACTAAGGCAAATTTTTCTTTAGTTCTTCAAACATTTTCCTGAAGTTCCTACATTTGAGTCAGGTAGCAAAATGTCATTGATATAATGGTAAATTATAGATTCAGGAAATTTCTTACAGATCATTTCCCATGGCTGAATTAAAAATATTGGCACAGGGTGGGGCTATTTAACATTCCCTGTGGCATAATCTTCCAATGATGTCTTTTAGTAGGCTCAGAATTATTATAAGTAAGCACTGTAAAGGCAATTTTTTCTCTGTCCTTTATTGTAAAAGTATAGTGAAGAAACATTCTTTTAAATAAGTAACTCTAAGAGGCTATCCTTTAAGCAAGAGGGAAGGCAAGGGAATTGCAGACTATAGAGAGCCAATATGATTATTGGCAGAATCACCTTATTAACAGCTCTTAGATATATTACCATTCTCTGTTTTCCAGATTTCTTTTTAATAACAAATACAGGCGAATTCCAAAGGTTGGTTGATTCTTCAATATGCTGAGAATCTAGCTGTTCCTGTATCAGCTGTTCTAAAGTCTGCCGTCCTTCTGACCCTACATTCAATCTACCCTGTGCTCTACTTTACCTGACATAAAGTTCCAATCTCTAAAAATTGAAGATTAACGTTCTGAAGAGACCAATTTGGGTGCCAAAATTCTGATGAAATTATTGTTACATCTGCACCTGTGTCTACCAGACATTCAATGACAACATGATTTATGTACATTTTTAATTTTGGTCTTTGTTAATTTATAGAAGTTTGTCAAAATACTCTCTTTATGATTTCTCCTACTTATTCTCTTTTGTAGCTGTTCTATTATCCAGAACAGTATAGTTTCTTGCAATAGGCATTAGGTTCTTTGCTCTGAGAAGGAGTTTTCTCTATGGTGACAGGAAACAACTGAACCCCATTTGGCATAGGACTCCTATGAGAGGGTGCTCACAGATTTCCTGACAGCAAAGGATTATCTTGATAGTCCTCATTGGCCTACATTCATTAGTTCATACCTGCCTTTGCCATACCTTCCTCATAATCCAGAAGGAAGGGGTGTTATGAATAGATTATTTTTAGAAAAAAAAAACATTGTTTCTACAATCCCGCTGAAGGTAATCTTGATTGCCACAATTATAACCTTTGACATTTTAATTTTTCCTCAAACCTCTGGAAATCACCTCCCCTGTCCAAGCATCAACATGGTCCTGAGATTCAGTATTAATCGTATTTTGAACCCATTCCTCCAAAGATGCTGATCTTACTTTTAACAGCCTTATTATCCTTTAGCATAAAGAATTGGCATTTTCAAAATCTGGAGATTCAATTTGTCTAGCTTCTGAATTTCGTATCATTCTATTTACTTCTGAAGTCAATCTTTGTAAGAAATGCATAAACACTTCCTTTGGAACCTGTATGAGTTTAGTAAATGACTCATTTTTCTTTCCTATTTCTCCAATCTGCCTCAAGCATTCAAAGCTGCTATGTTGCATAAATTCCAGGGTGTGATCATCATATACAGCTTGCCTTTCTGTAGTAAGCATAATCTCTTTCTCCAAGAAGCTGATCTTGGGAGATTTCCTTACCCATAACTTTACTCCATCATTCAATAATCTAAGCCTCTTCTCTGAACCAGGTACTCAATTGTAATTGTGGACCAGGCTGTAAAACACCTTTAATAAATTCTATCTAGTCATTATGAAAATGCATGACAAACTGACAAAGAGTTTGACTTTTGCTTCACAAAAGATGATTGATTGTCATATGAGACTATTGTTTCCTTGAATCTCCTTATATCCAATATTGGCACAAGAGTCCAGTTAGTTGTAACAAAGCCTCTGCCATATGGCAATTCCTGTAAGGTTACTGGATATATTAAGGTTGGTTGTTTGAAAACCTTAGGCTGTTTCCTCTCTATTCTTTTATTGCAATGCTGAAATTGGTTCTTTATTGAATTCTTCTATCTGTATTTTAATCTCTCTGTGATTTGTTTTATTAGGTTTTTCTAAGGCTTGTATTTTAGCTCTCAGATTAACCCACTTTTTAAATAAGGCAAAATATTAAAGCTGATAATGTTTACAATTGGCATTACATAAATCCCATCTAAATTAGATATCCTCTCATTTAATCATTTCGTTTTCAAACTGCCCAGCATATTATTATACAGAGACCCAAATCCCTCCATTGTTATGGTTTTTCCCATTTTTAGTGTAGGAAAACTCTTTTTAAACAATTCCTCCCTTTAAGAATTCCGAATTGTCTTACCCAATCCACAAACGATGTTGATGAAAATGTGAAGCTGATTGCTACTGTGCAGAGCAGTAAAAGCCTGACTGGATTTCAGTTTGGTAGCAGTACAAGAAGAGGATTCATGGAAAACCCAAAGCACATGGTGGACAGAGAGGAAGAGGTGTCGAGAGGAGCTAAAAATGCACAGGGGATTGTTCGTGAAAACTATGGTGGAGGTCTGCAGGAAGGCAAATGCAGCCAGTTTAGGGTGAATGAGTACTGTGCTGTTCGGAGCCCAGGTGCTTCTGGAATTTGGGTGGCAGCTGGAGACTTTCAGAGAGACTACAACAGGAAAATCCCAAACTCACTCAGAGGCTTGGGGCAAAAACAAAAGGAAGTCTAGCCAGATGGGGTTGGAGCCCCAGGTGCAGCTCGAGTTTGTGCCAGTAACTAAAGTCACAGGCAAACACCTTTTTCATGAATTCATAACCGGAATGCTGGATACCAAAGCAGCCAAGCCACTAGGGAACTTTTAACTCTATGAAATCTTCAGACTGAAAGAGAGTGAGTTCCTGTCTCATTCTGCCTTATATTCCACTCTAGTCCTGGGATTATAGGCATACACCACCACAACCCTGCCTCTAAGGCTAACATGACTGCTGGATTACAGGTGTGTACCATCACTGTCTAGCCTGCATGGCTGATTAGTGTGGCTGTTTTATTCTCTGAACTTAAGGAAAGCTTTGTTTATTAAAATGAAATGAAATATCACCACAGTTTGGTCCACACGTTGAGTAAGCATGTCTCTTGTTAGTGTTATGTTGGCATTAGAAAATAATGTCTGTCTCAGAATACAGTTATTATCATCCTCCCAAGAGAAGAGTTTAAGCAGTCCACTAAACACAAACCCTTCCCCAAACTTTGTCTTCTCCTTCTGCTCCTCTCTGCTTATGCCCACTACTACTGTCTCTGTCCTGCCCTCAAGTTAAACTAGTTTCAAAGTTGATTCATTTATAAGAGAAGGACTTTAAAGTATTTGGTAGATGTTATGATATCCTAAGTTAAAATATGACTATACTATAAAATTGACATTTATAGTGGCTGTGAACATTTATAGAAAGTTCAACTGATGCTCACATGTTCAAACTGCGAATTCACTGGGACTCACTGAAAATGTAACAAAACTTCTGCCAAGTAAATGTTCAAAACTTAACAATCACACCAGAACACAGACCTCAAAATCTTTGGACAATCTGGAGATCTGTGCTATAAGAACTTTTCGAGTTTGAAGGAGGAAGAACATTTTCAGGGATACTGAAGGCCATCAGAAAATGCCTGGATGTGGATCAAGAGAAAGCCAGGGAGGGAAGATGTGGAGTGTGCTCCCTAAGAAGGTGTAGCAGTGTTTGGGGGCTAAAACATAAGTATCTTTGCATTGGATTACTGAAAAACTGGCCTTTTTGAAGTTAAAGAAATTGAAAACAACTTTACAGAATGAGTAAAAAAAAATTAGATGTTAAAAAAAGTTTAAATGTAACCTAGCAATCCACTAACATCCCAAGAAAAGATTCTTCAATTTTGAAACACCCTTGATGACCTAAAACTTAAATTCCTTGGGCTCCAATTGAGATGACTCTAGCCACTAGAAAATTCCCATTTCGGACTAGAGATGATTATCATAATTGAGAAATAAGGCAGTCACCAACACATAAATATCTTATGTTTTCTTTCAGTTGAGTTTTCAAGATTTTATGAAAATATATAAAATTGTGTATGTAGAGAGAGCATGAAAGTAGAAGGAAGTCAGCCTAAAGGAGAAGTGAGTAACATAAGGGGAGGTCAAGAGAAGAAATAAGAAACCTGCAGTATATATTTATATGAAATGTTTAAACATTTCTTTTAGTTTTTAATTTTACATTTATTTTTGTGAGGGACACAGCTACAGTAGTGCGTGCATGGAGGTATGAAGACAACTTTCAGGAGCCACATAGTCTCCTCCTGTGTGAGTGCTGCGGGAGCTCCTTCCGCTCCTTCAGCCAACAGCAGCTGAGTTACCAGTACATTGGGATGTGGTCTCTCTCTCTCTAAAAAAGCAGCAGCTGTCCTCTATTCTCTCTCTGGCTTCCAGCTCTGCTTCCGGCTCCTAGACTCCTTTCCTGATCGCACAGAGGGGCTGTTGTCTGGGACGGTAATCTGTAAGTTTTTTCCCCTTTGAATAAATAACCATTCTATTAATCATAATTCCAAATTGGTGTGGGATTGTTTGTGACTTACGCCTTCATATGAGTCCCATGAATTGAACTCAGAGCATCAGGCTTAGCAGCAATCACCTGTTTCCACTGAGACCTCTCAAGAGGCCTTTATGTGTAATTTCTTTTTTTTATTATTAAATTATAAAAGTTTCCATTTCAGCCCCTCCTCCCACCACCCTACCACTCCCCCCACTCACTCTCCCCCTCCCTCTCCATCCCCCAGAGCAGTCAGGGTTTCCTGCCCTGTGGGAAGCCCGAGTTCCTCCCCCCTCCCTCCAGGTCCAGGGAAGGTGAGAGTCCAAACAGACTGGAGCGCCAAAATCCAGTATATGCAGAGGAAGCAAGTCCCAGTGTCATTGTCAATGGCTTTTCAAAAAGGCTCCGGGCCAGCCACATTCAGAGAATCTGGCTGGATCATGTCCTCGTTCAGTCCCAGTCCAACAGGCCTTGGTGAACTCCCATTATATCAGTCCCCTTGTATCAGTGGGTGCTCGCATCCCTCGCAGTCCTGATTACTTTTTTTATTTTCTTCATCATTCTGTTCCTCATTTGGACTGTGGAGTGCTCAGTTCGGTGTTCCAATATGGGTCTCCATCTGTATCGCCATCCAACGTCGGATGAAGGTTTCCTCTGCCCTTGTCTTCATTGCTCACGATCTCTTTCCTTCTGCCTCTCATTTGGACCTAGGGAGCTAGGTCCAGTGTTCCAACGTGGTTCTCCGCCTCCATCTCCATCCATCACCAGATGAGGGTTCCCTGCACAGGATCAGAGCCCCTCGCTTCTTTATGTGTAATTTCATAAACACAATAAAAGTGTGTTCTGTATACAAGGAAAAAATTAAATTCATCCATATATTCACTCAATGTTATTCCTGAAAGTGCTAGTCCTGGTTGAAAGGCTACTACTCAAAGCTCCTTAGACAATCTAATTATATATTTCCAGGGACAACTCTTCAAACTTCAGGAAAGGATTGCCAGAGCACCTATGCTTTCTCATTTGAGACTGTGGTAGTTGATCTTATCAACTTGACAAGAAGCATGTACACCTCAGGATATGTGTGAGGACATTTCTAGAGAGGCTTAACAAAAGAGGGAGGGTCCACCCTAAATGTGGGCAGTACAATCCTGCTAGCTGAGGTCCTGAAGGAATGAAGTAGAAACTGAGCTGAGTGCCAGCATGCTCTTCTCTCTACTTCACGACTACAGATTCAATTTGAGCAGCTCCCCAACACCCCTGCACCTCTTCCTTCACCATGAATCCAGTGCATCCCCTGGAACTATAGACAAAGTCCTTCTTCCAGCAAACTGCTCTTGCCAGTGCTTTCTCACAGCAATGAGAAAAGAGGCTAAGGTCATCTTTTCAATCCAATTCTTTACATGGTATGGCTTATCTCTCTCTTCTTCCTTGACATTTGGATGCACTTAAACCACTTCACTGAAGAAGAGAAAGAAGGGATCATGAGCATGGTCTTTCTGGGCACTCTTATCTGTTCATATAACACTGAATTGCAGCACCTTTGCTTTGAAAAATCTCATAATACTGTTGGTCAGTTGTGGGCTTACCTACGCGCAGTATCTTTTCTCTTATTTGAAAGCTTTTAGAATTGAATAATAATGTATGGGTTCATGGAAAGGACTGAGTAAACCAGGTTCAATTCCCAAAATCCACAGGGTAGGGAAGAGATGTGGTGACAAATATCTCTAATTCTAACACTTCTCCAACAAGGTGGAGGACAGGGGCAGAATAGTTGCTTGAAAGTTCTTGCTGGAAGTGCACAGCATGGCAAGAGACACAAGGAAGACCCTGCCACAATGCAGTAAATGAGGAGAACCAGCTCCTGAGAGTTGTCCTCTGACCTCATACTTGTACACACTCTCACATAAACACACACATACATGCAAAAAGTAAATAATAAAAATATTAAAGGATGACATATTTATTGCCGTTTAACTTCAATATATTGGATTGAATTTCTTCTTCAGCTAGTAAGTATGATTTAGTTAATGATAATGTTATGAACAACTTAGACAAACAGACTTTATATAGCTTCAAGTCATTGATAAAAGTTCCAAAAATTAGAAGGTTAGATGTAGAAATTTAGTCTTGAAAAAATGGCTCAGTCAATAAAGTACTTACCTTGAAGTCTGAGGACCTGAGTCCAAGCACCAGTACCCAGACTAAACACTGTAGTCCCAGTGCCAGAACGGCAGAGACATGCAGACATCTGGGGTTCGATGGTCTAGCCTATTGACAAACTCAATGTTCAGTAGAGATTTGGTTAACAAAAATAAGGTGCACAGT
Organism: Myodes glareolus; assembly: GCF_982192425.1. NCBI lineage: Eukaryota > Metazoa > Chordata > Mammalia > Rodentia > Cricetidae > Myodes > Myodes glareolus. The sequence continues at coordinate 60,528,276 of NC_142045.1, forward strand.
ATCCAGGAACCCAAGGTTGTTCTCTGGCCTACATAGCACAAATGTGTATGCATCGTGAACATGAGTGTGCATACACTCACACAGTTCTTTCCAATTCTATAGAAATTCATGATTTCAATAATGTTATAAATTCAACCTGCATGCCCACACTTTGTCCACTAGTTATGAGAGCTTTCCAAATCCCTTGAATCACTTCAGACATGTAGTATCATCTTTGCTGCGTTTCCTTGACAAGTGAGGAAAAGTATTCGAGTCTTAGTATGACTCAGTGTGGATCTTGCTGTGATGCCATAATCATCTCTACTTTGACTAGAACATGAAATTTTGCTGAATAAATCAATTATTCTAGTCTTGTTGTCATGTTTAAATATGTTCTTTTTATTTTTAAATGAATTCTGAAACACAGTTGAAATTATGTATCCCCTTTTATATTAAAATTACCAGTAAAAAATATGGGAAGTTTGCTATAGCTGAGTAGGCATGGTCAGATATCAAAAGGAATGAATATTATGCTCAGAGAAACCATTTATTTTCCTACAGAATTTTAGGATAATTATTTGACTTCTGTATCATGTATCTGCTTCTGGAGAGAGTATCTACAGAATCTCTGCAATAACAAATGGAAGTTCAATTAATTTGTTAGAAACTTCTGTGTAGCATAAAATCTACTTCATAAGATTGGAACCCTGACCTGGTAATGTTCTCACTAACTGAGTTGTGGTTTCATTCTCTTTCTAAGATCACCACTCTTTTAGAACAAAATCAAGTTAATAAAAATAACTCCCAGAAATTTACTAGGTCATTTAGAGTACTGTTCCCAGGTGTTGCCATTCTGTATCCAGTCTTTCTCTTGCTCTGATATAAAGGAGAAATTCTGTCTAATTCTCAGTGGTACATCTGTCTGTGCACATGTAACTTTTCTGTTGTCCTGTACTTTCACTATTACAGAGTAAGTATCTCAAGATCAGCATTCTCTGCTGATTGCTCTATGATACAGTTTTTATTTTGTCATAGAATTACACCTAATTTGTATGTGATAGATGGTTGGTAAAACAAAGAATTTTAATTACATTTGTAAGAATGTCTCAAACCCTGTTGGCATGTTTACTTTAAAATGGAGTGCCCTGAAAGAGATTGCCCAGTGGGTAAAGTGCCTGCTACATAAATGTGATGACCTGAGTTTGGATCCCCAGCACCCACGAAAACTTGATACAGTAGTACTTGTCTATGTGTTGATCACAGGACCTGGCTTTACTCTGTGCCTACAGATACTCTCAGCAACCATGCTGAGGAGGGCGTACTACAATCCTGGTATCTCCAACACATTCAGCTCACCACTGTTACTTTCAGCCTTCGGATCTTCACACAGGGCCTTCACAGGGCTTCCTTGCAGGCCTCACATTGGTTGGTCTCAGAAGTTCTCTGGAACCATAGTGTCTTCCATGCCTACAAACCAGTACCGTGCTGACAATGCTACCAAGTCCTGCTGCCAGCTTAGGATGGAGTCTGCCCCCATGGAGCACAGTGACATTGGCTGTGCTGACCCTGGGGAAATACGTTTGTAGGCAGTTGATTTTGATCAGAAAATCCCTTTAGTGGCATTCTCAATTTAACCTCCCTTTCCAAGTGAATTGGCATTTTCACAGAGATAGGCCCTTCAGTGTCCAGAGGCTAGCTCCCAGGGCCCCTGTCCTGTTTCACAAGCGTAAAATAAGATGTTCCTCTTTAATGCAGTTATTATAACAATCACTGAGGCTTTGACTGAACTCTCTCTCTCTGAAACTTTAGAATTTGCTTGCACACTTTTTCTCGCATAACCCCACAGATTTTGATCTTCCTGCTCTGCCCTTTGATGTCTCTCATCAAGGACCTGGATAAAAACAGCAAACGGTAACCTGACATGCTGAGTTCTGTCCTTCTTGAAATTTTCTCCATAAATCAGTTGATTTATTTTAAATTCAACTCTCTTCAAGTTCCCAAGATGCTGGCAGAACATAACCAGATACTTTTCCAAAACTGTACATTAATGGTTCCTATCCCAGTCCTGGTCCCTTCTGACACTCCTTGAACCCAGCCTCCACTCTCTGTCTTTCTCTTCTTGTTATTTTCATCTATGTCCCAACCGGAAGCACCCATTAAGCTCTGCCTACAGTATTCAAGAGATTTTTACTCAAAACTTGTGAATTTTTCCACATTCCACTCACGAGCCAACTCCAATGGTCTAAGAATAGTGTGGCCAGGCTTATCACAGCAACAGCCAGACTCTCTGAAAAATATTCTATATTGCTTACATGTCTCATTTTGGGGAAAAAAATACATGGCAATAGCAACTTTAAAAAGGAAGGGTTCACTTTGGCTCACCATTTGAAAATGCAGGCCATCGTAATAGGGAAAGGATGGGAACAGGAGCTTGAGGCCACGGTGCATCTGCAGCCCAGACACTGGGCAACTTAACACTGGTAATTAATCTGGTTTCTCTATTTTTTTTTTCATACTGGAGTCCCTCCCCATGGAATGGTGATGCCTTGTAACATGAGAGGTCCTGCTTGTTGGGGTTTCTGTCCCACCCGGTACCCCATAGCCGGCAAGTCCCAAAGAAATCACAGAGTCTACATTAGGTTATAAACTGATTGGCCCATTAGCTCAGTCTTCTTATTAACTAATTCTTACATCTTACGGTAACCCATAATTCTTGTCTATGTTAGCCGTATGGCTTGGTACCTTTTTCAGTTGTCAGCTCACATGTTGCTGCTTTGGTGATCTGTGCAGGAGTGGCGGAGGGAGCTTCCTCCTCCCCAGCCTTCTCCTATTCTCATTGTCCCGCCTCTTCTTCCTGTCTGGTTGACCCGCCGATACTTCCTGCCTGGCCAATCAGTGTTTTATTAAAATACATGATTGACAGAATACAGACAATTCTCCTGCACCAATGTCTATTTTTAGGGTGGTTCTTCTCATATCTATTCACTTTCCTAGCCATACCCTAGAGGCTTGTCTCCTTTGAGACTGTAATTCCTCTCAAGTTGACAATACTAAATGCAACACACACACACAAAAAAAATTCTCTCACCTTTCATGACACATGAAAATTTTCCTCATTATTTTATTTTCTTTTGTCATAGACTCTGGTCTCTGATGTACAATTTCTTCTGTCACCTCTTGTAACAAAAGGGTTGTCATTTTTAGAGACAATATTACCATTTTCCAACTGTGTATCACATCTCTATCTTAATTGTCATTATAAAATCATATACTCATTTTGCCACATATTCAGATCTCTCTGTGGCTTATTCATTTCCCATATTCTAAAATCAGTGAAGACAGTAAGTTTGTCTTTTGGCAGCTTTGCTGATTTTCCTTGTTAAATCCATAGGCATTTCCCACATCCCTTATTGTTGCATGTATTTTTCAAAGTCATATCTAAATTAGCTTTCTTGGTTTCTTCTGCTTTATATTCAATTCAAATCAAGTCTATCATTCTGGGATCTGAAGTAACAGTGCAATACTACATCTTTAGTCATAACATCTGTCTACCGTGCCATCTGCTCTACCTCACTGCGTTATCCCTTCAATGGAAGAGTACTTTCCATGCATGTGTAGGATTCTGAGTTCTACCATGAACAAAATAAAATAATGTTAAAAGTCCTCTTCCATAGATTTAATCAACACATGTTCACTAAAAGTATACTTATATCGTGCACTTGGTAACAGTTACAGTTACAGTAACGGGAACATAGATAACATCTTCACTTTTTTATTTTTCTAAACAAGATTTCTCCTCATAGCCCTGATTGTGCTGGAACTCACTCTGTCTGGCTTTGAACTCAGATATCTACCTGCCTCTAACTCCTGAGTGCTAGGTTTAAAGGTGTATATAATTAATAGAAACCCAAAGACAGATATTGGGGATAAACTTGAAGACCAGAAAGCAAAGCAGCCTGCCACTGGCTCTTACCTCTTTCTCAAACCGAAAATGGCAAGCCTGTCTCTAGGAATCCTCCAAATGAGTCTGTCTGAGAACTGTCTCTTCACATCTTAGATTCTTATCTAGGCCTAGGTTTAAAGGCATGCACTACTACTGCCCAATTTCTTGGCAAACTAGTGTGATTACTAGGATTAAAGGTGTGTATCACCACTACCTGATCTGTAAGACTAACCAGGGCAGCTATTTTACTCTCTGATCTTCAGACAAGCTTTATTTATTAGAATATAAATGAAATGTCAGCACAGTGCACCATCCCCACCAGCTTGTCTTTACTCACCTTTTAACAGATGAAAATAAGAAGGCAGATCATTTAGAAGTTTTTATCTGGTTCCCTCCTCAAGAATAAATATCTACCTCATAATCCTATAACTTCTAAAACTTCTGTGCTATTATTTTCCATAAGTCTTCTCTGATGGATACAACCTCTCATAATTCATCAGAATGATGCAAAGATTGATAGTGTTTGATAAATTTGTGACAGCTCTGTGTTACATCTCATCTGCCTGCTCCAGGAAAACAGAGCACTCTACAATTTACTGTGTCAGAGCTGCAAAGGCTCCACACACATTCTATGACTCTATGGTCCAAATACCACACATAGTCATACATCATATCATCCACTTGGTCTTATTATAGGCTTATCCACATATTTTTCAATGTGATCAGTCATTGATGCTCAGAATGCTATCATCATTTGCTCACAAGGTACAAATCCTTTCTAGAAATGACTGTACACCAGCACCATAACTCCAGCTAAAATATGTTCTTTCCTTTCTCTTATGTGTAAATCTTTCACTCAGTGTTTAACTTTCTCTCTACAAAAACATTTCTCTTTCTACTTATTATTTCATTATTTATTCTAGTCAGATCAGACATATTGATTAATTAGCATTTACAGGATCTACTACCTCCTTTCTAAGAACATTAACTTTTTGTAGAAAGGAAACGTTGTGGGGTAATCTTTTTGTGTTCTGCCTAAGGCACCTTCTCATCTGTTTAATAAAGAGCAGAATGAACAATAGCTAAGGAGGAGAGAATAAGCAGGACTTCTAGGGAGAGAGAGGAACTCAAGTTGAATCTAGGTATGTGATGGAGACACCAACGAAACATGGAGAGAGTTGAATAGACAGAATTGAAGAGAAATAAAACGATTGTGACAGAATGTAAAATAATAAAAACAAGTTAATTTGAGTTATAAGACTATTTGGGAACAAGTCTAAACCAGAGACCAAGTTTGGGAGGTTGAGGTGGGGAGGGGGAGGGTAAAGGGAGGCAGGGAGGAGGTGGAAATTTGTAATAAATAAATAAATAAGTAAGCAAAAAAAGAATAAGCCTCTGTGTTATTATTTGGGGGCTTGTTGGTAAGGAAAGTTCAACAACAAAACACTCTTATTCATCTCAGTACATTCTTTTTATCCTAACTTAACTCTGATACAAGAACTAGAACTCACAGGTGTCATACAAACTCCCATTAAAATGATTTGCAAAAAGAACTGAAAGCTCTGGTAATTTTCCATGTCCTCTGGCACAAAACAAATATCTTACAGACTCTAGGACTAGAGTTCCCTAGCATAAACCTTGTAGATTATTACTAGAAGATCAACCTTTTTATTTTCCCTCAAGAATTATCCCTATAACCGCCTATAAGTCATTCCCCAAGAAGATTTAGGAATAGTGTCTGGAAGTAAGCCAATATCATGGTTCTTGTCATCAATTTCTACAGTTCTGTTTGTTGTTCAGAGCTTGACATGTTCTTCTCAGCTCAAAATTCTGTTAATCTTCACCAATACAGAAAGAGAAAATCTGCAAAAACAGTCCCCCAAGAGCTTTAAACCATTTTTTAGTATTTTTTGAGATTATAATAGCAAAACACCATGTCTCTCTTTACTTTCATTCCTCTGAAAATTTTATTCCTTGTCTCTTTCAGTCTTTGACGTTCATGGCCCCCTTTTTTCCTCAATAATTATAGATAGATAGATAAATAGATAGATAGATAGATAGATAGATAGATAGATAGATAGATAGATAGATAGAATGTATATATGCATATTCTCAAGAATACAAATATATAAACACAATCTGCTCAAAGTTGATGTCTTTTTGTCAAATGAATCTTAAGTTCAGTTAAAGAGTTGTTGTTAGGCCAGGTGGTGGTAGCAGCACAAGTCTTTAATCTCAGCACTGAAGAGGCTAGAGGCAAATCTCTAGAATTCAAGCCCAGCCTGGTCTACAGAGCTAGTTCCAGGATAGCCAAGGCTATTCAAAGAAATCCTGTCTTGGAACAAAAGGCGGGGCGGTGTGGGTTATCAGAAAGGCATGCATGTCAATACTGTACCATTAGGACTATAGAGCTGAGATGGTCATTGTTCTGGTTCAAATATGTCATAGCAGAGTAAACTGTTGGTGGCTTCCATCCTTTGGAAACTTGCATGACACCTTCTTGTGTCATGAAAGCTAGACCTCAGAGAGAAGGCTTTTGGGTCAGTTGCAACTCAGAGGCCTGAGAGCTTGGAGTATTCAGCAATGGGGACTTACCTTCCACATATAGGAACAACCAAAGACAATAACAATATCTAATAATGGTTTGGAAGTGTATTGGACAACGTTAACGAATACCTAAAAGGAGGGTTTCTCATGCCTGGTGTTTAGTGTTTCTTAGATGATCTATGGCTCTCGAGGGGAACATTGCTAATTCAGATGAAAAAATTTCATTTAAACTCTATGTATATTTATAAACCAACTTACTGTATTCCAGGTACTTTTAGAAATACAGTTAATAATATTTCTTGTGACTTTTTCAGATATTCTTAATACTATTTTACCCTCCTTCTGTATTTATATTTACTAATTAGAGCTTCCTTTGGATCACTTGTCCTCTGCTATTCCTTCCTCTAATGCCTTCCCCCAACAATGACTCCTTCTTGATTTCCTACTTTTTCTAGTATATATACTTACATCTGAATATTTGAAGCTAGGAATCACAGATAAAAGAGAGCATGTGATATTTGTCTTTATGGGTCTTGATTAGCTGATTAAATGTGATTTTTTTCTAGTTCCATTCATTTACCTGAAAAGTTAATGACTTCATTTTTTTTACAGCTGAAAAGTATTCCATACTGGATATATATTACATTTTCATTATCCATTCATTATCTCAACAATATATAGATTGTTTCCATTTCCTAGCTATTGTGAACAGAGCAGCAATGAATGTGCCTTACCTAGTATTTGTGGGGTAGGATGCCAAGTTCTTTGGGCATATGCCAAATAGTGGCATGGCTACAGCATATGGTAGATTTACTGTCAGCTTTTTGAGGAGTCTCAAAAGTGATTTCCAGACTAGCTAGAACAAATTGCAAGCCTACCAACTGTGAGTTAGGTTCCCTTTTTCAACACCTGCTCTAAAATGTGTTATGAATAATATTGTTGATCATTGTCATTCTGATTGGTGTCTGATGAAATCTCAATTTGTTTGTTTGTTTCTTTTACATTTCTCTAATTGCTAGGAACAATGGTGATTTCCTAAAAATATTTTTTAGTCTCTCTTTTTCTTCTGGGTCTTTTTTTTTTTTGCTTTGTGTCTTGGGGTTTCTATTGCTGTAAAGGTGCAGTATAACAATGGCAACTCTTATAAAGAAAAACATTTAATTGTAGTGGCCCACACATAGTTCAGAAATTCAGCCCATTATCATCATGGTGATACATGGTGGTGTACAGGCAAACATGGTGCTGGAGAAGTAACTGTGTCCTACATCTTGTGCAGGCAACAGAAAGTGGTCACTGGGCATGGCTTAAGCATGTAGGGGAACTCAAAGTCCCCCTCCACAAATAACACACTTTCTCCAGCAAGGCCACACCTTCTAAAGGTGCCATTCCCTTTGGTGACCATTTACTTTCAAAATACCACAGTTCATTTTTGAGTTCTTCCCGTATTCTGGATAGTTATCGCCTCTTGGATGTATAGCTTACAAAGATTATCTCCCATTCTATAGACTTTCCCTTCACCTGGCTTGCTGTTTCTTTAGCTGTGCAGAAGTCTTTTAGTTTTATGAACTAAAAGTTGTCAACTGTTGACCTCAATTCTTGGGCAAATGGGAACCCATTCAGGAAGTCCTTACCTACACGTACACCCTGTAGAGTGGAGTCTGTTTTTTTCTAGCAGCTTCAGTGTTTATCATTTTGCATTTCAGCCTTTCACCCGTTCGGAGGTAGTTTTTAATGCAAGGTGATTTATTTCATTCCTCTCATGTGTATACCCTGTTCTCTCAGCACCGTTGGTTGAAGATGATTTCTTTTTCCAGTGTGTGTTTTGTATTTGTCAAATATTAAATGATTGGAGTTACAGGTACTCATGTTAGCATCTTCAGCTCTGTTCCACTGGTCTACATGTTTGTTTTCATACAAGTACCACATTGTTTTTATTACAATGGCTCTGTAATATAGTTTGATATTTGGAATAGAATACCTCCAGCATTGTTCTTTTTGCTCAGAATTGTTCTGAGTATCTGGGGTCTTTCGTGTTTCCAGATGGATTTTAATATATTTTGTACCTTTTTTTTTACTTTGAGATTTTCAGATTTGTTTTGTCTTGTTTTCCTGGGAACAATGAAATGAACATTTTGATTGGGAATGCATTAAATCTGACAATGGCTTTTGATAAAGTGGTCATTTTCACAAGTTTAATTCTATCAGTTCATGAAAAGGGAATGTCTTTCCATTTTTTAAGTATCTTTTTCTATTTCTTTCTTCAGAGGCCTCAAACTATTTTAAAACACATTCTGGCTCCTGTCATTTCTTTAAAAATAAAACCAAAGTAAGGTGCCTCATTAGGTTAACTTTTCTCATGGCTTTGACAAAACCCCTGCAAAAACAACTTAGGAGTAATGGTTAGTTTTGCTCATGGATTAAGACCTGCCATGGTGACAAAGGCACTGGGTAGGAACATAAAACAGCTGGTCACATATATGCACACTCAGGAATCGCTGAGATATCAATATTGTACTCTGTTCATGTTTTCTTTTCTCCCCTTTTATTCACTCGGAGATCCCAGATCATAGGATGGCGACACTCGCATTCATGAAGTCTTCCCTCCTATCTTATTTAAGGTTTTAAATGCTGTGAAGAGACACTACGACCATGGCAGCTCTTATAAATAAAATGTTTAATTGGGTTGGCATACATTTTCAGAGGTTAAATTCATTATCATCGTGGTGAGACCTGGTGGCATGCAGGCAGACATGGTGCCGGAGTAGTAGCTGAGAGTCTCACATCTTGTAGGCAACAACAGGAAATCACCTGAGACACTGGGTTGATGTGGGAGTCCCCTCTGTGTGCTGTGATTACAATTAATGAGTAAAGAAACTGCCTTGGCCTGTTAAGAGGGCAGAACTTAGGTAGATGAGGAGGACTGGACTGAATGCTGGGAGAAAGAAGGTTGGAGTAAGGGGGACACCATGGATCCACCACCAAAGATAGACATGCTAAAACTTTGCTGGTAGGTCACGACCTTGTGGTGATACACAGATTAATGGAGATGGGTTAAATTAATATGTAAGAGTTAGCCAATAAGAAGTTAGAACTAATGGGCCAAGCAGTGATTTAATTAACACAGTTTCTGTGTGATTATTTTGGGGCTGGGCAGCCAGGTGGCCAGAATGAACAAGCAACCCTTTCCTCCAACTAATTGGTGCCAATGTGGTGGACTAAATCCACTTAAAAACCTGATAGAGCTTAAATCTAGACACAAAAATACAGAGTTTAACACAGCTTCTTGCTGTTTGCTGGTAGCATGTCATAGCTCCTTTAAGAGAGATTTTCCTGATTCAGATGTTGCAGGAAAAAAGCCACACCTTTTTTAAAAGGCAGCTTTCTGGGCAATGCTGTCAGTGCAAACTCCAGCTATGGAGCATTTGAATGCCATTTATGGGCCTGAGTTTTTATGTGCCCACTCAGAGTCAAGAGGAAAGTAGCTGAGATCAGCTCAATGCATCCTGGCAGGCAGCAGGATCAGGGCTGAGAGGCATGCACAAGCAGAAGAGCATGGCAGATTCATGCCACCATACACAGAGATATTTCCAGGCCACACTGCATGGTGAATTTAGATTTTACTCAGAATAAAAAAAGAATTTATATCCCGCAGGTTGCTACCCAGAGTTTACGTGGTGAGGATGGCTCCCACTCAGTAGTCCTAGAGCTGAGGTTAACTACCTCCACCATATTTAAAGCCTGAGAGAGGCAGAGTCAGTACCCAGGGCCACTGAGTCCAAGCTGCTTAGCATTTTAAGGAATTATTCTGATCAGAAAATAATTACAGATAAGTAATAAAGACAAATCCAGATGAGTCATGGTGTTGAACAAATATACATAGCCTTGGAAGAGAGAAGAAAAATAATATAAACAATTATAAAAAGAAGCAAATGGTTTTTAAAAAATAAAACAAAGTTTTTAAAGAAACAGAGTATAAAGAGTCATAGATTCAAAGGAGTAAAGAAAAATGAGCCATGTAAAGATGGAGAATACACAGAGTCTGGATTATGCATATTATTGTGCTATCTTTGAAATTTTTTTACTCTGAATGAACTAAGTACAGAGAGATGTTTTATTGTATGAGTTGATAAGCTAAACCAGCATGTTTTATATATATAATATAGGTATCATGACTTCCAAATTTTGGTCTAAGTATATGTTGCTTTGGAAAAGTGGTTAATCTTTTGTTTTCACAGACTATGAGAACCTATAGGTTGCTTTCAGACTAATACGGTTTGATAGAACACAACCCCCTGAATGGTTGCCGTGAACACCCCCGAAAAATTACTTTGCCCAACAGCTGACTCAAATGAACCTAGCACACAGGATATACCTTTAAAGATGATGAACAATGCCCCCCAAACAGCAGGACAGAACTACACTAATATTTTCAAATATTGTTTATAAATGTTTGCTTATATATAAAGGGTCATATGATATAGACCCTTAGTATGAATCTTGGTTTATTGATACAAATTTAAAGTCAGTTTTATTATATTATAATTGTGCTCTTGATTAAGATATTGTGTGGTTCATTTAAAAATGTAATATATAATTAAGACATATAGGTTAATAGATAGTCATCTAGAATAATCAAGATTATAGTCATGTTAGTTAGGTTTTCTATTTAGAGAGAGATATAGTTCAGTTAGATAATCAAATTTTTCAGAGACCTTCAGAATATGGCATTTAAAATGTTTTAATAACTTAGAACTTTTCATGACAATGAGACACATCTGCTCCTGGCAGTACCAAGCTACTTCAAGAGGCTGGGCATCAAAGAGGTTCTTCATGGAGTTGATTAGCCATTTAGGCAAGAAACTGCTCTTGCCTGGACTGCTTCACTGGACATGCAGGACTTGCAGAAAAATGACTGCTGAACTTACCTAAAGGTGAGAAGATCCTTCAGTTTTCTTGCTTCATGAAAGGGTCTGTGAGACATTCTACAGAATACAAAAGAAAGTGACTGAACTGTATTTGAAATTTCCTGCTTCATGGAAAAGTCTTCTGGATACTATAGGCCTGTAGACTGAAGATGGTTTCCCCAATGGTACAGAAAAACTTTGGGTAACTGTCCAGGCAGCGAGAAGTCTCTGTCAATTCTAGAGTTTTGGAAGTTGCTTACAATGCACTTCCAGTTTACTTAGGTAATATTATATCCTTCTGGAGTCTTTGATGGAGTTGAAGAATAGATATATAGCTATAGTTTTCCTTAGTTTAAATGATAAAAGATAAAGTAAATAAAAATATTGTAACTGTAATTCTTGCTTGATACCTGTTTTGCTACATCTAATTTTACTATGTGAAAGTTAAAGCGTATTTTTTACTTAAACAGAAAAGGGGAGGTGATATGGGAGTCCCCTCTGTGTGCTGTGATTACAATTAATGAATAAAGAAACTGCCTTGGCATATTGATAGAGCATAGCTTAGGTAGGTGGGAAGGACTGGACTGAATGCTGGGAGAAAGAAGGGTGGAGTCAGGGGGACACCATGGATCTGCCACTGAAGATTGACATGCTAAAACTTTACTGGGAGGCCACGACCTCTTTGATACACAGATTAATGGAGATGGGTTAATTTAATATGTAAGAGTTAGCCAATAAGAAGTTAGAGCTTAGAGCTAATGGGTTAAGCAGTGACTTAATTAATACAGTTTCTGTGTGATTATTTTAGGGCTGGGAAGCCAGGCGGTCGGGATGAACAAGCGACCCTCTCCTCCCACACTGGGTAGTATCCTGACCAAGGAAATCTCAAAGCTCACCTCCACAGTGACAGACTTCCTCCAACAAGACTATACCTATTGCAACAAAGCCATATCCTAATAATGCCTAATAATCCCTAGAAGATTATGGGGACCAATTACCTTCAAACTACCACATCTCCTCAGTCAAACCTCTCAGGAAATGCTCTCATAGACATTCCTGGTGGTGTGTTCCTAGATTATTCTAAATCTTGTCAAACAGACAAGAATATTAGACATCATAGATGGGTAGCTATTCTCTTACTTGATTGTGCTCATCTTGTCCCAGAATCGAGTGGGAACTAATCAAAGAAAGATGCTTCCGGCTACAATTCCCTTTCAAAGCCACTTCAGAAATTAGAGTGCCAACTCAAATGCACATCTCTAAGAATGCTTTCAACACGCTCAGGCTGTGATTGACAAGCAGGAGGGGAGTAGGATAAAGTTCAATATTTTGAATTCTCTGTGCCCTCCAACATAACTGTGGAGTGGCTCCCCTCTGCTACATTTTGGGTAAAAATCATACACAATTTCCAAACTGAAGCATTAAGTGAGATAGTTGGAAATCATGCAAATTCATGCTCAGAAACTCCAGAATTTAAGATGACAGTGAAGTCTTCATTTACCTACAGAGAATTCAGGTAAAATCTACTGATACTACTAGAGAGGTTGCAATTTGCAAAACTTTCAGGCCGAGAGGGGGTGACTAGAAACTAATTAAATCAAATTAAAGTGTTAAGGATCCACTTTAGTAAATATGTCCTTGAGTTCTGCATAGACACTGGTATCTTTTTCACATTTTTTATCATATTGACAAAATGCCTTTGAAATTATTTATCAAAATCACTGTAGACACAAAATTTCTCCTACAGGTTCAAGTAGCATGTACAAAGTAAAGCAACACAGAAAAAGCCTGTTCACCAAAATTTTTCTTCCTCAGAGAGATGATTCAAGAAGAAGCTAGAGCTATTTTTTTTATTTCTGCAAACGAAAGTGATAAGAAATTTGAGGTCTCAAGGAATACTTCAGAAGAGAGACACAGAAGCCATAAGGCTTCGTTTCACATGTGTGTCTCATGAGTAAACACATAGAGAATCCTCAGCTCTGCTTTCTGTCTCAGTTGTCTTGGTGCTGCGAAATTAAAGGCACATCCTGTCAATGCTAACGACAGACACTTCTCTTTCAAATCCTAAAAGCTAGAAATCCAAGATGAAGCTGATAACAAGGTTACCTTCCTCCAAGTCACAGCTCCCTGGTTATAGGTTGCTGTCCTTTAATTGTGTCCTAAAAAGCCATTCAGCAGGATCACATTTGCTCTTATTTTCAGGATTCCCATAATATTGGATTGAAAACATGCTAATTACTGTGTGTGTATGCATACATGTGTGTGACATGTGTGTATGTATGTGCATATGTGCAAATGCACACACACACACACACCTGTTGTCTTAGGGTTTCTGTTGCTGTAAAAAGACACCATAAACACAATAACTCTTAAAAAGGAAAACATTTAATTGGGTGGCTCCTAATTTCAGTTTAGTCCATTAGCTTCATGTGGGACATGATAGTGCACAGGCAGACATAGTGCTGGGGAAGAAGCTGAGATTCCCACATCTTGACTTGCAGAGAACAGGAAGTAGTCTGTCAGCATTTCAAGGATACAAGTAATTAAACAGCAGTAAAAGTTGAGTAGTAAGTGTTAAGTATTTTCTTAAGGATGCCAAACCACTCCACAGATGCCAATAATCCCAATCAGACCAAATCACACCGAATAAAAGATGCCCATGTTTAACGGAGTGCTCCCAGGGAGAGGGAAAAGGAAAGAAGGTGAGACAATGTAAAACAAGGAGACTACATGTTCATTCTCTGGGGGACAGTTTAAACAGCCTGTGAGGGTGGTCTCAACCTTCCCTGGGGAGGGGTTACCATTCGGTGGGCTCTCTCAGAGGTGGAATTTAGACTGAGGCAACTCCCAGGAAAGGGAGTTTATGCCAGCAAGCTGGGGTGAAGCCCATTAACCAAACATTTTAGACTCCTTGGATAGAGGGGCACTGGCTCAAGTCTGACTACTTCCTATGGGCATGGGGCAACATGCGTGAGGGGAGAGCTGGGAGTTGGTAGGCTCACACTCAGCGAGCAGTATGGTTGGAGTGGTATCCAGTATAGAGACCTCAGGCAGATGTTTTTTGAGGGAAATAAGAAGGCAGGTGGCAAGGAGAAAAAAAATATTGTTATTATTGACCAAGGAATGGGGCTAGCCATGGGAAGTCATTAACTGCCAGAAAAAAATGGAGCAGAGAAGTGCCCTGGTTGTACAGGTGAGGCTTGGGTGTATATGTGGGACACAATAGCAGATAAAACCAGATTTTAATTGGTAGGTTTCCTTGAATCAGGAAAGTTAGTAGCAATGGTGAAGTCCCAGGAGCTGCTGCAGATGTTAGCGTTGTTTTGAGAGTGTTTTGTAAGTTGGTCATGGCCCAGACAGCAGGAGTGACCTGCAAAATATGCTTTAAAAATAGATGGGGTTAATATAGGTTCTGGATACTGTTGGTTTTTTACCAGACCAGATTTTTGATGCAGCAACAGAACTTTTTCCCAGGAACCTGTAGGTGTCTGTAAGACAACTGGAACAGATTTACCTCTTGGTGTCACAGCAAAAGGCTATTGCTTTAGGTTAAAATGTATGAAAATTTTACAAGACAATTAAAGGGAACTGGAAGCTCTGAACCTCTGAAGATATACCTGAAACCTGTTAGTCCTGGATCATGAAGCCTGTGAAAGAGGCACACCTGTCTGTATTTCAGCAGGAAACTTAAGAAATGAAGTAATGAGCTACCAGTACCTTAAGTCATCAAATGCCATTAGACAGATCCAAGGGGGGTAAATGAGCAGAAATGAGACAGCTCTTTTAGCTACACAGGCAATCCCAAGTCTCTCCTTAGTCATTGGAGAACATCAGCCTAGAAGCAGTGCTTGCTGTCAGCTGCTGAGTACAAGAGGCCCAAAGACTTTCCTGTGAGTGTGTGGGGGGAGAGATTTAGTCTCCCTGTCATGGCACGATGAGAATATCAGTTCCCTGGGTGGCATCCAGGAGTCTAAAGAGTTGGAAGGCCTCTTTTTGCTGTGTGGGTGGCTTTGCCATACCCAAAGGCAAGCCTTGAGATGGAAGGTCATTTGCAACCACACATCCTTGTGGAGGAGCTATAGGATGCTGCAAGAGCTGTCAGGTCTCTGTGTTATAAGCTCTTTTGTTAAATGCCATACTCTAAGATTTGTAAAGACACTTGAGAATTGGGTACCATTACATGTTATATTTAAACTAGACATATAAGATAAATTTAGACATGTATTTTACCAAATTAGTTACAGATAGTAAATGTAAGAAGATTAAAAGGAATATTTTATTAAGTCAAAGAATACTAGTGTACATGGGTACTCTAACTCAAGATGGTGGTGAGGTCAAAATGGAGATTACCCACATGTTTTTATTTTTCCAGAGCTGTTTTAATCTGGATTTATAAGCTTTACAGATTTTAAAATATGCACACATACATACAAAGAAATAAAACAAGCATATTGTAAAATCAAACACACATGCTCACAGAGACATAAAGCACACATACTATGGCCACATTATTAAAATAATGTTAAAACAGACAGACAAATAAAACTTTTTTAGGAACATGTGTCAGCTGACCAACCTAAAAGTCCTGATATAGGCAAGTGGCAGATGCCAGGGAAGCACAGAGGTGGTTCCATTAAGTACCAGAGTAGCAGATGCTGCAAGAGGGAACAAAAACAAAGAAGGAGCACCTATAGAGTTTTAGAGTAAAAGGAAGGAAAGAGGGATCTGGATCCAGTGTAGAGAACAAACAGTAAGAGAGAAGCAGCTACAGAAGTAGGGAGGGGGCAGAAAATGGAAGTGGGGATGGGAGCACACATCTAGAAACCATGGGCTTTTGGAGCCTTATTTGTTTTTATGTTAGATGTTAGTCCCAACTTAAAAAGAATTTTTGTAAAAGGCTGCCCAAGGGTGTTTGAGGATCTGGCTTTGAATTGCAAGAGTCCATTTAGAAGCCAATGACAAATCTTGGGACTCAAGTCCGTCACAGGGCATCCACCAGGACAGGGCTCTTGAGTCAAAAACAGGGGGTTGGGGGCAGGAGAAATGAGTGGTAGATGTCTCTTATCCGCTTAGTCCCACCTCAGCAAGGCCTGGCTCGCCACTTGAATTAGGCATCCGGCATGATCATGATTCCCATGGGAAAGCCCAAAATCAACAAAAATAAATGCAAATGGGCCCTATTGGCTTGTACTAAAAAGGGGTATTCACCATGACAAAGCCAATCTTAGCCTGGTGGAGGGCATGCAAGAGAAGGGTGTTTCCTAATACGTGACTCTGGGATGGTGTAAAAAAACAGCCGCCTCCCCTCACCCCTATGGAACCTCCAAATGTTAAGTATTTTCTTAAGGACACCAAACTTCTCCACAGATGCAAATAATCCGAATCAGACTAAATCACACCAAATAAAAGATGTCCATGTTTAATGGAGTGCTCCCAGGTGACCCCAGGAAAACATGGAGAGGGAAAAGGAAAGAAGGTGAGACCACTTGAAACCCAGAGACCATGTGCTCAATCTGTGTGTGTGGGGGGGGTCAGTTTAAATAGCCTGTGGGAGTGATCTCAACATTCCCTGGGGAGGAGTTACCATTTGGAGGACTTTCTTGACCTTTCTCGGGGAGGGGGTCACCATTTGACAGACTTTCTCAGAGGTGGAGTTTGGACTGAGGCAACTCTCAGTGAAGGGAGCTTATGCCAGGGAGCTGCGGTAAAGCCCCCAGCCAAACAGCAGGACTCTGAGATAACCCATATGGTTCCTTGGATTTTTCTAATATCAGACATTATCCAGCCCAGAGTAGCTGTGAGGCTTCTGCTCAGGTATACGGGAGCATATCTATAGAGTATGAAATATTAAGGCTATAAAAACCCTCTGTTTTATTCCTTACAGAGGATATTACCCAGAAAGCTATGTCACATAAATCCATATACCCTAAATTTTAGTTACTAAGATGTCTAATCTTGGCTGTCAACTTGACACACTTGGAAAGTGGAAACCACAATTGAGAAACTGCCTCCTGTAGATTGACCTATGTCACAGTTACTATACTATTGCTATGATGAAACACCATGATCCAGAAAACTTATAAAAGAATGGATTTAATTGGTGCCTTGTTTACAGTTTCAGAGGGTTAGTTCATGATCAAAACATGGGAACATTTCATCAGGCAGCCAAACAGGGTGCTGGAGCTAGAGATGAGAGCTTACATCTGATCTGATAATTACAGACAAGAGAAAGCCTGGACCTGGCATGCTTTTAAAACCTCCATGCCCACACACAGACACACCTCTTCCTACAAGGCCACAACTATTCAAACAAGGTAATACTTCTTTGTCAAGGTTCTGTTGCTGTGAAGTGACACCATGATTACAGCAACTCTTAATTTAAAAAAGTATTTAATTGTGACCTGCTTATAATTTTAGAGACTTAGTCCATTTTTAGTATTGAGTGAAACATGGTGGCATGCAGGCAGACATGGTTTTGGAGAAGAAGCTCAGCATTCTACATCTGGGCCTGAAGGCAGCAGGAAGAGAGAGAGAGAGACACTGTGCCAGGCTTGAGTATTTGAAACTTTAAAACCCACACACTCAGTGACACACTTCCTCTAAGAAGGCCACACCTACTCCAACAAGTCCACATCTCCTAATGCTACTCCTTAACCATTCAAATATATGAGCTTATGGGGGCATTTCTTACTCAAACCACCTCAACCTCTTAATCCTTCCTAACAGTTCACCAATTAGGAAGTAATCATTAAAATCTATAAGCCTAAGGAGACAATTCTCATTCAAACCACCAAAGCCTTTGAGCATGACTATGAGAAATTTTTTGTTTATAAATTAGCATAGGAAAATCAATTCTATTATGGATGTTGCCATCCTTGAGGAAGTGGGTATGGTATAAATTAGAAATGTCACTTAATATGAGCCTTCTTTAGTTTTTTTCTTCCAGGCTCTTGTCTTCAGTTCCTACCATGACTTCCTTTATTGATGGACTCTAATCTGTAAGACAAATTAGTCTTTTCCTTCCTCAAGTTGAATGTAGTCAGGGTTTTAGTAATATCAGCAGAGACACAAACTAGGATGGTTACCATATGCCATTTTAAGCCAGGAATATAAATAGAATTCTGGTCCCAACAAGTATCATTCAACCATCATCATGTTTATATGATTAAATCATGTCATCTGCCTTGTTTCTTTCTTTGGTAGCATCCCCTGGTGATAGGAGAGAAATGAGTTTGACCTTATGATTTAACTTATTCCCTAGGGAAACGATCCAATGTAAACTCACTCTTCCATATTCATCGCTGTCTCAGGCTATTTCTATGACTCATTCATGTCAAAGGTGATAAACTGAAAGAACTATTTGTATTGGGACATCTTATTGCAACGCCACATGATGATGTACTATGGGCATCATTGCAAAAGATGCCCCACTGCTCAGTTGTCTTCACTTAGCAGTTTCCAGGTGGAAAAGAGTGACAAATAAGTTAGACATAGGCCTTGCCTGTGGAGTTCACCACTAGCAGGGAGAGCAGGTGCTGGACCTTGATGAGCCATAGCAAATTAGAAAGGAGACTACAGTAGGCTAACCCAACAGAGAGAGCCAGGTGGTAGATGGGAGTTAGAACCAAAGAATAGCAATAGGAAAAACAACACTATTTTGTATGTGTAAGGATCTTTGCTTTCTACTTCCTGTGTCTATCTCGGTGGTTCTCAACCTTCCTAATGCTGTGCCTCTTTAATACGGTTCCTCATGTTGTGGTGACCTCAACCACAAAATTATTTTTGTTGCTGCTTCATAACTGCAATTTTGCTACTGTTATCAATCATAGCGTAAGCATCTGATATATGTGATACACAACCCCTGCAAAGGCAAAGTGTTGCTCAATCTGCAAAGGGATTGCGACTTACAGGTTGAGAAGCAGAATTACCTGTCTGCTTGATTCCGTAAGTGTGGATGTACTAAAACCACCAAACCAGACCACTCTGTGGGTCGAAAGAAAAGTTTACTTGAGGAATTAAACTGCTAAGCTGTCTCTGAGGATAGAGGGCATCAATTTGGTAGAAAAGCAGGTGAATTTTACATGAAAATCTGCAGGCTTAGATCTTTAAACTGAAGGAAGTTGTTAGGATGAATCAGGAACTAGATGCCTTCCCACAAAAGTAGTGGTTCTTGATAAACAGAAACCAACCTTAGAAGATCTCTGAGGAATGATGAGTTCAGTTTTCTGTTTACCAAGCAAGAACTCTGTTTATCCAATCAGAATACTCTGGTATCAGGCCCAAGCCTTCATCTTAGGACATTGTCATCGGCACTGACATTTTCAGGGTCCACTTTGATCTAACATATTCCTAATGCATGCATGTTTATTTTCAAGCTCCCTCCTGCCACATAAGTGCGTGGATAGTCAACATGGAAGAAAATGTAGTATAAAATATTTCTTCAGGAAAAACCTGAAACAGTCTAGGAAAATTAAGGACTAATTTTTATCAAAGAGTAACACTTTTTTTCTGTCAAAATTTTCCCCTAATTTGAGGAGTCTATTATTAATGAGGAAAGCTGGATTTATTAACATCTGGATCTATAACCATCCTGGATGAGTTTGAGGTACCTGGACCTGCTTTTCACTAAACTATTTCCCTAGCAAGAATATTTTCTATGCACAAAATTAAACCACCATCCTGGCACTTTCTGACAAAAAATCCAAATCAATAAACCATGATGCCAGAGACTGAAAACCTGGGGTGCTGGATGTGGTTGACTTAAATATATATATATATATGAAACTGAGAAAAATGTAGGGGTTTGATGATTGTTCAAAGACTGTTTGATGGGGGAGAACAGAGGAGTTCTTCAGAGATTGTCACAGCTGAAAGGAAGCTCTCCACCCAGTGCCATTCTCTTTCCAGCAGGTCCTTTAGAAACAAGCTTCTTGGGCTAAGTTCAAAGCATTCCTTGATGAGTCTGTGAGGGAGGCACTTCTAGAATGTGAAGCTTGCTGTCAAAAAAAAATAGCAAACAACAGCAGGCTCTCTGCATAAGCAGTGTCGTTCAGAGTGTTGTGAATGGTGCGTAGTAGTAAATCAAAAAGCCAATTAGAATTTCTGAATCCTGCCATACACTGAGATGATACTAAGTTGAAAGAGAACAATGCTGCTCCTGCCCTTGCTGGGATGATAGTCTGCTGAGGAATAAGCAGTTCTGCTTAGGGGGACAAGACTGAGAGTGGTGGTGTCTGCCTTCAGTCCCAGCGATCTAGAGAAAGAGGCAAGTGGATCTGTGTAAGTTCAAGGCCAGCCTGGTCTACATAGTGAGCTCCAGAAAATCCAAGGATACATAGTAAGACCTTATCAACAAAAAAAAAATGAGGGGTGATAAGCAAAATTCTGCAGTGCAATTATGGGATTGCTAACCAGAACTCTTTTGAGGATTTCCTAAGAGGCAGCATGCAGGGCATTGATGCTGAAGCTAGTGCTGAACATGGGAAAATAGGACCCTCCAAAATGGGTCTAGGGTGTCTTTTGTTTGTTTGAAAGTTCCACACATTTATATAATGAGTGTCAATCATTTTTACATCCCACTACCTCCTCCAGAACCCTTATTCTTACCAAGTCTCTCTCCCATTTTATGTCTTTTTCTCATGAACGGCTCACTGCATTTAGAGTTTCTAGCCCCAGGATGGATAAGCAGTAATGGGCAACTTACCAGTGGTTATGCCACTAAAGAAAATGACAGCCCCTATTCAGAAACGGTTAACTGTCAATAATCTTTCAGGGAGTCATAAGGATCTCATGAGCCCACTCCTGTTCATGATGAAGCATTGGCAGCTCTAATCTTGTGCAGGTCTTATGCATATAACCACAAATGCATGAGTTTGTGAGTGCAGCAGCTCAGAAGACATCTTGGTACCCACCTCCCCATCCTCTGGTTCCTTCATTTTTTCTGTTCTCTCTTAAATGATGTTCCCTGAGCTTTGGGGCAGGTGATAAAGCTTTTTGTTGATTAAAAAAATGAGGAAGGAATTTCCTGGTAAAATTTTTGGGGTCACTTATATATACCATCATATCATCTGCAAATAGTGAAAGTTTGACTTCTTCCTTTCCAATTTGATCTCCATTTGTTGTCTTATTATTCTAGCTGCAACTTTGAATACTATATTGAATAAATATAGAGAGAGTGGACAGCCTTGTCTTGTTCCTGACTCCCTATGGAGGGATACCTTGTTCAACCTCAATACAGGGAGGAGGGGTTTGGTCCTGCCTCAGCTTGTTTTGTCAAACTTTGTTGACTCCCCATGGGAGCTCTTATCCTTTCTGAGGAATGGATGGGGAATTCTGTGGGAGGAAGGTGGGGAGGCAAGAGGAGTAGAGGGAGAGGGACTTGTAGTTTGTATGTAAAATGAAAAAAAAAGACATTTAAAAATTAAAATTCTTAAAAAAAGAGAGAGAGAGAATGAGATAAAGTGTCTCACCTCTATAATCCCAACAAGAGAGTATGAGGCCAAAGATCAACCATGAGCTTAAAGCTAACCTGAGCTAAATATAAAAGTATGTATTGTCTACAAATAATAAAAACTAAATAAATGGAAAAATACTGCATACTTTCTCTCATACAGAACGTGTGTCCGTTTGTCTGTCTGTCTCTTTCTCTCTCTCTCTCTCTCTCTCTCTCTCTCTCTCTCTCTCTCTGTGTGTGTGTGTGTGTGTGTGTGTGTGTGTGTGTGTGTGTGTGTGTGTTAGAACTAGAAAAAGAACCACAGGAGGGGAGGAAGCAATCTTAGAAGAGGCATAAGAGAGAAGGAGAGGTAATGGATAGCTGGGACATGAAAGCAGAAGGGCTATCAAGGAGGAGGAATGACGTGGAATGACTAAGGGGGCTTTGCAGGAAGGAGGGAGAGTGGAAAGAACAGGTTTCCACAGGAAAATGCCCTGCTGAAACAGTTTTATTTTTGGTATGCTCTTTAAACATTAACATTTTAAAGGACATAAATACAAAAGTCAATGAGGTCAACAAGAACTGAGAAAAGAAGAAACAAGAAACTTGATACTTAAGTATCAGAATGGACAAAGAAGCATCCTGCTGACTGATGAACAGCACGAGACTCCTGAATTCATACTCACACTAGTGGAAGCTTTTAAACACAGGCATTGGCTGATACTCTGCAAGAGGATCCAATTCCCTTTCCCAATCTGCCCAATATAGCACCTGTCCTTGAAAGATGCTAGGGGTTTTCTTGTTGGGGGGGGGGGGGAGGGGATAAAGCAACCCCTGAAACAAAGGCTGCAAGTGGAGTTCAGGGCTTCTGTTAGAAGTCAAGCTCCTTAACACCTAGTATTACATTAAGCATTACATATTCTGGGAATGGAAATCTTTTGCGATGGACTTAAATAACTGTGAAGAGGAGATGGGTGTGCCACTCAGAATTACACAACCAGATGAGTAACAAGTTTACCACACACTGAAGATGGCCATCTACTGTGTCTGCTCCAATTACATAAAGACTTCAAATACAAGCTTTGTGCCCACTCTGAAATGTCAACCAACACAAAGTGCTGTACATTGTTAGAAATCATTGACAATAGATGCCAGATATTAATTAATTTTAAAAAACAAAGCTGATGCATGCTTGCCTTGCAGCATTGAGGAACTGAATTTGGCCTCATGAAACCATTTCTTTCTTCCTCCCTCTTTCCCTCCCTGCTCCTCCTCCTTCTTCTCCTCTCTCTCTCTCTCTCTCTCTCTCTCTCTCTCTCTCTCTCTCTCTCACTCTCTCTCTCTCTACCTCTCTTTCTCCATCTCTCTTTATTTCTTATAGCCAGTTGCCAAGGCACATGTTTGTAATCCTACCACTGAGGAGGTGAAGACAGGCACATCCCTAGAACTTGCTCCCGGTAAGCCTACTAGCTAAGTACTAGGGTGACAAGAGTCTCTCACTCAAAGACTAATGTGGATGGCATCGGAGAATGGTGTTGGAGACTGTGCTCTGGCCTCTACACACACACACACACACACACAGTCCTGGTTGGGTGGATTTTGTTCGTTTGTTGTCAACTTGACCTGAGGTATAACTGAGAAAATGCCTCCATCACTTTGGCTGTAGGAAAGTCTATAGTGCATTTTAATGAATAACGATTGATGTGACTGAATCCACACCATGGAAGAGGGTGTCACCCCTGGGCTGATGGTCCTGAGTTGTATAAGAAAAGCAGGCTGAGAAAGTCATGGGGAGCAAGCCAGGAAGAAACATTCCTCTACAGCATCTGCTTTGCTTCTTGCCTTTGGCATTCTGCCTTGAGTTTCTGCCGTGACTTCCCTCAGCAATGGAGTGATCTGAAAACTGTCTGCATAACTCCCAGAAGGAGGCTGTAAACCTGAAATCAAAATGTTGTTAAGTCTGCCTTCTTCAGAGAATTACTCAGGAGATTTTCTTATCTCTTTTCTAGATTCTCCTGGATTTCTAGTCAATTGGTTTATAAGCCCATCACCACATTCTATAAGAACATTAAACTGGATTAGGGGATACTCTAATAACCACATTTTAATTTAATTGCCTTTAATTTAATTTAATTGGAAGTGGAAATACCCCACTTCCAAATAAAGTCACATCTGAAGTACCAGGGATCCAGGCAGTGCCCCTGAGGAAGAGACATATGTCATCCTCAGACAATAAATAAAAAGAGGTGGTGGAGCCACAGATGGAGGTGGAGCACAGCAATACTGCCCAGCATGTATGGACTCCAGCACTGCCACATAAAACCAAAAATAGTTAAGAAAGAAAGGAAGGAAGGAAGGAAGGAAGGAAGGAAGGAAGGAAGGAAGGAAAAGAGAAAGAAAGAAAGGAAGAAAGAAAGAAAGAAAGAAAGAAAGAAAGAAAGAAAGAAAGAAAGAAAGACAGGAAGGAAGGGAGGGAGGGAGGGAGGGAGGGAGGGAGGGGAAGGGAGTGAAAGAGAGAGAAGAGAGAGGTTTAAAAGGAAGGAAGGAAAGGAGTGATGGGAGGCAAGGTGAAAGAAGGGAAATTTCTAGAAGTTTAGTGGGGAGTGATTAGGTCACTGGGGAGGCTACTGTAGAGGTTAGTGCAGTTCTCTTGGCGCCTCGGTCAGGTATGTAGACAGTGCAGTTATAAAGGGGATTTGCCCTCTCCACTCTCACGTACTTCCTCATCCTATGAACATTCCTTTGCTGTGCCTCTCACCACTAATTCAATCACCTGTAAAGAAAATATAATCATGACATATTCAGGAAAATGGTCAAATATAGAAATATTATATTAAACAAGGCAGCTTAGACTCAGAAATACAAGAATTGCAAGTTCTTTCCCATATGCAGAGATATAGGAGATGATTGTTAGTACAGGGTATAAAATTTGAAAGGAGACCATGAGAGTGAGGAAAAGGGTATTAAGGAAGGGAAGATGGGATGGATGTGACAAGAAAGTACAAAAGAAGCTGTTGGAAGTACGTGGAGAGATTAGGACATGGGAGAATTGGGGGATCAACAAAAGCAAATTTTATTTGAAAATCTCATCATAAAAATTAATACTGGGTGAACACACTCCTCACGGTCCTGCCTTTCTTATTCATGTTCTCCCTCCTTCTGCTCCTCATTTAGACCTTGGGGACTCAGTCCGGTGCTCCAATGTGGGTCTCTGTCTCAATCTCCATCCATTAACGGGTGAAGGTTCCCTCTGGTCTTGCCTTCTTTGTTCACGTTCTCTTTCCTTCTGCTTCTCGTTTGGACCTAGGGAGTTAAGTCCAAAAGGGGACTGATCTAATGAGAGTTCACCAAGGCCAGTTGGACTGGGACTGAACGAGCACATGATCCAACCAGATTCTCTGAATGTGGCCGGATTCTCTAAATGTGCCTGGCACGGGGTCTTTCTGAAAAGCCATTGACAATGACACTGGGACTTGTTTCCTCTGCATATACTGGATTTTTGGGATCCAGTCTGTTTGGATGCTCACCTTCCTAGACCTGTATGGAGGGGGGTGGAACTTGAACTTTCCACAGGGCAGGAAACCCTGACTGCTCTTAGGGATGGAGAGGGAGGAGGAGAGGGAGTGGGGGGAGTGGGAGGGTGTTTGGAGGAGGGGCGGAAATGGAAACTTTTATAAATTAATAAACTTTTATAAATTAAAAAAAGATAAAAAAATAATACTGGGTATGATAATTCAAATTTTCATTAATTGATAAAAAGTTAATCATCTTCATGTTTTTTGTCACACTAATCAAAAATAATCTACTACAATAGTTTGAAGATGTGACAGATTTGCCTTCTAGGAAACTCACTGAAACCATGCACATGAGTATATGCCTGACTATAATTAAACCATACACGTGAGTATATGCCTGACAATAATTAAACCATACACATGAGTATATGCCTCACTATAATTAAACCATACATGTGAGTATATGTCTCACTATAACTAAAGCATGCATGTGAGTATATGCCTGGCTGTAACTAAAGCAAGCACGTGAGTATATGCCTGGCTGTAACTAAAGCATGCACGTGAGTATATGCCTGGCTGTAACTAAAGCATGCATTTGAGTATATGCCTCACTATAACTAAAGCATGCATGTAAGTATATGCCTGGCTGTAACTAAAGCTTGCACGTGAGTATATGCCTGACTATAACTAAAGCATGTACGTGAGTATATGCCTCACTATAACTAAAGCATGCACGTGAGAATATGGCTGATACATGTGAGTATATTGGCAGGCTATCACTAGGTCAGAGTAAACCTAAATATACTTCTCCCTCAGGCACCAGAAATGTGTCTGCCTTTTCACAAAGAACTGTGACTTTGAATTTTCCTGTTACCTCATGCAGGTCCCTGAAGACCAGATTTAGCTGAGCTCCTAATAGCTACAAAAAAATTGGTTTATCCTTCAAGCTGCAAATGATGAAGCCAACAGAGAGACAGGATGGGACCAGGGTCATGAATCAAAAGACTGCCCCTAAGTCTAACCAAGTACTGAAAATGCCTGAGACCAGGAGGCCAAAACCAAGTAGGAATCACCAGCAGATAAATTAAAGAGGTCATGCAGGGTCACTAGGGTAGACAAGAAGCTGGGTAAAGTGGCGCAAATGTGCACATATGTGCAGGTACACACACACACACACACACACACACACACACACACACACACACACAATGAACCAATGTCCAGAACAGACATTTCTCAAAAGACTGAATATCAAGTCTGTGGAGAACTTCCAAACATCACTAACTGTCAGGGGAATATAAAGAACACCCAATTCCCCTCACCCTAGTTAGAATCAGCATGTCAAAAAGATAAAAATGAACCCCAGACGTCTGACAGTACACACATTTAATCCCAGCACTCAGGAGGCAGAGGCAGGCAGATCTCTGTGATCATAAGGCAGCTGGATCTGAAGAAAAAGTTCCAGGACAACCAGGGCTACATAGTGGTTCTTCTCTCAAAGTAGCAAAAATGACAATAACCAGGGAAAGAAAATGATTTTCAATTGCTTGGCAATTTAGTCAATGCTTTAAACCTCATCCTGTAACACACTCAGGAGCAGGGAATCAAATAAACAAAAAATATGTGTCTGTGTTATCGTAAAATGCCTAGCTTTAACCAATTCTATTTTTTAATTATTATATTAGACTAGGTTATATAAGCATGTCCTTGGTGGGCACAAGTCAGGAAGCTGTTTGTTGAATCACTTGCTTTCAAACTAATGTGGTAAATACACAGATACCAAGTGTTTGCTGTGTGCAGGGCATGATGGGGGCAGAAGCAGCCCTCTTATCTTTGAGATGCTCCTCAGCCAGGCATGGCTTTCACTGCAGTGTCAAAATCAGCAGACCAATGTTACGTGTTTTCTTTTGTAACTGTTATGTGAGCTGAGGGAAGGAAATGAAAGAGAGTATGAACAAAATCAAGAAAAGAAAAGCTAAATACTTTTCATCCTCTGAGGTATAAAAATGTTATAAAAATAGGCAAATCCAATCAATATGTTAAATGGTATAAAGAATTCTCAATTGGAAGTAAGTAGATCTAAAATGATGAAGATTTTAGAAAGCATGATTTTGAAACAAGACCTCATAAAATTTAAGAATAAGGGAAATATAGAGAGACAGACAGACAGAGAAATCCAAAAGTGTTCAGGTAGTTTTGTACATTCAGTAAATTGTTTGAAATGTTCTTAAAATGACAAGCGGGGAAAGAGCTGCAGCCTTTGGAAAAATGCCAAGACATTTTTGTAAACCACAGCACTTTTTAGTGTACTCACTTATGTTTTATCACTAAGAACTACTGGGGCAACGTGGGAGGAATTACAGAAGCATCTAGACTCTAATGAATTGTGAATAACACACCTCAGCTGGTAGTGAAGGAAAAAGATCCTATTAGACAAACTTCAGGAGTCCAAATCCCAGAGTTACAGAATTAACTAACGGAACATAGTAGGTATGATCTTGTGTCATTGCAACTTATTAAGGGAATTAAAAATAACTATCTAAGTGTCCTGACCTACTCTTTGATTTAATGGACTTATTTCTAGAAGCAACAATGAAAAGAACTCAAACATTTGCCTAGACCAATTATGCTTTATTATAGATCATCCACTTTCCTTTTCCATGGGAAATGCAGCAATCTAAGAACTTTAAACTAAGTTTATATTTTATAGAATAAACCACATGCATTGTGGTTGAGATTATTTACAAGAACCAAGTCTATGAAATTCAGAAAATGAAGATAAAGGTTGGGTCTCAGAACACAGTCCACCGATGGCAGCCCGGAATGGCTAGGGATCCCGAGCCTGATGACCGAGGCAGAAGACGATGCTTTTTATACTATTTACAAAAAGGACACTTCATCTGCAGCCAGTGCTGTGGAAACCACTTACTCCCATGTTGAGGAAAAAAACCTGTCCCATGACAGTTCCCTTTTTTAAAGATGGAGCAGAATGGAAAGTTGGGTGAACACAAGAATATATCTGCTTATACCCTCCATGGGAGGGACTGAGGTCTTGAACTCTTCTGATCTCACCACTACGTGCTCATAGTTGTTCTCTTTAGACTTCTCAGCTACCAAAACATACGATTCAAGAAAATACATTTAACCAATTTCTACTTGAACTGAGAAGTTTCACTTGTTAGTGTCTATTTGACTGTTTGAGGTAGAATATCAAACAGGCTGACCTCACTACCATGTAGCAAGAATAATCATAACTGTCAATAGTCCTACCCCATCTTCTGCTAGGATTACAGGTGTGTGCCACCATGTCCAGCTCACAGATTTGACTTTTTAATCATTTTCAAATGAAAGGGACCTTCAGTTGTCTACTGTCTTCTTAGGAGTCAGTTTTGAGAAACTATCTTTACTTTATCCTTCTCTTGTTTAAGGAGTCTCTTAATATCTCAGGAGAGGTACTTTTTTCTTTCGTTTAAATTTTTTTCATTTTACATACCAATTCCAGTTTCCCCTCCCTTCCTCTTTCCCAGTATCTTCTTCCTCCTCCCCATCCCATACCTCATTCAATTCCTCTAGGGATGTAGGACCTCCCTTGAGGAGTCAACAAAGTCAGACACACCAAGTTGAGGCAGTCCCAAGCCCCTTCCCCTATATCAAGGCTGAGCAAGGTATCCCATGATAGGGAATGGGCTTCAAAAAACCAGTTTGTATTCCTGTGATAGGTCCTGGTCCTGCTGGCAGAGGCCCCTCCAACAGATCAAGATACCTAACTGTCACCCATACTCAGAGATCCTAGTTCGGTCTGAGCCAGGTTCCCCAGTTGTCAGTCCAGAGTCGGTGAGCTCCCACTAGCTCAAGTCAGCTGTCTCTGTGGTTTTCCCAATCAAGATCTTGACCTCACCTTGCTCATATGATCCCTCCTCCCTCTCTTCAGCTGAACTCCAGGAGCTCAGCCCAGCGCTTGGCTGTGGATCACTGCATCTGCTTCCATCAGTTACTGGATGTAGGTTCCATGATGACAATTAGGGTAGTTATGAATCTGATTACAGGGCAAGGCCAGTTCTGCACCCTCTCCATTATTGCTTAGAGTCTTAGCTGGGGTCAATCTTGTAGATTCCTGGGAATTTCCCCTAGGTTAGGTTTCTCCCTAACCCCATAATGGCTCTGTCTATCAAGATATCTCCTTTATTCCTCTCCATCTCAATCCCTCCCCCAACTTGACCATCTCAATCCCTCAGGTTCCCACCCCCATGCCCTCCTTTCTATTCCCCCTCCCAGCTTACCCAGGAGATCTTAGCTATTTCCCCTTCCTGAGGCCCTCCATGTGTGTCCTTATTAGGGTCCTGCCTTTTACCTAGCATTTCTGGTAACAATTTGTAGCCTGGTTATCCCTTGCTTTACAGGGAGAGGCATTTTACAAACTAGTTGTGGAACCAAGAGGGGTGGCCATTCTTTTCTGTGGAACAGGACAGTTTTCTGATAATGAAAGTACTCTTGATTCTTTCTACTTTTACATTCTCACTTTATCTTTCTAACAGCTTTAATGGGGGCTGAGTGAGACACAGTATGTTTCCTGTATTTACACACAGTTTGACACACACATACAATTATGACACCATTACATGATCAAGATAGTCATTGTTCCTGAGAGTCAGCTGATGCCTTTCTTCCTGGGGTTACACTAGGAGGCAGCTACCAATCCATTTTCTTTCACTCTAGAGTCGCATAGTAATCTAGACTCAGAGAAAAATAGTTGTCAAGCCTATATACCCACCCTCACCTAGAAACTTGCTTTTATCCATGTACTCGTGTAGACCACATATGTCCCATCAGAATTTGTATGTTGAAACTAATTCCCAAAGTGGTAATATTTAAAGATGGACATTTGTGAGGCAGTTAGGTGGTGGAGGCTTATATCTCATGGATAGGAATAGTCCTAGAGACTCACCTGCCCTTGCTAATAGTAAGGACACCGACTATGAAGTAGGAAGCTGGCCCTGTCCAGACCCAGTCTTCCACTGTCGTGTCCTTGGACTTAGAAGCTTTCAGAGTTAAAAACAATGCTTGTTTATAAGCCATGCAGTTAAAGTCTCACAGTTCAAATGGACAAAGACATTGCACCTTTCCTTTTACATGAACCTTGATTTCTACTGGAAAGGACCATGTGAAATTTCCTGGTGTGAGTGAGAAGAAAACACAGAACATTCAACAAACCCACTTAGGAGTTTATTTGGGAGGACTGTACAGTTCTAGTGAAGGTCAGTGGAGAGAGAGAGAGAGAGAGAGAGAGAGAGAGAGAGAGAGAGAGAGAGAGAGAGAAAGCTTGAGGATGATGCTTCCAGCTTTTTCTGGGCTCTGTGGAGCTGGCTGGCTGGCAGCTTAGACCTCACAAGGTGCTGGAAAGGCAAAAAATTATATCTGGAAAAAATTTTACATCCTGCTGATTAAGGGAGTAGAGTCCCAAGATGGTAGATAGATGGGGGTTTTGGTGGGGGAGAGGAGTAAAGGGGGAATTTCCCAGATGTTCCCAAGACCAGGAATGATAAGGGAAGAATTAAGTGATTGATAGTTATTCTGGGTGAGCCTGGTCTGTTTAGATAGGTCCAATTGGATCCCTGGATAATTCAATAAATGTTTGAAAAGAAATAAATTTTAGACATATTAAAAGCTTATGATTATGATGATATATTGCTGGAATGGAAGATAGTGGGGAGAAGGGAGGAAAAGAAGGGGGAATTATTAGACCCCTTAATATTTTACCTCAAACAAATCTTAAGGCACTTGTTCTCTTTAGCATAATGGTATTACCTCAACATCCAGGAGACACTGCTGCAGTCAGTGACAAACCTGTTATGTTAAAGTCTGTTTTGTGAGTTTCTGGAGTCTGGGGCTGTGAACGTCCCCAAACTCGTTATTGTTTCCTACCACCTGGGCTCTTAGAAATCCTTGTACCTCCAGCTCTCTGTCTAATGATGGTCCCTGTAAAAACAGCTGAGTAGCTAACTGGAAAGTTAAGCATGACTTTTGAGATATAGAGAAGTTGGTAAAGCAGATAGGAGAAAGAGGAAGAGGGAGAGGATATGGAGTTTTGGGCACAGAAGGGCTGAGTACAGTGATGAAACTTTAATTTTTCTCAAACTGGAGAAAAAGCAGCTGATGTTAGTGTCCTCTGGAACACAGGGAGCATGGTCTTGCTTGAGGTACCGTGTAAGAGAGGCTATTCTGAGTGGGAATAGTAAAAGGTTTAAGGTGAGATGGGTGGATCCAATGAGAGAGTCCCTCAAGCTTGGCAACTTTGGGTGCTATAAGAAGTATTTTAAAGGGGCCCTGCCATTTGGGGGAAAGAAGTGAGCGGCATTAGTCTAGGGTAGAAAATAGTACCTGATCTTCTATTTTAATTGGTGGTGGGCATGAATTGGCACACGGTAGAGATAATGAGTAGTCAGTGAAATCCCATAATAGGGAGCCAAGATGGGATAACAGTGGAATAAGCAGGTGATCAGGAAGGGGAGAGGTTTTGGGTGAGAGTCCAGGAGTTAAATCTGGCTACCCATACATGATTTAAATGGGCAAGATGAAAAGGGGGCTTTGGGGAGAGCTGTAAACCTAAGAAGGGGCAGAGTCAAAAGTTTTACCCAGTCAAGGTGAAGCTCCTGTGACATGGTAACAAGAACATTTTGTAAAGGAACGGTTAGTTCGTTCTCCCTTCCCTGAAGACTGAGGATGTATGGGATATAAAAATAAGTAAGATATTAGCAAGATATAATATAGTAAGAGCTTTAGATAAAGTTTGAGAGATCTAGGACATAAACTCTGTGCCACTATCTGACTAAAAAGAGGTTGGGATTCCAAACTGGGGGATAATTTCTCAGAGGTGGAAGGTGCTTCAATGCACCCAGACATGGTGTCCACCAAACCAGGTGATATTTAACTCATCTGACTGTGGGCATATGTGTAAAATCAAGCTGCCAGTCAGTTACTAGAAGGAAGTCTCTGGCCTGGTGAGTGGGAAAAGGAAAGCTACAATACTGGGACTTGCAATCTGAGTTTGACAGATCTTACAAGAGGCAGTGATAGATTTTAAGAACTCTAAGTCCTCAAGGGTAGGTTGGAGATGAACCTTGACAAAATTAAAGAGTTTTGCTATTAGGATGAAAGAGTTGATGTAGGTGGGATAGGATTTTCCAGGGCTGTCTGTGAGAATGTGGTTTGTACTGTATGAACCTCCTGAAGTAATTGAGGGAGGTTTGGGCTCTGGAATCTTTCTGTTCTAGCTGCTTGGTCAGCCCGATTATTTCCCTAGGAAATAATGGAACTGTCAGTCTGTGAATAATTCCTATAGCCTTGGGGAGATAGGAGACTTTTAACAAGTCCAAAATGTAACCTGAGTTAGTTATGGATCCCCCTTTTGTTGTAAGAAACCCACGCTCATTCCAGATAGCTGCATGGGACAGGTGAATATGAAAGGCATATTTGGAGTCTATGTAAACATTTAAAGATTGTCCCTTTGCTAACTGGAAGGCATGGGTAAAGTCTATTAACTTGGCCTGCTTTTAGTGGTATGGGCAGGGAATGCCTGTGCCTCTACCACCCCAGTATCTGACACTATGGCATAGCCTGCTCTATGGGTCCCTTCACATTAAAAGGAGCTGCCATCTGTGTACCAGGTATAAGTGGCCTGGGACAGTTTGCCCCCCTGCATGTGTGAGGGGTGGGGCAGTAGATCCTCTAAGGTTTCTATGCAGGAATGAGATGGGGAATAATTAATGTTAGGTTAATGTAGGAGATTTGAGATATTAAGGGGTGGGCAGGATTTAAAAGTGAGTGTGGCATCTTCTACTAGTGCCACCTGAAGGAAAAGAACTCAGGAAGGGGGTAAGGTTTGTAAGTATTTGTAAGTTAAGAGATAAGATAGATTGTGGTGGGAGAAGACGGTGGTGGGTGATCCAAAGATTAGTTTCTTTGACTCATAAATAAGAAGCTCACTGACCATTAAAGCATATATGCAGGATGCCCAGGCCTGGGTGGTGAGGTCCATCTTCTTTGACAGGTACGCTACAGGTGCAAAGGAAGGTCCCAGCTGATTGCTAGGACCCTAAGAGCATATCCCTCCTTCTCTGTTACATAGAGAGAGAGAGGATGAGTTAAATCTGAGAGATGAACAGCTGGGACTGGGATAAGGGCTTTCTGGAGTCTCTGGAAGTGTTTAATACTGGGATGGAGGAGTGACTCATGCAGAGAGCTGAGTGCTGCCTCATATGAGGGGTGGGCAAGGAGAGAGAAAGAGGGGATGCAGGAACACAGGAAACCAGCTATTCCTAGGAATGATAAAACCTCCTTCTACAAAGAAGGAACTGCAAGGGACTGAATTAGCTTTTTCTATCTAGGGTAATAGTTTTTTGGGGGTTGGGGAATAGTCAATTCCAAGTAAATGACCTGAGAAGTGGACAATTGTACCTTAGAAGGTGAGACTCTGTCACCCTATTTGGACAGGAAATTTAAAAGAGCAGAGATATTAGTTTTGCTGAATTCCAAGAATGGACTGAAAAGTAAAATATCATCTACACACTGTATGAGTTTAGACTTATGGAGAGACAGTGAGAGAAGATCAGAAGCTAAAGCCTGACCAAATAGATGTGGGCTGTTCCAGAACCCCTAAGGAAGGATGGTCTAGGTGAGCTGTGTGGAGAGGTGAGTGTCAGGGTCAGTTCAGGTGAAGGCAAAGATATTTTGAGATTGAGAGCTGAGTGGAATCGAGAAAAAAAGCATCCTTGAGATCTAGAACTGAGAAGTGGAAGGTTCCTGGAGGGATGGTGGAGAGAAGTGTGTAAAGGTAGGCACTACAGGATGAAGAGGGACCACTGCAGAGTTAATGAGCCAGGGGTCTTAAACCAGGCAATTAGGTTTTTTAACAGCAAGTATAAAGGTGTTAAAGGGAGAAGACATGGGGCAAAGTAGCTTTTATTCTTAGAAAGTCAGAGATAATAGTCTTAAGTACCCTAAAGCTCTGGAGAAAGAGGGGGTACTGAGCTTGGGTAATGTACTTAGTAGGGTCTTGTAATTAGATAATGATGGGAGAATGGTGTTTAGCAACAGAGGGGTTTGGGGCATCCCAGACTTGGGGGTTACTTGAGAGGCTTGTAGAGGAAAAGACACATTGGAGTTGGGAGATTAGGAGGCTAGAAAGAGGAGGAGCGGAGCTGTTAGAGAGTCTGAGGTAAGGTGAATGGGAGGAACAAATGAACTGGAAGTGCCTGCTTTGGCTAAAATTCTCTTCCCATAAGAGGTACTGGGCAGGTCAGCATAACCAAGATTGAATAAGTGAGATAAATACCCCTGAAAATACAGCTAAGTGGTGGGGTCTGCTGAGGTCAATAATGCTGTTCCCTACCCCAACAATAGGGAAACTAGAAAGAGGTGTAGGCTCTCAGAATTCCCTCAGTACCGAGTATCCAAGAAAAATGAGATGGACCATCCTGGTGTCCAAGAAAAATGAGATGGGCCATCCTGATACCGTGATGTTTACTCATGGCTACCTGTTACAGATGACAGTTGTGGTCGGGTCAAAGGAGCCCAGGCAGCCTCACTCGTCCATGGCCAGATCTAGAAGATCAACTTGGGAATTTTCTGGGTTTGCTGTCTCCATGCCACGGTGTGCACAAGGACAATCGACTGCCCAATGTCCTTCCCTATGGCTTCTTGGACAAGGTCTTGTGGGACCGAGATGAGGGTTAGGGCATGCTTGGGACCAGTGACCAGCTTGACCACAAGTGAAACATGAACCTGGTGGTTCTCAAGCCCTTTTGGGAGGGGTGGACAAGGGACCAGCACGGACAACACAAATAAGGCAGTCTGTCACCTCAGCCAGTCGGAGGGCCATGGTGATTGCGGACTTTGTCATTCCTTGCATAGTACACCTTAAAACTCTAAGTCTTCCACCTGTGGGGTCAAGGGACCTTTCTCCAAACATCTAAGTTTAGCCTTAACATCAGGGTAGCTCTGAGGGAAAAAAATGAGTCATGAGTAACTGTCTGCCTTCTGTGGTTTCTGGATCTAAGTTAGTACATTGTATCAGAGCTTTAGTGAGGTGTTCCAAAAATACAGAAGGATTTTCCTTCACATCTTGAATGAGCTCTGGGAGCTTATTATAGTTTACTGGCTTGAGAGCAGCCTTGCAGAGACCTGCCAGGAGGCCCCAAGAAGGTGTGTTGCATGTGTTTGGTGAATCTTGTTTGCATGTATCTGGCCTGCTCCCAAACTCGCCTGTGCTGTTCAGAAAGTAAGTTATTAGATAGGATCATATAAATATCATAAAAGGTGAGATTATAAGACTGGGTAATATATCAGAATTGCTTTATGAAAGGGATAGAATTAGACATATAGTACCTCAGTTTTTATTCTATATGGGAAAGTTCTGAGAGGGAGACAGGATCGTGTACCCTAACCAATCCATCTATGCTGGCCGCCTCTCACAATAGAACTGCAACCAGCTTGGCTTGGTCAGGGTTGGGTTCCATAACAGCACGTGAGCGTGTGAGGGGATGAGTAAAGGTGGATGCTGCTGTAGCCAGGCACCAAGAGGAAGAATGATCCAGAGGGGCTGATGAGGTAGTTAAGTGGGAGGAGAGAGAGAGCTGAAGAGGGTAGTAGAGCCTGCACCATGTGGTGCAAGCAGAGGGAGGTGGTGAGGTAGCGGAAAGTAAAGGAGCTGTCTACTGAGTATCTGTCTGCTGAGGTCAGGAAGATGTGGATTCCTTAATGGGGTCCAGAGCAACAGCTGAAAAAAATGGGGGTAGGAGCTAAAGGAATTGGAGGATAGGAGCTAAAGGAACAGGGGTAGCTGCCCACTGGGGTAGAAAAAGCAGGGATTTGTTAGCTGGGTCCAGAGTGGAAGTAGAGAGTTCTTCTGGCTCAAATGGCATAGCCAGGAACATGTGAACAGGTGAACAACTGATGTAGGTGGGTCTTCTGTCTATGTGTTATTTTCATTGGTTAATAAAGAGACTGCATTGGCCCTTTGATAGGACAGAAAATTAGGTAGGCGGAGTAAACAGAACAGAATGCTGGGAAGAGGGCAATGAGGCAGATGCCATGGAGCCAGCCACCAGGTCAGACATGCTGAATCTTTTCCGGTAAGCCACCACCTCATGGTGCTACACAGATTATTAGAAATGGGTTAATCAAGATGTGAGAGTTAGTCAGTAACTAACTCTCTAGAGATAATGGGCCAGACAATGTTTAAATGAATACAATTTGTGTGTTATTATTTCTGGGGCT
This sequence comes from Myodes glareolus, assembly GCF_982192425.1. Taxonomy (NCBI): domain Eukaryota; kingdom Metazoa; phylum Chordata; class Mammalia; order Rodentia; family Cricetidae; genus Myodes; species Myodes glareolus. Next base: position 60,564,870 of record NC_142045.1, read on the forward strand.
AAGCTAGCTGTGCGGGAGCCAGGCGGGATGAAAAGCAGGCCTGCCAGCAGCTCCTCACTACAAACAACTTGCAAAGACAGAGGACCTAGGCTTAGAGCTTAGATAGTAAAAGGCTTGGATGTAAGGAAACTCCTTCCATTTGCCTGTGTGCTGAGAGTAGTTAGAAAGCTCTCATAGAATATTGGGATCAAAGGTGCTATTAGGTGGCCACTTTAAATTGTTGCCTGAAAAGTAACAAGGCCATTTTTTTTCTTTAACAAAGATGGACAAGTATGGGAATCTGTAAGTAGGACATTAAGGCCTGGGGTTTTGAGGCTTCTAAAAGGCATCCCAGAAGGGGAGGCTGGATTGATGGTCTTGGATGGGTTGCTACCCATAGCTGAAACTGTGAAAACCACAAAAATGATGACACCACAAGGCTTATAGTGGGATGTCTTCCCTCTATAGGTGGGGTCTGATGGTGGTGAACACCACAGGGCTTGTAGATGGTTGTGTATCCTATATCTACAGGCAGGGTGTTAAATCCTGTCTGGCTCCAGTCTGGGTGACTGGGAAGCCAGAGAGGATAGAGACCAAGTGATCGCTAACAGCAGGGACCACTGATGAGTGGTCCAAAAGGAAAACAAGAGAAAGAAAAATCCAAGGGATGCTGAGCCCCCAGCCACAGGAGGACTGACCCTGGGTCATCCAAACACAATTTCAGCTAAGGGAAGCAATCCAAAGATATACATCAGTAAAGGGCTCAACAATAGCCATGAAAGCCGGGGTTGAGGGCTGCCCCCTCCTCTGGTTTCTAGGAACACCAGAAGATTTCTGGGAGCTCAACAGTCAATTCCTCAGGTTTGGAGAAATGGGTAGACTGATCTGAATGGGGAAACTCACCAATTGAAACTGGTGGTATGCCTAGAAGTCGCACTCAGGCAGATGGAACACGTGGTTGGTGTGTAAAAAATACCTGGTTCCAGATCCAAACCCCGGGAGAGGAGCTCTGGACAGGAGAAACTCCTGAGTCTCAACACCAATGAAATTACCTGGTGCAAGAAAGAAGAAAACACGGAACATGCAACAAACCCACTTAGGAGTTTATTGGGGGGTGTACAGGTCTGGTGAAGGTCGGTGTGCAGAGAGAGAGAGCTTGAAGATGGTGCTTCCAGTTTTTAAAGGCTGTCCAGTGCCTGGGCACAGGGGCATGACATGGCTGCATCATATGCAGGTGATGGAGCTCACACATGTGTGCAAGGGCTCATGCAGCTGCATTTATACATAGATGATGCAACCATGCTGCAGGTGGGTCATGTGGAGTCCTTTAAGATTTCCAGGCCATTAGGCACTTCTGCCTGCAGGCTTGTCTGCACATGCCTGGCCCTGAAGCCCAGAAGTGTCAGCCATGTTGTGTGGCTGAATCCTTACACCATGAAATCTCTAAAGGGCATCCCCTAGCCTTTTGTGCAGGTAAGATTGCTATATGCTTAAATCCCTAGCAGTTACCTGCATCACCATTTCCTCTTTTCTGTTCTCTGCCAAGGAGAAGTATTGTATGAATCTTCTGGGAAGATGCTGAAAAAAAGTGACATAACTGTGAAAGGGTCTTTTTATCATTTTCTCTTTTTCTTTTCCTACTGTGCAGAATCTGTCTGTAATAGCCAAGCTTGGACTACAAGGTTACTTAGAAAATTGAAACTTTCACTAGCTTTCTGGAGCAGAGAGACAGATCTGCAGCTCTGATCTCACTGGGCACATCTGCTCCCATCCTGCATTTCTCCCATCTGGACCTCTTCTATGTGAGAGTGGCTTAATTTCTTGTTTGCATAAGCAGCTCTCTTTTTCCTTTATTTTTACATGCAGTTGACTAAGTTATATCAGAAATATCTGTGCTTCTACTTTTTGCCCTCTTGAAGGAGTCCCACCAGTGCCCTCTGCTCTCATTTCCGTTTGCATTAGCTATCTGTCATAGATCCTCCTTTACTCATTTATATCTCATTCATCTCTGACAGAGCATCAGTAAATGTGGTGAAGCTGATGTTAAAAAAAAAACACAGTGAGCAAGTTATTGCAGGTAACCTAATCCCTAATCGTCCAAGCTTCAGCACAGAAATTCCTTTGATGGGATGGACTGTTTTTCGAGACAACTTCTTACTTGAAGGAGTTTTGTGAGTCATAGGGCCTTCAAAATATTCAAAGTGAGCAGGGATAATCCACCAGATACTTTTTCTTCCATGCAAAGAAAAGAAGGAAATAAAAAAAAAAAAACCTCTAGACCTCCATGACCAAAGAAGGGTGTACTTAGGGTAGCAGTAGACCTCCCAGTCACTGAGATAGCAAGCCCATGTAAGGGTGGATAGAGAGAACCAATGCCACAAAATCATCCTCTGACCTCAATGTGTGTGCTGTGGCAGGCACACATGAATTCCTCTCCTTCTCTCCACCTTTTAACGTCTCTCATCCTCTCTCTCTCTTTCTCAAACAATGACACCCACACACCTCATACATACACAAGCCCATGCTACTCCACTCTGACAGATCATAATGACGCTGGGACTCTGCAAGAACAGATTTCAGGTTCTGGTTGAATTCTGCAGCAACAGAAAAGTAGAAAGAGAGAGATGCATGTTTTCTGCCTTCAACCACAAATAACCTCCATCAACAGTAGACAGGAACAAGTTTCTTACTGGATTCAGAACTGGCCAGCTTTGCTAGGCTACACTCATAAACAATCCACATTCCTTCTGAATCAGGTCCTTCCTCAGCATATAAATGCTAGTGGGAAGCACCTTGGAGATCTGAGCAACAGCTGCACTGCATGGCAGTCTAGTCCCAAGACACTGAGAGGCCTGGAAATACAGATGTGTTCTCTATGCCATGCTCTAGTTCTAGACACCATTAGGTGCTCTTGGATGCCCTGGCCTCAGGAACAATTACTTTCTCTGAAGTCCTCATTGTGGAATACTACAATATATTTTGTTCCCTCAAGCTGTCAATGCTTTTGTGGCTACTCCCCACATTTAATCCCCTCTCTTTGAAATACTTAGTATAGTGATTTGAAGGACAATGGTCCCCAATGTAAATGCCACTATTAGAAGGTGTGACCCTTTGTTGGAATAAATGTGGCCTTGTAGGAGGAAGTGTGTCACTCTGGGGGTGAGGCCTTGAGGTCTCTTTTGCTTAAGCTATGCTTAGTGTGTCTGACCACTTTTTGTTGCCTGAGGGTCAAGATGTAGGACTCCAACTCCTTTTCCAGCACCATGTCTGCCTGCATGACACCATGTCCCACCATGATGATAATGGACTGAACCTTTGAAAATGTGAACCATCCAATTAGATGTGTTTTTTCTTTATAGGAGTTGCCATGGTCACAGTGTCTCTTTACAGCAATAGAAACCCTAACTAGGACAGAAGTTAGGACCAGAGATGAGGGTATTGCTCTGATAGGCCTGAATATGTATTTATTTGAAGGAATATGGCCCTTGGAACTGTGGATTAGAAAAATAGTTGAACTGGAAATGCTACTTAAAGGCCCATACTGATGGCATGGCAGACAGTGGTGGTGAGGATGATTCAAACTGTGGGGGGCCAGCTCAAGTTGTTTCAGAAGAAAAGTTTAGCATGTCACCTAGAGATCACTCTTCCGTTATTTTGGTGAAGAATGTGGCTGCTTTTTGTCTCTGTCCAAAAAGTTTGCCTGAGGCTAAAGTAAAGTGATTTTAATTCATCCTTCCGGTGGTGGAAATTTCAAAATAGCCTAATATAGACTCTGTTGTTTCCTTATTAGTGTTAAGTCTAATGAAGATTTATAATGAAAAGAAGCAAGCTAAGTGAGGAAAAATACAAGATGTAGAACAATTTGAGAAGAAAAAAAGCACCAAGAAGTGGAATGGAGATAAGTCCCGTATTTGAGGAGATAAACAGATTAAGTAAAGGAATAAAGAGAATGGTGATGTCAGTGCGAGATCCCACCCAACTTATGGACAGGAATAAAGAAAAGCTTAAATCTATATGTGGTGAGTGAATGCATTCAATTCCAGTTCTCCAAAGGCAGAGGCAGGAGGATCTGAATTGGAGCCATCCTGATTACAGATTCACTGTCAGGACAACCAAGCTTAGGCAATGAGGGAAACCATTAAAAACAGAAAGTTGATGAAGATTTATTTGAATGAGAAGGCCATGTTCCAGTCCACCAATCCTCAGAACTTGTCAGAACATGTTTCTGGCTTTAGAATCAAGAATTGAAGAGTCTATGGAATTTTCCCCCCACAACTAAGAAAAGCTGCCAATGCCAGGCATATGTCAGGGATGTCCCTGAATATAGCCCTAGATAGGCCATTTCATGAAGCTGTAAAGTTGAAGCCTGGCTTGCCTTGGAGACTTCAAGAGTTGGAGATGGCAGAGCCATGGGATGCCTGCTGAGGAGAGCTGCTATCAGGTAGTATATCCACCCAAAGAGAAAGAAGTGTGCTGCAGTCAACAGAACTGAAAGAGCTGAAGAGCATTTTGACATCAGATGTGGAGATCCAGAGCTTGGAGTTTGCCCAGCTGGTTTTTGGTCTTGGTTAATCCGGTATTTCCTCACTATGCTCCCTTCCCTATAGTTTGGAATGGTAATGTATATCCTGTGTTGGAATATATGTTGGAAGTATGTGATCTGCTCTTTGATTTGGTTTTGCATGCATGGGATTACAGTTAAGAGATCACCTGGTTCTCGGACGAGACTTAGAACTTTTAAATAAGTTTGAGACTGTTACAGACAATATGAACTTTTGAAATTGAACTAAATACATTTTTTCATTATCATGTGTCTACAAGTCTTTGGGGACCAGAGTGTGGACTCTGATGGTTTGAAAAAAATGGACCCCAAAGGGAGTGGAAAAATTAGGAAGTGTGCCCTTGTTAGAGTAGGTGTGGCCTTGTAGGAGAAAGTATGTTACTGTGGGGGGTGGGCTTTGAAAGTTAATGCATGCTCAAGCTACATCCAGTAAGACAGACCACTTGCTGTTGCCTTCCAGCCAAGATGTAGGACACTTGGCTGATTCTCCAGCACCATGTCTGCCCATACACCACCATGTTCCACCATGATGTTAAAGGACTACACCTCTGCAAATACACACTAATGAAATATTTTTTCTTTATAAGAGTTGACATGCCCATGATTTCTCTTCACAGCAATAGAAACCCTAACTAAGACACTTAGTACGGTTCTCTTTGTCTGCCATCTTGATAGGGACTAGGTACTTATTCCTAAGAAAATACAAATTTCTCCCTATACTAATAAGCATAGTACTGAAGGGCCTACTTTATTTTTTTTTAAAGTAAATTTTATTAAATTATAAAAGTTTCCATTTCTGCCCCTCTTCCTAACACCCTCCCACTCCCCCCACTCCCTCTCCTCCTCCCTCTTCGTCCCTTAGGGCAGTAAGGGTTTCCTGCCCTGTGGGAAGTTCAAGTTCCTCCCCCCTCCCTCCAGGTCCAGGAAGGTGAGTATTCAAACAGACTGGATCCCCAAAATCCAGTATATGCAGAGGAAACAGGTCCCAGTATCATAGTCAATGGCTTTTCAGAAAGACTGAAAATCTTTGAATTTCAAAGACTTGAAATTCAGAAATCCGGCCAAATTCCAAGAATCTGGTTAGATCACGTCCTCGTTCAGTCCCAGTCCAACTGACCTTGGTAAACTCTCATTAGATCCGTTCCCTTGTATCAGTGGGTGATAGCATCCCTCGCAGTCCTGATTTCGTTTTTCATGTTCTTCCTCCTTCTGCTCCTCATTTGGACCTTGGGGGGCTCAGTCCGGTGCTCCAATGTGGGTCTCCGTCTGTATCGCCATCCTTCGCCAGATGAAGGATCTATGGTGATAAGCAAAATATACATCAGTACGGTTATGGGCCACGGCCGATTTAGGCACCCTCTCCTCTGTCCAGAGAACAATCTGGGGGATCTTTCTGAAGGGCCTACTTTAAACCAGACAAGAATTTATCAGCTTGTCCTTGTGGCCTCCTGGAAGAAAAGGGATCTCTCTAAGAGTGGTCCCAGCTCACAAGTGAACCAAAATGTATCTGAATGACACAGCTGAGAACCAGAGATATGGGCCTACCCATATCTAAGTCTCTGAGTTCCTGAAGATTCAGAAGAGGATGGTCAAGCTCTTTGTTCTTGAGCTTAGTCATTTGTAAAATGACAGGATTCAACTAAATGCCCTCTGTTTCCCTCTAGTTTCTATTATATATGAGTAATAAAAAAATTCCTCAAAAATCTTTGTCTTAAAAATCATAGAAATAAATGATGACTCTATTCTTTAAGGTTATATAGAAAACACCTTTTAAAAGACACCACTTACTCCAAGGTTCAAAGTAAAATATAATACAGAAGTGGGGGGGAGTAATATAAGAGCTGGAGGAGTTTTATGCAAGGCTCTCTTCTGGGACTCACAGTGGCTAGGATTATCTGCACAAGACCTGTTCAAGACTGAATCTATCAACATTAAGCCACCAGGCATATGGGAGGAACTCATGAGGTTCCATCCTTCTTTGAGGAGCTATAGGTAGCTAATGGTTGTCAAGAGAGAAGAGACTCTCTTCATTTGCCCGTATTTCCATAAATAACCTCTCACCCATGCTTCTGTGAGCATTGGATCATCAAAAAGGGAAGAAAAAGACATTAAAGTTGAAAAAGGGCTAGTTGGAAAAAATAGAAGGAATTTGCTTTTTTATTATTTTGTTTGATTTCATTTTTTTTGCTTTTTTGTTTTGTTGTTTGTTTAATTGGTTGATTTCTTTTTATATGTTTTGGGGTTTTTTGTAGAGGACCGCAACCACATTCGCCATTCCAAGATGGCACTGACATCTGGTTCCCCCACCCGGTGAACAGGATAATGTGCATGTGTTGGCAAATTTCCAATGCTGTAGTCCCTGCCTCTCCTGAGGCGTCATCTGGGATGATGGGCAGCTGACCAATCTGAGAGTGACACGTCCGAGGCGGGGACTGTTTCCTATAAAAGGGCTGGGTTCGCCTCGTTCTGGGTCTCCGCCATGTCGGCTTATGCTCTCGCTCTCAAGATGCATTAAAAAGCTGTTCTGCAGAAGGATCCTACGTGCCCCACGTCGTTCTTGCTGGTGAGACAGTAGCGCGGGACATCTGGTGCCGAGTCCCTCGGGACGCTGAGGGACCCTGACAACTGCTTGCACCGCCGGAGACCCCTTGGACACAAGGAGGATTCAGAACTGCAGGCCTGTATACTCAGAGAGGTATGGCTTTTCCTGGATTTTTCGGTTTTGGGCTTGACTTGTTTCCGCATTGGGAAGGTTTTGTAGGGGCCTTGCTACCTCTTTTAGTAGTCCTCTTATTTTTCGCCAAAGACTGCTTAAAAGACGAATCCTGCCAGGCGGTTGCTGCAACAAAGGAAGTCCAGGATAGCATGTCAGAAACTGAGTACAGTGAGAGGTTAGGTGCGCGCACAGTCTCAAATAAGGAAAAAGGACCCTCCAGTGGTTTTAAGAAAATAAGAATGGGGGAGAGGACTGACTTACAAGGTCGAAAGATTTCTGGAACCAACAATAAGAAAAAAGGAAAGGACAGTAGTTTATATCCTCTGCAGGAACTTGAAGCTCTGCAAATTGAAAGTGACCATGAAAGTGAGCATGAAAGTTCTGGCTCAGGAGAAGAGGTAGAAGAACTAGATACAGAGGAGGAGGCAGAATTAACCAGCGGTAGGGCCATGAGGTCATCCCAAAGGGCCCATCCACAGGTCCTAAGGGAAGCCTACCCATTGCTCATTAAGAGTTTACAGCTATGGGGTCTTCAAATAGCCGCTGAGAAGGTCCAGATTACAGACACTGGCCAATTCTTAGGTTCTGTTATTCTTCCTGAAAAGATTCTACCACAAAAAATAAAAATTTATAGGGACGATTTGCGAACATTAAATGATTTCCAAAAGTTGTTAGGAGATATTAATTGGCTGCGACCGTTTTTAAAAATCCCCTCTGCTGATTTGAAGCCATTGTTTGATATCTTGGAAGGGGATACTCATATTACCTCCCCTCGGGCCTTGACGCCGGCAGCAGAAGCAGCCTTATTACTAGTGGAGGAATCCATTAAGGAGGCACAGCTGTGCCATATTGATGAAACTCAACCATTTGTTCTATGTATGTTTAAAACAAGAAAGCTACCCACTGCTGTGTTATGGCAGGATGGACCGTTACTGTGGATCCATCCGCATGCTTCTCCTAACAAAAGTATTGATTGGTATCCAGCTGCTATAGCTCAAATTGCCCTTAAAGGCCTTAAAATGTCTGTTAGTCATTTTGGTAAGCATCCAGCGGTTATGATAGTTCCCTATACCTCCTTTCAGATACAAACTTTGGCCGCCACCTCTGACGATTGGGCAATTTTGGTTACCACCTTTTCAGGAAAAATTGATAATCATTATCCCAAACACCCTCTGCTACAGTTTGCTGCATATCATCCCATTGTGTTTCCCCGAGTTACGTCTTCTGTCCCGCTAAAAGACGGGGTGATGGTGTATACAGATGGCTCCAAAAATGGTGTGGGAGCCTATGTTGTGGATTCTAAAATATATACAAAGAACTTTTCTGCCACCTCACCCCAGGTGGTGGAATGTATGGTGGTTTTAGAGGTTCTTCAAAAATTTCATTGTCCTCTTAATATTGTTTCTGATTCTGCCTATGTGGTTAATGCTGTTAAATTATTAGAGACCGCTGGAATTATAAAACCTACTAGTACAGTGGCAGCTCTTTTCCAGAGGATACAGGACTGTTTACTAAACAGGAGAGCTCCATTTTTTATCACACACATAAGAGCACATTCGGGGCTCCCGGGCCCCATGAGTTTAGGTAATGATCTGGCTGATCGTGCTACGCAGCTTGCTGCGGTAGCTCTTGCCTCCCCGTCACAGACCGCTAAAACCTTTCATGATAATTTTCATGTTACAGCTGAAACCCTACATAAACGTTTTTCTCTTACCAGAAAGGAGGCTCGTGATATTGTAACCCAATGTCACAATTGTTGCCAGTTTCTCCCTGTCAGACACACTGGCGTAAACCCCAGAGGGATTGCACCTTTGCAAATATGGCAGATGGATGTGACTCATATCACTGCCTTTGGAAAACTTTAGTATGTGCATGTGTCAATTGACACATGCTCTGGCGTTATTCATGCCACACCACTTACAGGAGAAAAAACCTCTTATGTCATTCAACATTGTCTTGAGGCATGGAGTGCTTGGGGCAAACCCACATCTTTAAAGACGGATAATAGGCCTGCCTATACTTCTCAAAAGTTTAAACAATTTTGTGCACAGATGCAAGTCACACACATTACAGGCCTGCCTTATAACCCCCAGGGGCAAGGTATTGTAGAGCGAGCACATCGCACACTCAAATCTTATCTACTTAAACAAAAAGGGGGAATATTGAAGGAATTACCCCCGACACCAAGAGTAGCCATTGCCATGGCTCTGTTCACTATAAATTTTTTAAATCTGGACGATAATGGCCAGAATGATGCAACACGACATAGTTTGGATCCACAGCGGCCCAAGGATTTGGTTATATGGAAAGATGTGTTTTCTAATGAATGGAAAGGCCCGGATCCCATCCTATTGAGATCCAGGGGAGCTGTTTGTGTGTTCCCACAGGACCAGGAAAATTCATTCTGGGTGTCAGAAAGACTGACCCGAACAGTGAGGGGTGACCCACAACACGCGGACTCGCCTGAAGATTTGGCTTCTGTTCCTCCTACCATTTTGCGGATGGATGACAACGGTTACGAAGGAGCAGCGATGGGGGATACTCTCAGCCTTCCTGAAGCCGACACCAGTCAGCCATAGAGTGGCAGTGTTTCCTCATCTCTTTTTTTTTATTTTACAACCAATAAGACTCTGGGGCTCCCCTACCTTCTATTTATAAGCTTATTGGGTGGGGGTGGGAATGTTTGGAACAGCCCTATGCTGAGAATCAGTGTTTCTCCTCTGGTTGGTCTGCTGACTCAAATCCCAAAGTCGTAGGGACAAAGTGTGGTTATTGCACAAGCGCTGGCTGCCCTGGAACAGGAAACCTCTACTGATGTGGTTATCTATGCTGAAGCAGTAAGGTTTATGCCAACCAGCTCCTGCACCCCTAGGACACCTCTGTCCATTGCACAGGGTGGAGTGCTTGGCTTAGCTAGCCCTGAAGGTTGTCGAGCTAAAGAGCATCGCACAGAGAATGGCCCTCTCTGAGAGATATGTCGCCCTGCATAAGGGTTTCCTGCCGTATATTCCCTTTCCCAGAAAAATGGCAGAGGGCAGGCCAGATAAGTTCCAGGTGTCATGAACCTAGGGGCAGATTCCATGCAAGCCCATTATAATGTTTTCCACTTTGGGAAGTGCGACCTCTATCTTTGCCTTCTGAGGGAATTGCCTTTCTGCAAAAAAGTAAAAAAAAAGGGGAGATGTAGAGGACCGCAACCATATTCGCCATTCCAAGATGGCGCTGACATCTGGTTCCCCCACCCGGTGAACAGGATAATGTGCATGTGTTGGCAAATTTCCAATGCTGTAGTCCCTGCCTCTCCCGAGGCGTCATCTGGGATGATGGGCAGCTGACCAATCTGAGAGTGACACGTCCGAGGCGGGGACTGTTTCCTATAAAAGGGCTGGGTTCGCCTCGTTCTGGGTCTCCGCCATGTCGGCTTATGCTCTCGCTCTCAAGATGCATTAAAAAGCTGTTCTGCAGAAGGATCCTACGTGCCCCACGTCGTTCTTGCTGGCGAGACAGTAGCGCGGGACAGTTTTTGTTTGTTTGTTTTGACAGAGTCTTACTGTGTAGACTTGAATGACCAGAATCTCAACAAGGCTGACCTTAAACTCATAGTTCTCCTCCTGCCTCTGCCTCTCAAGGACTGGAATTACAAGCTTGCTCTACTTCACCTGGCATGAAACTTACAAATTTTTAAAGAATATGGAAACTTAACAAAAATCCTATAGTGTTGTTTGAAGTAGATAACTAAAAAGAAGTCTCCAGAGTAGAGGGACAGGAATGTGTGAGGATGAGAGACAGTTTTTCAGAAAAGGTGTTTTCTGTTTGGGATCTGCAAAGGAATGAGTGGTTTGGAAGACAGTCAAAGAAGGAGGTGCTTCCCTGGTAGACAACAGTGTGAGGAGTGAGATCTGGGGTGTTTTAGAGAAGTCACCACCATAGCCTGAGTGGCAGAGGCAGAGCAGAATGACTGGATAAGGATGAGACACTATGGTCCCGAGAAAACCGTGCTTTACCTGGACCACTGGGGAAATTCAAGTGGGACCATTATAAGAACAGATATTTCAGGAAATTGTTTTGAAGGATGGTGATAGTGCAAACTTGCTCTACCTCACCTGACATACAACTTACAAATTTTTTATTTGAACAGAATAAGGACAGGTATTTCAGGAAGCCTTGGGATGGTGAGAACTGCTGGAAGGTGCCTTTCTGCAGCAACATGGAGATTCAGTGAGAGGCTGGAAACCCAACTAAGAGGCCATGACACAAATGAAGGTACAGTTTAGAATGCCTTTATTGTTTGACCCAGTGACACCATTTGTATACCCTTCCCACAGTATCTAACACTACTGAACATACTCATCATTCCTAATACTTCTTTCTGTGAGCATTTTTTTTTCTCTCTCTCACTCTCTTTTCTCTTTCTCTCTCCCTCCCTGCCTGCCTCACCCCTCTCTCATCTCCCTTTCCTCTCTGTGCCCCCTGTAATTACTTGGAGCAAGTGAAAAGAAAACACGGAACACACAACAAATCTGCTTAGGAATTTATTAGAGGAGGCATATACAGGCTTTGGGAAGTCAGTGTGCGGGGGGGGGGGGGAGAGATGGCATAGCCAGCTTTTAAAAACTGCCTAGCACATGAGCACAGGTGATTGACATGGCTACGTCATATACAGATGATGGGGCTCATGAATGCATGTAAGGATTTAGCTGAGTCAGACGTGGATGATACAACCATGCATGCGAACAAGGGCTTAGCTAAGTCATAATGTAATCCATACTGCACATGGATTACACAGGGCCCTTTAACATCCCGGAGGCCATTAGGCACTTCTGCCTGGGGCTTGTCTGCACATGCATGGCCCCTAGAACTTGGAAGTGTTGGCTTTACGTGATTGAATCATTATACCCCTCGTGCCAGTCTTCCTCTCCCCCAACCTTCTTTGTGGCACTATCTTTCCTCACCCTGCCCTTCATATTTCTCAGGTTTCAATTTTTGGTCTTATTCCTATTCCACACTAAATTCACCTTTATTAAATTTAACTCTGTATCTCTTACCTCTACCTCAGTTCACTGTCCTCATCGTCACACACTCACATGACCTTGCATACCCTCCTTTCATCCAGTGAATACTACTTCATCTTTGTCTTCATGAGACTGTGAAGCCCACAGAGAGGTAATTTGATCTCAACTTGTATTTGTCTCTCCAACCCCTAGCACATCCCTTGCTGTGTAGCAGACACCCAAGGTGAACATAATACACTTGGGAGATTTGTCATAAGTGTTTGGAGTTTCCTCTTATTTCTCCTCTCTAAATACCTATACCCTCCTTCCAGGAATCTACACTACCACTCCTCCATAACAGACAGAATTTTTCCCCAGGTTCTATAAAAGGAGGTATTTTCTAAGCCTACTAACACCTTTGTGTCATAGACCAAAAATATCACTTACCAGGATAGGAGTGTGGGGATCAGAAAATTAGTAAAGAAGACAAAAATGTGAGTAAAAATAATGAAACAGAAAACATAGGATAGTATCAGGAGGGAGTTTCAGTGAATACTGAAATCCCTGTGTTTAATTTTCCATGCACTTTTATGCCCCAATACAACAGGGGAAGAAGACAAAAACTGATTTAGAATTATGCAAAGGACAGCTAGAGCAGTTATTTGCTTCATTAGCATACTGTTGTTTAGTCAGTGAACACATCCTAGACCAAGTATCCTGAAGGCAGCAACTCCCAAGGTCAAACCTCCTATGTCAAAAGAAGAAGCAAAAGTACACTTGAATATTCTGACCATTGGTCAGGGTGGAGTGGATCTACCTGTATGGGCCATCTTAATGTCAAAAGGATCAAGTAATGACACCCTAGTTCAGGATGTATAGCCCTGGTTGTTGTCAACAATTCTGAGGCACCTTAAATTCTCTGACCCTCAGACGAGGTGGAAATAGGTTCACATATTTGGAACCCCCAATTCCTCTCTTTTTATTAATTATAATAAAGCCTGTGCTTCTGCAACAGGACAGATGATCATGTTTGCCTTATGGGAAAGTGTTTACCTAAGTCTCGGTGTTGATTCCAACATTAGATTCTAGATATAAAGTCATATACATGTAATCCTGGGGCTTGGGAGATAGAGGCAGAGGAGTCCAAGTAGATCTTTTCTACGTATCAAGATGAAGGATGGGCTTAAATACATTACATCCTGGTTTTTTTTTTTAAAGAGCCAGTTATGGGGAATACTCCTTTAATACCAGCACTTAGGAAGAGAAAGCAGAAGAAGGATCCCTGTGAGTTCAAGATCAGCCAAGTCTACATAGTAGATTCCAGGCCAGCCTGAGCTATGTACTGAGACTCTTGTTTCAAAAAAGAAAAAATACAGCATGGTAGCATTAGAAAAGTTACTACATGTTGCTATCAAAGTACAAGAAGAAGCAATCGAACAGTCTCAAATGTCTCCCTCCCACCTCACTCCCTCCCTTCTCTTCCCCTTTCTCGTTTTTTCTCTCCGATTCCCCTTCTTCATCATCCTAGATTCGCCAGTCCATTTCATAGCAGACTAGCCCTCCTGACTGATGGCCAGAGCTGTTGTTTTCAACAGACCTCCTTGTGTCTTCCTGCAGATGAAAACTTAAACTACATCTGAAAGAGCCCAGAGTAGGGAGCCTCTCACTCAAGTCTCAGAATAACATGACCCCCAGGAACTCACCATAGACCATCCTTGCTGCAATCACATGAGGTTTATTGACAGGAACCAACGTGCTGGGGCCAAGACTCATTTCCCATGCAGAGTTAGAGGAGTTTGGCCCCGAGTAGCTGGGAGAAGGGATATTTAGGGGAAGAAACCACAACCCAAAGGGGATAGAGAGGGCATCATTGGAAAATTCTGAAAATACCAGTGATAATAACAAGGGGATAACTCTCCATTTCTCAAGATTATTCTCAAATATATAATCTAATTTTATGGTCAGCTAGTTCCTGGAACAGATTCTCTGAACCGGCTAACCAAGATTTTGGGCTCTACTCTTTCTGCTAGAGATTTTTGACTCTACTCTTCCTGGTCCTTCATCTCCCCACTTCTTCTAGTACCTAGTACTAATCATAAAACTAGATTTCAGTATCTTCTTGACCTTGTAAAGCACTATATTGGTGGCATAACATCAAAATCTGGACAGCACTTATTCTTTCTCTAATGAAGATAATTAGTTTAATTAATATCCATGGACCTATAATCAGTAGCAGAAGCAAAATTAGGAATGGTCCCATAAGGGAAGATATCAGAGTAGTCATCCAAGGAGATCTATTAAACCAGCTCTCAAACCATCCCTGAAGCACTTCTTTGTCTCTTCGTCTTTTGTTTAACCTTTCTCTAAGTTTACTCATGGAGTCTTTAATTACTTCTAAATGGTCTCAGAGAACATTCTTCTCTGAGAGCATTGCATAATCCTCCATCTTACAAGAATAACAAATCTAATCCTCTTCTATTCTGTAAGACCACTTCTGAGAGGGAAGTCAATGACTCTTTGAGTTTGGAAACAGATTGTTCTGGAGCCCTCAAATCTTCATCCATGGCTATTCTTAATTCATTAAAGTATTGAGAGGCCTTTATTAGAGCAGCGATACTTGTCCCAACACTGGCAGCTACCCTGAGGCCCAGTATTATTGCTGGTGTCAGAGAAATAAGTTCTCATCGAAAGCGAGCTGGGCACTTGTCAAACTCATCTTTAAGTGTGTTAGCTGGATGATAAAAGACCCTAGGTACCAGTTGTACAAGAACACAGTAATCTTTGGTGTCATTTAAAACCGATGTCAATATGCAAGGTGTCAGGTCTGTACTACAAGCCCACCATTTATCTAAACCAGGAACCAAGTACCTAGTGTCAGGAGTCTTAGGACTCTTTAAGAGTCTCATTACACAAACGTTTGTAGGCAGCCGGTGGATTTCCCAAGTATGTCCCTACACCTGTAACCTCAGTAAGAGTCAGCCTATGATTAATCACCCAAACACAAGTATCCTGACTGGTGGTGCTGTTAAAAGCCCCAGATATTGCAATTCGTCAAGAGTACCAAATATGGTCCTTTCCAATGAGGCTCAAGATTCCCAACTCAATGCTGGCAGACAAAAACGGTGTCCCCTTCTTGGAACTGATATGGCACGTGTGAGTCTCTAGTCTTATATACTTCTTTCATTTGTTTCCAGATCTGGCATCTCACCACTTCAAGGGCCTTTAGGCAGGCAAATAAAGGTCTAGAAAGAATAGCATCAGGATTATACACTCCACCTGAATCAGTGAGCGGTGGCAGTCCCCCATGTGGGATCTCATAAGGGGTGAGTTTAAATTGTCCTGGGGTATTCCAAACCTGGAACAGGGCAAAGGGAAGAAGGGCTGTCCAGCCATTCCTGCTGATCTCTAGGACCAATTTTGTCAGGGTCTCTTTGAGGGTTCTATTCATCCTTTCTACCTGGTCTGAGCTACGGTGTTGGTAAGCACAATGTAATTTCCAATTGATCCCCACTTGGGCGGCCAGTCCCTGACTTACCTGGGCAACAAAGGCAGGTCTATTATCAGATCCGATTACCTTCGGTATCTCAAACCTGAGGAAGATTTCTTCTATGATCTTCTTAGCCACCACATTGGCCGTCTCAGTCCTGGTAGGAAAAGCTTCTATCCAGCCTGAAAACGTATCTATGAAAACAAATAAGTACTTGTTACCATACTTGACTGGCTTAATTTCTGTAAAATCTACCTCCCAGTAGGCCCCAGGCCAGTTGCTCCTGAGCCTCTTCCCAGGAGTATATATGGAGTGTCCTGCATTAGTCATAGCACAGGCCTTGCAGCTTTTGACTACTTCTTCCCCCAAGTCAGAGAGTCCTATAACATAATAGTCAGAGGATCTACCACATCTTTTAGTTTCTTTTCCCCAAGAGGGTCAGGTAACTTGATAGTCCTTGGGGTGTATCTAAAGTTGGTTTCACTGATATCATAATAATCTTTAAACTCTTTGACTGCTAGAATCATTGCTCCTTGGGCCGCCTGTTTAGTGGTTAGGTCTGCCTTCTGATTTCCTTTAGCCAGAGCTTCTCGAACTTTTAGATGTCCTGGACAATGTGTGATGGCTACCTTCTTTAGCAAATGTATGGCCTCAAGGAGACTCAAACTTTTTTCTTTATTTTCCTGCAGATGTCAACAGTCCTCTTTGTCTGTACATAGCTCCATGTATATGGGCTCCATGTATATGGGCAGTGGCAAAAGCATACCTGCTGTCAGTGTGGATGTTGATAGACTTTCCCTTTGCCATCCGTAGAGCTTGTATCAGAGCCACAAGTTCAGCTTTCTGGGCTGACGTCCCTTCAGGGAGGCTACTGGCCCAGATTACTTGCTTCCCCTCCACCACTGCTGCCCCCATCTTCTGCTTACCTTCAACCATGAAACTGCTGCCATCCATATATCAGCTCAGACTCCCAGGCCAAGGCTGATCCTTCAGATCATTTCCGGTACCAGCTTCTTCTGCCAAAATGTCAGCACAGTGATGTGTAGGTGAGGAGTCATCAGTCTCGGGCAGTAGGGTAGCAGGATTGAGGACAGCATGGGGAGCAAAAGTCACTCATTTGGTCAACAAAAAACACTCAGAGATAACCAGGAAGGAATGAGTCACTTGCCCTCTCTCCAAATCTACAGTTTGTAAGGTAGTCCACAGATATTGTTTCTGTTCAGTTGCTCCAATTATTATAGTCTTTGTATTCTTTAGCTTTCCCAATGGTTGTTTCAGCACAGAGTGCTCAACCCCTGTGTCCACTAGAAAATCCATAGGGGTCCCCTCCTCAGTCAGGGTTACCCTAGGCTCAGGGAGGGGGTCTGAGCCCCATCCCCTCTAATCATATTCTTCTAAGGCCAGTACCTTAGAGGCCTTTCCTTTCTTCTTTCGGCATTCTCTTGCCCAATGTCCTTTTCTTTGCAATGTCCTTGTTCTTTAGCCAAGGGGTGCCTCTGTCCATCTTCACTCATCTTTGGTCTTCTCTTGCCCAGGTTTCCTATCAGTCTAGATTCTGTCTTCTCTTTCCTACCACTGCGGCCAAAATTCTAGTCAAATTTCTCTCTTGTCTAGGATCCCTCCAGTCCTCTCTTTCCTCTGCCTCCCGCCCCTGCCCTCTCTCTCACTTCTTTTCCTCCATCTCTCACTTAAGAAACACTTTCTCTGCTTCCTTAACCAAATGCTGCAAGGTATAATCCTGCAACCCTTCTAACCACTGTAACCTCTTCTTAATATCTGATGCTGACTGTCCTATGAAAGCCATAGCTACCACTGCTTGCTGACCCTCAGAGGTTGGGTCAAAGGGAGTATAACGCCTGTAAGCCTCCATTAAATGTTCAAGAAAACAGATGGCAGTTCAGCCAGCCCCTGAAGAACATCCCTTGCCTTGGCCAAATGAGTGGGGCATATTGTGGCCCCTTAAAGACCTGCCACAAGAGCTCAATAATAGACCATCAGTCGCTCCCTATCTGCTGCCATATTGAAGTATTGGAGGGGTTGGAGGTGGGGTGGGTCCACTAGAGACCTATAAACACACAGTGGTAATACTACTGTTGAATCTGGTCCTGCAGGACCCTGTTCCAGACTCTGAGCATGATGACTTCATGTGCCTGTCCCAGCGCCTGTCCCAGCCAACTCCCCCCCACCCCCGCGAGCCACCTCTAGTACCAGGATCAGGCATCTGGGGCAGTGGATAAGGGAGTGGTGGAGGGCTTGGCCATTCATGTGGCTCCTCAATCTCAGGATAGATTTTAGGAGGAGTCGAAGGTTGGTTCTCAGGCAAATTCTCAGGCCTTGGAGCTACAGGTTTTGGTTTGTGCTCTGACTCTGGGAGATCAAGGGCTAGGGAGCCTGGCTTCCATCCCATGCACCTAGGACTTAACTCAAGGTGGGGAATCCTGGACCAAATCTTGCCATACAGTAATGTATGGTTGTTGATCAGAATGGGATCCTGGTTCTTCCTGAAAAACAATAGCTTTAATATCAAAAACAATGATTAAATCAAAGGTGCCCTCTAGAGGCCAGCTGACATCAAGCACCAGCCACTCCTAGGAGCAAAAAGTAAAAAGTCTTCATGGCCCTTTCTTAATGTCGACTGACAAGTTGTGTACTCTAGCCCTAACTTTAGTTCAATGATCCAGAGTCAACGTCACAGTCTGTCCCATCGTCAAAGTCACAAGCAAGACAGAACAAAGACTGAAGACACACAAATGACGCACAAACAAAGGCTTAACAAATGTCCAACTGCACATAGACAGACAAAACCACTCCAGAAATACAGACAGCCAGGAGGGCATATAGTTGCAGGAGAACTTCCATATCCTCACCAGCACCCAGGCGAAAATCTCCCAGGCATCCCTGGGGCCCCTCCTCACCTCCAAGGACATCTCCCAGGGTGGCAGTCGTGATCTCCTAGCATGTCTGCTGTTCACTTCCTCTGTCTCCTCCCAAGATGAAGCAACTGCAAAACAGAAAGTCCAGAAATGCAGACGGCCGGGAAGGCATATAGTTCCTCAGTCCAAGAGAACTTTCCTATTTTTTGGCTCTACTCTTCCTGGTCCTTCATAGCATGGAGAAGTTAGAGAGTTTAATACAAAGGAAATATTCTCTCTATATATATAGTTCCCTTCACCTCACCCCCCATCTGCTCCTCAGAGAAGAAAAGGCTTCCCATGGGCATCAACAAATTCTGCCACATCACCACTTTAGGAAGGACCAAGGCCCTACTGCTCATGTCTAGTCTGAATATAGGAAATGGGCTTCAAAACACCAGATCATTCATTAGAAATTTTCCCCCACTTGTACATTTTTACATCATCCTTAAACTCACTCCTAAGATGTCCAGAAAACTTTTTGAGAAAGCTTTCCCTTGTGAGCACCAGATAATAACTCTGCCTATTAAATGACACCTCTTCTCTAAAACTTTTATTCTGCCTGTAGATCACATTTTTTGGATGAAAATCTGGCTATTGAAGTAGCTGCCAGGATATTATGGTTGAAAGTGATTGCAATTTATATTATTTCATAAATCATGACAAGATTGAAAATGCTGTGACAGATGAGCCTTTAAATTGACATCCTGTCTTTTTATGGGCATTACAAAGGATATTCTTATGGAATGCACACTCCACAGATGCATCTTCTTTTGTCAGTCAAAGAAGTCCCTGCTTTGCACATCACTGGAGAAGACAGAGGCAGAGGAAGATCATGAGTAACAGACAATAGCTCTCCACTGTGCCTTGTAAGAGGGGAAATTCAAACTGCAGAAGTGCATCCTTGACATTTATCAGTGCTGTAGAGACTGGATACTACCCAGTACTGGTCAACAGCACAGGCTGAATCTCCTAAGCCCTCACTGAGACCAAAAACACCAGGAGTTTAAATGAAAAGAGAAAAAACTATCCTGTTTAGTGGTTTTTGGTTTTGTTATGTTGTGGTTGAAAGACAGAATCTCACCATGGAGCTTTGGTTGACCTGGAAGTCACTATATAGACCAGCCTATATCCCAGGATAGGCAAGAAATTTGTAATTTCCTTGACAGAGATCATAAGTAGTGGAGCAAGGTCTCATGTGGGAACCATCTGAAAAAGAGATCAGTCACCTACAAACCATAACAATGACCAGGATGTCACAATAACCTTGAGGTTTCTGTGGTACCACCAATACCATGCATGGCAATAGCCAACAGCTCTATAACTAGATTTACTCAACTAGATTTACTCAACAAGAGGGAAATCATGCCTGGTGTTAGAAATGTAGACAACTACGGGGCTAATGGAATCAGGATCTTAGAGAAAAAACTGTAACCACCACTTTACTTAACTAGCAGAGTCCCTAACAAACTTCTACATGTTTGTCCTTATACTTACAGATAAGGATAGCCCTCACCCTATCATGAAAACTTTTCTTTGCAAAGACAGACACCGTACAGAAAACTACAAATAGTGAAAATGCAGAGTTGTAGAGTCCAGTTCCAACTGATACATCTACAACACAACTTCTATACCTTAGTCTCAGGGACAATTGCAGACGTGTGGCAGAAAGATCGCAAGAGCCAGAGGAGTTTACTGAGAAACTGTGTCTCCTAGAAATGTCAGAGCTGCACCTATAAAATCTTCCCAACATGACTGATGCCTAAACATGAACTGAACAAGGACAATACCAGTAGACACACTAATGTGGAAAGGGAGGCTTCACCCCAATACAAAGAGCTAAAGGCAACAAAGGCAACTAAAGTTGAGTGGAAGAAATAGTCTTTCCTAGGCAAGAGCACACTAATAGTTTTGTATTGATTATCTAATATCAAGTTGTCAACCCTGAAAACACACATAAAATAGCGTAATGCAGACTGAACAGTTTGTGCTTATATTTTATAGGAATATGTGTGTCCCTAACATATATATATATATACATATATATGTTCATATATTATACACATACATAAACATTTTTGTGAACAATTAATGGGGAAAGGCTATGAATTTGAAAAAAGAAAAAGAGATGAATGTTAGAGCATTTGGAGGGAGGAAAGAGAAAGAGAAAATGATTCAATCATTTTGTAACCTCAAACAAATAAAAATAATTAGAAAGAAAGAAAATAACCACTGTAGCAACTCAATTTGGGTCTCATGTTAAAAAAAAATAATCATCTGAGGTTCCTTTAAAACTACACCACTTCTCCATGGGCCTACCATGGTTGAAGTCTGTATTAATGTCCATGGGCCACATTGCCACCAAAGACCACACAGATTCTCAGAGACTGGATCACAGGCTGTGGCTACAAGGGTGTACAAGGCATACTGGCAAGAGGGCCGTGCTGACCTGAGTGGCCTACATAGTCATCCAGAGACATGATGTCACCAGGGCTGGTGCTGGTGGCCCTACAGAGACCAGAGTCTGTATTGATGTCCATGTCCCGTTACCATCAAGGGCCATGTGGAAAACTGGGGTCTTGTCAGTCACCTGAGACCACATCAGCATCTGAGAACCATATCACTGTGAGGGCCATACTGATCTGAGTTGCCGTCACTTGGGACCACGGATATTCCTGGCTGGGGTTACTGCCTAGGGCTGTGTCTGGGTCTGTGGTACTGCAGTGCCTGGGGTCTTGTGTGGCATCTGTGGCTCCTGTTACCACTGAGGACTCTATAATTGCCCAGGGTCTGGTCAGTCACTGAGGGCCAGGCTGCCACCAGGACCACACTGATCTGGATGGCCTGTGCTTCCACTGGGGCCATGATGACCTCCAGGCCAAAGTTGATGCTGAGGGCTATGACTGGGTTTGTGATCCTACTGAAGCTGGCATCTATGATGGTGCCTAAGGCCCATGTTAGCACAAAAGGTCATGGAATTATGCTGTCATGAGCCCTCTCTGCCTTTCATTGGCCCTGGTCCTGCCCCTTGATGGATACTGCAACAGAAGAACTGGCTCCCCCCTTGGGGGAGAACTGGCTCCGCCCTTGGGGAGAACTGGCTCCGCCCTTAGGGGGAGAATTGGCTCTGCCCTTAGGGGAGAGCTGGCCCCCATACTTGGGAAAGATGGCCCCACCCTTCACCTGGACAGCACACTAGAGCTGACTCATGTCACAGACAAAGGTGACACAGCCCTGAGCATGTGAAAGAAGGAGACCTTGTCCCTTCCCACTATATGCCCCCCACAGCAATTGAGAGAGAAGGCCCTGCACCTTTCCTGGGCTAAACAATAGAGCTGGCTCTGATCATATGAATGTGAGTGATCCAGATCTGAAGAACTGAGAATAAGAGAACTGGCCCCACTCCTTGCCACAGGCTGTATTTGTTGAGCTGGAGAGATCTCTTGGGTAGTGGCAAAGAGGGAAAGCTGATAGGCTGACCAACCCAGCTACCACCAAGACCCTGAACTGAGGCTATGAGGTGGCTGACCCCAACACCTACCTCATCTATGAACTGTTGGAGCATGTGAAGAGGTTGAATCTACATATCCAAAACTACGGCATCTCCATGACACAGGAAAACAACTGGATATCTAAGAGAAGTCTCAGGAAGAGCCCATTATCAGGAGCATAGCAGAATGAGCCAGACCAATGACTCGTGGCAACAAACACTTGCAACTAAAGATGAATGACCTAAAGGGTACTGTGTGACTCAATTACCTAAAGGGTACTGTGTGACTCAATGAACCACACTACCTCTCCATGACAACGGTTCTTTTTCTTTCTTTCTTTCTTTCTTTCTTTCTTTCTTTCTTTCTTTCTTTCTTTCTTTTTTGGGGGGGGTTGTTTTGCTTTTGGTTTCGGGGGTTGTTTAATTTTTTGCTTTTATTTTGTTTCTTGGTTTTGTTTCAGTTTTGGTTTTTCTTTTAAATTTGGGCATTTGAGACAAGGGGAGGTTGCCAGGGCAGATGGTAGATGTGAGAGGATGAGGAGATAAGTGGGATCAGAATGCATGATGTAAAATTCACAAAGAATCAATGAAAGTTAAAAAGCTAAAGATTCCAAAAGCCAGACAAGGTGGTGTCTAAAATTCTAGCCTATTCAGTTCTAGTGAGGTATCTGTCTCTGTCTCAAAAACAAGATAGTAGATGGCACTTGAAGTTGTCACACACACACACACACACACACACACACACACCTCCACTCCAGACAAACGAATGCAGTTGGTTGCAACAGTAACATGTAGAATCTCTAATGTTCCAATACATTTCCATTTTGTACTTCACTGATCTAAAAAGACAAAGATAAATGACAGAAATGAAGGCAGCAGGAGGATGTCGGCACAGGGTGCCCTGAGGAACCATGAGTATAGGTTTGGTAAGGACTATTGCTTCAGAGTGTTGGGAGACCTGAGTAGTCTCAGGTGCCAGATTCAGAGGCTACTGCTGCTCAGCTCCAGTCGGTTGTCAAAGGGATACCAGGTCTACTGTCAATTCACTGATTTGTTAGGAAAACTCAGAAACGTGAACAACCTCAATGTGAAATTTCCTGATTTTTAAGTGTTGAAGAATAACTCAAAAGATTTAATAACATTATGCAAAATATCTAAACTAATCAAAATATATCACGGAACTGTGAGATTGCAGCCTCTGTGCTGTATACACTGACTCACACACCAGAATTCTCCCCCAGATAGAGGAAATGCTTTCCCACCTCTTTCGTAAACCCCCAGGAGCACCTGCTCAAGGTCCCAGACAACCTCCTAGAGGAGAGTCCCAAACGGAACTCACAGTCACAGCTGCTCTGAGACTTGCAAATGCCAGCCACAAACCTGGGAATGTCAGTCAAGCTGCAGCTTTCGATTTTAAATTTTGACATGTGTTTTCCTTGGTGAAGAGGGAAGCCACAGGTCTCCTGCTATGAGGTCACCCATTTGCTGGCCTGTCATTGTGAGGGGTACCTGCCACCCTTTTGCTGCTCCATGACTACGAGGGGATGCAGACACTCAACTACCATTAACCCCGGACCTTCATTTGGCTGTGTCTCTCAGAGCTACTCAAGTACCTCTTTCATTTGCTTTTTTAGTATTTGCTGACACAAGATTTCAGGGAGCCAGGGAGGAAAGGGAAGACAGTCATCAGTCACAACTCCTTCCAGCAAGGAAGAAGTGACTAGCACTAATTACACCACTCAGACCTGTGCCAGAGCAAAGCTATTTTCTCTATGGATTAATGCCAAGTGACCTACTTTTCTACATATTATTTATTATTGTGCAGCTGTTTTATCAATTTGGAGGTTGCTTCATTACACAAAGTGAGAAATTTTTTAAACAAAACTGCTTTCATTAAAGATATTGTAGCTACATCACAAAATATAAACTTTTTCTTTTCTCTATGAGGAGACAGCATTTGTGAGCCATTTAGGGTGGGGGTTGTGAGAATGAGCTGAAAACTGCTTCAGTGGATTAATAAACAAAAAGGATTAGAAATACATTAATGTTTGGGCATTTAGCTAAGATAATATAATAAAGTGCATTTTAAAATTTTAAAACTTGCTTGCTTATAATATTCTAGAGATGTTTGTGTTAGATAAAAGTACAATGTTTATTTCACAAGGCTACATATATTATCTATTTAAATTTCTCTCTAACCATCTTTCATGTGAACTGTATCATTTTTGATTTTACCATATTTTATATATTTCTTTATGAGACCATGAGGTTTTATTTCTTGAAATCTTAAGAGAATGTTTACTTAAAAACAGATAATTTAAAATAAAACCACCCAGCTCACATACGTTTTGTTGCATATGCAATTATAAATATATCTTCAAGGCAACTCTAAATGCTCAATTTATACGTAGTGTTCTATTCTCTTGGGCAGCACAAAGTTCTGAAGGAAATTTTTAGAGAGGCTCTATGTACAGCTCTGGTCATTGAAGCCTGAAGGTCTGTCTACCCACCCAGGGTACAAAGTAGTGACATATTCAGAGGTAAATTAAAACTAATTTTATTCAGAATTCAAGGAGGTTTCCCTAAGAAAATATAATTGCTGAAGGATATGAGAGACAGTAGTTTTGAGAAAGCAGCAAGAACCAGGAGGCAAGACATGGCTCCAGAAGTATAGCAGGCCTTTTTGGACTTCCAACCTCCAAATCACAGAGACTTAGGAAAGCTTAGCCTTAGTTTAGGCTTGTCTCTAACTAGCTGTTATCACTTAAATTAACCCATTTCTATTAATCTTCATGCCATCATGTGGCTCGTGGCTTTTACCTCTCCTCTTGCATGTCCTGCTTCCTCTGTGCCTGGCCAGTGACTCACCTTTCTTCCTCTCCAAGTTTTGTCTATGCCCAGAAGTCCCACCTAACCTCTTCCTGCCTACCTATTTGTGAATTAGTTCTTTATTAAACCAATCACAGTGATACATCTTCACATAGTATAAAGGAATATTCCACAACATTTCTTCCTTTTCTTCTAAATAAAAATGAAATGTTTTAACTCTAACATAATAAAACTATAATCAGTAAGAACAATTATTAGGTAAGAATTATAGTCACACCTAGCGGTGGTGGTATACACCTTTAATCCCAGTGCTTGAGAGGCAGAGGCAAGCAGGTCTTTGTGAGTTCAGAATCAGTCTGGTCTACAGAGTGAGTAACAGGAGCCATAGCTCTTACATAAAGAAACCCTGTCTTCAAAAATAAAAAAGTGCATTTGCACTATTCAATTCATTTTATTTGAAATATTCAGAGAAAATATTATCTATCTTATCTTGATGAGTCCAAAGTTTTGTACCTAATTTATTTTCTATCACGACTAAGAGAAGTGGTAACTAAAATTATCTAGTCTTCAACGCCCTCAAAGGCCCAAGAAAGATATAATATTACCTGAGTAAACAGGAAGTGCAAAGCAAACAATTTTCAAAACTATGAGAAATGACGGAAACAGCTGACTACCTACATAAGGTTCCTCTGTAATGCTGGATCATCTATTTTTGGTCCACAAGCCTAAAATACCTGATAAACTTGAGTGAAGCAAGAAATTTGAAGGACTATTCTACCTTGTATGATAAGATTGGCAATTGTCTTCTTTTGTGCCCTGCTTGTCCAATCTGGACAGCATTCTGTCAACAGTTGAAGCAATGGAAGTTTCTTTACCCAGTGGTACCCTTGCCACAAATGTAAGCAAATTCCATATGGGGTTCTTTAATACCCATCATCCTTTTATGAAATAGATTGGTACTGTCAGGAATAGATGTGTCCCATTGTCTTAAAAATTCTCGTGCTATTACAACATTTTAAATGCCATATTCTGTAGGTCTTTGAAATGTTTAAAGATTACCTGTATAACATTTATCTCTGCATAATGTTGAAAACATACCTAATATGACTATAAGTTTGATTGCTATAGATGACTAACTATTAACCTGTATTTTTTATTATCCTAAATAATAAATAGCTTTCATGGACTAACACTTTACACTTATTTTTAAATGAACTACAAAGAACAGCAAATTAAACAAGAATAGAAACATATATACAATATAACAAAATAACATTAAATTTGTACCAAAACACAAAAATCCATACCAATGTAAAATATTTGAGACTAGTGATTATTCAAAAGTAGACTCAATAATCCACCAATTTATCCCATCATTTCTTTATTGTATCCCTCTTATCCATTCAAAAAGAGATCCCTGAATTTAATCTCCTTTGTTTAGTCTTCTACTAGACCATGTATAACCAAGTCCCCCAATTGCTGACAAACATCCATAACCCATTGAACAACCAAAAACTACCCACCTCAACTTTTGAGTACTCATGTTCTCTTCAACAGCTTCCTGTTGTCTGAGGGTGATGGAATCTTTATGGGACTCTGTGAAAACCAGAATAATGGTCAAGTCCTGGGATAATTGGCTATAAGATTTGGTATCCAGTTTTTGTGCAATGGGAAACCACAATGCATATCTGCAGTCCCTCTTAGAATAGTCTGTGAGGCTGGACTATCTCAGTCAGAAGCCTTGAAGCTGTTCTGCATGCATAAATCAGAGGAAACTGCAGCAGAGACACTCTGAGAGCCTAAGGCAGCTGGGTCACCCATTTTCGTTGGTGTTTGTTCCCTTTCTCTGAAAACACACAAACTTTCAAAGGTAGCATATATATTTGCTTTAATGAAAGTATGTACTGTGTGTTGTACACAAGTCAGCCAAAGATGAGTTTTGTTTTATGTTTAAGCAGGTAAAATATATGTAACATATTTTACGTTGTAAAATATCAGTTAAAATGTGTTACATTTGTTTGTGCTGTGGAAGATTTGTTAAACAATGCAAAGGTTCTGATATGTTGAATTTGTTTAACTCTATGAAGCTGTATTACTTTGCCTGCCAAAAACACCTGATTGGTCTAATAAAGAGCTGAATGGCCAACAGTGAAGCAGGAGAAAGGATAAGTGTGGATGGTAGGCAGAAAGAATAAATAGGAGAAAGAAATCTGGAGAGAAAAAAGATAGAGGAACAAGAGAAGAAGGAGAATGCAGGGGCCGGCCACACAGTCACACAACTACATAGCAAACCATGAAGTAAGAAGTGAAGAAATGAGATACCAAAATAGAAAAAGGTAAAAGCCCAGAGGCAAAAGATAAATGGGATGATTTAAATTAAGAAAAGCTGACAAGAAAAAAGTCAAGCTAAAGCCAGACATTCATAAATAAGACTCTGCATGATTTATTTGAGACCTGGATGGTGCAAAGAGCCAAAAGAGTAAACAGAAAAACAAAAACCAACTACACTCCTGTAGCTTTCCTCGGTTTAGTTTTTGCAGAGTCTCTCTCTGGGCCTGATCAAAATTGATCTATATAAACCTAAATCAATCCGCAGCCTTTCATTTTCTGTGGAAACAAAGTCATACTCTTCCCCAAAGCAATCTATTTTCTGACTTCCATTTTAAAGTTAAGGAATTGCTAAGGTATCTGTTTTAATTCATCAGCCCCTCTTACAATTCCATCTTTCTCAGCACTTGTTCTTTGCTTATCATTGATTAAAAACTTCAAAGACAACAAGACATCCAGATCCCTGTGCATTTTTCATCTTAACCTGGTTTGTCCTTTTTATGTTATTTTATTCTCTCTTTAAAGACTTTATTTCATTATTAAGAAATTATTTTTTCTATGACTATCTATGTCCATTTTGTTTTCTTTCATAAGCCTACACACATTTTGTAAACACACTATACCCTATTTAGAGGGTTTTTTCTATCTGGATCTATCTTTCCTGAGCCCATGCAACATTTTCTAACCATGTGACACAAATCTTAAACTGCTCAGCTGTGGCTAGGCCTTCCACTGCTGGCACATGACCTTGTGACTGGCTCCACCCTCTTCAGATTTTTGAGAGCCAAGCTTCATGCCTGTGGGCCTTGGCCTGAGCCAGTCTAACTACCCCAGGTCTAGTAGGCACTTCTACCTAGTCTCCCACCAGTTGGTAGTGCATTGTCTGCAGCTTACAAACCCCATCCAAGTGTTCGGCAACAGGGCCTCTTAAAAGAGCTGTACTTGTGTGTACTGCAAGTAACCAAGCCTACTTGCCCATTTTTCTATGGCTCTCAACATTCCTAATGCTACTGAACCCCAATCATAAAATTATTTTTCTCGCTACTTCATTACATTAATTTTACTACTGTTATGAATTATAACATAAATATTTTTTGTAGATAGAGGTTTGCCAAAAGGATTGCAAACCATAAGTTGAGAACTGTGGTTTTAGTATAAGACTCACAGTCATCCCCTGAAACTGAATTTTTATCCATTTTTATAGGTAAGTAAATTGGCAGTATAAATGAAGAAGTTTATGCAATCAATATCATAGAGTCAAAAATTTAATCATTTGATTGGAAGCTTGACTCAGAAACCTGTTTTCCCTTCTTTCTACTTTTTAGTCTTAATGCTAGTCATAGAAAATATTTCTACTGAGTCTTATCATCAGGATAAAAATAAACTTCAAAATAAAAGCCTGTGAGCATGACCCTCTCACTATACCATGTCCATTCATCACCCTACCACCCACAGTGATACTCTCCATATATTTTATAATAATTATCTTCAAAAATAAATTCATCATCTGAACTTGACTGGTTTTGTCTTCACAATGTTTCACTTCACTCAATCATAAATACAATTTTAAAAATAGCTACATAGTTACATATGAAAATCAGAATTATACTATTCTCAGTAACTTCATAAACTCTAGCTTTATGTATAAAGTCTTTCAGTCAAAACCTTAACAAATTAACCAGGACAGAGACCTCTGCTCAACTAACAGTCATGCCTGCTGCCAAAACTCCAGGCACTTGACCCATTCTTGGGCCTCCCCAGCTCTCTCAGTGATCCTTTACCCTATTACCAATCTTCCCACCCACCTTCATCCCTAGGTTCCAACCCCCAACTCAGACAATGGCCCTCTGTTCAACCACAGTCAATACCATCCAGAAGACCAGAGAGTAAACAGAAATCAAGGAACAAAACACCCATATAACAAAGAAAAACTCAGAAATCAGTAAGTAAACCTGCACCCCAAACCAAGATGCCTAGAGGCCATCAGAAGTATACAATCAACAACAGCCAGGGTAATATGGAAACCCTGTAGCATGAGGGGCCGGCTTATTGAGCTATCTGTCCCACCTGGTACCCCACAGCTGACAAATCCCAGAGAAAATCAACCACACAGAGATCTCTATAAGTTATAAAGCTGATTGGCCCATTAAGTCAGGCTACTTATTAGTTCTTATGACACATATTACCCCATTATCCTTATCTACGTTAGCCATAATGGCTCAATACCTTTTCCAGCGGGGGCAGCTTACATGTTGCCTCTTCGATGGCCTGAGCAGGAATGACAGAGAGAACTTCCTATAATACTCCCAGTCTCTTTGCTCCACCTCTACTTCCTGTCTGGCTTTCCTGCCTATACTGCCTGCCTGGCCAATCAGTGTTTTATTAAAATATGATTGACAGAATACAGATAATTCTCCCACACCAAAACCCCAGCTATTCTACCACAGCAATCCTTGAATATTCCAAGACAGCTGAAGTACAAGAAAACTACCTTAAAACCAATTACATGAAGATGATAGAGGTCTGGAAAAAGGAAATCAATAAAGTCCTTAAAGAAATTGAAGAAAAAGTAAGCAAAAAGGTAGACGAAAATCAGTAAATCTCTTAAATAATGTCAAGAATACACAGAAAAACAAGCAGTTGATGGAAACTAATAAAAGTATTCAAGACATGAAAATAGAAATAAAAGCAATGAAGAAAACACAAACTGAGGAAATTCAGGAAATGGAAAATCTAGGTAGGCAAACAGGAACTACATACGCAAGCATCATCAACAGACTACAAGAGAGGGAAGAGAGAATCTGAAGCACTGAAGACATGATAGAAAAAAATAGATTTCAGCCAAAGAAAATGTTAAATCTAAAAAATTCATGATATAACCCATCTAGGAAATCTGAGACAGTATAAAAATAACAAATATAAGAATGATAGGAATAGAAGAAGGAGAAAAATTACAACTCAATGACCCAGAGAATATTTTCAACAAAATCACAGAAGAATATTTTTCTAACCTCAAGGACATGCCTATAAAGATACAAGAAACCTGTCGAACACCAAAAATATTGGACCAAAAAAGAAAGTCCCCTTGACACATCATAATCAAAATATTAAACATACAGGACAAGGAAAGAATATTTAAAACTGCAAGGGAAAAAGACCAAGTAACATATAAAGGAAGCCCTATTAGAATTATATCCAACTTCTCAATGGAGACTCTAAACACCAGAAGAACCTGGACAATGTATTTTAGACTCTAAAAGATCACAGATGTCAGTCCAGATGAGTATACCCAGAAAAACTTTCAATAACCATAGATGGAGGAAACAAGATATTCCATGACAAATTCAAATTTAAACAATATCTCTTCACTAATCCAACCATGCAGAAGGTACTAGAAGGAAAACTCCATCCCAAGGAGGCTAACCACACCCATGAAAACACAGAAAATAACCACATACA
Organism: Myodes glareolus; assembly: GCF_982192425.1. Taxonomy (NCBI): domain Eukaryota; kingdom Metazoa; phylum Chordata; class Mammalia; order Rodentia; family Cricetidae; genus Myodes; species Myodes glareolus. The sequence goes on from NC_142045.1 coordinate 60,595,622, forward strand.
AAGACAAAAGAAGAAGAATGCATACAAATACACACACAAAACACACAGACACACTACCAAGAACAATAAAGTAGCAGGAATTAATAAAAATTCATCAATAACATCTCATTATTAATAGACTCAACTTTCCAATAAAAAGACACAGGCTAACAAAATGAATGCAAAAACAGGATCTTTTTGCTGCACAAAAGAAATACACCTCAATACTAAAAATAGATATTACTTCAGAGTAAAGGATTAGGAAAAGGCTTTCTATTCAAATGGACACAAGAAGCAAGCTGGTGTAGCCATTCTAATTTCTAACAAAATAGACTTTCAACAAAAATTTTTCAAAGAGATGGGGAAAGACACTTCATACTCATCAAAAAAAAGAAAATCTGTCAAAATGATGGCTCAGTTCTGAATATCTTGCCCCAAAGCAAGGGTACCCACATTTGAAAAAAAAGAAAAAAAAAGAAAAAGAAAAGAAAAAAGAAACATTAATGAAGTTTAAATCATATATCGAAGTCTACACATTAATTGCAGGAAAATTCAATACCTGACTCTCACCAATAGACAGGCGGTCTTCTATATAAAAACTAAGCAATGTGTTTTCTGTCAGTTTGCTGTGTATTGCCTTTAATATGTTTAGGTATGTTCTTTGTATCCCTGATCTCTCCAAGACCTTTATTATGAAGGGTTGTTGGATTTTGTCAAATGCTTTTTCAGCATCTAATGAGATGATCATATGGTTTTTTTTTCTTTCAGTTTATTTTTATTATGAATTACATTGATAGATTTTTGTATGTTGAACCATCCCTGCATCTCTGGGATGAAGCCGACTTGATCATGGTGGATGATGGTTCTGATATGTTCTTGGATTCAGCTTGCCAGTATTTTATTGAGTATTTTTGCATCCACCTTCAAATTGGAAAAGAACTCAAAGTGTCATTATTTGCAGATGATACAGTAGTATACATAGGCAGTGACACCCAACAATTCTACCAGGAAGCTCCTACAGCTGGTGACACCCTTAGTGAAATGGTTGGGTACGAGATTAACTAAAAAAAAATCTGTAGCCTTCCTAAATATAAATGATAAATGGACTAAGAAGGAAATCAGGGAACCAAAATCTTCACAAAAGCCACAAATAATATAAAATATTAACATACTTCAGTGTAATCAAGCAAGTGAAAGGCCTGTATGACAAGAACTTCAAGTCTGTTTACGGAAAAACAAAACATAACTCAGGATAGTTAAAACCATCTTTAAAAAAACAAAAGAACTTCCTGAGATAGCACAATCCCTTATTTCAAGCTCTACTACAGAGCTATAGTAACCTCATGGTATTGGCGTGGGTGGAAATAGGTTGATCAATGAAATCAAATCTAAGACCCAGACTTAAATCCACACACCTATAGACACCTGATTTTTGGCAAAGAAGTCAGAATTATACACTGAAAAACAAAACATCTTCAACAAATGGTGCTGACCAAGCTAGATAGCTGCATATAGGAGAATGCAAACAGATCTATAGTTACCACACTGTACAAAACACAAGTAAAAATGGATCAAGACCTCAACATAAAACCAGACACACTGCCCTTGCACGCTGGGCCTGGTCTGTGGGCTCGGTCCAGCAGGGGCAGCTCAGGTGCTTTGAGAGCCTGTCTGAGGACAGGCAAGCCCTGTCTCAGCTCAATCACATTCCTGGCCAGCAAGAGAGAGTGAACTTCTAGCAGACTTCCATTGGAGGTGGGGTGAGTTTTCCCCTGCCCAGAGGGCTCCCTCTAGGAGGATTTCAGCCTTTCCCCGCCCCCCTCGACAATCTGGTCACCAGGCAGAGGAGACCCCTCCCTGCGGAGCTCTCCTGAATCCCCTCCCAGCCTTTATCCAGGTACACCTTCCTCTCTTCCCCCCCTCCCCTCTGGAGACACAAGATCTCCCCAGAGCTGCTCCCTTGCACGCTGGGCCTGGTCTGTGGGCTCGGTCTGGCAGGGGCAGCTCAGGTGCTTTGAGAGCCTGTCTGAGGACAGGCAAGCCCTGTCTCAGCTCAATCACATTCCTGGCCAGCAAGAGAGAGTGAACTTCTAGCAGACTTCCATTGGAGGTGGGGTGAGTTTTCCCCTGGCCAGAGGGCTCCCTCTAGGAGGAATTCAGCCTTTCCCCGCCCCCCTCGACAATCTGGTCACCAGGCAGAGGCGACTCCTCCCTGCGGAGCTCTCCTGAATCCCCTCCCAGCCTTTATCCAGGTACACCTTCCTCTCTTCCCCCTTCCCTCTGGGGCCACAAAATCTCCCCAGAGCAACTCCCTTGCTCGCTGGACCTGGGTTGTGAGTACAACCCGGTAGTAGGGAGTGCCTGTGTGTCAATAGACTGCCTGAGGAAAGGTAGGCCTTCTGTCAGTGAATTCCCTGTCCAACAAGGGAACCTGACCTGGTACTAGAAGATCCAGTAGAGAGTATTTGAAGGAAGAGATGGGCAGACGCCAAGGCAAGAACTCCTTCAACAATCTAAAAAACAACATGAAAACCCCAGAACCCAATGACCCTACAATAGAAGGACTTGAACCTCTTAATTCAGAAGAAACGGGAAAAAATGCCATTATGAAAGCAATAGAGTCCCTTAAACAGGATATGAATAACTCCCTTAAAGAACTGGATGAGAAGTATAACAAAAAGATTGAAGAAATGAGTAAAGAAATGGATGAAAAATATAAAAAAAAACATCGAAGAAATGAGTAAATCCATGAATGATATATTGGGAAACCAAGAAAAAACAATCAAACAGGTAATGGAAACAGTTCAAGAATTGAAAACTGAAATGGAGGCAAGGAAGAAAACACAAAACGAGGGCCGGCTGGATATGGAAAATCTAGGTAAATGAACAGAGACTACAGAATCAAGCATAACCAATAGGATACAAGAGATGGAAGAACGAATCTCAGAGTCTGAAGATACCATAGAGAAAATAAATGCTCTGATCAAAGAAAACAGCAAATCCAATAAATTCTCATCACAAAACATTCAGGAAATCTGGGACACAATAAAAAAACCAAATCTAAGAATAATAGGGATTGAAGAAGGAGAAGAACTGCAGATCAAAGGACCAGAAAATATATTCAACAAAATTATAGAAGAAAACTTTCCCAATCTAAAGAATGATATTCCTATGAAGGTTCAAGAAGCATACAGAACACCGAATAGGCTTGATCAAAAAAAAACATCCCCTCGCCATATAATAATCAAAACACAAAACATACAGATTAAAGAAAGAATATTAAGAGCTGCAAGGGAAAAAGGGCAAGTAACTTATAAAGGTAAACCTATCAGACTCACACCGGACTTCTCTATGGAAACCATGAAAGCCAGAAGGTCCTGGATAGAGGTACTGCAGAAACTAAGAGTCCATGGATGCAAGCCCAGACTAATATACCCAGCCAAGCTATCATTCACTATCGATGGAGAAAACAAAATATTCCAAGATAAGAACAAATTTAAACAATTTGCAGCCACAAACCCAGCCTTACAGAAAGTAATAGAAGGAAAATTGCAACCAAAGGAGTCCAACATTGCCAGCATTGCTTACAATAACTCAGACATCTAGCGACCCTTCAAGAGCTTGACTCAAAGAAGGGACACATACAAACTCTATTAATCAAACAAAAAATAATAATAACTGAAGTCAACAACCACTGATCATTAATATCACTTAATATTAATGGACTCAATTCACCTATAAAAAGGCACAGACTAAGAGACTGGATACGAAAACAGGATCCAACATTCTGCTGTTTACAAGAAACACACCTCAACCACAAAGAAAGACATTTACTCAGAGTAAAGGGTTGGGAAAAGGTTTTTCAAGCAAACGGACCTAAGAAACAAGCAGGCGTGGCCATTCTAATGTCCAACAAAATTGACTTCAAACTAAAATCAATCAGAAGAGATAGAGATGGACATTTTATACTCATAACAGGAACAATTCATCAGGAGGAAGTCTCAATCCTGAATATCTACACCCCTAATATAAAGCCTCCTACTTATGTAAAAGAAACACTTCTAGAACTCAAGGCAGTCATCAAACCACACACACTAATAGTAGGAGACTTCAACACTCCTCTCTCTCCAATGGATAGGTCAATCAGACAGAAACCTAACAGAGAATTAAGAGAATTACTGGAGGTATTGAATCAAATGGACTTAACAGACATCTATAGAACATTCCACCCAAATAGGAAAGAATATACCTTCTTCTCTAGAGCTCATGGAACCTTCTCGAAAATTGACCACATACTGGGTAACAAAGCAAACTTCCACAGATACAAAAAAAATATTAGTAACCACTTGTGTCTTGTCAGACCACCATGGTTTAAAGTTAGAATTCAAGAACAGTGCTACCCCCAGGAAGCCAACAAATTCATGGAAGTTGAACAGTCAACTACTGAATCACCCCTGGGTCAAGGAAGAAATAAAGAAAGAAATTAAAGTCTTCCTTGAATTTAATGAAAATAAAGACACAACATACTCAAACCTATGGGACACTATGAAAGCAGTGCTAAGAGGAAAGCTCATAGCACTAAGTGCCCAATTAAAGAAAATGGAGAAAGCACACATTGGAGACTTAACAGCACACTTGAAAGTTCTAGAAAAAAAAGAAGCTGATTCACCCAGGAGGAGTAGAAGACTGGAAATAATCAAACTGAGGGCTGAAATCAACAAAATAGAAACACAGAAAACAATTCAAAGAATCAATGAATCAAAAAGCTGGTTCTTGGAGAAAATCAACAAGATTGACAAACCCCTATCCAAATTAATCAAACGGCAGAGAGAGAACATGCAAATTAATAAGATCAGAAATGAAAAGGGGGACATAACCACAGACACAGAGGAAATTCAGAGAATCATTAGATCTTACTACGAAAATTTATATGCCACAAAGTTGGAAAATGTAAAAGAAATGGACATTTTTTTAGATAAGTACCATATACCAAAGTTGAACCAAGAACAGGTGAACAATCTAAATAGACCTGTCAGTCGTGAAGAATTAGAAGCTGTTATTAAAAATCTCCCTACCAAAAAAAGCCCAGGACCAGATGGTTTCAATGCAGAATTCTACTGGAACTTCCAGGAAGAGCTAATACCTATACTCCTTAATGTATTTCACAATATAGAAACAGAAGAATCACTGCCAAACTCTTTTTATGAAGCTACAGTAACCCTGATACCAAAACCACACAAAGACACAACCAGGAAAGAGAATTACAGACCAATATCACTCATGAACATTGACGCAAAAATACTCAATAAAATACTGGCAAACCGAATCCAAGAATACATTAGAAAAATTATCCATTATGATCAAGTGGGCTTCATCCCAGAGATGCAGCGCTGGTTCAACATACGCAAATCTATCAATGTAATCCATCATATAAATAAACTGAAAGACAAAAAGCATATGATCATTTCATTGGATGCGGAAAAAGCATTTGACAAAATTCAACACCCATTTATGATAAAGGTGTTGGAGAGACTGGGGATACAAGGATCATACCTAAATATAATAAAAGCAATATACAGCAAACCGTCAGCTAACATCAAATTGAACGGAGAGAAACTCAAAGCCTTTCCACTAAAATCAGGAACACGACAAGGCTGTCCACTCTCACCATTCTTCTTCAATATAGTGCTTGAAGTTCTAGCAATAGCAATAAGACAACATAAGGGGATCAAGGGGATTCGAATTGGAAAAGATGAAGTTAAACTTTCGTTATTTGCAGACGATATGATAGTGTACATCAGCGACCCCATAAACTCTTCCAAAGAACTCCTACAGTTGATAAACACCTTTAGTAATGTGGCAGGATACAAGATCAACTCCAAAAAATCGGTTGCCCTCCTATATACAAAGGATAAAGAAGCAGAGAGGGAAATCAGAGAAACATCACCTTTCATGATAGCCACAAATAGCATAAAATATCTTGGGGTAACTTTAACCAAGGAAGTGAAAGACCTATTTGACAAATACTTTAAGTCTTTGAAGAAAGACATTGAGGAGGATACCAAAAAATGGAAAGACCTTCCCTGCTCTTGGATAGGGAGAATCAACATAGTAAAAATGGCAATTCTACCAAAAGCAATCTATAGATTCAATGCAATCCCCATCAAAATCCCATCAAACTTCTTTACAGACCTTGAGAGAACAATAATCAAGTTTATATGGCAAAACAAAAAACCCAGGATAGCCAAAACAATCTTATACAATAAAGGAACCTCTGGAGGCATTACCATCCCTGACTTCAAACTGTATTACAGAGCAACAGTATTGAAAACAGCTTGGTATTGGCATAACAACAGAGAAGTCGACCTATGGAATCGAATAGAAGACCCGGGTATTAACCCACAAACTTATGAACACCTGATTTTTGACGAGGGAGCTAAAGCTATACAATGGAAGAAAGATAGCATCTTTAACAAATGGTGCTGGCATAACTGGATGTCAACCTGTAGAAGAATGAAAATAGATCCATATCTATCACCATGCACAAAACTCAGGTCCAAATGGATAAAAGACATCAACATTAATCCGACCACTTTGAACCTGATAGAAGAGAAAGAGGGAAGTAGTCTACAAGATATAGGCACAGGAGACCACTTCCTAAGCAGAACCCCAGGAGCGCAGACAATAAGAGAAACAATAAATAAATGGGACCTACTGAAACTGAGAAGCTTCTGTAAAGCAAAGGACACTGTCATTAAGACAAAAAGGCTGCCTTCTGACTGGGAAAAGATCTTCACAAACCCAGCAACAGATAAAGGTCTGATCTCCAAAATATACAAAGAACTCAAGAAACTAGACACTAAAACTCTAATTAACCCAATTAAAAAATGGGGTACTGATCTGAACAGAGAATTCACTACAGATGAACTTCGAAGGGCTAAAAAGCACTTAAGGTCATGCTCAACCTCCTTAGCGATCAGGGAAATGCAAATCAAAACAACTTTGAGATATCATCTTACACCTGTCAGAATAGCCAAACTCAAAAACACCAATGATAGCCTATGCTGGAGAGGATGTGGAATGAGGGGAACACTCATCCATTGTTGGTGGGAATGCAAACTTGTGCAGCCACTGTGGAAATCAGTGTGGCGGTTTCTCAGGAAACTGGGAGTCAACCTCCCTCAGGTCCCAGCAATTCCACTCTTGGGAATATACCCTAGAGATTCCTTAACATACTACAAAAGCATTTGTTCGACTATGTTCATAGCAGCACTATTTGTAATAGCCAGAACCTGGAAACAGCCTAGGTGCCCCTCAATAGAAGAATGGTTAAAAAAGGTGTGGAACATATACACATTAGAGTTTTACTCAGCGGTAAAAAAACAATGACATCTTGAATTTTGCATGCAAATGGATGGAAATAGAAAACGCTTTACTGAGTGAGGTAAGCCAGACCCAAAAAGAGGAACATGGTATGTATTCACTCATAAGTGGATTCTAACCATAATTAAAGGTCTTTGAGCCTATTATTCGTGATCCTAGAGAAGCTAAATAAGAAGATGTACCTGATGAAGATTATTTAGCTATCCGCCAGGAGGTAGGAAACAGACAAGAGTCCCAGGTAACCTCGGGTGCATGGGGGGGTGGGAGGGTTGTCGGAAAGGGAGAGGGTTAGAGAGAAGGGAGTAGGGGAGGATTGGGGAAAGATTGGGGGACTGGGATGGGGGGGAGGGAGGAAGGATGGATATGGGATCAGGCAAGTATATACCTCAACTAAGGGAATCATTTTAGGGTTTACAAGAGACTTGATTATAAAGGGGATCCCCGGTCCAAGGAGAGATCCCCAGATGGTTCTCTGGACAGAGGACAGGGTGCCTGAACCGGCCTTAGCCCACAACCATACTGATGAATATTTTGCATGTCACCATAGAACCCTCATCTGGCGATGGATGGAGATGGAGGCGGAGAACCACGTTGGAACACTGGACCTAGCTCCCTAGGTCCAAATAAGAGGCAGAAGGAAAGAGAACGTGAGCAAAGAAGGCAAGGGCAGAGGAAACCTTCATCCGACGTTGGATGGCGATACAGATGGAGACCCATATTGGAACACCGAACTGAGCACTCCACGGTCCAAATGAGGAACAGAAAGATGAAGAAAATTAAAAAAGTAATCAGGACTGCGAGGGATGCGAGCACCCACTGATACAAGGGAACTGATATAATGAGAGTTCACCAAGGCCTGTTGGACTGGGACTGAACGAGGACGTGATCCAACCAGATTCTCTGAATGTGGCTGGCCCGGAGCCTTTTTGAAAAGCCATTGACAATGACACTGGGACTTGCTTCCTCTGCATATACTGGATTTTGGTGCTCCAGTCTGTTTGGACTCTCACCTTTCCTGGACCTGGAGGGAGGGGGGAGGAACTTGAACTTCCCACAGGGCAGGAAACCCTGACTGCTCTAGGGGATAGAGAGGGAGGAGGAGAGGGAGTGGGGGGAGTGGTAGGGTGTTGGGAGGAGGGGCTGAAATGGAAACTTTTATAATTTAATAAAAAAAAAAATAAAACCAGACACACTGAAGGAAAGAAAGTGTGGAACAGGCTTAAACACACTGGCACATAAGAAGACTTCCTGAACAGAGCATCAATAGCACAGGCACTAAGATCTACAATGAAAGGACTCTTAAGTAACTGAAAATCTTCTGTAAGCAAATGACACTTTCAATAAGACAAAACAGCAGTCTACAGAATGGAAAAAGATTTCAACCAACTCCACATCTGATAGAGGGCTAATTTAAAATATATAAAGAACTCAAGACATGAGTTATCAACAAACCAAATTTTAAAATGCAGTGCAGATCTAAACAGAGGCTTCTTAAAAGAGGAATACCTGAGAAACACTTGAAGAAATGTTCAACATTCTCAGCCATCAGAAAAATGCAGATCAAAACTACTTTGAGATTCTATCTTACACCTGTCAGAATGTCTAAGATCAAAAACACAATAAGATCATGTGCAGGGTATTGGTGGAGCATGCCTTTAATCCCAGCATTCAGGAGGCAGAGGCAGACGAATCTCTGTGAGTTGGAGATCAACCTGGTCTATAGAGCAAATTCCAGTACTGGCTCCATAGCTACTGAGAAACCTTGTCTTGAAAAACCAAAAAAAAAAAAATTAGATGATGCTGACCAGGATGTGGATGACCAGGATGTGGAACAAGGAGAACACTTTTCTATTGCTGATGGGAGTGCCACCTTATACAACCACTATGCCGGTTCCTGAGAAAACTGGGGATTGATCTACCTCAAGACTCCTACTGCAAAGACACTTGCTCAGCTACATTTATAGCTGTTTTATTCATAGTAGCCCAAAACTGAAAATAATCTAGATGTCCCTCAATCAAAGAATGGACTTTAAAAAGTGTGGTACATTTACACAATGGAGTATGATTCCACTGTTCAAAAAAATGACATCATGAAACTTGCAGGCAAATGTACATAACTGGAAAAAAATCATGCTGAATGAGGTAACAAAGACCTAGAAAGACAAACATGGTATGTATTCACTTACAATTGTATACTAACTGTGATAATCATGCTACAATCCACAGATGAGAAAGGGTCAGTAATAAGGAGGGTGTGATGATTCTTTGTACTTTAATAAATAAAGCTTCCTTGAAGCTCAGAGGGAGAGCAGCCACTTGTTAAAATAGACCCCAGGCAGTGGTGGCACACATCTTTGATCCCAGCACTTGGGAGGCACATGTCTTTAATTCCAGCACTAGGGAGGTAGATACAAGAAGTCTTGTCTTGTCTTGAATGACTTAGGTGGAGAGATAAAAATAAGGAGGAAGAAGACAGAAGCTCAGCCCTTAAGTCTGAGGATTCGGTAGAGATAAGAAATCTCTCTAATGCCTGGCTCCTTTATTTTTCTGATCTTTCAGCATTTAAAACAAAATCTGAATCTGGGGTTTTATTATAAAGACCAATTAGAATTCATGTTGCAGGAGAGTTCTGGTGGGGGGGGTGTGTTCATGAATCTTGCTGAAAGGAGAAATAGAACAAGTTTTGTGGCCGAACAGAGAGAGGAGAGGTAGGAATGGGAACAGGAGGGATAGTTTGCGGGAATCAAGGGAGAAAGTATGAGGGGAGATGACTGGAATTGGAGGGTGTGGTGCAGGGTTGATGTGGAAATCTAATTCAGGAGAAACTCCCAGGATTCATTAATGGTGGAGGACTCCTAGTAATGGAGGATACAGATCCTGAACTGGACATTTTATGTAACCAGGCAATTTTCAGTGGTGGGACTGGGCGGGCCACCAATCCAACCACAAAACCTTCAACCTACAGTTCATCCCACATACTTCCAAGCCAGAGTTTCTGGGGAAATGGCACAGATCTTATGAGAGTAGACAGCTGGGGACTTTTCTAATCTGTGGCCTATGCCATGAGAAGGAGCTCTTGTCAAACATTGCCTGGATGATCCAGAACCAGAGGCTGAGTAGTCCAGAAACATTGGATAGGAATAAAATTATTCCTAATGATTTTTTTTACATCCAGCACTGATTTTTAGCATAACTTTTGTTAACCCTTAGATAATTTCACATTATGCACCCCAATCCCACTACCTCCCAGTCCTCCTCCATTGACCCTTTATCTGTGCCATGTCCTTAAGAAAGGAAAATTAAGAAAGAAATAATAAAATTAAGATAAGGATTTTAAAAGGAGAAAAAAATAAAATTAAAAACTTTAAAAGATTGGGGCTGGAGAGATGGCTCAGTGGTTAAGAGCACTGACTGTTCTTCTAGAGGTCCTGATTTCAATTCCCAGCAGCCACATGGTGGCTCACAACCATTTGTAATGAGATCTAGCACCCTCCTCTGGTGTGCGGGCATACATGGAGACAGAATGTTGTATACATAATACATAAATAAATCTTTTAAAAACGAAGGTGGCATAATCTGTTAAAAAAACTTTAAAAGACAAGAATATCAATTTTAATTTAAAACCAAAACAAACCATTCAACAAACAAAAGCAAAAAACAAATAAAATATACAAACACTTTGCACCTCCATCTTTGCCCACCACTGCCTCTTCATTCATCTTAGTGGTCCTGGGAGCCTCTGTGTATGATGTGTTATGTCCTTTCATCCACACAACTTTCCTTGCAAATGTTCCTTGTGTATTTATGGTTGATCAGGTTCAAGACCTTTGGCCTCTGACACACCAACAACACTAGACCAAAACAGAAACTCTGTAGACATCTAACTGTTGTCCTGAGTCATATAGACCATTTGGGCATGGTTCTGCAGTACCAGTCTCTTTACATATGCCAGTATGTCATAGATGGGGTAGATATTGGTGTGCAACAGTGCAAAGCCCAGGATATGTACCTGGGCAATTGCTGAGTTGGTCAATAGGGATACTAAGACCACTTCCCACAGATAAGGAGTCATCTTTTCCAAGTGGGGGTGCCAGCTCTCCTATTAAGAATGGGGCTGAAAGACCTGGATAAATTCAGACACCTCTAGCAGAAAGAATAGAGCCAAAAAATCTAGTAGGAAAAATAGAGCCAAAAATCTAGCAGGGAGAGAAAAACCAAAAATCTAGGTTAGCAGTTCCAGGAACTTGCTGACCATAAAGTTAGATTATAATCTTGAGAAATGGGGAATTACCCCCTTGTAACGATCATTGGTATTTCCAGAATTTTTCAATGATCACTGGTATTCTCAGAATTTTCCAATGACGCCCTCCTAACCCCCTTTGGGTTGTGGTTTCTTCCCCTAAATACCCGTTCTCCCCAACTACTCAGGGTCGAACTTCTCTATCCCTTCATGGGAAATGAGTTTCAGCCCCAGCTGGTTCCTGTCAATAAACCTCATGTGATTGCAGCAAGGATGGTTTCTCGTGAGTTTCTGGGGGGTCATGTTATACAAAACTTGAGTGAGAGTCTCCCTGCTTCAGGGGTCTTTCAGGGTCATCTTTCCTGTGCAGGGGTTATCAGGTATTGTTATCCCAGGGCTGGCGAGGGTCCCAACCCACACTTTGGGGTAATTTCTGTGATGGTCCAGCCACGACAGGTTTGTATGTGCCAGGGTAGGGGCATGTGGATTAGAAATGCTAGATAGGAGGAATAGAGATATGAAAGACACACAGAGACATGGGATAGTACCAACAAAGCAGCTCAGTGAATACTGAACACTGAATCCACCCGTGTTTAATTTTTGTATGTTTTTATACCCTAATACAAAAGGTGCGAAGAAATCAAAAGACTACTTTAACACGCTACAAAGAACAACCAGAGCAGTTATTTTCTCTAATACTTGAGACATCAAGTAAAGCATTTGATGTTTTGGGCAGGATGTGCAGTGAATTCACCCTAGACCAAGTACCCTGTAGGCAGTCACTCCCTATGTCAAACCTCCTATTTTAAAATGAAGGAGCAGGAATAGACTTGAATTCTCTGACCTTTGTTTAGGGTGGAGCAAATCCACCTTTATGGGCCATTTTAATGTCCAAAACACCAGGAAACCACACTCTAGGTCAAGATTTCTTGTTTGTAGCCACACTTATTGTCACTGACTTTCGAAGAGTAAAAATAAGCTCTAATTCTCTGACTTTTTGACAAGGTAGAACAGGCTCACATCTGGGTGCCTCCACAGTTGAGGAATATGAAGAACAGTGCCAGCTCACTGGTGGGTCAGAGGAATGGCTTTCCCTTGGCCAGTGAGGGGCAGGGCAGCTCAGCAAGACCTGCATACTTCAATTCATGATCCAACACAAGATTAAACACAAGATTTGGTTAGGGCCCTGTAGTAAAATGGGCAATGGACATCAACACAGACCACAGCTGCAGAAGGACCATGGTCCCAGATATGGCCAGCCCCAGAAGCTTGGGCCTGGGTATCACCATGGTTTCTGGTGGCATCTTAGCCCAATCATATCAGGTTGGACCCAGCAACAGTGTGGTCCCTGAACTCCTACAAGAACCCAGATAGTAGTAGAGACCTCCAAAAGTCCCCTGGCAGCTGATAGTAACAGAAGCCACAGATCTCATCACAGATCCTGGCTGTAGACCCAGATGAAGGCGAGATGAAGGCGTAAGTCACAAACAATCCCACACCAGTTTTGAACTATTATTAATAGAATGGTTATTTATTCAAAGGGGAAAAAACTTACAGATTACCGTCCCAAACAACAGCCCCTCTGCACAATCAGGAAAGGAGTCTAGGAGCCAGAAGCGGAGCCAGAAGCAGAGAGAGAGTGAAGGACAGCCTCTGCTTTTTTTAAAGAGAGAGAGACCACGCCCCAATGGGTTGGTATCTCAGTGGCTATTGGCTGAAGGAGTGGAAGGAGCTCCCGCAGCATCTCCCCCTTTTATTTAAGTAAGAGAGTTCTAAGCCTACTACAAAATTATATACAATAAGTACAAACCTATGAAATTATATACAATAAATACAAATATCCTATTCTAACTAGCTTAAGTCTTGTATAACAAATAACTTGGCCAAGTCATGAGAGGAAAGTAACTACATTTATATAATCTTCAATCCCATTGAAGATCTGAGAAGGGAAATAATGTTACCTGAGTGATTAGGAAGTGCAATCAAACAACTTCCAGAACATGTAACAAATCACAGAGACAACTGGCTACCTGGGTAAACACCCAAAGTCACATTTGCAGCATTGAAGGAACCAACATTGGCTAAGGCCTAACGTTACTGACATACCATTTTCAAAGGCAAGAAATTTTTCAAAACTATCTTACCCTATTTTGGCAGGATATGACAGTCCTGTGTTATCCATTTACGGATACTCTGTAACTCTGTCAGTAGTTGAGGTATGGGCATTTCTTTACCCAAAGGCCAGTTCTGCCAAGAAGAAAGGCTTCAGGTGGAGTGTCTTTGGTGCTCAACATTCTCTCCGGAATAGATCAGTGTTGCCAGGAGCAATTGTGTCTCACTACCACAGAACTCTGAGTTAGATTGAAGGCCATTTTCTACAGCTCTTTGAAGAGGTTGAAGATTATGCAATATGGTAAATATACATATATCAATACAATATATATATATATATCAATACATTAGAAATGTTTTAAACAGAGGTAAAAACATGCATGCATACAATAGTCAACATAATTTAACTTTGTATCAGTATTCAAGAATCGATACCAATATATTTGTCTAAAAACAACAGCTCACAAGTACAAATTTATTATCCCATCATCCAATTATCCCACTTTTTTTGAAAGATTCATGCACTTATAACATTCCTGCCACAACCCTCAACCATATACTAATTATAACCAACCACTAAATGATGTTCCTAAACCCAAGGACACACTTTACTGGGAGAGGGGACGTAGTTCTCTAGAATTACTTCCACCTGTCATGGGGGCAACGTTCTTTCTGGGGGATCCTGTGAAAGTAAAATGATGGTTAAATTTCAAGATCAATGTCTTTTAAAATTGCAAATAGTCTCTGAGTATTTTGTGGAGGTCTGGACAGAATGTTGTACAAGATGTGCACCATTTCAGCTAACCACGTTGGAACCGTCTTGTGCAGCTGGTACCCAAAACAGGTCTTGTAGTAGCACTATCAGTATCATGACGTCATATCAACCGGGTGGGGTTGTTGTTATGGGGCCCCATCTTCTTCCTGGAAATTTCAAATGTCACTGCAGGAAAAACTCACTGCTCATTGTGGAAAATTTAATCATTAATCATATAGACATATACAAACATACATATATTCAATGAAAGGCATGCATGATAGATATATTTAATGAAAGGTATGATAGATATGAAGAAAAGTAAAGGTGTTTTCTAAACTCATATTTCTTTCTGTCCCATATCATGGCTCTTGACGTGAGACAGAAACTCCAGAAATTCTTGGTTTTTCTTTTAACAACAGGTTTGGAATTAGAGAGGGACTGAGCCAGAGTCCAACTCCAAAACCAGCATCATAAATTTAGAAATATGATTTAGTATATTTTACTTACAGAACCTATTCAGTTTTCTTGATAGCCCCTATTGGGCAGTTATTTTTCTGTTTGTCAGTATTCAAATATCCAGGGTCCCTTGAATTTTTCAAAGATGAGTATTTTCCTGTGGAGATAAGAACAGAACCCTGCCCCATTCTATATGTTTTCTTACCACTTGTATGAATATCATCATTGTAGATGAGCTGTCATTTCTCCTTTCCAAGAGATTTCTCCTCTTCAAAACGAACCTTTATTAATTTTGATGGAATCCACAATTTTTCTTCTCCTGTGGAAACAAGAGCAAAACCCCTTCCCCAACGTAGCACATCTCCTGGCTTCCACTAAGAGGTCAGCACATCTTTGAAATAAACAGGTTGGTTTAATTCAGAAGTTTTTTTTAAATTATCCAATGTTTCTCTGCTGCTGTTGTTCCTTTCTCATTAGTGTTAAGAAAATTCAAGGTTAATAAAGCATTATGTAATCTATTTCTGGGGGTATCTTTCATCCCTTTCTGTTTGTTCAACATATCCTTTATAGTACGATTTGATCTTTCTATAACTCCCTGACCTGTAGGATTATTTGGTATACCTGTAATGTGTTTTATATTATAATAAGCAAAAAAGCACTTCATTTTCTTAGATACATATGCTGGACCATTGTCTGTCTTTATTTGTGCAGGTATGCCGATGATGGCCATAACTTCCAATAAATGTGTGGTTACCGAATCAGCCTTTTCTGAAATCAGGGCAGTTGCCCATTGAAAACCTGAATACGTGTCTATGGTGTGGTGTACCTATTTTAATTTGCCAAATTCCATAAAGTGGAACACATCCAGCTGCCAGATTTCATTCCTTTGAGTACCCTTTGGGTTACTCCCTGCAGGCAACGGTGTTTGATTATAGAAAGAACAAGTAGGACATCTCTTTATAATGTCCTTAGCTTGTTGCCATGTAATGGAAAACTCTTTAAGCCTTTACTATTGACGTGCTGTTTTTATGAAATTCTGAGGCCTGCAACACACTTCCAATCAATAATTGGTCAATTTCAGTGTTACCTTGTACTAGAGGGCTGGGCAGACCAGTATGGGACTGGATGTGTGTTATGTACATTGGACAAAGCCTATTCCTAATTATGTCCTGTACCTGGATAAACAATGAAGTCAACTCTGTGTCATCTGGTATGAATTCAGCAGTTTCAATATGCAAGATAACTCTTTCTACATATTGTGAATCTGTAACTATATTAAGAGGTTCTTTAAAATCCCTTAATACCATAAGAATGGCATTTAATTCTGCCTTCTGGACAGAATTATAAGGACTTTGTTCCACCTTACTCAAGTCTTCCAATTTATAACCTGCTCTCCCTGATTTATTTGCGTCGGTAAAACATGTCTGGGCTCCAGTTATAGGAGAATTATGTACAATTCTAGGAAGAATCCAAGAAGTTCTCATTATGAGGTTAAGTCTATCACTTTTGGGATAATTGCTGTTAATATCTCCCAAAAAATTAGCACAAACTCTTTGCCATGGTTCATTATCTTCCCATAACTTTCTTATTTCCTCAGAAGTAAAAGGCACTATAATTTCTGCTGGGTTTATATCTGCTAGTTGACGAAGTCTCAGTTTACCTATTGTAATTAATTCAGCGACATTTTCCACATAATTTTTTAATTTTTTTAATTGGTTTATGAGGTTTAAATATCCACTCTAAAATAATATCTTCCCTCTGCATTAAAATCCCTGTAGGAGAAATTCTGGAAGGCAGTATGACTAGGATGGAACTAAGATTCGGGTTCACCCTATCCACATGTGCCTCCTGTAATTTTTCCTCAATCATTGTCAGTTCCTTTTCTGCTTCAACTGTCAATTTTCTGGGACTATTCAAATCTTTATCACCATCTAAGGTTTTGTTTAAGTGAACTATTAGACCAGGTGTTATCCCAACAGCTGGTCGTAGACTGGGAATGTCTCCTAACAATCTTTGGAAGTCATTAAGAGTCGGTAACCAGTCTCTCCTAATTTGTGCCTTTTGCGTTTGAATTTTCTATAACCCTATTCTGTAACCTAGGTAATTAATAGAATCTCCTCTTTGAATTTTTTCAGGGGCAATTTGTAATCTCCACCTAGGCAAGACTTTCTTTACTTCTTCAAATATACTTTCCAAAGTATCTTTATTTGAATCACAAAATAAAATGTCATTCATGTAATGATAAATTATGGACTGGGAAATTGCTTACAAATTATTTCCAATGGCTTATTAACAAAATATTGGCACAATGTGGGACTATTGAGCATCCCCTGTGGGAGAACAGTCCATTGATATCTCCTAGTAGGCTGAGAATTATTATAAGTAGGCACTGTGAAGGCAAATTTTTCTCTATCCTTTTCTTGCAAAGGTATAGTGAAAAAACAATCTTTCAAATCAATAACTATAAGAGACCATCCTCTTGGTAACAGAGAAGGCAAAGGAATTCCAGATTGTAGCAGACCCATAGGTTGAATTACCTTGTTGTCAGCTCTTAGGTCTGTCACCATTCTCCATTTACCAGATTTCTTTTTTACAACAAACACAGGAGAATTCCAAGGGCTGGTTGATTCTTCAATATGGTTAGCATCTAGTTGCTCTTGTACCAGCTGTTCCAAAGCCTGTAATTTTCTTCAGCTAGAGACCACTGCTTGATCCATATTGGCTTCTCAGTTAGCCATTTTAAAGGTAGGGCTGTTGGTCCCTCTAAAGGTTTGCTATTGGCTGTATGTTCTTGTACAGCCTGAATGACTGGTGACCTTTTTCCATAATATCTCATTATATCCTTCCCAGAATTGTGAGTTCCTGGAACTACAGTAATGTTATTCTGGGTATTCCATTGCTGTAGCAGGTCACGGCCCCATAAATTTATTGCAATATTGGCTATATATGGCCTTAGTCTTCCTATTTGCCCTTCAGGTACTATGCATTCAACCTATCTCATGCTTTGTTTTACACGAGATAGGGTTCCAGTTCCCAGGAACTGAACATCTCCCTCTTGAAGAGGCCAATTCGGATACCAAGATTCTGGAGTAATGATACTTACATCTGCACCTATGTCTAATAAGCCTTCAATAAAAATGCCATTTATACAGACTCTTAGCTTTGGTCTTTGATCGTTAATAGAAGTCTGCCAAAATATACGTTTACTCTGTCCTACTGAATTTTTTGACTTATTCTCCACATGTAATTAATCATTTAGACCAGTATTTCTTTTTACAACAGACATTGGAGTTTTCAATTTTCTTGACGAGACACATTTTCCACTGTAACTGGAAATGACTGGGCCACTTTTGGCTTGGGGGCCTATGAGAGGCCTCTCAAGGGGTTTTCCAATGGTATAGGGTTGCCTTGTCTGTCTGCTGTTGGCTTGAATTCGTTGGACCAATTTCGACCTTTACTGCATCTCCTACATATACCTGATGGCTGAGGTCTCCTACTTTTGTCATTCCCAGAGGAGATATTATCTCTAGAATTTCTTTGCCTGCAATCTCTTTTCAGATGTCCTAATTTACCACAATTAAAACACCTGGTAGTTTGATGTCTCCTCATAGCTTTGGAAATCACTTCTCCTACCCAGGATTGACCATTATAGCTAAATGTCTCAACATTCATTGTATGCTGTATTCATTCTTCCATAGGTGCTGATCTAGACCATAAAGGCCCAATTATTTTTTTGCATTCTGTATTTGTATTTTCAAAAGTTAGAGATTCAAGAAGTATTTGTCTAGCTTCTGGGTCTATTACCCCTATGTCCAGAGCCTTAATTAATCTTTGCACAAAGTCAGGAAAGGGTTCTCTCTGGCCCTGCCTAACCCTGGTATATGATTCAACCCTTTTTGCTGGATCTTGTATTCTATTCAAAGCATTCAAGGCTGCTTTGTGACATAATGACAGTACTTCTTCGTCATAAAGATCTTGGACCTGTTGATCAGCATATGCTCCTACACCAAGAATTTGATCTTGGGAAGCCTCCACACCTTTTGCTCTTCCTTGCTGTTCCATATGTCTGGATTCTTCTCTGAAATAAATTCCAAAAATCAAGGAAGGTCCATCATCTAAAACTGCAGACTCTAAGAGAAATCATGGGGGGTAGCTCTGACTTTAGAGGCCCAAGTCCTTATCATTTCCTTAACAAATGCAGAGTGCAAGCCATAATTAACGACAGCTTCCTTAATTTCTTTTAAATCATTCATTGCTATTGGTGTCCATCTAGCTTCTTTAACTCCCTTTGAGCCTTTAGAAGTTGACACTTTTTCAGAATAAATTACAGGGTATATCGTTAGAACCCTGGGTAAGTCAGTTCTAACAGCTGGTGGTGGCATTGTATCCTGTCCTTGTGCCTTCTTACTCTGTTCACCAACTCCAATAATTTCTCCAATCATTTCAAATGTTTTTATCATTGTATCTCTTAAATCCTGAATCTCCTGACCTACTTGTGTTTCTAGGAATTTTACTAAGGTATCAGTTTTTTGGTTCCCATTCTGGAGGTGCATTCTATCTGTTACCTTATCAAAACTTTGTGGTAACGTCTGAACATCAAATTCAACAACCTGAACCCTTTCAGGTAACTTCCTAGTACCCTTAGATATGGAGTCAATTTTGTCTATCATAGTATCCACTTGTTCAGATAACCCCTGATTTTCAATAATTTTAATCCTTTCAACTAGTCGTTCATTATTAGTCCGTAAAAATCATATCTTCCTTAATAATAGAATATTGAAAAAAACTGAAACCTAGTAACCAGTAAATTAATGTATCCCCATAGTCATATAAACCTTGCATGACATAATCCATTGTATTAATAAAGAAAACAGTAAAATTGGCATTGGAAACAAAAACTGTCATATTACCTCTTGTTTAGTAGGCGGCACTGTTGCCAAATTGCGACTAGAACCACTGCAAAGGTGATGGAAATGGGGTCCTATTTCAGTGTCCGCCTTAGTATTTGTTAAAAACTAGGAAATATAAGTTTCTCAACAAAGAAGATGTAATTAAATCAATTCCATACACGGAACCAGAAACCCAGAATCCAGGGGTAGAGAAGAGCAACCCAGAAACCGCGTATGCCTCCATGTAACTGAGTCGCCCAGAGGAGTTGCAGCTTTTGGCAACTGCTTGCTTTCTGATTCATGACACTCAAGTGCTGCACTTGCAGGGGAGATTTAAAACAACTCAGAAAAGAGCAAACCAGGTGGGCAGAGACTGTCCCAAGCCTGTGGAACTTGGGAGGCATGGAGTTTAAATCCACATGGGGGCTTGAAGCCAATCTGACGCGTGTAATATGAAAATATAAAGAATTGCAGCAAGAAAAGCCACTGCACGATAGTTTATATTGAACTCCTGGCTCTACACACAGGCCACAGGTTGCAGCTGAGGGAGGGCTCATGCCTAGCAGAGCTGGTGGCAGGCAGTTGAGCAGGGGGAGAGGGATAAGGGAGGTTCTAGAACCAAATGTTGAGTGCCAGAAGAAGGCGTAAGTCACAAAAAATCCCACAGCAATTTTGAATTATGATTAATAGAATGGTTATTTATTCAAAGGGGAAAAAACTTACAGATTACCGTCCCAAACAACAGCCCCTCTGCAAGATCAGAAAAGGAGTCTAGGAGCCAGAAGCGGAGCCAGAAGCCAGAGAGAGAGTGGAGGACAGCTGCTGCTTTTTTTAAAGAGAGAAAGACCACGCTCCAATGGACTGGTATCTCAGAGGCTATTGGCTGAAGGAGCAGAAGAAGCTCCCACAGCACCTAGACATGGCCTCAACCACAGCTCAGACCCAGATATCAATATGGCCCCAGGTGGCATTGCAGGCCACTCCAATATATATGGCACCAACAGCATGATCCTCAGGCAGTAACATGGCCTCAGGGGTCAGTTCTGATGCCAAGCATCTTCACTGCCTTTGACAGTAACCTGAGCCACAGACATCACCATGGACCCTGATTTATGGTTGGGTCATTTACCTAGACATGACCACTTTCAACAGTCTAACCCCGATTAAAGCCATGGCCATGGATGGCAAAGCAGTCTACTCTTGTCACCTTGGTGCTGGTACATCCAGAGGAACCCAAAATGGTCACAGGTGATGATTCAGAATCTGGGCATCCTTGTTGTGTTTAGTGGGAATGCAGGCCATGGACATCAACATAGACTCCAACCAAGACTGGCATCAGACTCAGGCATAGTCCTCAGCAGCATCTCAGGCCCAAATGTCCCCATTGCCCTGGCTGATTGCTCAGGCCACTTAGATCTCAATAGCCCCCCATGCAAGATGCCCTTTAAACAACAATATAGACCCAGGTGGTGGCCCAGTCATCGTATGTCTGCATGGCCCTCAATAGTACAGGAAGCCATGGATATCAGCACAGATCCTGGCTATAGTAGGGCCATGAACACAGATATGGCCCCTGGATGAAACCTAGCCCCAGATACCATTAGAGTCTCTGGTGGCAGCTCAGTCCACTCTGATCTGTATGGCCCCAGTGGCAACATGACTCTCTGGAACCAATACAGCCTCTAGGGTCGGCCTGTATCCTAGGCATCTACAAAGCCTTCAGTGGTAATAGGAGCACTGACATTAACCCAGATCGCAGCTGCTATAGGGCCATGAACCCAGACATGTTCCATAGCAGCAGCTCAACACCCTGGACACAGGTGGCAGTGCAATCCACACAAATCAGCACAGCCCCAACTACAGTTCATCCCTCAGTTACCAACATGGCCACAGGTGGTGGTCCAGAGTTCAAATATCTATGTATGTACCTTTTGGTGGTGACACAGACCATGGGTATCAACACAGAACACAACTTTGGTAGGACCACAGATCCAGGCATGATCCTCAGCACCAACCCAGTAGAGATGCCACCATAACTCCAGGTGACAGCACAAACCAATCAAATTGGGATAGTCCCTTAAGTGGCATGACCCACAGGCACTAACATGGCCACATACGGCAGCCCAAACCCTGGAATTTTTATGGCCTTCAGCAGTAACAGAAGCCATGGGTATCAACACAGACAAGCTATGGCTTGGCTGTGGCCATCTATCAGCAGCACAGGACTGTAACATGAAGGGGCCTGCTTGTTGGGGTTTATGTCCTACCCAGTTCCCCACAGCTGGCAAGCCCCAAAGAAAATCACACAGATATCTCTATAAGTCATAAAACTGATTGGCCCATTAGCTCAGGCTACTTATTAGCTCTTGTAGCTTATATTAACCATTATTCTTATCTATGTTAGCCACATGGCTCAGTACCTTTCTCAGCCAGGCAGATTACATCTTGCTTCTTCCATGGTCTGGGCAGGACTGGGAGGAATGGGCTTCCTCCTTCCTCACATTCTCCAGTTCTCATTGCCCTGCCTCTACTTCCAGTCTGGTTGACCTGCCTATACTTCCTGCCTGGCCAATCAGTATTTATTTAAAACATGATTGACAGAATACAATTATTCTGTACCACAGGACCAGACGTCACCATGGCCCCAGATGGCAAGCAGGGCTCCTACATCAGCCTGTTCCTCATCACCTTCACCTCTACAGATCCCTTTCTCTCGACAGGACATGAACCTCTCTACTTTTGTCTCCCTCCCATCACCCTCCATACATTTTTTAACCATAATGGCACCCAACTACACAGTGCCAGACAGACCCTTAGCTTCTTCCAGCCCATCTAGGTTAACCACCCTGGGGCAATGCATGTGAGTCCATTTCTCCCTAATGATAGTCTTATATCCTTAGTCAGTACCTAGTCCATAGTCATTAGAAAGACTTCAGCTAGCAGACTCAGAGAACCACAGCCAAACACTAGGTAGTGAAAAAGCCCAAGTTGAAGATTTCCACAGGTTCCTTCCCTGTAGGCAGAGCCTATTCATTCATATCCCAGTCTCTCAGACATGAATAACAACACAGAAACTATATTAATTATAAAACTGTTTGGCCAAAAGCTTAGACATATTTCTAGCTAGTTCTTACATCTTAAATTAGCCCATTTCTATTCATCTGTGTATCATCATGAAGATGTGGCCTACTGGTAAGTTTCTGACTGGCAGCTGGTTTCTTTCACCCTTCGGCAGCTACATGACATCTCCCTGACTCTGTCTACTTTCTCACTATATCTCTGTTCAGATTTCCCACCTGACTTTACAAAGCCAATGACCAAATAACCAAATGATAATAAAATATATTCATAGCATACACAGGGGACTCCCACATCACCTTTCCTTGGGGCTCAGGAAACCCCACAGAAGAGGGGATGGAGTCAGAGGGGCTAGGGATACCATGAGAACAGAGCCTACAGAATCCAACTAAGCAGGGTTAATAGGGGCTCAGAGAGACTGAAGCAGCAATTACAGAGACTGCATGGGTCTGCACAGGGTCCTTGGCATATACATTATGACAGTTTAGCTTAGTGTTCTTCTGGGACTCCTATCAGTGGGAGTGGGTAGGATTATAACTCTTTCTCCTGCCCTTGGGACTATTTTCCTCCTACAGGGTTGCCTTGCTCAGCCCTAAAAAGAGGGTTTGTTCCTGGTCTTACTGTACCTTGTTATTAACTGCTCTGTTAATATTCCTGGGAGGCCTGCTCTTTTCTGAAGTAAAATGGAGAAGGATTGGATCTGGTGAGGGGGGCGAGTGTGGGGGTCTAGGAGGAGCAGAAAAAGAGGAGACTATGGTCAAAATGTATTGTATAAGAGAAGCATAATTTTAAAAAAAATAATTAAAAAAAGATCAACCCGAAACATCTACCTAAAAATGGGTTCTCTCAAATGACAAAGCAAATTTTTTAACAACAAAAAAAGAGGGGAAAATAGAAGAAACCCATCCCTGTAGAGGAACTATCATGCAGTCCTCATTTGAAAACACATCCAAAGCTCCCTTTGGCAGCTCATATACTAAAATTGGAACAATACAGGAAATATTAGCATGGACCATGCTCAAGAATGACATGAAAATTTGTGAAATGTTCCATATTTTTCAACATCACACCAGTAAAATCTAGAGACCCTACAACAGCAAGACTTGAACAACCAAATATAAATGAAGCAGAAGAAAACGACCTAAAAAATAGCTTCAGGAGAATGTTTGAGACTCTGAAAGAGTAAATGAGAAATTCCCTCAAAGAAATGGAGGAAAACACAAACAAAAAATTGGAAGAAATCAACAAATCCCTTAAAGGAAACCAAGAAAACACAATCAAACATATGAAAGAAACTATTCAAGACTTGAAAACTGAAAGGAGACAATAAAGAAAACACAAGCCGAGGGAATTATAGAAACTGAAATCATGACAAAACAATCAAGAACCACAAATGCAAACATAAACAGCAGAATACAAGAGATGGAAGAGAGAATCTCAAACACTGAAGATACAATAGAGGAAATAGACTCATCAGTCAAAGAAAACATTAAATCTAACAAAAGCGTCACACAAAATATCCAGGAAATATGGGATACTGTGAAAAGACCAAACCTAAGAATAATAGGTATAAAAGGAGGAGAAGAAGTTCAACTCAAAAGAACATAAAATATATTTAACAAAATCATGGAAGAAAATTTTCCCAACCTAAAGAAAAATATGCCTATGAAGATATAAGAAGCATAAAGAACACCAAATAGACTGGATCCAAAAAAAATAAGTCCTCTTACCACATAATAATCAAAACTCTAAAGATACAGAATAAAGAATGAATATTAAGAGCTGCAAAAGAAAAAGGCCAAATAACCTATAAAGGCAGACCTATCAGAATTACACCTGACTTCTCATTGGAGACAATAAAAGCCAGAAAGTCATGGTCAAGCATTATGCAGACATTAAGAGGACACAAATGCCAGCTCAGACTACTATAACTAGCAAAACTTTCAAGATCAAAAACATTCATGACAACTTATGTAGGAGAGGTTGTTGAATAAAGGAAACACTCCGGCATTGCTGGTAGGAGTGCAAGCTGGAACAGCCCCTTAGAGTATCAGTGTGGTGATTTCTCAGAAAATTAGGAAACAACCTTCCTCAAGACTCAGTAATACCACTTTTAGGTATATATTTATAAAATGCTCAACCATGCCACAAGGGCATGTGTTCAACTATGTTCGTAGCAGTATTGTTTGTCATAGCCAGAAGCTAAAAACAACCTACATGCCCTTCAACCGAGAAATGGATAAGGAAAATGTGGTACATTTACATAATTGAGTACTACACAACAGAAAAAAATAGCATCTTGAAATTTGCAGGCAAGTGGATGGAGCTAGAAAACATCATTTTGAGTGAGGTAACCCAGATCCAGAAAGACAATTGTCATATGTAATTACTCGTAAGTTTTTTTTAACATAAAACAATGAAAATCAGCCTACAAATCACAATCCCAGAGAACCTAAACAATGAGAACTCTAAGAGAGAGATACATAAATCTAATCTACATAGAAAGTAGAAACAGACAAGATCTCCTTGGTCAACTGGAAGCATGGGGACCTTGGGAGAGGGTTGAAGGGGAGGGGAGAGACAAGGAGGGGAGCAAGAAAAAAAAGTAGAGCTCAATAAAAATCAATAAAAAAAAGAAAACACATCCAACCCAAACTTGTCTCTGATTTTATCTAAACTCTATCTTTGAGGGTCAGAGCCAGCAACTATTCACTTAATTTATTAAAGAAAAAAACCATTTCTTGTGTACTATGCTGCAAATGGCTGTAGAAGTTAATTTGTAAGGCTAGTGAGAGCATCCAGAAGAAACCCTGTGACATTTCTGACATTTACAATGCTACCACTACCACCATCGACCAACATGATTAGATTTCAGGAGTGTGAAATACTTCAAATCAAGACTCATGTGAGACAATGCTACCATAGTTTCAGTGACTCCAAATGAACAAAAACAAATGTATGTAGTAGCATCCCCTGAAGATGCCAGCCACTGGGCTAGGCTGGCCTACTCCACATCTAGAAGAAAGCAAAAGTCCTAAGAAGAGGCACAAGGGTACCATGTACCTTACAACCACAGCAACCATAAATGATACATGCCTACAAAAACACCAACAAAAAACAAGTAGAATTCAGCCTGGGCATTACAGGCACCAGAGATTCCTCTGTACAATGACATATATATGATGCTCTTGTTTCTACAGGAAAAGAAAAATTGTGGATACTATCAAAATTAATAAAGGTTTGGTTTGAAGAGAAGAAACTTCTTGGAAAGGAGACATGACAGCTCATCCACAATGATGATAATCATACAGGTGGTAAGAAAAACATATACGATGGGGGCAGGGTTTTGTTCTTGTCTTTGCAAGAAAATACTCATCTTCAAAAATTCAATGGATCCTGGATATTTGAATAATGACAGATGGAAAAAGTTACTACCCAATGTGGATCACCAAGAAAATTGAATAGGTTCTGTAAGTAATGTGTGTGTGTGTGTGTGTGTGTGTGTGTGTGTGTGTGTGTGTGTGTGTGTATAGTTTATTTATATTCATAAGTATATAGAACTGGTTTGGGAGTTGAACTCTGGCTCAGTCCCTCTCTAATTCCAAGACTGCTGTTAAGAGAAAAACCCAGAGTTTCTGTCTCATGTCAAGAGGCATAATATGGAACAGAAGGAAAAAAGGAATTTAGAAAACACTTTTGCTTTTCTTAATATCTATCATACCTTTCATTGAATATATCTATCATACCTTTCATTGAATATATGTATGTCTGTATATGTCTATATAATTAATATTTAAGTTTTCCACAATGAACAATGAATTTTCCTGCAGTAATCTTTGAAGTTTCCAGGAAGAAAATGGGGCCCCATAACAACAACTCCACCTGGTTGATATGACATCATGATACTGATAGTGCTACTACAGCTGTTTTGGGTACCAGCTGCATAAGATGGTTCCAACTTGGTTAGCTGAAATAGTGTTCATCTTAAACAACATTCTGGCCAGACATACACAAAATACTCAGATACTATTTGCAATCTTACCAGACATTAATCTTGAAATTTAACCATCATTTTACTTTCACAGGATCCCCCAGAAAGAACATCACCCTCATGACAGCTGGAAGTAATTCTAGAGGATGACATCCCCTCTCCCAGCAAAGTTTGTCCTTGGGTTTAGAAATATCATTTAGGGATTGATTATAATTAGTGTACGTTTGAGGGTTGGGAAAGGAATATTATAAGTTCAGGGATCTTTTTGAAAAAAAAGGGGGAAAATTGGGTGATGGGATAATAGAATGGTATTTGTGAATTATTGTTTATAGATAATTACATTGGCATAGATTCTTGTATATGGATACAAAGTTAAATTATATTGGATATTGTATGCATTCACACTTCTACCTCTGTTTAAAACACTTTTATGTATTGATATATATTGTATATATATATATATATTTACCATATTGCAGTGTACATTTCTACCTCTGATTAAGATACTTATATACTGTTTATGTATTGATATATATATATATATATTTACCATATTGCAATGTATACTTGTACATTGTTTACATTTGGAGATCATTGTCCTCATTTATTGCACTCTTGTTTATTCTCTTAGTCTTTAAGTTAGAGAGGTATTAAGAATTATAGATCAATAGTCATCTGTTTGTCATATTTATAGTTAGACTAATCAGGTTCTTCAGATACATAGAAATTATATTCTGTATAAATAATCTTCAACCTCTTCAAAGAGCTATAGAAAATGGCATTTAATCTAACTTTGAGTTCTGTGGTAGTGAGACACAATTGCTCCTGGCAACACCAATCTATACCTGAGAGACTGTTGAGCACCAAAGATACTCTACTTGGAGATTGTCTTCTTCATGGCAAAGCCGGCCTCTGGGCAAGGAACTGTCCATACCTCAACTACTGACAAAATACATAGTATCCAGAAATGGATAAGCAAAACTGTCAAATCTTGCCAAGACTTGGTAAGATGGTTTTGAAAAACTTCTTCCCTTTAAAAATAATCTGTCAGTTATTCTAGGCCTTAGACAAAGTTGGTTGATTCAATGCTGCAAATGTGACTTTGGGTGATTCCCCAGGTAGCCAGATGTCTCTGTGATTTGTTGCATGTTTTGGAAGTTGTTTGATTGCACTTCCTAATTACTCAGGCAACATTGTTTCCCTTCTCAGATCTTCGATGGGGTTGAAGACTATATAAATGTTGCTACTTTCCTCTCATGATTTGGCCAAGTTATTTATTATACATGACTTAAGCTAGTTAGAATAGGATATTTGTTCTCATTGTATATAATTTCATAGTAGGTTTAGAACTCTCTTACTTAAACAAAAGGGGGAGGTGCTGTGGGAGCTTCTTCTGCTCCTTCAGCCAATAGCCATTGAGATACCAGCCCACTGGGGCATGATCTCTTTCTCTTTAAAAAGCAGTTCTCAACCCTGTCTCTCTCTCTCTCTCTCTCTCTCTCTCTCTCTCTCTCTCTCTCTCCAGCAACTAGACTCCTTTCCTGGCTGTCATGTAGAATGGTGTTCTGTAAGTTTTTTCCCCTCAAATAAATAACCTTTTGAATCCAAACTGGTGTGGGATTGTTTCATGCTTTATATATTGAACTGTAACTTTGGTTGTTTCCAGTTTCTTCTCAGAATACATTTGTCTGTTGAATGGGTGGCCTTGTTAAATCCCCCATAGGAATTGTGGTTTGGGGAAATTTCAGTTCTCATGATTGTAAGATTTCAGGACTTTAGTCATAGGAATTTGAATCTTTCTAGATTTCAGAGTTCAGGGTCATGGCATTGGGGATTGAGTCTTTCAGAATAATCACTAGCCCAGGGAAATACAAAAGCATTGAAGACATTCTGTGAACCAAGAGGGAAGGGGAGAGGAGAGTGACAGAAACTTGTGAAGCAGGTCTCCCGTAGTACAGGGTGGCCTCAAGTTTGTCATAATAATGAAGATGACCTGTCTCCATCTTCTCAGTACTGGAACAAAGGCAAATGTTAGCACATCTGCTGGGGATCCCTATACTTGGAAGAATAAAGTAGAAGGGTCAAGAATTTAAAGCCCATCTCAGCTACATAGTGAGTTTAAGGCCATCCTGAGTAACAGGAGATACGATCTCAAAGACAGAGGGGAAGATATCTGGGGATGTTACTCAGGTGGTAGTGTATTTGCCTAGAATACCCAAAATCCTGGATCCAATCCCCAACATTGCATAAGCAGAGCAGATGTCCATAAACCCAGCACTTAGGGGATAGAAGCAATAAGTTCAGAAATTCAAGGTCACCTTCTCAATGTGGTAGGGTCGGCACCACTCTGAGATAAGTCAAACCATATAAAAGAAAAAAAATGATAAAGACCAATGTATTTATATTTAAGTAACATATTAAAATTGTGCTCATCAGGGGGAAAGTGGTCCCTTTTTATTATATACCTTGCCCCTTTCTAGACTAAGCATCCATAAAATAGGAAATAGGTCTTTGTAACTCCAGCAAAGTAACTAACTGCTAATATACATGAAATGGATGAAGAAAGCAACTCTGGCTTTCTTCTACCTCACTTAGGTCCCTTTCTTCTGTATTCTCTGCTTACTGACCTGTGTCTCCTTTGAAACAAGTCATCTCCACGTCTAGGACTGAAAGCCACAGAGATTACTGCAAGAGCATCACCTGTCACTCATTCTTCTCACCAATTCCCTTAGCAATTAGGGAATGTAATTACAAATGTCAAAAAAATCCTAAATATTTTATGCACTAGACATTTCCTACTGTTAGTAATACATTCATTCAATCTCAAACGTCATTTTGTGTTTGAAAGATTGTAAAGAAGAATTAATAGAAAATGAGAGACAAAGTGCTTTTTCCCTTTTCTATCAAACATAACTAGCAGATGAAGAATGGGACACTGTAACAATTTGCATATGAGAAATTGCATAACAGGTCCCCACTCTTCTAAACCTAGGGATATTTTGAGTCATTTTCTGCTACATCCACGGCTGTCTCGCCAGTGTAGCAGAAATGCTGACTAGGTAGGCAAATATTGCCGGAGGATCAGGATCCACGCTTCTTGGAGTTGAGTCCTGGGCTGCCCCATGGCAATCAGTTGTGGTGAGTCGCCATTTGTACTGACTCGACCTGACTGTACTTGGTGCTATATGTCTGTCTTTTCCCTTGTTTGTGTGTTCTTTGTGATTCTTGCATATTGCTAACAGTTCAGACTATTCCAGGCAGTTGCAGATACAAACAAGACTGCTGAGGACATTTTTGAATTCTACTCCATTATTAACTAAAACCTTAAAAAAGTAGCCAGTTTTGGGAATTGGCAGAATCATCATTAGGACAATTCCTTGATGATGTGAAACAAAAGGAGTTAATTTTACTAAGAAAAACCTTAGAAGCCTTAGGCATTTGCCTGAGAAATATGTACAGTTGTAAATAGGAGGCCTATGAAACCTTTCTAATGGGAAGAAAAAGACCTAGATTAAGCTGACAATATCTGAGCCTGAGAATTGAGAAGGGAGGAGAGTTGAGGTTAGTGATATAAAGTAAGCTTCAGAGAGATTCAAGACTATGTATTAGAATTTTCCTAGCAGAAAGCTTTCCCAGGGAAATAGTAGCCTTTTTCTTTCTCACTCAGGCACACAAGGTCACTTAGCTCAAACCAACCAGCCACCTGCAAGCTGATAAAGATGGTCTAGCTCAAGGGCAGTGATCTCCATGAAGGCAAGAGGAGAGAGTTTGTTTTGCAAAGTGTGAGACAGCAGAGGTCCTTGTACCCAAGTCAAAGCATCTTCAAAGATTCTTTTTGTAAACTGTTTTATGCTGTTCTTTTCTGTTCTATGATTTGATGATGTATGCCATTGCCAAGTTCTTTGATTGTAAAAAGAAATCTATAATCCTGCACTGAAGTAAGTAAATCGCAGCAGCATTTTCAAAAATACATTGAGAGTGGTCTGTCTGTCAATTCCTCCACCGTATCCTGAAATCTTCCGTCCTTCGCCCTGATTCCCTCACGGTCTGAGTGGCTCCCATGAGCAGGTCCGTAGCAATTTTCCAGAGCATGGAATGTAAATAGAAGAGGGAGGGGGCCAAACAAATA
The DNA here is from genome assembly GCF_982192425.1 of Myodes glareolus. Lineage (NCBI taxonomy): Eukaryota > Metazoa > Chordata > Mammalia > Rodentia > Cricetidae > Myodes > Myodes glareolus. The sequence goes on from NC_142045.1 coordinate 60,626,636, forward strand.
CTTCTGCCAAGTTTAAATGTAAATAGAAGGCTTAGAGTGTGCAATTGGTTTTTCCTGATACTTAATTCTTCAGCATGCTGTCTTTAAATAGTAAATACATACCTTTTGGGCAAATACCTTCACCCAAAGTTTTGAAATAAACTGATACACAACCCTGTTTGTTTAAAAAAGCTAGTTAGGAATTCTGGTCCTGATGGGTTAAGAGTTTTATGTAAAATATTCAGATCAAATGTAATTCATTTCATTCCTAACACAAGATCTACAGGATGCTTAGCTCATACTCCCTTAAAAATTACTGGAAATAACAAATTCCCATAAGAGAACATGAAAAGCTATGAAATTAAGTAGAATAAGTCAAAAATTCCAAGAGCACATTAAACAAACATATCTCCAGCAAGTCTGCCTACCCAATCTGTATATAAAAAGATACATCTTGTCTTCACAGTAACTTGAGACTCTCATGTTCAACATTGTAAAACAACCCAACTCACTAGCTTTTGGACTACAATTCCTGCATATTTGTTCCTCTCTTACAGCAATATAAGAAAGTACTTTCTCAATAACTAAAAAGGGGTTGGCAAGGTACAGGGAATGTTGATGTGAAATAATACCTAGCGATGGATATTACTAACAACATAGGACTGAGAACAGTTCTGGACAAATGCCCTGCTACCATCTCGCCAGCAAGAACCACGCAGGAGTCTTATTGGTTGTAAAGAACCGAGGAAACACTGCCACTCTATGGCTGACTGGTGTCAGCTTCGGGAAGGCTGAGAGTATCCCCCATCGCTGCTCCATCATAACCGTTGTCATCCATCCGCAAAATGGCAGGAGGAACAGAAGCCAAATCTTCAGGTGAGTCCACATGTTGTGGGTCACTTTTCACCGTTCGTGTCAGTCTCTCTGGCACCCAGAATGGGTTTTTCTGATCCTGTGGGAACACACAAACAGCTCCCCTGGATCTCAATAGAATGGGATCCAGCCTTTCCATTCATTAGAAAACACATCTTTCCATTTAACCAAATCCTTGGGCCGCTGCGGATCCGAACAATGTCGTGTTGCAGCATTTTGGCCATTATCATCCAAATTTAAAAATTTATAGTGAACAGAGCCATGGCAATGGCCACTCTTGGCATTGGGGGCAACTCCTTCATTATTCCCCCTTTTTTTGTTTTTAACAAGAATTGGTATCGGTATAGGCCATGCCCTTGTCACTGTTTAGAGGGTCATCCTTGTTACTTCCTCATCAAGTTCTCTAGTTCAATTACCTAGAAAACCGTTTTCCTGTTCCTAGCCTGGAGCTCTCTAAAAATGTGTAAACAACCTTTCTTTAAAAAGGAGAAATATTAGATTTAAAACCAAATAGTTGAGAGCTATCATGTGATGGCTGGGGCTTGAACTCACAACCCTTGGAAGAGCAGGCAGCATTCTTAACCCCTAAGCTATCTCTTCAGCTCCTTACTCAGATGGAAAATTTCTAGGGCTAGTAGCCAGCATTGTTTGCCTCCCCCCCCACATTGCCCCAGGCTATTTGTCCGCCGTTACCTAGGATACAGGTAACCATGTTGACGCGCTTTTATTATGATAATTATGACCAGTCCTGCCTGAAGTCAGCACAGCTCAGCTCAGCCAAGCAGAACAGAAGCCACTCCAGCCTCAGAGCCCCTCACAGTTTCAGGTACACTGCAAGTCTTCTGGTTTGGCAGCTTGTGGCACTGCTCTTATTCTCGGCACTGCTGTGGCATCCACCAGGCTAGGCACCAACTGGGTTGGTGCAATGTGCCTTTTACCACAGCCACCTAGCAAAGCTCTGCTCCAGCTGCCTTCTAGCCACAGCTGCATTCACTCTAAGTCCAAACTGGTGCATGGAGTAAAGCAGAATTCAGAGAAGCAGGCTTGCTACTCTGTAACCATTGAAAGGACCTCATTTAAACAATCTTTTAGGGAATTTGGGTGTTGTTAGTCTCTCTGGCTACTTCCTGCTGAATTGGGATGTTGCATTCTTAGGGGTATTTACTACAACATTTCAGGAGGTCTCGGTGATTCAAACCATATAAATCTCAAGTACACCCTTAGGCTCTCATTTTCTGTGGAGACGAAAACAGAACCTCTTTTCCAAAACATCATATCCTTAGGCCCATATTTTAAATTCAAAATACCCATTTTAGCAGTTCCTAAATTCAAATATCTTTCTCCTGTCCAGTACACAAAAGACAACACAAACAACATAACATACATCTGTCCTTTTTTCTTATTGTTGGTATCAGAAAGCTTTTGACCTTGTAGGTCAGTCTTCTCCCCCATTTTTATTTTCTTAGAACCACCGGGGGGTGTCCTTTTTCCTTATCTGGGACTGTCCTTTTCTTGTGCGCACGCCCAACCTCTCACTGCGCTCAGTTTCTGATATGCTATCCTGGACTTCCTCCAATACACTTCGTCCTTCTGCAACAACCGCCTGGCAGGATTCATCTTCTAAGCAATTTCAAAGTGATAAGAGAACTGCTAAGAAGTACCAAGGCCTCTACAAAACCTTTCCAAGGTGGAAACAAGTCAAGCCCAAAACCGAAAAATCCAGGAATAGTCATACCTCTCTGAGCATGCAGACCTGCAGTTCTGAATCCTCCTTTTGTCCAAGGGGTCTCCGGTGGTGCGAGTAGTGGTCAGGGTCTCCGGGCATCCTGGGCTTTTCAGCACCAGATGTCCCACGCTACCGTCTCGCCAGCAAGAATCACGCGGGACACTAGGATCCTTCTGCAGAAAAGCTTTTCATGCTTCTTGAGAGACAGAGAGCATAAACTTACATGGCGGAGACCCCGAAATGAGGGAACCCATCCCTTATATAGGAAACAGTCCTCGCTTCGGACGTGTCACTCTTGGATTGGTCCGCTGCCCATTATCCCAGATGATTCCTCGGGAGTAGGCAGGGATGCAGCAGTGGAAAGTTACCAAGCACATGTGCGTTCACCTGGTGGTGAAACCGGATGCCAGTGCCATCTTGTAATGGAGTATGTGGTTGCGGTCCTCCACAGACAAAAGCTATTGCATGTATGTGATGGTCCATCATCATTGTCAACTTGACTGGCTTATGATGACATGAGAGACACACCTCTGGGGGTCTTTGAGGCCACTTTCAATGATATTTAACTGAGGAGAGAAGTCCCACCTTGAATGCAGTTGATACCACTCCCTGGTTCTGGATTCAATAAAAAGGAGAAAGGTAAGTGGAGCCACAACACTCACCATTCTCTACCTCCAGACTGCACGTGCTATATGAGCAGACACTTTTTGCTCCCAGCATCATGTCTTACTCATCATGATGAACTCTACCTTCTAATTGTGAGCCAAAGTAACCCATTCCTTACCTGACTTACTTCTGGTGACTGGTGTTTCATAGCCACAAGAAGAGTAATTAATCATTCATGATGTTATCCTAGTTATTCTATTCTTTTCTTGATTGATGTGTGTGCATGTGCGTGCATGTGTGTGTGTGTGTGTGTGTGTGTGTGTGTGTGCATCTGTGTGTATGTGCTGCATTCACATGAGTGTACAGATGCATGGAAAGACAGAGCAGGGCTTCAAATATCTTCTATCATTATCACTCTTATTGTCTTCTGACAGAGCCTCTCACTGACTAGAAGCTTGCCGTCTTTGCTTGCCTAGTCTGCCAGTGAACTCTTAGGCTCCTCCTGTCTCCACTACTAATGACAGTGTCACAGGGTACACAAACCTGCCTGGCATTTTATGTGGGTGGTAGGAATTCAAACTTAGCACTTCATGCTTTCAGCAAGTGCTCTTACCTACTGGGGTGGTTTGAAAAAAAATGGCCCCCAAAGAGAGTGGCACTATTAGGAGTTGTGGCCTTCTTGGAGAAAGTGTGTCACTAGAGACCAGTGTTCAGGATACTTCCTGTCACCTTCTGATCATTATGTAGCCAGCACCCTGTCTGCCTGCATGCTGCCACTCTTCCTGCCACAATGATAGTGGACTGAACCTCTGAATTGTAAGCCAGCCCCAATCACATGTTTTCCTCTATGAATAGAGGAATACAGCAATAGAAACCATAACTAAGACACATACTAAACCATCTCCTCAATGTTGAATTCATTTTTCTAGTAAACAGAGTCCTTCAGGTTTTTTTTTAATTTTGACTTTAATTTTAACTACTTTCTCCAATGAACAAACACAAAAGCTTTCTAAACACTTCTGTCTGGCCAATATGTCTATTCAATATTGTTGCTTTTTTATTTCTCCCTGGATATTTGAAGGTTTTTTTCAGAAGTGTTCTCTAACTGGGCTTAGTTGCCCACATTTCATCTTTCCCAACTCCTATCCTTCTGCTTTAACTCTAGGAAGGACTCTGAACACACTGCGGGTCACATTTGTGATCTGGGCAGAAGCTGAATGGCTGTTTCTACTTTGCCATGCTCTGGTATGTGGGGCTTTGTTCCCATTAATGAGTACTTGCTTGTTCTTTCCTCACTCGGCTGAACTTCCCCTTGCAGTCCTCAGCCACCCAAAGTTGAAACATCAGTCTGCTCAAGATGCCCAGCTGCAGAGACTATTAAAGTTTTAAGCAAGAAATTCAGTTTGCTATTGCCTTAAAACCTGAACCATAATTGCAGCAGGTATCAAATACCAAAGTGTAGGAAGCCAATATATACTATGGGAGTTTGTCAATCACCACTGTGACAACATACTCAAAATGAGCTAAAAAAAGGGGGGGGGCAGGTGATGTGAGATTTCCTTCTGTATGCTGTGAATACTGTTGGTTAATGAAGAAGTTGTTTCTGGCTTGTGATAGGATGGAATAGAGCTAGGCAGGGAAAACTGAATGCTGGGAGAAAAAAGGCAGTGTCAGGGAGAAGCTATGTAGCCCCAACTGGAGACAGAGGCTGGAACTTTACAAAGTAAGTCACAGCCTCATGACAATACACAGATAAATAGAAACAGGTTAAATTATAATGTAAGAGTTAGCCAGAAATAAGCTTAAGCTATTGGCCAAACCATATTGCAAATAATTTGGTTTCTGAGTGATTATTTCAGGACTGAACAGCCAGGTACTAATTAGCAGCATTCTACTACAGGGAACTAAAGAGATAGCCCAGCAATTAAGAATGCATGCTACTGTTTTGGAAGATCAGAGTTTCCCTGTAAGTGTCCACATCAGGCAGCCCAAAACTACCTATAGCTCCAGGGCGTCTAGATGTCCACTTCTGGCTACCTCAAGTACCTATAATTAAATGTATGAACCTCATGCAGGTACATACACATAGACCAAATTTAATAAAGTTTTAAAAGGAAGAGAGATTTGTTTGACTCATGGTTTTAAATGCCTTGTTCTAGGTTGTTTGACCTGATTGTTTGAGGCCTGTGATGGATAGGACAGGAGCATGTGCAAAGGAAGACTACTCATGTCATGATAGTTAGATAGTGGAGATAGAAAGGAAGAGCCAGAGATCTGATTTGCTTCAATGGCACAACCTCAATGCTTTGACTCTTTTCCACTCCACTTCTTTCCTGACTCTAAGTGTTCACTATCAGCCAATAGTGCAGGCACGTGAAGACAAACTCCTCACCACATGATCCCAAAATCCCACCTACCTCGCTGCAGGACACAGACAAGCCTTACCCAGGCCACCAGAACCTGCACACTAGCTACCTGCCCCACAGTTGAAATCACTAATCCTGCTGTCTGTCCGCCCATCTCTCCAGATCATATTAACTCTAGGGAGTCAGAGCACTGGTAACAAAGAAGGCCAGGAGAAAGATCCACTATAGGAGACATGACCTTTACGTTGAAAAGATTCATAGATCACAAAACCGAAGATTTATAATTAAAAACACACCAAGCTGCATCTTAGTGGGTATAAATAGTGCTGTGATGAAGCACCATTACGAAAGCAATTTGGGAGAGAAAGCCATCATTGGGCTAAGGTCATAGTCCACCACTTAAGAAAGTCAGTAGGTCAGCGAATTGGAAGCAAGAGCTGATGCCCATGAAGGAGTGGTGTTTACTGGCTTGCTCCTCATGACTTGATCAGTGATGGCATTACCCCCATGAATCATTAATTGAGAAAATGACTTACAGATTTGGAGTATGAGGGCCTTCTGTCTATGTTACTTTCATTGGTCAAATAAAGAAACTGCCTTGGCCTTTTGATAGGACAGCAGCTTAGATAGGCAGAGTAGACTGAACAGAATGCTGGGAGAAAGAAAGCAGAGTCAGGCAGATGCCAGGGCTCTGCTCTCTGAGACGGATGTAGGTTAGACTCATTCCCAGTAAGTCACAACCACGTGGTGAGATACAGATTATTAGAAATGGGTTAATTAAGATGTGAAAGTTAGCCAAGAAGAGGCTAGATATAATGGGCCAGGCAGGGTTTAAATGAACACAGTTTCCTTGTAATTATTTTGGGTAAAGCTAGCCAGGAGCCAGGCAGCAGGAAGTGGCCCACTGCTCCCTATTACTACACAGTTGGATCTCATGAAAGCATTTACTCAACTGAGGCTTCTTCCTCTCAGATGACATTAATTTATGTTGAGTTGAAATAAAACTATCCAACATAGCACAGAAAAATTGCAGAATAACTTTTAATTCCTCTGTGCCCATTTTTAGCAGTCTCAAAGCTATAAGAATAGGCTCTAGTTGTGCGAATGAAAGTTTCCCTCTACACTCATGTATCTGAACACTTGGTCCCCAGTGGGTGACACTGCTTAGGGAGGCTATTGAGCCTTTGGGAGGTGTAGCCTAACTGAAGGAAGTACATCACTGGGAGGCAGGCTTTGAGGGTTTGTAATCTCACCCCACTTCCTGCCTCCGGTATTCAGGTAGCAATGTGATCAGCCTGCCTCCTGCTCCTGCCATCATGCTGCATCTTTCCACCATGATGGTCTCTATGCCTCTGTAACTGGATGCCAAAATAAATTATTTCTTCCTTAAGTTGCATTTGGTTGTGGTATTTTATCACAGTGACTGAAAATCAGTAATAAGCAGGGCCTTAGTTTAACCAGCTGTATAAGGAGTGCAGCAAGCACACTGAGCCTTATGACCACTGGATGAGACACACATGTTTCTAGCCCAGAAGATTTACAAAACTACCTCCAACTATGCTAAAATTTAAGCTAGTCAATTCTCCCACATCCATAAAACTTAGAATTAATTCTTGAAGGGAAGACAGTGTTATCAAAAGGACTTTAATTCTCTTAAGTTTGTGTGTACAGGGAGGTATGTACAGGTGTTGGGGTGCATGAGCCTGGGTGTGCAACTGTGGAGGTTAAAGGTCAACATTAAGTATCTTCCATTTGTTTCCATGATTTGTTTGTTTTGTTTCTTTTATGTTTTGCTGTTAACTTGCTTTGTTTTGTTTTCAACAGGATCTCTCCCTGAACCTGGAGTTCTACCTAGACTGTCTGGCCCTTGGATCCTCCTATCTCTACCTTCAAGGGCTGAGATTATGTGTATATACCACTGCACTAAGTGTTTTATGTGAAGGCTGGCGATTTGAACTCAGGTCCCCACATATACTTGGCAAGTATTTTCACCTACTGAGTTTCCTCCACTGCTCTTTGGAATTTTAACTCCTTCCCAATCATCTGCCATTCTGATACAATAAGGAGAGTTATTCTGGGTTCTGTCGGGAGTTCTCAATACAACAGATTCTACTTAAGAATCACAGGCCCCAAAACCCAGGATAAATCTGGTTACTGTGTCACAAATCAGTCAGGTTGTAAGTGGAGGTATAAGGGTAGGCAGATGGGACTGGAAAAAACACCTCAATGATGATGTTTGTTTCAAAATGCTCTTATAACAAATGGATATTCAGCTTCACTTGTTTGACATCAGTTCTTCATTCAGGGAACTGAAACGACAATGGCATGAAAGTCTCCATTCTCCAATCTCTATGAACTGTCATCAATTCTCCCCTGCTCTGTACTGTGTTGGAATATTTGTTTAGCTAGGCAATGATATGTTGCACTTGCTTGTGCTGCATTTGTTTAACTATGTAAAGATGTGCAGTATTTGCATTATTAAAATAAAGTTAACTTGGGCTCAGAGAGACATGGTTAGCAACTAGTTGACAGGAAGTGGCAAGAAGGATGATAGCTGCATTTCTTAGTTGGGTGGTGTGGAAGGAAAGAGGCTTCCAGACTCCAGGAAAAAGAAAGTTAGTCAGTTACTACTCTAACTTTCTGAGCCCTCAGATTTTCACCCTAGTCTTTGAATCTTGAGTTTTATCAGTATGATAGAGATTTTGTTTAAAATACCTTTATCAGCAAGAACAGAGCCATTTTAGGGGAAACAGAATTCCCCAGGCTGCAGCCTGAGTGGTAGTGGTTTAGCAGCAGTTTAAAGGGTCACTAGGCGGGACAAAAAGCAGCCTCACACCCTCCAGAGGTCCCAAAACATGAGGCCTACAGCAGCTCTGGTCTGGGAGAAGACAGGTATTAAAGGTGACATTTCAAACATCATTGTTTCAATGTCAGTTTACAAATGTTTTGACAAGAATAAAATGCAAACCTTCACTCATTTCAGAGCAAACATTTGTACAACTAAATGATTTACAAGACAACAGCAAAGGTGAAATCCACATGCTTCAGAACTTTTCCTCCAACTCTAACTTCTAGAATTGAACTACAGAAATCCTAGGTTTCCCATGTCCCATGTGAGCACATAAAATATGTTTTCAAAATGACCTTTCAAGTCACTAATATATATACATATATATACTATATAATATATACTAATGTATATACATAAATATGTATATAAAATGAATTAATTACTTTAACTGTGGAAATTTGTAAAAATGAATTGCCACACAAATAATGCCTTGAATGTTCTTCAGTGTAAATTGTTAGTAAATGCCAAATGAAGCAAAGATATTTTCATTGTCAACAAAATATTCTGCCTTAGAAAGTTAAAGCCTTTCATTTCAATTAATGGGAGGGGAGGGGGGAGAAAAGGGAAGAAGGAAGAGGAAGGATGCACGAAAGTAGGAAACACACAACTGCCCCCTCAGATGCTAGCGTGTCAGAGAGAGCTCACTCAAACAGCATGCTGGGCTGTGTGAATGCAACCCTAAGAATGGAAGCAGCTTTAAGAAAGCGTCACACTGGCTTTGGGTTGAATTTAGGAACAAAAATACATGCCTGGTTTTTGTTTGTTTTTGTTTGTTGGTTCATTAAATCAGAATGTTTACCATTACTGAAGGTAGCTCTTGAGTTCAGAGCTCAGTTATACCTCCAAAGATGAGGAAGCATCCCTGTTAACTCAAGAAGTTGGACATTAGTACATGTTGTAACTCTAGCAACAGATGTTCACTTTTGAACAGAAAGAGATGAGTTAGATGTCAGCTAACTTCCCAATAAGTACAGATTTCCAGTTTACTCTTTAGACATGATCCTTCTAGACATGCTCTTTGACAAGACCCTTTGTCCTAAATGAAGACTTCTTAAGCAGCTATTTTCTAAAGCATATATTATCTGAGAATAGCTGAGCCCACTGGTGCATGGTACAGTGCACTTCCTGACAGCTCTACATATTCTTCTAGAACTTCCAGAAAATTCTTTTTATCAAGCACAAGCTTAAGTAATTTAAGACAACTAGAGTTGTTTATCCCATACTCTTTAATAAAGAGCTTCAACAAGAAAAGTCCCTACCCCATGGTGCTTCAGTTGGAATACATTTACAAAATTAACTTGAAAAAATTGGAGTTGATTACTTCCATTAGCTATTCTGTCAACAAATGCAACTCATCTAATCAGTCATAATTAGCACTGATGTTTGATAAGAGACTCACACAGGGAAGCTGGTCGACATGCTGAACTGGCCCTCCAGGGATCTGGGTGAGAATGGCTCTTTAGCTTCAAGTTGGAAAAGAAGAGTGTGTGTTTGCTTTAGCCAAGTTGGCAAAAGAAGCACATGCCCAGCCACTCATGGGTATAGGATTGTTTTGTGCATATTTAACAAACTTGGCAACCAGACTTTAGTTTTCTCCTGGAACATGGTCTAAATTCTAGAATCCTGGCTGAACTTCAGTGAAGTCAAATGCCAACCTAACCTATGCTTCTGATTTGGGCTCCTCAGTCCAAGAACATTAGAAAGCATCATTCATCAAGGGCAGCAATAATTAAATTACTGTGCTTACGTGGCTTAATACAATCCACTAGATGATAGAAAAGAAGCAGAGCTCATCACTGGGCCATGCCAGACATCAGCCAAACTGGCAAGACAGAAGCTTCTGGAATCATGTGCCACACACAGGCATGGGTCATCAGCATGAAGCATCCTGTGCTCCCCACAATTCATTTTTCACCAAGAACAAATGCCATCTTGTACTTTCTTCAGATTTGTTATTCAAAAATCAGGCAGTATTTGGATTTTTGTTGTCATTTGTTTGCTTGTGTGTGTGTGTGTGTGTGTGTGTGTGTGTGTGTGTGTGTGTGGTGTATGTGTATTTCATGAGTGTGGGAGCACATGTCCACATGAATGTACCTAGGTGCATCATGCATATGGGAACCACAGGTTGACTTCCTTAGTAGCTACATTTTATATATTAATTCTGGACCTCTCACCTGAACCCAAAACTTACCAGTTCAACTAGTAGAAAGGACCAACTCAATTCTGTGTGCTGGGATTTTAAGCGGGCCACCAGCCAAACCTAATATTCATATGGGAAGTGGGGAATTAAACTCTTGTTCTTACATTTCATAACAAGCTCTTTGACCTGTGAGTCACCTCCCCAACTCCTGTTTGTTTTTTAATCACCAAAATAGTCTTTAGCTTTTCTGAAAATAAAAGAGCCAGAGTTGGTGTCAACAGCAAGAATTAGCTAGACCCTATTCCCCAGATGGAGTTTCCCTCATATATATATATATATATATATATATATATATATATATGTGTGTGTGTGTGTGTGTGTGTGTGTGTGTGTGTGTGTGTGTGTGTGTATAATGTATACAATATTCTGCCTGTATATCTGCCTTCAGAGTAGGAGAGGGTATCAGATCTTATTATGGATGGTTGTGAAGCACCATATCATTTCTGGGAACTAAACTCAGGACGCCTAGCAGCCAGTGCTCTAAATGATAAAGCCATCTCTCCAGCCCCTAGAGTTTCATTCTTTTACTTAGATTTTTCCATATTTTCTTTTCAGCTATGTAGCTCACGTTGACCTACAAAAATGTAGGTCTTCATTCAAAATCTTCTTCCTCTGCTTCCTTCCTTCATTGCCATCCTTATTTCTGGTGCCCAATTCGTCTCTTTCTTTTTTGTAAGGTTAGGCTATGCTATTTAGATAGCCCTGAATTCCAGGTTCAATTGATCTTCCTACCTCAATCTGGAGAGTAGGTGGGTTTAGAAGCCTGTGCCTTCATGCCTGGCTTTCAACAATTTTTATTTTTAATTAGTAATGATTTAATGTCCTGGTTTTGTTGTGAAATAATCCTCTTGTATACTGTAAAGACTTGTCATATGAATTGGTTTATTAAAATGCTGATTGGCCAGTAGCCAAGCAGGAAGTATAGAAGGGATAACCAAACTAAGGATGAAAGGAAGGACAAAGACAAACTCAGTAATCACCATCCAGACACAGAGGAAGCAGGCTATGAATGTGTCATGATAATAAAGATACCACTATGTGGCAGAGTGTAAATAAGGAGTATAGGTTAGCTGAAATGCAAGAGCTAGTTAATAGCAAGCCTGAGCTATTAGCTGATCATTTATAATTAATATAAGCCTCTGTTTGGTAATTTGGGAAGTGGCTGCCAGGTATTTGAGAGCAGGTGGGCAGGAGATAGACATCAGATTGCATATGGTACCCAAATGTTCAGCATGAATTTCTATATAAAGTCTGAGTAAGCTTTAAAAAAAAGTGGGTGATTCTAAACACACAAAAGAACAGAGTCAAACACAACTTCTTGGTAGCAGCATTTGTTCAGATGGGCTCTGCTTGCTAGCAGTGAGCAGAGGTATGGTTCCTTCAAGAGACAGCTTCCTGGCTCAGAACTAGTGGCAAAAGTGATCAGCTTGTATCAGAGGTCCTGATACCAAACACTGAAAAGATGGTTATAGGGATAGTGACATGCTGCTCAGTGACAACATAGATCTATAAACTTCCCAGAGTTAGGACAATAAATGTGGCTCCCACCATTACCTCTGTGTTGAAATTAGGCTCTTAGAACCAAAGAATGTGGCCAAAGCAGCCACCAAAGTCATTGCTTTGATGCTGCTTAGCAGTTTAAAGACAAATATAATCAGAAAAAGATAGAGATATACAATAAAGACAGATTCAGACTAAAGGGGGGAAATAATCTCTAAACAGGTTACAGTATGTTTAAAAATATATGTAGGCTTAGAAGGAAAAAAAAGGTAGAGAAAGTCTGTTAAGAAGAAATAGAATAAATAAATAAATAAAGTGAGCCATGTAAAAATGGAACATACACATATTCTGTCTTATGTCTATTATAGTACTGTCTTTAAATTTTTTGACTGTTACAAGTCCTTGGATTATATTAAGAGACCTTGGATTATGAAAGGTGCTAAATTAAGCCAACCTATATATTTTAAAAATATCTTGACTTCAAAATTTAAGTCAAAAGATATGTCACTTTGAAAGAAAGGTTATGCTTTTATATATACAGGAAATGAGAGCCTATGGATTAATTCTGCGTTGAGAAAAATCAAAATGATCACCATGCACAAATCCCAAGTCCAAATGGGTCAAAGACCTCAACATAAAGTCACTCACACTAAACCTCATAGAAGAGAAAGTGGAAGGTACACTTGAATGAATTAGCACAGGAGTCTAGTTCCTAAATATAATCCCAGTAGCACAGACACTAAAAGCAACAATTCCTGAAACTGAGAAGTTTATGTAAAGAAAGGGGCATATTCAACAAGACAAAACAGCAGCCTACTGTTTGACTGGGAAAAGATCTTCACCAATCCTACATTGGACAGAGGGCTGATCTCCAAAGTATACAAAGAACTTAAGAAACTTGACATCAAAAGAACTAATAATCCTATTTAAAAATGGAGTACAGATCTAAACAAAGAACTATCAACAGACAAAGAACTATTTCAAATAGCTGAAAAACACTTAAATAAATGCTCAGCATCCTTAATCATCAGTGAAATGCAAATCAAAACAACTCTGAGATACCATCTTACACCTGTCAGAATGGCCAAGATCACAGACACTGATAACAGCACATGCTGGAGAGAAGGTGGGGTAAGGGGAAAACTCCTTAATTGCTAATGGGAGTACAAATTTGTATGGCCACTTTGAAAACCAGTATATCAATTTTTGTGAAAATTAGGAAACAATCTACCTCAAGACCCAGCAATACCACTTCTGGAAATATACCCAAAGTAAGCTCATTCATACCACAAGGACATGTATTCAACTATGTTCATAGTAGCATTATTTGGAATAACCAGAACCTGGAAACAACCTAGATGCCCCTCAATTAAAGAATAGATAAATAAAATATAGTACATTTACACAATGAAATACTATTAAATGGTAAAAAATGACATCTTGAAATGTGCATGCAAATGAATAAATCTAGAAAGAAAATATATTGAGTGAGATACTCCATACCCAGAAAGACAAATATAGTATGTTCTCACTCATAAGTTGCTTTTATATATAAAGCAAAAAAAAACCCAGCCTACAATCCACAACTCCAGAGAACCTAGACAACAAATTCATCCTCTTCTTCCCCTGAGAACTCATATTATGTAATATCTCTGGGTGTTCCTAGCCGTCCCTTGGGTTTCTCCTCCTCTGTCTCATAAATATGAATTTTCCCCTCATCATTTCTGTGGCCCTTCAACTCCTTCCTCACTCCATGTTTGGATAATCATTCTACTTCTCATGAACTGTTGAAATTAAGTTCATGGTGTGGTGTGTACAGTAACATCCAGTGATGTCACTGAAACAAAGGCTGATGTGTACATTGCTCCAAGGAGTACAGGCAGTAACATTCAGAAGTATTGATGCTATATAATGGTAACTAATTTTAAGTCATATTCTTACATTAAACCAAACAAAAACAAATATCAAGTTGCATTCTTATGTTGCATAAATGGGAGCGGTAGGCTGTATTCCTGCCACCCGGCTCCCAGCTAGCTTTACCCAAAATAATTACATGGAGACTGTATTCTTTTAAACGCTACCTGGCCCATTATATCTAGCCTCTTATTGGCTAACTCTTACATATTGATTCAACCCATTTCTAATAATCTGTATGTCGCCACAAGCTCGTGGCTTACCCAGAATGATTCAGCATGTCTGACTTAGCAGCTTCATGGCAGGCAGCTCTCCCGACCCTGCTTTCTTCCTCCCAGAATTCAGTTCTGTCTACTCCACCCACCTATGTTCTACCCTATCAGGACAAGGAGTTTCTTTATTAATTAGCCAATGAAAGCAACAGAAATACAGAAGACTCTCCTACATCATTTCTCCTTTTTCTGTTTAAACAAAAGAAAGGCTTTAACTTTAACATAGTAAAATTACATATAACAAAACAGTTATAAAGCAAGAATTACAGTTACAATATCTATATCTATTTTTGTCATAACTAAGGAAAACTATAACTATAACTAACCATTCTTCAACTCCACCAAAGACTCCAGGAGGATATAATACTACCTAAGTAAACAAGAAATAAGCAACTTTTAAAACTCTAGAAATGACAGAGACATCTCACTGCCTATACAGTCACCCAAAGTTCTTTTGTACCATTGGGGCATCCATCTTCAGCCTACAGGCCCATAGTATCCAGCAGACTTTTCCATGAAGCAGGAAATTTCAAAGACAGTTCAGTCACTATCTGCTGTGTCCTGCAGAATGTCTGGCAGACTCTTTCATGAGTCAGGAACCCCAAAGAATCATCTTACCTTTAGGCAAGTTCAGCAGTCCTCTTCCTGGGGGTTCTTTGTGTCCAGTTTATACAACAGTCCAGGCAAGAGCAGTTTCTTGCCCAAATGGCTAACCAACTCTAGAAGGAGCCTCTTCGATGCCCATCTTCCTCTTGAAGTAGATTGGTGCTGTCAGAAGCAGACGTGTCTCATTGTCATGAAAAGTCCTAAGTTATTAAAACATTAAATGCCATATTCTGTAGTCTTTGAAAGATATGAAGAATGTCTCTTACTGAAATATATCTCTATATATCTAGAAAATCTAACATGACTACAAGCTTGACTATTATCGATGATTATCCATTAACAACCTGTATTTCCTAATTATATATTACATTTTAAAATAAACTACACAATCACAACACCTTAATCAATATCAGAAATACATATACATATAACAAAATTTACCCTAAAATCCATACAATGCAAATTATTCATATCTATATCATTTCCCCTTTTAAATGTAAAAGAACATTTATAAACAATATCTGGGAATATGGACATAGTTATTTCTCTCCAAACTTCTTCCTGCTGATAGGGGCACTGTTAATCAGGTCTTTCATGGCATAACCTGTGTGCTAGATTCATCTCAGTCGGTAGTTGAGCAAAGTAATTTCTTGAGGGTGTTCACAGTGACCTTTCAGGAGGACGTGGTCTATCATACCATATTGGGATAGAAGCAATCCACAGCGTCTCATCCTCTGTGAAAACAAAAGAAGATCCTCCTTTCCAAAGCATCATATTCTTAGACCCAAATCCTGAAGTCAAGATACCTTTAGAACATATATGTTGGATCAGCTTAGCAGCCCATTTAATGAAATGTTTTTTTGTACTTAGCTCCTTCACTGTCAAAAATTTTAAAGAAAACACAACATACAGAATCCAAACTCTCTGTGAATTTTCCATTTTTATGTGGCTTATTTTTACTCTATCACTTTACTTTATTCTGTCTCTTTAAAGATTTTACCCTTTTTTTTAAGGCATTAACTTTATTCTCTATATTCTTTTTCTTCTCTCTCCCAAGCCTACGTATGTCTAACTCTATGTAACACTATGACCCATTTAGAGGTCATTTACGTCTGAATCTGTCCTATTATGAATCTGTAATTTTTTACTATCTAGGAGCATTTTTACTTTGTAGATTTAAATCACTAAGCACTTAAGAATCTAAGCTGTGACACTCCTAGGTCAAAAACAGTTACTGCCTGCTTATCCCGCCCAGCCCAACATGGTGGAGCCACTCGTGCCTCTGAGCCTTGCAAATTACACAGCAAGCACGGCGGAGGTGCTTGTGCCTCTGAGCCGCAGCACGCAATGACCCTCTTTTAGGCACACAGTGAGTCTAGTTGCCATCAAACAAATCTTAGCACTTTACTCCAAATGCTGCATTCAAAAGCTCTGACTCCAGCAGGAGCCAGACAGAGATTGCTATGGCGGCACAGA
This sequence comes from Myodes glareolus, assembly GCF_982192425.1. Classification (NCBI taxonomy): domain Eukaryota; kingdom Metazoa; phylum Chordata; class Mammalia; order Rodentia; family Cricetidae; genus Myodes; species Myodes glareolus. The sequence continues at coordinate 60,643,005 of NC_142045.1, forward strand.
CCAGAAACTGGTATTTCAAAATCGTCACTTTCTGGTAGACCTGATCCCGCAGTCTACCAAGGCAGGAAGAGCTGAGCCATTGGCATGGTCTCAGCTACTTTGTTCCCGACCACGAGTGGGCACACAAACGTCCAGGCCCAGAAATGTTCCTTAGCTGGAGTTTGCACCGGCGGCAGGGCCCAGGAAGCCACGTTTTAAAATGACGGGTTTTTTTCTGCCGCTATTGCTGAAACAGGAAATCTCTCTACGGCACATCCTAGCAAACAGCAAAAAGCTGTTTATTTTTAAGCCCTCTCAGGTTTTTATGTGGATTTAGTTATCACGTTGGGCGCCACTCTGTCAGTTGCGGTGGAGCACACTGGTAGGATTTGCTGAAGGAGGCAGAGGCAAGGCACTTCGATCTTTTATTTGTTTTGTGTAGCCTGAAAGGGACACACCTTAAACAGAATGTGATTGGCTGAGATTCCCCATCATCCTTATAAATTTTTTAACTGAATGCAAGCACAGTTGTAAAACAAAGAATGTAAATATTTGTAAGACAAACACATGTGTATGGAAGAATAAATTGTAAAACTGAAATGAATGTTTACAAAAAGCAGAAATTTTCCAATGAAATTGACCTTGTTTGGTCTAACTCTCTCTTCTCTAAACAACAGCTTCAGATTTTTATAACTCCATGGATAATTCATTACGGCTTTCCCCATGAGTCTTAGAGTTTATATTGAAAACTAAGTTCAAGTTTCCTCCCAAACCTGCTTCATTCCTAAGAATAGGATCTCTGTGACTACTTCCATGAGTTCGATAATGGCTCTATCTTAAAATCTTGTAACACTGCAATTCCTCTCTCACTCTTTATTGATGTGTGCAAACAGTTGGTAGGCAACCTCATTGATGTGGGACAATGGTCTTTCATCCTGTAACTTGTATTACTTTAATAAGACAATGATTGGACTGATTGGTCAGTATCCAGGCAGGAATTATAGGCAGGGTGACCAGGCAGGAAGTAGAGGTGGGATGATGAGACCGGGGAATTCTGAGAAGAGGAAAAAGTCAGTCTGTAGTTGTCACCCAGACAGAGAGGAAGCAAGATGAGACTGCTTCACTGATGAAAGGTACCAAGCAACATGTATAACACAGACAAGAAAAATGGGTTAATGTAAGAATTAGTTAATAAGAATCCTGAGCTAATAGACCAACCAGTTTATAATTAATGTAGTTCTCTGTGTGTTTCTTTGGGACTGAAAGGCTGTGGGACTGGGCAGGACAGAAACCTCTGTCAACACCTCATGTTTACCCTTTCATTCATTTTGCAGTGTCCTTCTTATCTTGATTATCCTTCATCTAGTTTCTACATCATTATTTTTCTATACTTTTCTATAGTTTTTCTTACTGCATTTATTTATTTGTTTTGGAGGAGGCTCTTATGACATGACATATGTGCCAAGCCAAAGAACAACTTGGCAACAGGCACATTTACTCACTGAAACATCTCTCAGGTTCAAGATCCTACTTATATTTGCTTAATGTATTTTCATTGTGTCTGAAAGGGTTATCGTTGTCAATTTGGGTGAATTAAAAATCATCTAGGAGCTTAAGGAAACAACCCTCTGAATGGGTCCATGCAGCTGATGGAGGAGATTTCTCTAGACATGATTAGATTGAGTACTCTGATATCATCAATGTTTAATATGGTTACATTATCTAGAAATAATAGAAAGGTAGGAGTAGAGTTCTAGTTATAGGAAGTGGGTCATTGAGGGCATTTTCTTCTTGTTCTCTCTTGCCTTGGATTATTAGCCTTTTCTCTGCTCTCAATCTACCATGAAGAAGAGCCTCTGCCACACGGTTTCATCATGAGGTTCTTTCTAACCACAAAGTGCCATGGACCTAGTCCTCTGAAACTGTGAACCAAAAGAAATAATTCCTCCTTAAATTGGTTGTCATGTATTTGATCATGGCAACAAAAAATTAAAACAATCATATGGTATAGAAGTCCCCTCTATGTGTTGCTTGTATTGGTTAATGAATAAAGAAACTTCCTTGGCCTGATAGGGCAGAACTTAGGTAAGCAGAGAACATAGAATTGAATTCTGGGAGGAAGAAAGCAGAGTAGCAAGACACCATGGATTCACTGGAGACAGACACTGGGAATTTTACCCATTAAGCCACTGCCACATGGTGATACACAGATTAATAGAAATGGTTTAAATTAAAATGTAATAATTAGCCAATAAGAAACTAGAGTTAATGGGTCAAGCAGTGATTTAATTAATACAGGTTCTGTGTAGTTATTTGGGGGCTAAGCTAGCTGGGCTGCTGGGACAAACAAAGCAGGCCCTCCTTGCAACAATCATATTCATTACTTTTCCCCTTTCTGGTACAAAAGATGTGACAGAAGCAATTTGAATAAGAAAACATTTATTTTGGCTCCTAGGCTGAGGGTGCAAACATCATGTGGGAAATGCATGCCAGCAGGAGCATCAGTCCTTTGTCACATTGTGTCTGCAATCAGAAAATCTAGTTACGTTATGTTATGACCAAAAGCATCTTTGGAAAGGGGGGTTTATTTGACTTACATGTCCCAAGTACACTCCATCACTGAGTAAAAGTCAAGGCAGAAACTCAAGCAAAGGCCATGAAAGAATGTTGTTCCTTGGACTGCTTTCTTATACCCAGAAGCACCTATCCAGGAGTGACAATGAGTAGGCTCAACCTTCCTACATCAATTACTAATCAAACAGGCACCCATGAAAATGTCCCATAGGCATGTCTTCAAGGAAATCAGATGGAGTCATTGTCCCGATTGAGGTTTCCTCTTTCCTGATGGCCTGAACTTGTGTTGAGTTCACAAAATTTAACCATAGTGGTAGCAGTTCTCAGTAGTTTCCTCCTTACCCCTTTTAGTTCACTCCGAGACTTCAGCCCATACATAATAAGACACTGCCCATGATTAAGATGCCTGGTCAAACCTCAGAAACATTCTCCAGACACACCTGGATGGATATGTCTCCTAGTTAATACCAAATCTAGCCAAGTTGACAATGATAATTAACTCTTACAATATTTTGCTGCTTTGTGTACATAACTTTGCTGGCAGAGGCTGTTCATTCATTCCTGACCACTTAGACCTAAAATAATCACATAGAAACTATATTATTTGCAATACTGTTTGGCCAATAGCTTAAGTGTATTTCTAGCTAGCTCTTATATCCTAAACTAACCCATTTCCATTAATCTTTGTGGTCGTGGCCTACCAGCAAAGTTTTGGTGGGCTCTGGCAGAGGCATCTGTCTCCTGTGGTGGCTACATGGCTTCACCTTGACTCCAGCCACTTTCTTCCAACAGTCAGTTTAGTTTTCCCACCTAGCTTCATTCTGCCCTATTACAGGCCAAAACAGCTTTTTTATCCATTAACCAGTAAAACCCACATCATCTTCACTTTTCAGTAACTTACATCATCTTCACTTTTCTGTCTAAATAAAAGGAAGGCTTTAAACTTCAATATAGTAAAATTACATAAAATGAAACATATCAAGCAATAATTATAGTAATAATATTTATATCTACTTTTTATCATAATTAATGAAAACTATAACTATCTATTCTTCGAGTCCATCAAAGACTCCAGAAAGATATAGTATCACCTAAGTTAACAGGAAGGGAATTTTAAGCTACTTCCAAAACTCTAGAATTGTGAGAGACAACTTGCTGCCTGGACAGACACCCAAAGTTGTTCTATGTCCTGACCAGTGGGACACGAATCTAGAGCACAGCATGAACCTTGAAGGAGAGGAATGAAAGGGACAAGAGACATGAGAAATGGACAGTAAGTCTGTATTCTGATCAAGCTGCCACCTTTACTTTTTCTCAGGTGCATTATATAGCAAAAAGGCAGGGGAGAGGGTAGGATGCTAGAATGTCAGATCTGGAGACATCCCTAGCTGATAGGAAAAGATAAGGAAATGCCAAGGGTCTGTAAATGATTACAGGGGGAAATGCTAATTACTTCTGGAGCCTTCAGGAGACTGAGAGACAGAATGCATGGTTCTCTCCTTGCAGTGTTTTGCCTTGTACCCCTTTCTGGTGTCCATGCCTGTTGTGGACAAACACACATATCTCTGGGTTTTATGTAGCTCCTATAGGAGACTCACTCTCAAGAGGCTTTTCAGCCCTTGATCAGTCAGATCAAGCCAGTGACAGTGGGCTTGAATGGGATTGGAGGCCAGGGAGTCCACCGGTTAGCAAATAAACCTAGTAAGCCTATTGAAGGCCCATGGTCCAAAAGCCATCAATAATAAAAATCCTAAAAGGGGTCCCAAAAGGTAAGAGGGTGGTGGCCCAGGGGGAGGTGGAAAACCAATTTTTAAACCATCCCTCCTCTTGCTCTCTTTGCTTTCTTCTATGCTCTAATCTTTTCGTGACCTTAGTGATATTGTCTCTAACTATTCCAATGTGATCAGTATAGAAACAACATTCCTTTTTCAAGGTAGCACAAAGGATTAAAACTTAAAATTCTTAACATATACATTAAACCCAAATGTTTACAGGGTGTGTCAAACTTTTCTCAACATCTATAAACAGTTACAAATGTCATCAGGTCAATTTCAAAAATTTTAGCATTGTTGGTCAATACCAACTTTTCTGAACATCTTATGTGTAATTACAAATAATCAGCTCAATACCATTAAGAGTATAATGACATTGCTGTTATCAAATACCAGTTCCAGTCTCTGAGAAACCATTAAATCCTTTGGTTGCCTCCTTTCTTAACGGAAAAGGGGTTTTAGTTATTTTTTTTGTTTTGTTTTGTGTCTTTCTTTCCCTGGGGGAGAAAGCTTAGATCTTAGTTCTTAGGTTTAATATTTTAATCAAAATCAGTTCTATGTCCCAAAGATTAAAACAGATGTTCAGTCTGCATTTCAGCACCGGACCCTGACACTTCTGTAACATTGGGGCATCCATTTTCAGTCTACAGGCCCATAGTATCTGTCAGACTTTTCCATTAAGAAGGAAATTCAAAGACCTGTTCTGCCTATCAGTTTCTTCCTTCTGTGTCCTTCAAAATATCATGCAGACTCTTGCATGAAGCAGGAACCCTGAAGGATAGTCTCACCTTTAGGTAAGTTCAGCAGTCATTTTTCCATGGGTCCTGCATGGCCAGTTCATACAGCATAACATCAAGCACTCTGGGCAAGAGCAGATTTTTGCCCAAGTGGCTAGCAAACTTTATAAGGAGTCTCTTTGAAGCCCATCATCCTCTTGAAGTAGATTGGTGTTGCCAGGAGCAGATGTGTATCATTATCGTGAAAAGTCTTAAGTTCTTAAAAAATTTTAAATGCCATATTCTGTAGGTCTTTGAAAGGTTTGATGATTATCTATTTAACTGAATATATCTCTATATATCTAGAAGATTTAACATGACCACAAGCTTGACTATTATTGATGATTATCTATTAATCTGTATTTTCTTAATTATCTACTACATTTTTAAATGACCTGTACAAACACAATACCTTAATCAAGAGCAGATTATATATAACAAAATTAATATAATTAACATAACTAATCTTAAATTTATATCAATAGACCAAAATTCATACCAATGCAAAGTATTCATATCTATAGCATATCCCCCTTTAAATGTACAAACATTATAAACAATATTTGAGAATTTGGGTGTAGTTGTCTAGACTATTTCCTGCTGATTGGAGGTGCTGTTAATCAGGTCTGTCATGGGGTATCCTGTGTCCATCTCAGCCAGCAGTCCTGGATGAGGACATCATGGATGTTGGATGATCTGGGCCATTGTTTCAGGGTGTCTTGCTTGATCAAACCAAATTAGTCTGGAAAGAATCCACAGGTTATCATCCTCTGTGGAAGCAAAAGTAGAATCTCTTTTCTAAAGCAAGATATCCTTATACCAAAATTTTGAAGTCAAGATACCTTTAAAATAAATTTGTTGGTTTAGTTTTAGCAGCCCATACAATGAAATGTCTCTCTGTACTTAACTCATTGAGTACAGTTTCTTGATAGCCACATATTTTTTTCAGATAGACTTTGTTTGCTGATGGCAAGCAGAGGCATGGTTCCTTTAGCTGAAGTGGCTTACTTGTTCATGCACCCAGCATAGTCTCTGGCTCTTTCAGGAAGCTAAGCACTTAAATGGGGTCTGTGAGCAGTATGTTACCAATTGTTTAATGGTGACACATACCCTTTGTAACCCTTGATTGGTGCCTGGAGAGATGGCTCAGCAGTTAATAGCACTGGCTGCTTTCCTAGAGGACCTAAGTTCAATTCCCAGTATCCATATGGTGGTTCACAACCATCTATAATGAGATCTAGTAAACCATTCTGGTCTGCGGGCATATAGCAGGCAGAATAATTTTTTAAAAAAAAATACGCTTTAAAAAGTGTTCCTGGTCAGAAAATTATTACAGGTACACAATAAAGACAAATTTTGATTTAAAAAGTCTTCTGAATGGGTCACAGTTTTGGATAAATGTACATAGACTTGAAAGAAAGAGGGAAAGAAGTAAAGAGAAAGTAAAAGTATAGATTAAAGAAGTAAATGTAATAAAATGAATACTAAACTTGTCAAAAAAAGTAATAGAGTAAAGAAAATAAACCATGTAAATATGGAATATACACAGTCTGGATTATTATTTTATTGTGCTTCCTTTGAATTTTTTGAATAAAGTGCTATGGGATAAGGGTCTTGTACCTTGTAAAGACTTGTCACTTGTATTGGTTTAATAAAATGCTGACTGGCCAGTAGCCAGGCAGGAAGTATAGATGGGAAAACCAGGCAGAAAATATAGGTGGGGCAACCAGAATAGAAGAATTCTTGGAAGAGGAAAAACTGAGTCATCACCCAGACATAGAGGATGCAAGATGAGAATGCCTCATTGATAAAAAGTACAAAGTCACATGGCTAACACAGACAAGAATTATGGCTTAATTTAAGATGTAAAAGTTAGTGAATAAGAAGCCTCAGCTAATAGACCATCCCGTTCATAGTTAATGTAGGCCTCTGTGTTTTCTTTGGGATTGAACAGCTGCTGGACCAGATGGAACAGAAACCTCTGTCAATATAACTCTGCATCTTCATCATTTCATAAGTTTCCTCTGACTGCCAACATCTAAGGAAATAGGATAGAATTCTTAACCTGGCAACATAATCTTAACGGTTCTCTGTTTCTAACCAGCAACATTCTTTAGGTGCTCACAAAAAATTCTTCTCAGGGTCTTGTGTTAACATTGCAATTTTCCCATGTGTAAAGGGAAAGGGGACAGTCCAGGCCATTAACCACGTGAATATCTCAGAGGGTAAAATTCACTTCTGCAGTCTGCTTTGGTTCTTCTGACAGAAGTTCCTCTCCTCGAGGCTGGCATATATTATGTGGGCTCCATCCTCTGCTGAGCTAACTTTGCACTAGCATCCTCTCTGCCTGTACTATGTTGCTGCCAGCTCCCTTGAGCTCCATGAATTTCCACGTATGTGCATAGTTTTGCCTTCCTTTGATATTAGCAAGAGCCAATGAACCTAAGATATTAAACTGTAATTTTCTCAGAAACTTGCCGTCAGAGTAAGTCTTGAGATGCTACCATGAGCTAGGAAATCTGTGATCTAATTTAGAAGCAATGGACCATGCCGTCTTTTCTCAGGTGCTTTACTGAGACCGACAGTCGTCTTTGACTTTCAGTCTCTAAGCAGTGTTTTGTTGTTATTGTTGCTTCCACGCTACCATTGCAAGAATCACTTAGCCAAGGCAGGGAATATGAACTCTACTTTTCAGCTGTCAGTCTGTTGGAATGCCTTGATCTCACTGATTCTTCTCTAGCAAGATGCTTGTTCACTCTCTGGCTCTTTACCTGGACTGTGGAAGAGCTCTGTCCCTGACACTTTGCAGATGAGTGGCATGTGCTACACTGAAGTGACTTAAACAGAGATCTTTAAATTGACAGTTTTCATGTTCCAAACTCTCACCCCACTATCCTTACGTTAAAATCCTCAGTGCTGCCATTAAGGAAAACCAAAGATCGATTTTTCATTTTTCTCTAGACAATTTTACCCATTTTAGCTCTTGTCTCATGTCAGCTACAGAGAGTGGCTATTGCTAGTTCGTTGGCTTTTTTCATTTTCTCCTTTAGCCTCACAGAAAAAGGAAAAAAGTTCTGGGCTATAAAAGGCATAGCAGGTAAAAACTTTAACCATCACATCTTCTTTGTTAACTTGATGCATAGATATGTTCCATGTGAAGGCCATTAGACATAACTCTGTATAACAAGCAATTAGATTAAATCCAGCTAAAGATAGAACCAGGAGCTGCAGACAGACAATGCCCTGAACATTCTAGTAAGAATCTGAAAGATTCCAAATACCATGGGAGTTTGAAATTTACCTAATACTTTCCTGTCACCCTTCAAGAAAATGGCAAACAGTTTTAATTTCATAAAAAAAATCACCAAATACAATGACCACTTTACTCCTAGTACACATTCGCATAGACACATATTTACAGACAGACAGAAATGTGCCCAGGGACCACTGCAGGAGCATAACACAACCTTGCTGGGCTCTCAGCAAAGCTAGAAGTTTGTCACTTTCTTGGTTTCTGTTGTCCTTTGAAAAGAAAATGAACCAGGCAAGCCCATGTGTTTTAACACTTGGTCCCCAGCCAGTGACACTGTTTGAAAGACTGTGGAACCTTTAGGAGATCAAGTCTTGTAGTAGGGAGTATGTTATGAGGAAGGGGGCTTTGGGATTTTATAGCCCCGTTTTCCATTTTCTCTCTCTTTCCTTACTGCTAATGTACTGTGGCCTCATGGTACTCCTGCCCTGCCTGCCCAGCCTGCCCTCCTATAATGACTGTGATGTCCACCATTGCCATAATGGCACTGTACCCCTCTGGAACTGTGAGTCAAATAAACCTTTCTTCCTCAAGTTGCTTTTGCCAGGGGTGTTCTGTCAGAGCAACAAAAAAGAAAGCAATACAACTTCTTTCTGGCAACTTCTTGAGGTAACTTCTTCCAAATTTGACATAAAAATGAAAACCTCAAATGCTCAAGACTTGACTTTCAAGCCACTAAGTCAAGGCTTGGGTGATTCTCACAAATGCCAGCAGGAGATCTTTTGATTGCTAACTGGGAGCTTTTTAACAATGCAATCAGAATGACTTAGGTTCTTAAAATAAGATAGCTGTTACTGTGTCATTTAGGAGATAGGCCAGACAGAAAGCAAATAACAGTGTCAGCCAGCATAGCAAGGAGGGGCACCAGCAGGCCAGAAACCCAAACAGCTCAGTCAAAATAGCAACAGACAAACAAACCTCTAAATTCTGTTCACACCGAGGTCTTATGCAAACACAACTCAATTAGCTGCATCACATAAGCAATGTGGGGGTCTGAGGAGCCTGCTCATCAGTGAAGTGTTTTCTCTTGCAAGTAAAAGGAGCTGAACTCAATCCCTGGAACCCAGGTGCCTTAGTCAGGGTTATTTAGAAGAGCAGCACTGAACCCAGAGCAAGTGAGTGTGAGTGTGTGTTTTTGTGTGTCTTAGTGTATACATGTGTGAGTCTGCACGTGTGTGTGTGTGTGTGTGTGTGTGTGTCTGTGTGGATTAAAAAAAAAAAGTTAGTTAGAACAGCCTACAGGCTGTTATCTGTAGTCCAATAATGGCTGCCCCCCACAGGAAAGGTACAGTAGCTGCTCAGCACACAGGGCTGGATGGCTTAGCTGGTCTTCAGGTCATATTGGTATTCTGATGAAACAGGTGCTAATTACAAAGTAGAAATGCCCCAGCAGTAGTATAGATAAGCTTGCCAGAGAAAGGAAAATCAGTCAGGTAAAAACAAAACAAAAGAAAAGAAAACAAACAAACAAAAAAAAACCCTCTTCCCAAAATGTTTCCTTCTTTCATGTCCTTAGAGACTGCTACCAGCTATGGCCCAGATTTAGCATCAGCCGTTCGCCTCATATAACACAATCATGAAAATCTCTCACAAGCATGCACAGCTTTTTGGACTTTAGTTGATTCTAAATGTAGTCAAACTGACAACCAAGATTAGTCATCACAATTGGTTAAAAAGAAAAAAGGAAGCAAACAAAAATAAAACAGTGGGGCAGAAGGTTGTGATGAGGGGTTCAAGACAGATCAAGCCATGGGGCGTGTTTTAACACACTTGGCAAATACCAGGCCAGTAATAGACACTGACAAGAAGTCCACCTGAGGTGTCTTCTGGCTTTCCCATTCATTCATCTTCACACACATAAAAATTTACATTTGTTAAAAGCAGTAGTGTGTTGCTGGGCATGATGTCACCCACACCTGTAACCCTGGCATATAGGAGGCAGAGGGAGAAAGATAGTAACGTGAAGGCTAGCCTATGCCACACAGTAAGAGCCTGCCAAAAATAGCCCAAGTGATCTGAAAGCTGAGCATAGAATGGCCTAAGAATGCACGCTGTAATCCCTCAATCTGGACTGGAAAAAACAATGAGTATAGAGGTCGGGATGTTACTGAAAGTCTTTAATCAGAACTCTAAAATACAAACACTTTATTCCTAAGACCAGAGCAGTGTTCTTATCCCTCTAAGATATCGGAGACTCCCTGGAGATCATCAGAATAACTTCTCAAGCCTGATTAAAAGGCATATCAGTTTCCAGGAATGGGGTTTATTTTTCAATCTCATTTCCTCCTATGAAAACCTTTATTAGAATCTCAATTCTGTGTCTGACCATATAATTTAACAGAATGCTGTTCTTTCATAAGACTGTTTCCATCACAGTGGATTGTTCATCATGAATATAAATATAATCCATAGGCTCCAACAAGGTTTGTTACACTTTGGGGACTATCTTAAAATAAAGTGTATAAATTGGCACTGAAAACTACACTACCACATTACCTGTATCTCGTATTGTACTGAGTAAGTCTTTCATGTACTCAACCCCTTCGACGGAGATAATTAGATAGCACAGGAAAGGCTAGCATTATAAAATCAAAGAATTTAGGACTCGTTGTGGTTGTAACTGCCAATCAGGTTCAGATAACTGTGATGCATGACTGCCACCTACTGGAAAGGAATAAAACTGCAATGTCTTGCCAGCTTCATCCTTGCATCAGGCTTTTTCCTACATCTAATGCTTCACCTAACCGTTAGGTGAGTATAGTTGTGGGTGGTTTTGTAGAGAAACCACGCACGAGTGATTTTCCCTTGACCATTATGTTCTACCTCGTATATGCATTAATTGCAGGGTGTTTTGTAAGTTTGTGGAGCAGCAACTTCTCTTAATTCTCTAATGTATTCATTCCACTGTATTCATTCCCCTTGAAGAACACCTTAATATTCATGTTGAATAAAGAAGAAATGAGAGCCAGAGATATGGTTCAGTAGTTAAAAGCACACACTGATGTTGCAGAGGACCTGAGTTTAGTTCCAAGCAACATTTGTAACTTCAACATCAGGCCTCTGCAAGCAGCCCATATACGTGCATGCACACAATAGCACACATGTGCACGTGCACATGCATGCACACACACATACACAGACATCACCCAAAACAATAAAAATCAAGTAGAAATGAGCAAAGCAATAAATAACATAGTTTTAAGGCAGTGTAACATGTTGACTGATAACCTACATTTTAAGTCTGAAGAGAAATACGCTAAAACTTTCTCAAACTCTATGTTGGCCCATTTGCAAGTTTCTTAATTTTATTTTTGAGACAGGAATCTTGTGTACCCGAGGAAAGCCGCGACCTCACTGTGTAGTCAGGGATGACTTCGAATACTTGATCCTTCTGCCTCCATCTCCCAAGCGCTGGAATTACCACACCTGGTTTTGTTTACTAAGTTCTTTAAGACTTGGTTTGTTTACCGCCAAAAGAGAAAAACCCCACTGTGACTGGAACAATTAAAAGGAAAAATGTTTATAATGTACTTGGCACAGAATAAGTCCATGGTCTTAATGCCACCAAGGAATCTGTTGAGAACTTAATAAAGGCATTAAGAGTGTTAGGTGTGCATGCCAAGAGTTCTTCATTCTGTTTTTCATGTTCTCAATCCCCAATCTACATCTTACTACAAAATCCTACAGCTCCACTGAATGCGGGCTCCAAGCAGGTATGCACTGAACAGAAGTGTTCACACAGCCATGGATCCTTGGGGTTATTAAAGGCTCGGCTGTAATATTCAAATCACTATTTTAAAAATCTCTAACGGCACTCAGAATTACTTGACTAGTTCTGAGCTCTCCCTGGAGTGGTCTGCAGAAGTATTAATTCATATTACAGCAGATATTACATTTTGTTGCCTGCCACGGACCATCTTGTATGCTCAGGGAACTATCTGCTCGTGGGCCTATGCTGGAATGTCAGTCAGACAGCAGGACTGCAGTTAGCATGAGCTTTGCCTGCTGTGGAGCACAGAGTGCAGAGGAAGAATTGGTGTTGTCCCCCAAGTGAGGTAAAAGTACAGAGCCCAAGTTCTCTGCTCCACAGGCTCTGCTCCAGCCGTATTCTATTCTGAGGCTGCTACCTCTGTGGTTCTAAGACATTTCTAATAGAACATAATTGGGTTCTCACAGTATTCTCATTTGCCTTGATTTGAGAGAGACTAGTTCCCAACCGTGGGGGGAGGAGAGCAGGAGCTACATGTGCAAGAATATGCATGTGTATGTGAAGACCCGAAGACGGCCTTGGGTCCTGTCTTGTGAGACAGGGCTTCTCACTGCCCTAGAACTTGCCAAGTAGGCCAGTTTGGTTGGTGATCAGTTCCCAGCAATCCCCCTGTCTCCATTGTCCCAACACAGAATTTCCAAGTCTGACAGCCCACACATCTTTTTTATGTGCATTCTGGAATCACACACAGCCCTTGTGCTCACATGGTAATTACTTCATTAAACCACCACCCCAGGTCCTCATGGACCTTACAAGAGGGAGAAGGACACTTCCCACAGAGTTCTAACAAGCAGTTTCTCCTGACTCTGATTTCAGTGCTAAAACATCCCTTACCTGGCAAGGTCCTAAGATTAATCTCTTGTTTTAACAACTACAGTGAATCAGAGTCAGTCCCTAGGGGCAGATGGGATCACCTTCTTTTGAGTGCCATGGGCTGCAAAGAGGAGGGGAGAAGATTGCTGTGCTTTGAACTTGAACACTGTTCCCAGAAATTTACACAGAAAAGGTTTGATAAGCTGATTGTAATGGGCGGTGCTGGGCACCTTCATTTAGAATTGGGCATGAGGGAGTCCAGAAGGAAGTCTGGGGTCACTGTGAACATACCCTCCAAAAGAGTTGAGAAGTTTATCTTCTTCAGCTTCTAGTTCAAGGTGTGATCACTCACTCTGCCAGTCTCCGCCATAAAGTGTCTCCATTACCAGAAGGCTGAAATCACCGAGTCATCTTCACCCTGAATCTTCACAATCCTGAGTCAAAATAAACCTGGCTTTAAAATAACTTATGTTGGGTTTGTCTGTCCAGTGGCAGAGGCTGACTGACACAGGAACACAATCCAGGTTCTCCTAAGGGGCAAGAGGAGTCTGGGAGCAAGGCAGGTGGCTAAAATTCCTCCCACCCAGCATGCACAGACTTCACCTTCGATTTCAGAAAATCAATGACACCAGTTGAGCTGTTTATGACTTTTTAATGACTTTGTTTTTATCCTCGAAAGCCAGGCATAGTGGCACATTAGATGCCAAGGGAGGCTCTTCTGAAATCATCTGATACAAGAAGCTGAGGCCACTATAGGCAACACAGAGAAACCCTTTGTGAAGAAAAAAAGATGCCGTAAAACTCGTGGGTGTATGTGCGTATGTGTGTGAAGGCGTGAGTGTGTAAAGGATTTATGTGTGCATGTGGAGGCCAAAGGTCAGCTACAGGTGGTGTTCTTCAGGAACCATCCATATTGTTTCTTGAGACAGGGTGCCTTCATGGGCCTAGGACTCATCAGTTCAGTTAGGATGGCCAGTGAGCCCCAGGGGCCCTGCTGTCCCTGCCTCCCAAATACAAGCATGTGCCACAACACCTGGCCTTTTACTTGGACCTTCGTGATTATGTGACAAACAGTTTGGTTTGATGAATTTGATCCATATCCCTAGCCCCTGAAACATGTTTTTAAGAGAATACTTTCTGACAGTCTGCACAGGAAGAATCAATGTGTATTGACCGAAACATTGCATATTTGGATCTGTATTTACAGAGCACCTCTGTGAGTGTTCACTATACTGATCTGAAACAAGGAGCATACACATGTTAAAGCTCTGAGTGGGTGTCTGCGTGTGTGAGTCTCAGTCTCCCCATCTGTGAAGTGTGAGAAGACACGGAAGTCGCATAACCTTTCACAGGGTCTATATTCTGGTCTGTGAACCCACAGCCTTCTACATTACTGTCCTAATTGTTTTGTTTTTGTTTTTTTGTTTTGTTTTTTTGTTTTTTTGGTCTACTTGACATAAGCCAGAGTCATCTAGGAAGAAGGAACCTGACTTGAGAAAATATCTCCAATGGATAAGCTTGTAGGCAAGTCTATGAAGCAATTTCTTGATTAATGATTGGCGTGAGAGGACCCAGCAACTTGGGGCAGTTCCATACCTGGACAGATGATCTGGGCTGTATAAGAGAGCAGACTGAGCAAACCATGTAATTCAAGCCAGTAAACAGTGTTTATCCATGGCCTCTGCTTCGGTTCCCACCTTGAGTTCCTGCCTTGGCTTCCCTTCACGATGGCCTGTAGTAGGGAGGTATAGCCAGATCAACCCTTGTCTTCCCAAGCTGTTTCCTGTCACAGTGGTTATCACAGCAGGACGCAGTCATTCAAGGAAGTATTGGCCTCCTTGCTTCTGGATGACTGTAAGCACAGGCAGAAAGCACACAGTGGTGAGGCAGCTTCCTGCATTCCAGAGTGTTCGCTGAGAAGACAAGGCAGAGAAGAAAAAGAAAGTAGGACAGCACAGGGTTGCTAAGCAACCATGGAATGGAACAGAAGAGGCAGCATCTGGGCAGTGGGAGTTGGTTGGTAAGGGAGAAGGTCAGCTTCAGACTATGTGTAGGACAGCTGTGGCTTCAAAGATAGAACGAACAAGGGGTATTAGAAGTGTTATGGCTCAGAGCTTAATATGTTTACAAAACCGACAGATAAAAGTGATGGGGAAGGATGGACCTTGGGAATAAAAGTGTTAAGTGTGAAAATTTGTGAAGGGACCAGTACATACAATTGTGTGTGTGTGTGTGTGTGTGTGTGTGTGTGTGTGTGTATGAGAGAGAGAGAGAGAGAGAGAGAAACAGAGAGAGAGAGAGAAACAGAGAGAGACAGAGAGAGACAGAGACAGAGAGACAGAGACAGAGTCTCTCAAATACTTAGAAAATAGTCCAGGCTGACCCCAAGGATTTGCTTGTCTCTTATTCCTGGCCTGGTGGGGGTTTCCAAGGGTATGTTGTTGGGGTTCAACCCCAACATAAACTATCTCTCTGACCCAGTGTGGAGGCATGGGAATAATTGAGAGACATCACACAGCAATACCGGAAGGAAGCCTCAGGTTTCTTTCAAATCCTGAAGATCACCCGCATGTATTCTCCAAACATCTTTTATGTCCAAAGGTAAACTGAGGAAGAATTTCATTAGCATTCTGTTTCTGGGGTAGCAGAGCTAAAGTCAGCTCTGCCACTAGCTTGGATTAACATCTCTTCCCAGGTGGTCCCCATAATTACAAAGGAGCAGCACAACATCACAACATGAGCGTATCCTGAGCTCCAGAGACAGCCAGACTGTAAGTGCTTTTAGCACCTCAGCTGCTACTGTGGCTTGAGAGACTGGCTGCCAACAATGCAGAAACATGTGGCCTGTATAATATTGCCCCACAGTATGTCACCAAGCCTGATCTTCCCACTTGGACATTAGGCCGTTTACTGTCTGAGCCATCTCCCTAGCCACATAGACCAAGTTTGACCATGTGGTGGCTACAAATCTGTGGCCCATCCAGTTCCAGCGCTGAGCCTATAATGCTGAATATATTTTTCACAACAATGCTGGAGAGATTAGAGAGATGCCAGCAGTGGTGTCCACATTCTACCCTCAACTTACTTTGTCCGACGTAAAAACGAAGTGATCACTCTGGTTAGTGTCCAGTCCTGCAACCTCCACGACCACAGAACCTTTGACACAGCTGTCTGCTTCTTAGAAGAGACATTCCTCCTCATATCGATGTGCCTGTGAGAGTCTACTCATCTCCAGTGGCCAGCCTGGAAAACCAAAATTGTCTATAACAAACCTGCATCTTCAGTAGAAATGGAAATGGCTTTCCGCTTCCATCAACCCGGCCTTCCTTGGTTAGAGACGGATGTGTGGCTCCACAGCTTAGATCATCTACTTATTAAACAGAACCATCACAGGATGATGTTGGTGTTTCTTATCAACCCCTGAGCTTGATGGTGGGCACATTAGAGAAAGAACGCAGAGGCAGTTTTCGCCTTCTAACTTAAATTAGATCAAAGGGCTTTATTGGAAAGTAGCGTAATCCCTGACCTGGGCTATATGCAATTCTGTATTTGATTTCACTGAAGAGAAGACAGAAAGGAGGAACGAGGGAGAGAGATGGGGGAGAGGGAAGGAGAGAGGAGTGAGAGAGGAAATGTATGAAAGAACACTGACAAGGTAACAGTAGACCACCGAAGGGCTTAGAAGGCAGATAGGCCTGGCTACCTCCTACCCTACCTTGATTGCTTATGGAACTCGACCTCCTACAAGCCAGCATTTCCTGATAGCTCACCAATCAGCCTTTCTCTGAAGTTCTTTCTATAGTCTCTGTGGCTGAGACGTGGCTTCCTCAGTGAGACAGAAACGTGAAGCACACACACACACACACACACACTACCTCAGCTCTTCAGCATTGCTCACTCAGGAACAAAATGCTCTCACTACTGCTGATCGCTGAACACTCCCCAGAAGCTGCGGACTAGGACAGCTGAACCAGCCACCATTTCCTCCTCTACAAATGGAAAATATGCCTTTGACCTGCATTTAAAAACTGACATCTGGTGGCTAGGGTGGTAATTAGACATCATTTAAAAGTTATTCTGCCTTGTTAACTGTGTTGCACTGTGATCAAATTAAGGGATAATTTAGAGGAACTAAGGCATATTGATTGTATAATGCATAATGTGTATAATTAATAGCTACCCCTAAAAGCACTATGTGAGGGATGGGAAGGATTCACATTAGACAAAAGTCAGGGACTGGAGGGTACTTTTTCCCACAGTGATTTTGTTCACAACACATACAAAGGGAAGCTTTCAGATTCCAGGACACAACTTGGCAACACTGTTACATCACTTAAGAAGGGCAGAAGGGAGCTAGGTGTCAATGGTGTCTTAGCTGGTGTCCCTGCCACTGTGACAAATGGCCCTGACAAAAGCAACCGAAGATGCAGTCCATGGTGGTGGGGAGTCAGGCAACTGGAATGGGAATGGCTGGTCATGTGGTATCTGCAGTCTGCAGGAGACAGAGCAACGAGTGCTTGGTTGTTTGCGCTCAACTCACTTTCTCCACTTTATGATGCAGGAGAATTGTCTGTATTCTGTCAATCATATTTTAATAAAACGCTGATTGGCCAGGCAGGCAGTATAGGCGGGGAAAGCAGACAGAAAGTAGAGGTGATGCAATGAGAACAAGAGAATTCTGGGAAGCAGAGAGGTTCCTCTACCACTCCTGTGCAGACCACCAAAGAGGCAGCATGTAACTTGCCCAGCTGAGAAAGGTACGGAGCCATTGTGGCTAAGGTAGATAAGGATAATGGAGTAACATAAGTTATAAGAACTAATAAGAAGCCTGACCTAATGGGCCAATCAGTTTATAACTTATAGAGATCTCTGTGTGGTTGATTTTTCTTTGGGCTTGCCGGTTGTGGGGTACTGGGTGGGACAGATACCCCAACAAGCCGGTCCCCTCATACTACAACTTTATATGGTTCAGAATCCCCTACTCAGGGAATGGCCCTGCCTGCAACTAAAATGGATCTTCTTATGCCCATGACTGTAATAAAAAAAACATCCCCTGAAGGCATATCCAGAGGCCACAAATACCCCCACAAGCATGACCAAAGGCACAGTTCCCACACTGGCATCCTGGGGTCCATTTCCCAGGTGATTTTAGAGCCTGTCAAAGTGACAAGACCAATCATTACAAGTGGGAAAATTCTCCCTCTGGGTGCCCAGGGTGTCGTCTTTCCTGGGTAGGACCCTCAGTGGCTGGCTTGATACTCACAGTGTTGCTCACCAGTTTTTGAACTACATGGGGGCTTGTCCCAGCCAGTTAGTCTACCATGAAATGCACTGGAACTAGCAAAGTTTATCTTGCAATGGAAAGAATAAAACAAGAAGTGCCAGACAGTGGTGGCACACGGCTTTAATCCCAGCAATGGGGAGGCAGAGGCAGGCGGATCTCTGTGAGTTCAAGGCTAGCCAACAACTCTGTACTTCAAGGCTACAGAGCGAGTTTATGTGAATGATGTGCTCCTTTTGTTTGATTATGTAAAAATATGCTGCTGTTCTAACTTGCTGTCTAAGGTACCTGATTGGTCTAATAAAAAGCTGAATGGCCGATAGCAAAGTAGGAGGCATAAGCAGGACGTCCAGGCAGTGAGAGCAAGTAGGAGAAAGAATTTAGGCTGGGGCAAGACAGAAAAAGAGATGCCAGGAAAATGCCCAGGGCCAGACAGACACACAGAGGAAGCAGAAAAGTAGGACATACAGAATGAAAGACAAAAGGCCTCTAGGCAAAATGTGGAAGAACAGAAACAGGTTAAATTAAGTTAAACAAGCTAGCATGACAAACCTAAACTAAGGCCAAACATGAATAATTAATAATAAGTCACAATGTCTTTAATTGGGAGCTGGTTAGTGGCCTCCCCAAAAATTCCAGCTACCCTCCACTGTTTAAAGGCACCCCAGGTCCCTCAAAATATGTGTGCTGACAAACACTAACATAATTTATTATTAATTAGGATTGTGGCCCCAATTCTGTTCTCATACCCTGTCTCTAGGCTAGACCTTTCCTAACACAAAGCACCTCTTAATCTGGCACTTAAGTAAGTAGAAGGTCTTATTCTATGGTATCAGTCTGAAATCAGGATTTCAGAGAAACCAATGGTATGAGCACAGAAGGATCTTTAAGAAGCAAAGGAAGCAGAGATCGTCAGCCAAGAAAAACAGTGAGTCAGAGAAGACAGTCCTTGCCCATCTGCATACTGGAGGAAATGAAACTTGGCTGGATGCTGAGGAAAGTACAGCTTGGCTGTACACTGGGGGAAGTGTAGCCTGACTGTATACTGGAGGAGGTGTAGCCTCGCTGTACACTGGGGGAAGTGTAGCCTAGCTGTACACTGGGGGAAGTGTAGCCTCGCTGTACACTGGGGGAAGTGTAGCCTGATTGTACACTGCAGGAAGTACAGTCTAGCTGTACACTGCAGGAAGTGTAGTTTGGTTGTACACTGCAGGAAGTGTAGTCTAGCTGTACACTGCAGGAAGTGTAGTCTAGCTGTACACTACAGGAAGTGTAGTCTAGCTGTACACTGCAGGAAGTGTAGTCTAGCTGTACACTGCAGGAAGTGTAGTCTAGCTGTACACTGCAGGAAGTGTAGTCTAGCTGTACACTGCAGGAAGTGTAGTCTAGCTGTACACTGCAGGAAGTGTAGTCTAGCTGTACACTGCAGGAAGTATACCATCAAAATTAATAAAGATTTTATTTGAACAAGAGACACCTCTTAACTAGAAGAGATTATAGTTCATCAAGCAGCATGGTCATTTAATCTAAACTAATGTATAAAACTAGCAAATGCTTTTCATTCAATCACTTATAACTTGCCAAAAGAGAATCATCTCAAAGTTAGGGTTGGGGAAGGGTTTTGTAACATGAGGGGGCCTGCTTGTTGGGGTTTATGTCCTGCCTAGTTTCCCACAGCCAGCAAACCCCAAAGAAAATCACACAGAGATCTCCATAAGTTATTAAACTGATTGGCCCATTCGCTCAGGCTACTTATTAGCTCTTATAGCTTATATTAACCCATTATTCTTATCTACGTTAGCCACATGGCTCGGTACCTTTCTCAGCGAGACAACTCACATCTTGCTTCTTTGGTGATCTGGGCAGAACTGCGGAGGGAGCTTCCTGTTTCCCAAAATACTCCTGTTCTCATTGACCCGCCTCTACTTCCTGTCTGGTTGACCCACCTATACTTCCTGCCTGGTCAATCAGCGTTTATTTAAAACATGATTGACAGAATACAGACAATTCTCCCACACCAGGATTTTGTTTCTGTCATTTCAGGAGAATAAAGGTATCTAACTAAGGAATCTGAAGACCACTGGACAAATGAATCATCTGAAGAAAAGGGACAAATTGTCCAGAAAAGAAAAAAAAATGTCTCAAGAAAAAGAGTAAATTGGCCTATTTGTATATCACATTTCCAACAGGATAAAATTTCATAAATCTTCCCAGATGTTTGTTTCTGCTGTTCTCTATAGAAAAATAATGCAAATAGTCTCTTTGTAGTCCCAGTCGAATTAAAGATTCAAGCTGGCTTTGGAGTTGTAGTGTGGCTCTCTCCCTCTCTAAACCCAAGCATGTTTATTAAAGTAAAATCCAAAATCTCTGTCTCCTGTCAGAGGAGCCACCTGATATGGGACAGAGGAAAAGCAAATGTTTAAGGCTATTTTATTGCCACTATTATCATAATCTTTTGGTTTTATATCGACTCTTCAACAGCTTCTTTAAGGTATAAATATTATCTCAAAATTTATAATAATAATATATATATATAGTAAACTTTTGTCATGATATTAATGAGTACTGAGTAAATCTAGCAAAAGGTTTCATGAGTACTAATTCTAGAAAAATGTTTCATCTACCTTCCTGTACATAATTTCATGTTTGAGTTTCTATCGGTGTTCTGCACTGAACCTTGAGCAAGCCTAGTAGCAACATTCAAAGTCTCCAGAATGAGAATGGGGCCCCACAATGACATGACTGTGATAACACCACTAAGCTGAAAAACACCACTTAAAGACTGACTTTGGATTACAAACTGCTCAGTACAATTTTGAGGTGGTTAGCTGAGATGATCCAGCCTAACAGACTACTCTAGCCAGTAAACAAGTCCATCTTATTGCTGCCCCCACCCTCCCATCGCCATCTAATCTTAAACAAACTGTACAGGCTACTTAGCTGAGACTATCTTGAATTCATGTTCCTCTTCCACCCCCACCTCCCAAGTACTGAGAGGACAGGCCTATGCCACTATACCCAGTTTGTTTTGTTTTCCCCCTGCTGGAGTAGACTTGGCTTCAGGCAGGCTAAGCAAACACTCTACCAGGTTACATCCCCAGTCCACGTTTCATATTACAAAGAGACTGGACAACAAATGATACAGCTACTTCTCCCAGGATTTGACAATAAACCAAAATATTTCTTTTCAGGATGCCTTAAAGATACCACCACCCCCAGACAGCTGGAAGTTAATTTCAAAATTAACATTCCCAAGAGGTGGGATGGGTAGTTTCTGATCATTCAGGGGGTTATGGATATTTGTCACTGTTTAGGGGGTTTGGTTACAAACTGTTATTGGTTACAGTCAGGAGGAAAGTTGAATAGAGGAGATTAGATTGAGAGTTTTTGTCTTAAAAAGGAAAAAAGAGGATATTGAAAGTATAGGGTAAAAGGATAAAGTATTGATTCTACTCTAAAAAGAAAAAAAGGAAGGATATAGATATGATAAGATAAAAAGGTAGGTGATTGAATCTACTTTTAAAAAGCAACTACTAGTTTTAAACATTTTATATTGGATAGGACTTTTGTATATTGTATACTAATTGTCTATATTGATACAAATTTGAGATTAATTTTGTTAAAATGTACTGTATATACCTTTCTAATCTTGTTCAAGGTATTGCACTTATACATCTCATTTAACAATATAATGAAAATTTCTAGTTCTTGAAAGTTATTATTACCAACTGTTTAGGTTAATAAGGAAATGCAGGTTAATAATTAGTTATCTATTACAATTTAACTTGTAGTCATCTTAAGGTGTGTTTTCAAGGTCAAACAGAGATATATTTTAGATAGACAAGTCATCTTGAAACACTTCATAAATCTACACAATATGGCACTTAAGATGTTTTAATAACATAGATTTTTATGACAATGAGACATGTCTGCTCCTGGCAGCATGAATCTAATTTAGAGAAGATGATGGGCATCAAAGAAACTCCACATGGAGTCTGCTTTCTTTGTGGCAAAAGTAAATCACTGGGCAAGAAAATGCCCTTGCCTCGACTACTGACAGTGTGCTGTCCTAATTGGGCAAGCAGGACATAAAGGAAAGTGACTGTCAAACATTGTTGAGATAAAAAGGAACAGTCTTTCAAAAATCCTGCTTCAGAGAAAAGTCTGTCAAATATTCTAGACCTTTATGCTGAAGATGGATGTCCTAACATTGTAGAGGAACTTTGTGTTATTCTTTCCTAAAGATATGGTGGTGGGGGCCTGGTCCCACAAGGGGAGGTGGTCCCATGAGGGGTAGAGAGAGAGAAGCAGCAGCCACCTCTTCAGAAGAGGGACAAAAAGAGAGAGAGCACAGGATGAAGGAGGTGGAATATTTGCTTGCCTTGGCAAAAAGAGGGGTTGGGAGCAGACAAGGCTTTTCTCTTAAAGGGATGGGCTACCCAGGTGACAGGCCAGACAAGCAGATCATAACATTCCCAACTCTTTCTTATAATAAAAAGGTGGAAATTTAAGCACAACAAGTTAAAAAAAATTGGGATGGCAGGTTCTCAAGACTGCTTCCTGCTTTTGTGAGCATTGTCTGGGGAGGCAGGGGGAACCTGAGAAATGTGGGTGCTGGTCACATCCTGGGGTAACTGGTCACTTTACTTCTGTCCAGAGTTTGTGATGTCTCTTGGACCTGGCAAGTTGTTGGCAGAACAGAGGACAAAGTTAAGTTTAGGAAGAAAAAAACTTTTAGCACCAGGAATTAAGACCTGCTTAAGGTGGAACCTTCAATTTGGCTTCCTGAAAATCACAAAAATTTTGAGTTTGTTAAAATATAAATTTTAGACATTTATGTTAGAATGACTGTGGTATATATTTTTGTACAATTTTTAAGGCTATGAAAGGTAGCGTAAGAGAGATTTGATAACTTATATTTGTTCTCACACCTTTATAACTTGCAGGTACATGCCTTAATAACTTGTATTTGTATCTTACTAAAATTCATTTGGTGAGGCTGTCCTTTTAAACTGACGAAACCTCTCAACTGTCAGACTGTATCAGAGATCTTGGAGGAGGATACATTTTTACTTCAGTTATTGATTAAAAATCAACAGAGAACTTACTCAGTTGTCTACCTAGAGCCACTCCTCAGGGTCCTCCCTAATCGGTGAGGGTCATATTTGCCTTTTGCTGTTTAACACAGGGCCTGTCAGGTTTTAGAAGATTCTGTATGTTAGAAAATCTGTAGGAAGACAAGTCTTCCTTGACCTGAGCAGCTAGGCTGTTGATTCCCGTGATTCTGTCCACGTCTGGAGATCCTCAGTTTAGATGAAGGCAGTTTGCCCAGTGGTCAGCACTTGAGACCTGTTTATCAGGTATAGATAAGTTATAATTACAGCATAGAATCTGCCTGGAGAGCTAGGTCCAACCTTGACTGTACTGGCTCTCAACTTGACATGTAATATTTATACTTGTAAAAGAGAAGGAAAAACTGTTTGCAATAGAAGCTTAATGGTAGAACTGAAAATAGTGGAGAACAGCTTAATATATGTTAAAGTAGGGTTACACATACAGTATTTTTGTAAGTGACTTAAAAGTACCAACTTAAAATATGAGACTGATTGCTTTCTTAGTCTGGAATGAGATATAATGAACTTAAAACACTTAACAGTAAATATGCATACATTTACACACAGTTGAATTTAAGTTCCATATAAAGTTAAATGAAGAGAAGAAGCTGCCTAGGGGTTGGGACCTCACGTGCAGAGTCCACTGCCGGTGCTCTTTGGCTGGGGTAGAACCTCTGGATCCTCCCTTTGTTGAAATCAAAGAAAATGGTGGCAACCATGGTTGTCCACGTGGTGTGACTATTTAAATTTAGCTGTCCTCTGGAAGAAGTTAGAAATATAAGCCAGTTTTCCACGGGTGAGAGAGAAAAATATCTGACGGTCTCCAGGCCCCAAAAACGAATGGACCACTCAGTGAGTGCAGTGCTAGGGAGAACCCAAGAAAGAGCAGCCACCCGTGAGAGGCACTAGGCCAAAAAGGGAACGGTCTTACCAGCTGTCCCAGTGGACAGACAGAAAGTTGGGGAGTGGGCTGGTAGAAGGTCCAGGTTTAGAATTTTTGCCCACAGTGCAGCAGTGGTAGAAACAGGGCTCCGTGAATGGAAGAGAGACAGATTCCACCACTGCGGTGGGAGGCAGCAGTGCGCGGGAGGGGGGGGGCAGTGGGACAGAATGCCCATTACTCAGCACCATGAGCTGTGGTGCTGCCGAGTCACCACACCACCAGCCATGGTGGGGAGAGAAGGCTGAAATTGGAAACAGCTGCCTCACAGATCTGACTAATCTTGCTGGTTTCTGCAGGACCAGCAAAAGTAGTGGCAGAGATAGAATAGAAGGAATTGGAGAGAGAAAAAGAATATTCACAGGCAGGTGGGAAGGGGCTGCCCAGTGAAAGGAAAAGCAAATGGACATGAGATGCTAGCACCAGGACACTCTAACAGTCCTGTTTGCTGGTAGAAATTACAAAGGAGCTGATAGTTTTTGAAGGTTTGTTTCTCATAGCTGGTAACATGAGAAAAGCAAAAGTGGTGCAAACCCCGGGTCAACTTGCTGAACGTCTCCCAGCTAGTGAGGTTGAAAATAAAGCCAAGCTGATTCCCAGTCCATTGGCTCAGGAACCAGAGGTTAGGGACTGCTCCAAACAGCCCAGACAGTGAGAACCACTTAGGAGAGGTTCAAAAAGAAAAAGGAAAAAGTCCAAACAACACGAGGACCAATCCAAGTGGTCTGCTCATGTTTTTAGCTATGGAAAGCAATCTAAGTCACAGAACCAATGCCATTTTTTTTTTTAAAAGATATGGTAGTGGGGAACCGGTCCCATAAAAGGCAGTGGTTCCACGAGGGGTAGTCAGTCCCATGAGGGGCCATGGCAGTTAACCTGAGGCTTTGGCAGAGCCCCGGTGGGTGAGAGACAAACAGGTATGCCATGCAGAGAGAATTTGGATATAGTGAGTTAGGGAAGGGAAGAGAAGGGAAGGGAAGGGGAAGGGAGGGGAGGGGAGGGGAGGGGAGGGGAGGGGAGGGGAGGGGGAGGGGAGAGGAGAGGGGAAGGGGGAGGGGAGAGAAAAGGGGAAGGGGGAGGGAAGGGGAAGCGGAGAAGGAGGAGAGGGAGAGAGAGAGATGGGAGAGAATGGGGGGGGAAGAGAAGTAGCTACCTCTTCAGAAGAGCAAAGAAAAGAGATTGAGCACTGGCTGAAGGAGGTAGGATATCTCAAAAGAAGAGGGGGTTGGAAGTGGGCAGGGCTTATCTCTTAAAGGGACAGGGTACTGATATGAGAGGCCAGACCAACAGATCATAACACTTTGGGTGATTATCCAGGTAGCCATCTGTTTCTGTCATTTCTCACATATTTTAGAAGTTGCTTGCTTGCACTTCACTTCCTGATTACTCAGTTAATATTATTTCCTTCTTGGGTCTCTGAGTTAATTGAAGAGTAGATAGTATAATTTTCCTTGTTTACAAGACTCAGAAAAGAAATTCACTACAGAGGTGTAAAGTGTATAAAGTTGAGAGACATCAAAAAGTATTTTGGATGGTAATGTAAGTTATAATAGAAAGTAAATTAGGTATAAGAATTTAGACTCATCAAGTAGGATAGATAAAGGAATATTTTCTCTGAATTTTTCAATTGCAAATGGACTACTGCCTGAATATATCGCTTATAATTATTGTTCTTATTGTATATAATTTTCTTACATTAGTTATGGTCTTTTTATTTTAGACAAAAGGGGAAATATTGTGATATTTTATTTATTTTTTAATAAATAAACTTTGTCTGAAGATCAAAATGCAGAGCTAAGCCCTAAAGGACAAGAAGTGGACACACACCTTTAATTCCAGGTTTAGGGCCACCCTGGGCTACACAATATTGAATCTGTCTAAAAAGAGAAATAGAACTCACACAAAGGTGCTCTCAGCAATCGGGAGTCACAGGTCTTTAATCCCAGCAGTAAGGAGGTGGAGACAGGAGTGATTTGGCTGAGTAGAGAGAGGTACATAAGGCAGGGAGAGACAAAAGATCATTGCAGTCTGAGGTTTGATGGACAGCACTGCAGTCTACATTCACTCTGAGAACAGGATGCCCTTTGTCTGAGCCTTGGTAGAGGTAAGAACTCTCTAGTTGCTTGGCTGTTTTGCTTTTCTGATCTTAATCTTAAACTCCAATATCTGTCTCTGGGTTTTTATTACTAGTGTTAGAGTACCATGTTCAATAAGAAAAAAGCATCGGGAAATTACAGGCGAAGTCACCTTCAATATATGGAGTTAGTAGAGGAAGTAGAAATAGTGAGGGCTCTAGGAGGATTGCTCACCAGGTAAAATTTTTGAATCCACATTTAAAAACCAGGTGTGATGACACCTACCTGTGATCCCAGCACTGGGGAGGGGGAGACATGTGAAAACATAGTGCTCACTGGCCAGCCTGCCCACATTGGTCAGCTCCAAGTCCAATGAAAGACCCTATCTCAGAAAACAAGGAAGAAAGAGATGGAGGAAGACCTATGGCCTACACAGACATGTACCCAGAAATACATGCACATACACACACACACACACACACACACACACACACACACACACACACACAAATAACACACACAATACAGTATCTAAAGTATTTGTCCTGACAGCACAAAGACCAGTTTGATCCCCAAAATCTTCATAGAAAAAAAAAAAACAACATAATGGCACACACTTAAAACTGAAACAATGGGAGACAGACAAAAGTAGGTAGGAAGATCTCTGGACTCACTGGCCAGCCAGCTTACCTAAATCAGTAAGTTCCAGACCAGTAGTATATGTCAACTGAGGAACAACACTTGGGTTGACCTCTGGTCTGTACATTCACATACACATACCACTTATCCACACACAAATAGACATGCATACATATATTTGTTTGTTTGTTTGTTTGTTTTAAAAAATAAAAATTGCTAGGGCCAGCAAGATGGCTCAGCAGGTAAAATTGCTGCCACCAAGCCTAATGATGAGTTCCACCCCTGGAGCTGAACATGGTTCAAGAAGAGAACTGAGTTCTTCAAACTCTGCTCTGACTTCTACATGTGCACCATAGAGAAATGCCCCACAGACACACAGATAAATAAATGCAAAAATTAATGATAATAAAATTAAAATAAATAAGAAATACTCCAGAGTCTCAGCCCAGTTCTGTAAAATCTATCAGATGTGCAGTAAAGGAAAAAAATCAACATCAAGGAACAGAGGGAAGGACATAGTTTTCTTCTAACATCTGATGGGGACTAATGGCTAATCAATCCCACACCAGTTATGTTTTAAAGGGGCATTTATTTTGGGGGGTAAACTTACATGCACATAAACCATCAGGAAAGGAGCCTAGTCACTGGAGAAGGAGCCAGAGGCTTGTCGCTCTTCTTTTAAAGAGAAATACGCCACGCCCCAGCTATTGGCTGACAGAGAGGAAGGCCCTCCTGCAGCACTGTGGGCTCGTGCTTCAGCGACTATTGACTGAAGCAGCAGAAGGTACTCCCATAGCACCTCCCCCTTTTGTTTAAGTAAGAGAGTTCTAAGCCTACTACGAAATTATATACAGTAAGTACAAAACTACAAAATTATATACAATAAGTACAAATATTCTAACTAGCTAAAGTCTTGTATAATAAATAACTTGGCCAAGTCATGAGAGGAAAGTAGCTACATTTATCTAGTCTTCAACCCCATAGAAGATCCGAGAAGGGAAATAATGTTACCTGAGTAATTAGGAAGTGCAGTCAAAGAACTTCCAAAACATGCAACAAATCACAGAGACAACTGGCTACCTGGGCAATCACCAAAGACCTGTTTGCAGCGTTGAAGTAACCAACTGTGACTAAGGCCTAGAATAACTGACAGATTATTTTTAACAGGCAAGAGATTATTCAAAACCATCTTACCCTGTCTTGGCAAGATTTAACAGTTCTGTTTATCCATTTCTGGATTTTATCCATTTCCGGATTTTAACAGGCAAGAAATTTTTCAAAACCATCTTACCCTGTCTTGGTAAGATTTGACAGTTCTGTTTATCCATTTCCAGATACCGTGTATTTGTCAGTAGTTGAGGTATGGGCAGTTCCCTGCCCAGATGCCAGTTTTGTCAAGAAGACAAGCTCCAAGTGGAGTGTCTTTGGTGCTCAACAATCTCTCAGGAATAGGTCGGTGTTGCTAGGAGTGATTGTGTCTCACTACACAGAACTCTAAGATTAAATTAAATGCCATTTTCTACAGCTCTTCGAAGAGGTTGAAGACTATTTATATATAATCTCT
The DNA here is from genome assembly GCF_982192425.1 of Myodes glareolus. Taxonomy (NCBI): domain Eukaryota; kingdom Metazoa; phylum Chordata; class Mammalia; order Rodentia; family Cricetidae; genus Myodes; species Myodes glareolus. The sequence continues at coordinate 60,671,611 of NC_142045.1, forward strand.
ATGTATATATAAATATGTATATTCTAAAGAACCTGATTAGTCTAACCATAAATATGACAGACATAGATGACTATTGATCTACAATTCTTAACATGTATCTAACTTAAAGACTAAGAGAATAAACAACTGTGCAATAAATGAGGACAATGACCTCCAAATGTAAACAATAAATATCAATACATAAACAATATATGAGTATCTTAATCAGAGGTAGAAATGTACACTACAATATGGTATACATATATCAATACAATATATATCAATACATAAAAATGTTTTAAACAGGTAGAAGCATGCATACATACAATATTCAATATAATTTAACTTTGTATCCATATACAAAAATCTATGCCAATGTAATTATCTATAAACAATAACTCACAAATACCATTATTATCTATCCAATTTTCCCTCTTTTTTTTCAAAAAGATCCCTGAGCTTATAAAATTCCTTTCCCAACTTTCAACCGTATACTATTTATAATCAATCCCTAAATATTGTTCCTTAACCTGAGGACAAACTTTTCTGAGAGAGGGGACATCGTCCTCTAGAATTACTTCCAGCTGTCATGGGGGTGAGGTTCTTTCTGGAGGATCCTGTGAAAGTAAAATGATGGTTAAATTTCAAGATAAATGTCTTTAAAAATTGCAAACAGTCTCTGAGTATTTTGTGGAGGTCTGTGCAAAATGTTGTACAAGATGTGCACCATTTCAGCTAACCAAGTTGGAAACATCTGTGCATCTGATACCCGAAACAGGACTTGTAGTAGCACTATCAGTATCATGACATTATATCAACTGAGTGGAGTTGTTGTTATGGGGGTCCCATCTTCTTCCTGGAAACTTCAAATGTCAGTGCAAAAAAAACTCATTGTTCATTGTGGAAAACTTAAACATTAATTATATAGACATATACAAACATATATTCAATGAAAGGTATGATAGACATATTCAATGAAAAGTATGATAGATATGAAGAAAAGCAAAGATGTTTTCTAAACTCATATTTCTTTCTGTCTCATATCATGACTCTTGACACAAGTCAGAAACTCCAGAAACTCTGGGTTTTTCTCCTAACAACAGGCTTGGAATTAGAGAGGTACCGAGCCAAGAGTCCAACTTCAAAACCAGCTCTATAAATTCAGAAATATGATTTAGTATATTCCAGAGCTTCATACTCACAGAACCTATTCAGTTTTCTTGATAATCCATATTGGGTAGTTATTTTTCCATCTGTCAGTATTCAAACATCCAGGGTCCTTTGAATTTTTCAAAGACGAGTGTTTTCCTGCAGAGATAAGAACAGAACCCTGCCCCCATTCTATGTTTTTCTTACCACCTGTATGGTTATCATCATTGTAGATGCTGTCATTTCTCCTTTCTAAGAGGTTTCTTCTCTTCAAATCTAATCTTTATTAATTTTGATGGTATCCACAATTTTTCTTCTCCTGTGGAAACAAGAGCAAAACCCCTTCCCCAATGTAGCACATCTCCTGGCTTCCATTGAGAGGTCAGCACATCCTTGATATAAACCGGTTGATTTAGTTCAGCAGACTTTTCCATTATCCAATGTCTTTCTGCTGCTGCTGTTCCTTTCTCATTAGTGTTAAGAAAATTCAAGGTTAATAAGGCATCATGTAATCTATTTCTGGGGGCATTTTCCACCCCTTTCTGTTTATTTAACATAGTCTTTATAGTTCGATTTGATCTTTCTATGACTGCTTGACCTGTAGGATTATATGGTATACCTGTAACATGCTTAAATTATAATAAGCAAAAAACTGTTTCATTTTCCTAGAGACATAAGCTGGACCATTATCTATTTTTATTTGTGCAGGTATACCCATAATGGCCATATCTTCTAATAAATGTGTGATTACTGAGTCAGTTTTTTCTGAGCTTAAAGCAGTTGCCCACTGAAAGCCTGAATAAGTGTCAATGGTGTGATGTACATATTTTAATTTTCCAAATTCTGCAAAGTGGAAGACATCCATCTGCCAGATTTCATTCCTTTGAGTACCCTTCGGGTTAGTCCCTGCAGGTAGTGGTGTTTGGTTATAGAAAGAGCAAGTAGGGCATCTCTTTACAATCTCCTTAGCTTGTTGCCAGGTAATGGAAAACTCTTTCTTTAAACCTTCGCTATTGACATGATGTTTTTTATGATATTCTGAGGCCTGCAACACGCTTCCAACCAATAATTGATCAATTTCTGCATTACCTTGTGCTAGAGGACCTGGCAGACCTGTATGGGACCAGATGTGTGTTATGTACATCAGGCAAAGCCTATTCCTGATTATGTCTTGTACCTGGATAAACAATGAAGTCAACTCTGTATCATCTGGTATAAACTCAGCAGTTTCAATATGCAAGATAACTTTTTCTGCATATTGAGAATCTGTAACAATATTAAGAGGTTCTTTAAAATCCCTTAGCACCATAAGAATGACATATAATTCTGCCTTCTAGACAGACTTATAAGGGCTTTGTTCCACCTTACTCAATTCATCTGATTTGTAACCAACCTTCCCTGATTTATTAGCATCAGTATAAAATGTACGGGCTCCAGTTATTGGAGCATCACATACAATTCGAGGAAGAATCCAAGAAGTTCTCTTTATAAGGTTAAGTCTACCGCTTTTTGGATAGTTGCTATTAATTTCTCCCAAAACATTAGCACAAGCCCTTTGCCATGGTTCATTGTCTTGCCATAACTTTTTTATTGCATCAGTAGTGAAAGGTACTATAATTTCTGCTGGGTCTATACCTGCTAGTTGATGAAGTCTCAGTTTACTTTTTATAATTAATTCAGAGACCTTTTCTACATAAGTTTTCAATTTTTTACTTGGTTTGTGTGGCAAAAAGATCCATTCTAAAACAATATCTTCCCTCTGCATTTAAATTCCCGTAGGAGAAATTCTGGAAGGCAATATGACTAGAATGCAACTAAGATTTGGATCCACACTATCTACATGTGCCTCCTGTAATTTTTCCTCAACCATGGTCAGTTCCTTTTCTGCTTCAGCTGTTAATTCTCTGGGACTATTCAAATCTTTGTCACCATCTAAGGTTTTGTTTAAATGAATTATTAGATCAGGTGTTATCCCAACAGCTGGTCATAGACTGGAAATGTCTCCTAAAAATCTCTGAAAATCATTAAGAGTCCGTAATTGGTCTCTTCTAATTTGTGCCTTTTGTGTCCTAATTTTCTGTAAACCTATTCTGTAACTTTGGTAATTAACAGAATCTCCTCTTTGAATCTTTTCAGGAGAAATTTGTAATTCCCATTTAGGCAAAATTATCTTTACTTCCTCAAACATTCTTTCTAAAGTATCTATGTTTGAATTGGATAGTAAAATGTCATACATGTAATGGTATATTATAGATATAGGGAATTGCTTACGTATTATTTCCAATGGCTGACTTACAAAGTATTGACACAGGCTGGGGCTATTGAGCATTCCCTGTGGGAGGATAGTCCACTGGTATCTCCTAGTAGGCTGGGAGTTATTATAAGTAGGCATTGTGAAGGCAAATTTTTCTCTATCCTTTTCTTGTAATGGTATGGTAAAGAAGCAATCCTTCAAGTCAATAACTATAAGAGGCCATCCTTTGGGTAACAGAGAAGGCAGAGGAAGTCCAGATTTTAGAGGGCCCATAGGTTGAATTACCTTGTTGACAGACCTTAGATCTGTCACCATTCTCCATTTGCCAGATTTCTTTTTTACAACAAACACAGGAGAATTCCAAGGGCTAGTGGACTCCTCAATATGTTGAGCATCTAATTGCTCCTGTACCAATTGTTCTAAAGCCTGCAATTTATCTTCAGCTAAAGGCCACTGTTTAACCCATATTGGCTTTTCAGTTAGCCATTTTAAAGGTAGGGTTGTAGGTACCTCTAAAGGTTTGTTAGTTGTTTTATGTTCTTGTACAGCCTGAATGGCTGGTGACCTTTGTGCATAGTACTTTATTACATCCTTCCCAGAATCATGACTTCCTGAGACTGCAGGAATGTTAATCTGGGTATTCCATTGTTGTAGCAGGTCATGGCCCCATAAATTTATTGCAATATCATCTACATATGACCTTAACTTTTTTCTTTGACACTCTGGTCCAATACAGTGAACCCATCTCGTGCTTTGTTTAACTCGAGATATGGTTCCAATTCCTGGTAATTGAACATCTGCCTCTTGAAGAGGCCAATTTGGATGCCAAGATTCTGGAGTGATGATACTCACATATGCTCCTGGGTCTTTCAAGCCAACAATCACAATTCCATTTATATGTACTCTTAGCTTTGGTCTCTGATCATTTATAGAAGTTTGCCAAAATACACGTTTCTTATTTCCTAATTGAATTTCTGACTTATCCTCCAAATTTACATCATTTAGAACCTTATGATCTTGTACATAAGCTTCTAGAGTTTTTAATTTTCCTGGTGTGACATGTCCTCCATGGTTACTGGGAATGACTGGGCCACTTTTGGCTTGGGTACCTCCGAGAGGCCCCTCAGGGAGTTTCCCGATGGTATCGGGTTGCCTTGTCTGTCTGTTGTTGATCTGCATTCATTCGTCCAATGTCTTCCTTTACCACACTTCCTACATATACCTGAAACCTGAGGTTTCCTATTCCTGCCATTCCCAGATGAAGTGTTATTCCTAGAAATACCTTGCCTGCAATCCCTTTTTAGATGTCCAAATTTACCACAATTAAAACATTTGGCAGGTTGATGTCCCCTCATCGCTTTAGAAATCACTTCTCCTACCCAAGATTCATCATCATAATTAAAGGTCTGAAAATTGATGGTATGCTGGATCCATTCATCCACAGGTGCTGATCTAGACCTTAAAGGCCCGATTATCTTTTTGTAGTCTAAGTTTGCATTTTCAAAAGCCAGTGATTCAAGAATTAGTCGTCTAGCTTCTGGGTCTGTTATTCCTGTGTTCAGAGCCTTAATTAATCTTTGCAAAAAGTCAGTATAGGGTTCTGCCTGTCCCTGCCTAACCATAGTATATGACTCTACCTTTCTTCCTGGCTCTGGTAATCTACCCCAGGCATTTATAGCTGCCTTGTGGCATAGAGACAATACTTCATCATCATAAAGAGCTTGGACCTGTGGATCAGCATAAGCTCCTACACCAAGAATTTGATTCTGTGAAACCTCTACACCTTTTGCTCTTCCTTGCTATTCCATATGTTTGGATTCTTCCTTGAAATAAACTCCAAACATCAAGGAAGGTCCATCTTCGAGGACCACTGAAGCTAACTGTGAGAAATCGTGGGAGATAGCCCTGACATTAGAAGCCCAAGTCCTTATCATTTCCTTAACAATGTAGAGTGCAAGCCATAAAGAACAATGGCTTGCTTAATTTCCTTTAGGTCATTCATACCTACTGACGTCTATCTAGATTCTTTGGCTCCCTTTGAGCCTTTAGAAGTTGATGCTTTGTCAGAATAAATTACAGGGTATGTTGCTAAAACCCTGGGTAAGCCAGTTCTAACAGGTGGTGGTGGCATTGTATCCTGCCCTTGTCTCTTCTCACCTGGATTATCAGTTCCAATAATTTTTTCAATCATTTCAAATCTTTGTCTCTCTTAAATCCTGAATCTCCTGACCTGCATGTGTTTCTAATGATTTCACTAAGGTATCAATTTTTTGGTCCCCATTCTGCACTTGTGACTCCAAGGTCTTAATGGTTCCTTTTAAAGATAGTATCTTCTCCTTGAACTGCCCCTGGATATCATGTAAATTGCCATCCTGGAGGTATATTCTGTCTGTTACCTTATCAAAACTCTGTGATAACTTTTCAAAGTCAAATTCAACAGCTTGGATCCTTTCAGGTAATTTCTTAGTGCCCTTAGATAAGGAGTCAATTTTGCCTATCATAGTATTAATCCTATCAATTAATGCCACATATTTCCACAATGATATAACATTAAGAAGGAAACTAAAACCTAATAACCAGTAAATCGAGGTACCTCCATAGGCATATAGGCCACTTGTGATTTCTACCAAAGTGACAGCAAAAGCTGCAGCTAGAGTTCCATTAAAAAAGAAACTTGCCATTTTACCTGTCAGCCACCGGATGGCGATGTCTCTGAGTCGCGACTGGAACCACTGTAGGCCTCACGACAAATCCTGTTTTAAAATTTGCTCTGTTATTTGTTCAAAAACTAGGGAAAATAAGTCAAGTGAGAGGTCAGATGTACACAGAGAGAAAATCCAGAGGCCAGGCACAGAGCACAAAAGGTCAGAGAGCTTCTAGTGGCCAATAAACAAAGCAGCCTGGCCTACCCACAACCAGGCTCTCCTGCCCTGCCGCTTTGTTCAACCTGATGCAGAGGGTCATGACACAGCCACTGCACTGTTGCTAAAGAGGCCTAGTGCTTTGGGCCCCATGTCCCTGTGCTGGGATTAAGGGTCAAGCTGCTTGCAGTGCTCCCAATCAATTATGGTGGATGGCGGGGTTTCAAACAGCTTGCTGGAACTTCAAAGGGAGCTTGCACTGTGAGCTCTTTGACTCACATTGCAAGGAAAAATTTAAAAATCCATGGAGAACAGGGCAAAGTAGGCCGGCAGAGACTGTCCGAAACTGTGTATCCTGGGAGGTGTGGAGGTTATGGCTGAGGGAGGGCTCATGCCAAGCCGAGCTGGACAAGCCGAGCTGGCAGCAAGTAGCCAAGCCAGAGGCCGGCAGCTGAGCTGGGGGGTGGGGGTTGAGGGGTGGTTCTTAAACCAAACACTGGGCGCCAAATAATGGCTAGTCAATCCCACACCAGTTATGTTTTAAAGGGGCATTTATTTTGGGGGGTAAACTTACATGCATATAAACCGTCAGGAAAGGAGCCTAGTCACTGGAGCAGAGGCTGAAACCAAGCGCCGGAACCAATAGACCAAGCCGAGGCTTGCCGTTCTTCTTTTAAAGAAAAATATACCATGCCCTAGTGGGCTGGTATTTCAGCGGCTATTGGCTGACGGAGCGGAAGGAGCTCCCGCAGCACTGTGGGCTCGTGCTTCAGCGACTATTGAATGAAGCAGCAGAAGATACTCCTGCAAGGCTAGGAAATAAGTTATGTAATAATTGGATCTTGTTCACATTTAACCAAACTCTATGTCACTTGTAAATGTCATTTCTTCCAATGGTTCAGAGGGTGGTTTTCCTCTGGTTCTAGTACTAAGTGGTTGACATGTCTGGAAGAGTTGACTGACAAGGCTTATCATGGCAGCTTGTGTCATACATCAGCTGGTCAGGACACCTGAGGAGTATCTGTCCAGAATGCTACATCAGATAAGGCAACAGCAAAAAGACATTAACGTTATTAATATTTAGATTAAAGAGTGTGTGGAGGAGGTGAAGGGAGTAAAGAAGGTAGAGAAAGATCATGAGAACATAAACTAATACAGTTTTTACATTTTTGCTTTTGAGACAGGGCTTCATTTAGTTCGGAATAGCCTTAATATTGTAATATGACTGCCGGCTTGTTGGAGTATCTGTCCTGCCCAGTACCCCACAACCAGCAAGCCCCAAAGAAAATCACACACAGGACTCCATAAGATTATAAACTGATTGGCCCATTAGCTCAGGCTTCTTATTAACTCTTATAGCTTATATTAACCCATTATTCTGATCTATTTTTGCCATGTGGCTTGGTACCTTTTTCAGCTGTCAGCTCACACATTGCTTCTTCAGTGGTCTGGGCAGGAATGGTGGAGGGAGCTTCCTGCTTCCCAGAATTCTCCTGTTCTCATTGCATCACCTCTACTTCCTGTCTGGTTTTCCCACCTATACTTCCTGCCTGGCCAATCAGCATTTATTTAAAATATGATTGACAAATTACAGACAATTCTCCCGCACCATTCCCCCCCCTTTTGTTAAGAAAGAAAAATATCCATAGTCCATTTTTGGGGAATGTGGGTGTAGTTTTCCAGGCTACTTCCTGCTGATTGGGGTCACTGATAATCTTATGGGGACCTAAAGAAAATTTAGAGTTATTATCAAGTCCTGACTGAAGTGTCCTGTGAGTCCTGATCATCTCAGGCAGCATCTTGAATCTGTTCTGGATGTAGAACTCGGACATCTGGGCCATCTGTTCCTACCGGAGATTTCTCAGAAGGTCTTCCTTGATCACATCTGATTTTTCTTAGCTCAGAATGAATCCACAGCCTCTCATTTCCTGTGGAAACAAAAGCAAAATCTCTTTTGACTTCAGTTTTGAAGCCAAGGTGTTCTCAAAATACCTATCTCTGGTTAGTTCAGCAGCATTTATAAACAGAAGTCATTTAGTAGCTGTTGCTCCTTCCTCAGCATTCAAAAATTTCTAAGAGAGCATAAAAACATACAGTATCAAGATTCTCTGTATATTTTCCATCTTTATGCGGCTTTATTTTAACTTCTATTTCTTTTATTATTACTTTTACTTTTTGAGACAGGTTCTCTGTATATCTTTGTCCTGGAATAACTCTGTAGACCAGGCTGTTCTTGAACTCACAGAGATCCCTCTGTCTCCCCAGTGCTGGGATTAAAGGCATATGCTACCACACCTTGAAGTCACAGAGGTCAATCTACCTCTGCTCCTTGAAGTCACAGAGGTCAATCTACCTCTGCCTCCCAGACATTGGGATTAAATGTGTGTACCACCACACCCTACTTCTCTCTTTCTTTTTTTATTTTTAATGACTTTAACCTTTAACCTGCATATATTTTTAACACACTGTAAACCATTTAGAGGTTTTCTTCAACTTTGAATCTTTCTTTTACTATATATCTCTTTTTTTCTGACTTTAAGGAGAGGATGAAAGCTGTGGCTTTGATGGCCAAGTCCAGCCCATTCCTTAGTTTTCCAGCCTCATGGCAGAGGTACTGCCAGAGCCATTTTTATCTCCACAAGTCTATGGTGTTTTAAGGTCCTTGCCAGCAAGCAAGCTGCATCATTCTGCTCTCAGACCACACTCAGTCGGACTGCCTGCTTGAAAGAGTCAGAGTTTGCCATGGCAGGACAGCTGGCATTTTAAAATGGTGCAGCTTTTTTCCTGCTATGGCTGAAAACCGAAAAACATGCATTCAGCTTTTTATAAACACCGTTTAAGTGTTTATAAACAGGACCTCTTAAAAGAGCTGCAGGGTTTTGCAGCTAAAGCTGAGTCAGGAAGCCTCTCTTAGATGAGAGCCTTGCTTGCCTCTAGCAAGCAGAGCAGACCCAAGAAATTGCTGCCACCAAGAGGCCATGCTTTATTCTATTCTTTTTCAAGCTTTCTCAGGCTTTCTGTGGATTCAGTTATCCATGTGGGTGCCATTTGTAACATGAGGGCCAGCTTATTGGGGGTTTCTGTCACTGCCCAGTACCTCACAACCAGCAAGCCCCAAAGAAAATCACACACAGGACTCCATAAGATTATAAACTGATTGGCCCATTAGCTCAGGCTTCTTGTTAACTCTTATAGCTTATATTAACCCATTATTCTGATCTATTTTTGCCATGTGGCTTGGTACCTTTTTCAGCTGTCAGCTCACACATTGCTTCTTCGGTGGTCTGGGCAGGAATGGTGGAGGGAGCTTCCTGCTTCCCAGAATTCTCCTGTTCTCATTGCATCACCTCTACTTCCTGTCTGGTTTTCCCACCTATACTTCCTGCCTGGCCAATCATCATTATTTAAAATATGATTGACAAATTACAGACAATTCTCCCGCACCATATCACTGGGTAACTAAAAATAATCATGACCTTATGATTCTTTTGCCTCTACCACTTAAGTTATGTGTTGATAGACCTGGTTATGCAGTAATAGGAAAAGAACTCAGGGTTTGTACATGCTAGGCAAGCACTCTACAAACCCAGCTCTACTCCCAGCCCCAAAACAACGTGTTGGTAATTATTTCTCAGACAGACAATAGCCAACATTGATGCTCAGCACCTCCGTGTTCCAGCAGAAGGCAACCCTGGAAATGGACCAGCATCAGGATAAGGATATGAACTTTCCCCACCAAGGCCTTGAGTGAATCCAGCAAAACCTGGAAACCAACCAAGTGGAATAGTTAATGTAGGTACTTGTGAAGGAGAAAGAGTTAGTAAAGACGAGTTCAAGTAACCTTCTTTAAAGCAGTGGTCAGGGCTTGAAGAGGAGCCAACAGGTGACAGGATGAGAACTCTGTGGGGCTTAATACTGTCAGCTTGATAGGCTCCAGACTCAGTGAAGAGACAGGCCTCTGGACATGCTGGCGTTGGGTCATCTACACTGGGCTAATTGAGATGGGGAAGTTGACCCTAAATACAGACTTAAGTCACTTTACAAAAGAGCTCACTGAGTACCAGCCTTTCTCTGTCTCTTCCTATCAGTGGATACAAAGTGATCTGCTTGTTCATACATCTGGAAAGTAACCAATACACAAACACAGGTACTAGGGAGTCCATTGGAAATCTGTGGGAGGAGGAATAGTCCTCCTTCCAATGATTCCCCTGCAGCTCCACCACCAAAACTCACCAGGGAGAAGATGAGGAAGGTGGTGGCACAAAGGAAGGGGAGAATAAGGTTGAGTTGGTGTGACAATTCTGGACAGTGAGGAGCAGCCAAAAAAAAAAAAAAACCTAATCCTTCTCATTGTTTCTATAGTATATTTTTCTAAAATAGGGATGGATGGGGGCATATTATGTGGTATGTATCTGAGGACTGGCATGGAGGAGGGGAGGAGAAGGGCTTGCTGTTTATGTTTAATTTCTGGAAAAAGATAAACTGTGTTTGAAAATCCAGCTCTGAGTTTATAGATGACTTCAACCCCTACTAAAGCTACAATGGGAAGATTAAGATTGACTCTTTTCAGTCTGAAAATGTCACTGCATCCGTTAAGGCTGTTGTCTTGACACACGTCCTAGGAGGAGTTGTATGATGTGGTCAAGGAACCATCCTCTAACGCCGTATGTTTTTCCTGCTCCTTAGCTCTGACAATCTGTCTGGGTTGAACTCTTCCGAGAGCACCCGTGTGCTGACTCTAGCCACTGCTTGATCCTGCTCCTCTCACTGTCTTCTGGAGTAGATGATGCTGATCTAAGATGCAGTGTGCTCTTGGAAGAAAGAGTGTTAGGACAGAACTCTGGCCTTACAGTTTTTTAATGCAGCTCTAAGGTCCCGTCCATGAGGAAGACAGAATGAACTCACTGGAATGTGTGCATTCATTTATATTTGGTAGTCATTTGAAATTTTCCCCGAAAAGCAAAATTACATATACCAATGTTGTTGATGAAAAAAGAAAATTAGAAAAACCCAAATAGTATTTTAAAAATTCAACAGATACATGGGGGATACTAGCAGGAGGAAGGTAGAATAGGGCCAAATGTGAGCAGATACTCTAATACATATCTGTGAAAATGCTATAATGAAGAATATTTTTGTATACTAACTAAAAAACAAATTTTAAAAAGTAAACAGAAAAAACCTCAGATGTATAATAGTAAAATATTGGGGTTATGTGTTATCTTATGCACACATACTTTATGCTATTTAAACAGAGATAACTTGAGTTTCTGACCCTTTCTCCAGAGTACTGTAACTACAGGTGTGTATTCTGCCATGTCTAATTTCATGAAGAGCAGAGGACTGAATCCAGGGCTTCATATATGGCTGGCATGAGCTCTTCCAATTGTGCTACATCTTGTACTCATACATGGTTTTACATTCCCATTAACAAAAACAATTCCAAAGATGGAATTAGGTTTCTTCTCCTTTTAAAGACTAGTAGCTCTGGCCAGGTGCCATCGCACAGGTTAAATGAAGAAAATGCATTCATTGGAAGGACACTGTAAGGGTTCTGTGAATCCATAGGACTTTGTTAGCAATTTCCTACAAAGCATTTATCTTCAGCCTTGATGCCTAATAGACCCATATGGTAACCTTGGAATATAAAGCAATACAAAGCCTCTATTTAGATGAATTATAGTGGACTCTCTGGGCAGTGTCCATGAATAAGAACACTTATATAGTCCCTTGATTGTTTTTCAAGCAACACCAGGAGTTGAGAACAACCCTTCTAGAATGGTAGAGCTAATAGAAATCATTTTTGATCCCTAGATCCTTGGTTTTGCTCAAAATTGTAAAATTGCAAGAAGAGAGAATGTAAGTAGCATTGTTTAAATTGACAGGTTAGCGTTAAGTCAAAAATAAGCCACTGTCAAGAAAGAAGGGTCATACTGAGTCCAGGGAAGATGAAAGTTCTCAGAGCAGGCAGAATCTTAGGGGCTCAGCAGTCACCTAAAAATTGTCACATCACCCATGGTAGAGATGGGAAATGCTTATCCAGCACTGCCTTCTTCATTGAGAACTTACACAGATAAACTGGAAAGACAGAATCCATATTCTCACAGAGCATAGGCTGCCATCAAATCATTTTTAAGAGCACAAAGCATCTCAGGTGTCCTGGGGGATTTAGAGTGGAGGAGGGAACAGAAGAGATGGGGCATCTGCTAAAGCACATAATAACTGCTGCACAGTGGGACAGGTAAGCAAGATTTGCCTTACTTTGATGCCTCCTTCTGCAGAGCCAGAGATGGGGAATCTGAGTGTGCACAACTTATCTGATGGTGAGGAAAAGCAACACTAATGGAGTGGGGACTTCAGAAGGAGAGGCAGGTAATGAATGGTTTGTTATGAAGCAAACTACTCTGTTCAAAATTGGAGCTTAACTATTCTGTCACGGAAAAAGTGGGAAGTTGTAAAGAATTATCCCACTCTGGGTGAGGAGCCAGAAAACCAAACACCACCTGCCATTCATCACAAGCAGAAGGTTGCTGTGGCAGAAGCAGAAGGCATTAATACCCAGCACTGTAAGCCTCCTGGATACCTGAGATGATGTTAGCTAGCATTACCTCCAAAGAAACAAGGAGGCTTGATAGGATAAGCCCCAACAGAATCAGTTGTGACAGTGAAGGGCAGAATGAGGAGAGTAGAGGAAGTAGGGGCTGACATAGCAGTGTTTATATTTAAGGCCTTTGTCCACAGCAGAGTGCATAAACAGCATGCTTCACAATACAGTATGCATACTAGCTGTAACTATCAGCTGGTGGCTTTCACAGTTGAAGCACCATGTTGTGAGCATGTGAAAAAGGATATGGTTTATGGAGTTGCAGTCTCAGGTCCCAATTCAATCACTTACTAGTGCAAGGTCTTCATTTGATAACTTAACTTCTGCCTAGGTATTCAATAAGACCACTCATTACTACCAAGTTGGCCAGACATTGTTGAACACACCTATAATCCCAGCAACTAGGAGCCAAGGCAAGAGGGTCATTGTGAGTTTAAGGTCAGTCTAGGTTACATGGAAGGTGTGCTTTGTAAGTAGACTACAGAAAGCACAACTGAGAGATGAGAGGTAAGTGCACACATATTCTTGGGCTGAACAGCAGTTTCCATCACACTGGGCTGGGCGCCTGCTGGTAGACCTTCACTGTTAGTTTTCTAATGGTCCATAGACTTTTCTTCCCCCTGTCAGGAGAATCTGCTAGGAGAGTCGCAGAGAACCCGCCAGGTGAAACGGTGAGCAGATGCTTAAAAGAAATCCCACACTAGCTTAGAATTGAGAAATTGGGGTAAACTCACAAATCAGAATCCTCCTCTTGACCGGTTGAATTCCATGACCCAAAATGAACAGCCAGCAGAAAAGAGGAAGGAAAAAAAGACAGATACAGATTTTGCACCCATGTATATAGTATAAGAGACCATGCCCCAGTAGGTGGGTACTTACAAGCTGCAGGTCTTCCTACAGCACCTCCCCGTTTTGTTTAAATAAGAAAGTTCTGATCCTAATACAAAATTATATACAATAAGAACAAGTTTTGTATAATAAATAACTTGGCCAAGTCATGAGAGGAAAATAACTACAATTATCTAGTCTTCAATCCCATCAAAGATCTGAGAAGGGAAATAATATTACTTGAGTAAGCAATCAAGCAACTTCCAAAATGTGCAACAAATGACAGAGACAATTGACTACTTGGACAATCACCCAAAGTCTCATTTGCAACTTGAAGCAACCAACTTTGACTAAGGCCTAGAAAAACTGACAGACTATTTTCAAAGGCAAGAAAATTTTCAAAACTGTCTTACCTTGTCTTGGTAAGATTTAACAGCCCTGCTTATCCATTTCCAGATACAATATATCTTGTCAATGGTTGAGGCAAGGGTATTTCTTTGCCCAAAGGCCAGTTTTTGCCAAGAAAAAAACAAGCTCCAAGTGGAGTGTCTAAGATGCTCAACATTCTCTTGGGAATAGATTGGTGCTGCCAGGAGCAGTTGTGTCTCACTTCAACAGAACTCTAAGGTTCTAATGCCATTTTCTACAGCTCTTTGAAGTGGTTGAAAATTATCTATCTATGCAGAATATAATGTCTGTGCATCTAAAGAACCTGGTTAGTCTAACTATAAGTATGACAAACATAGATGACTATTGATCTGTAATTCTCAATACCTATATAACTTAGAGACTAAGACAATAAACAACTATGCAATAAATGAGGACAATGACCTCCAAATGTAAACAATGTATAAGTATCTTGATCAGAGATAGAAATGCACACTGCAATATGGTCAATATATATCAATATATAAGATATATCAATATATAAAAAATGTTTTAAACGGAGGTAGAAGCATGTATTCACACAATATTCAATATAATTTAACTTTGTATCAATATACAAGAATCTATACCAATGCAGTTGTCTATAAATAATAACTCACAAGTATTCACTCTATTACTCACTATTATTACTATTATTATTAGTGTGAGTAAGCTCATGCCAATCCCATCCAATTTTTTTTCTTTTTTCAAAAAGATTCCTGAGCTTATAAATTTTCCCCCCAACCTGCAACCCTATACTAATCATAATCAAATCCTAAATGATACCCCTAACCCTGAGGACAAACTTTGTTAGGAGTGAGGACATCGTCTTCTAGAATTACTTCCAGCTGTGATGGGAACGACGTTCTTTCTACTGGGATCCTGTGAAAATAAAATGGTGGTTAAGTTTCAAGATTAATGTCTGGTATGATTGCAAATAGTCTCTGTGTATTTTGTGGATGTCTGGCCAGAACAATGTAAAAATGTGCACCATTTCAGCTAACTAAATTGGAACCATCTTGTGCAGCTGGTACCCAAAACAGGTCTTATAGTAGCACTATCAACATCATGACATCATATCAACCAGGTGGAATTGCTGTTGTAGGGCCCCATCTTCTTCCTGTATACTTCAAAGATTACTGCAGGAAAATTTATTGTTCATTGATGAAAACTTAAACATTATTTATATAGACATATATAGACTTATTAACTCAATGAAAGGTATGATAAAGACAAAAATATATATGAAGAAAAGTAAAATTTTTTCTAAATTTTTTTCTTTCTGTCCGATCTCATGGCTCCTGACATGAGATAGAAACTCCAGATTTTTCTTTTAACAACATGCTTGGATGTAAAGAAGGACAGAACCATTGTCCAACTCCAAAACCAGCTCGATATATTCATTAATATAAGTACATACATATGTATACATATGTATATATGTATACATATATATGTATACATATGTATATATGTACATATATAAATGTATATTTTTAATGTTTGTTCTTACAGATCATATTCAATTTTCTTGATGATCCTTATTGGGTAATTATTTTCTGTCTGTCATATTCAGACATCCAGGGTCTCTTGAATTTTTGAAGATGAGTATTTTCCTACAAAGCCAAGAACAGAACCCTGCCCCCATCCCATATGCTTTCCTTACCACCTGTATGGTTATCATCATTCTGGATGAGCTGTCATTTCTCCTTTCCAAGAGGTTTCTCCTCTTCAAACCAAAGCTTTATTAATTTTGATGGTTTCCATAATTTTTCTTCTCCTGTGGAATCAAAAACAAAAACCCTTCCCCAATGCAGAACATCTCCTGGCTTCTATTGTGAGGTCATCACATCCTTGAAATAAACCAGTTGATTTAATTCAGAAGACTTTTCCATTATCCAATGTCTTTCTGCTGCTGTTGTCCCTTTCTCATTACAACTGATGGCCATAACTTCTAATAAATGTGTCATTACTGAATGAACCTTTTCTGGGCTTAAAGCAGTTGCCCATTGAAAGCCTGGATAAGTGTCAATGGTGTGGTGTACAAATTTTAATTTTCCAAATTCTGCAAAGTGGAACACATCCATCTGCCAGATTTCATTCCTTTGAGTACGCTTTGGGTTAGTCCCTGCAGGTAGTGGTGTTTGATTATAGAAAGAGCAAGTAGGGTATCTCTTTACAATCTCCTTAGCTTGTTGCCATGTAATGGAAAACTCTTTCTTTAAATCTTCACTATTGACGTGAAGTTTTGCATAAAATTCTGAGGCCTGCAACATGCTACCAATCAATAATTGATATAATTGATCGATTTCTGCATTACCTTGTGCTAGAGGACCTCGCAGACCCATATAGGGTTGAATGTGTGTTATGTACATAGGACAAAGCCTATTCCTAATTATATCTTGCACCTGGATAAACAATAAGGTCAATTGTTTATCATCTGGTATAAATTCAGTGGTTTCAATATGGAAGATAACTTTCTATATATTGTGGATCAGTAACTATATTAAGAGGTTCTTTAAAATCTCTTAGTACCATGAGAATGGCATATAATTCTGCCTTCTGGACAGAATTATAAGGGCTTTGTTCCACTTTACTCAATTCTTCTGATTTGTAACCTGTCTTCCCTGATTTATTTGCATCGGTCTATAATGTACGGGCTCCAGTTATTGGAGCATCATGTACAAGTCAGGGAAGAATCCAAGAAGTTCTCTTTATAAGGTTAAGTCTATCACTTTTGGGACTGTTTCTATAAATTTCTCCCAAAAAAATTAGCACAAGCTATTTGCCATGGTTCATTGTCTTCCCATAACTTTTTTATTTTATCAGTAGTGAAAGGCACTATAATTTCTTCTAGGTCTATACCTGCTAGTTGGCAAAGTCTCAATTTACCCTTTATAATTAATTCAGAGACTTTTTCCACATAAGTTTTTAATTTTTTACTTGGTTTATATGGTAAAGCGATCCATTCTAAAATAATATCTTCTCTCTGCATTAAAGTTCCTGTAGAAGAAATTCTGGAAGACAATATGACTAGAATACAACTAAGATTTGGATTCACCCTATCCACATGTGCCTCCTGCAATTTTTCTTCAACCATTGTCAATTCCTTTTCTGCTTCAGCTGTTAATTCTCTGGGACTATTCAAGTCTTTATCGCCATCTAAGGTTTGGTTTAAATGAATTATTAGATCAGGTGTAATTCCAACAGCTGGTCATAGACTGGAAATATCTCCTAACACTCTTTGAAAGTCATTAAGAGTTTGTAACCAGTCTCTCCTTATTTGTGCTTTTGGGTCCTAATTTTCTGCAAACCTATTTTATAACCTAGGAAATTAACAGAATCTCCTCTCTGTATTTTTTCAGGAGCAATCTGAAGTCCCCATTTAGGTAAAACTTTTTTTTTACTTCTTCAAACGTTCTTTCTAAAGTATCCATATTTGAATCAGATAGCAAAATGTCATCCATATAATGGTAAGTTATAGACTTAGGAAATTGATTATGTATTATTTCTAATGGCTGACTTACAAAGTATTGGCACAATGTGAGACTATCGATCATTCCCTGTGGGAGGATAGTCCATTGATATCTCCTAGTAAGCTGAGAATTATAATAAGTAGGCAATTTCTTCTCTATCTTTTTCATGTAAAGGTATAGTGAAGAAACAATCTTTCAAATCAATAACTATAAGAGGCCATCCTTTTGGTAATAGGGAAAGCAAGGGATTCCAGATTGTAGAGGGCCTGTTAGTTGAATAACCTTATTGACATTTTTTAGATCTGTCACCATTCTCCATTTACCGGATTTCTTTTCTACAACAAATACAGGAGAATTCCAAGGGCTGATTGATTTTTCAATATGGTGAACACTTGGTTGCTTTTGTACCAGCTGTTCCAAAGCCTGCAACTTGTCTTCAGCTAGAGGCCACTGCTTAATCCATATTGACTTCTCAGTTAACCATTTTAAAGGTAGGGCTGTTGGTACCACTAAAGGTTTGCTAGCTGCTTTATGTTCCTGTAGATCCTGAATAGCTGGTGACCTTTGTCCATAATACCTTATTATATTCTTCCCAGAATTATGAGTTACTGGGACTTCAAGAATCTTAACCTGGTTTTCCATTGCTATAGCAGGTTACATCCCCCAAAATTTATTGCAATGTCATCTACATATGGCCTCAGCTTCCCTCTTTGACCTTCTGGCCCAATACAGTCAACCCACCTCATGCTTTGTTTAACTTGAGATATGGATCCGATTCCTAGTAATTGAACATCTGCTTCTTGAAGAAGCTAATTTGTATGCCATGTTTCTGGAGTGATGATACTCACATTTGCTCCTATGTCTGTCAAGCCAACAATTACAATTCCATTTATATGAACTCTTAGCTCTGATTTCTGATAATCTATAGAAATTTGCCAGAATATACATTTCTTATTTCCTATTTGAATTTTTGACTTATCCTCCATATTTGTACCATCCTTCAGAACAGTATGGTCTTGCACAGAAGGTACTGGATTTTTTTAATTTTTCTGTGTGACATGTCCTCCAGTTATTGGGAACAACTGGCACACTTTTGGCTTGGGGAACATTAAGAGGCCCCTAAAGGAGTTTCCCAGTGGTATCAGGATGCGTTGTCAGTCTGTTGTTGATCTGAATTCATTGGTCCAATGTCGGCCTTTACCAGACCTTCTACACATACCTGAAGTTCAAGATCTCCTATTTTTGTCATTCCCAGAGGAGATATTATTCCTAGAAATTCCTTGCCTGCAATCTCTACTCAGATGTCCTATTTTATCACAATTAAAACATTTGGCAGGTTGATGTCTCCTCATTACTTTGGAAATTGCTTCTTTTACCCAAGATTCAGCATTATAGTCAAATGTCTCAACATTCATTGTATGCAGAATCCATTCATCTATAGGTGCTGTCCTAAACCTTAAAGGCCCAATTATCTTTTTGCATTCTAAGTTTGCATTTTCAAAAGCCAGATATTCAAGAATTATTCATATAGCTTCTGTGTCTTTTATTCCTATTTGTACAACCTTAATTAATCTTTGTAAAAATTTAATAAAGGGTTCTCTTTGTCCCTGTCTAACCCTGGTATATGATTCAATTCTTTTTCTTAGTTCTTGAATCCTGTCTCAAGCCTTCAAGGCTGCTTTGTGGCATAGGGAAAAGATTTCTTTGCCATAAAGAGCTTGGACCTGTGGATCAGCAAAAGTGCCTTCACCAAGAATTTGATCTTCGTAAACCTCAAGACCTTTCTCTTTTCCCTATTGTTCCATATTTTTGGATTCCTCCCTGAAATAAATTCCAAACATCAAGGAAGGTCCATCTTCCAAGACTGCTGAAACTACTGTAAAAAGTCATGGGGTGGTTGCCCTGATGTTAGAGACCCAAGTCTTTTTCATCTCGTTAACAAACGCGAAATGCAAGCCATAAATTATGACAGCTTGTTTAATTTCTTTTAGATCATTCATTCCTGTAAGGGTCCATCTACCTTCTTTGAATCATCTTTGGCCTTTAGAAGCTGATGCTTTCTCAGAGTAAATTGCAGGGTAGGAAGCTAAAACCCTGAGTAAGCCAGTTCTGACAGCAACTGGCAATGTTGCATCCTGTCCTTGTACCTCTTTCCCTGTTCATCAGCTCCAATAATTTCCTCAATCATTTCAAATCTTTTTATCATTGTCTTTTGTAAAGCCTGAATCTCCTGGCCTGTATATAATTCTAGTGATTTCACTGAGACATAAAGTCTCTGGCCCTCATTCTGAACCTGTGATTCCAAGGTTTGAATGTTCTCCTTTAAAAATGATATCTCCTCATTGGACTTTACTTGACTATTGTGTAGATTGCCATCCTGGAGGTATATTCTGTCTGTCAATTTATCAAAACTTTTTGATAACTTTTGAATGTCAAATTCAACAGTATGGATTCTTTCAGATAACTTCCTAGTACCCTTAGATATGGAGTCAATTCTGTCTGATATCATATCCACTTGTTCAGATAACCTCTGATTTTTCTATTATATTAATCCTGTCAACTATCTTATTATTATTAGTTCATAAAGATTGTATCATTCCTTGGAGTGCCATATTCTTCCTTAATGATAGAATATGGAGAAGAAAACTGGAACCTAGTAACCAGTAAATTGAGGTATCCCTGTAGTCACATAAGCCTCACATAGTACAATCCACAGTATTAGAAAAGAAAGCACTGAAAGTCGCATTGGTAATGAAATCTCTCATATTACCTGCTATCCAGCAGATGGTGTGGTTGCCGATTCATGACTAGAACCAATGCCACGGTGACAGGAATAATCCTATTTCAGTGTCCGCCTTGGTACTTGTTAGACTGAGAAATATATGTTGCTCAACAAATTAAATGTAATTAAATCAATTCCATACAGGGAGCAAGAAACCCAGAATACAGGGGCAGAGAACAGAAGCCTGGAAGCTGCACATGCTGCCAAGCAACAAAGAATCACCCCAGGGGGTTGCAAACAGTGCATCCACTTGCACTCTGGCTCACTGTGAAAACACTGCAAGCTCCTGTTGTGACAGGGATTTTACAAACAACCACCTAGACAACAGCATGCCTGTCTGGGCCATGGAAGGACCAAACCATCCACCTGATGGGCATGAAGTTTAAACCCACGTGGGTGTCAAGTGTCACTGGGAACCCACCAGATGAAGTGGTGAATGGACACTTAAAAGAAATTCCATACTAGCTCAGAATTGAGAAATAGTTATTTATTTAGGGATAAACTCACAAATCAGAATACTCCACTTTACTGGTTGAATCCCATGATCCAAAACAAGCAGCCAGTGGAAAAGAGGAAGGAAAAAAGGGACGGGCATCCGCGTATATAGTGTAAGAGGCCACGCGCCAGTAGGCAGGTACTTACAAGCTGTAGGTCTTCCTACAACATCTCCCTAATCATTTAACAGGGGAAATAACTTAGTATCAGTTAGGAAGTTTTTCTTTGAAACTCTTCTTCCTCTGCTACAGGTTGTAAAAATTTTTTCCTCTGAACTAGATGCTGTGTATGTTTACACAGAGTTGAGAAAGACTCTTGCCTTAGAGTGGGGCAAATGGTCAGTCATTTAGAGCCGTGGTTCTCAACCTGTAAGTCATGATCCCCTTGGGATTACATATCAGATATCCTGTATATCAAATATTTACATTGTGATTTGTGACAGTAGAAAAATTATAGTTATGAAGTAGCAGCAAAATAATTTTGATTGGGGATCACCACAACTTGAGGAACTGTCTTAAAGGGCCACAGCATTAGGAATGTTGAGAACCATTTCTCTAGAGGAATTTCTCCCAATTGTGTTCTGAGTCCTCACAGTGCCATCAACCATGCCACCTCAGGTTGCTCTACTATGATCTCTCTTGCTTTCACCAACTTCAGAAAGTAATTCTGTATTAGTTATTTTTGTGCTCTTCTCTCTCTCTCTCCCATCTCCATTCTTTATCTCTCTCTCCTCTCTGTCTCTCTGTCTCTCTCCTTCTGTCTATATCTCTCTCTCCCCCCCCCCTCTCTCTCTCTCTCTCTCTCTCTCTCTCTCTCTCTCTCTGTCTCTCTCTCTTCTCTCTCTCCAGGGTCTCACTAAATAGCTTCAGATGGACTGGCAATATTTTGTATTCAAACCACAACTTCACGTAAGGGCCTTTTCCTGAGGTGGTAAGGCAATCCAGGATGTGGTATTCCCAAACCTTCCTCTACTGTCTTCTTATACTTCTCATATGGAATTCTGGGAGCTATATTCTATATGAGAACCTCTTAATGTATGTCAGGCAAGGAGTCATGAGGAAAGAGAGAGGCTTGGGAGACATAATACAAATATTGCTGGTTCTCAAATGGACAAGGCTGTCACCTGCTTTATCACCTGGGAAAGGTGCAGAGTTCCAGGGTTTTGGCCGGCACTTAGTTTACTTTATCAAGACAAGACAAATATCCCAGGTGATCCAGCATCTCCAAATGCTTCTGTTGCAATTTCCTCAAAACTCTGCATCTAGAACTTTAAAGCTGCTAAGATGGTCTAGCCTCACAGGCTATCCAGCCAAGATGTCAGATAAGTTCTATACTTTTCCATCACACAAATACCAAACAAAAAATTGTACAGATAGCTGTCTCAGGACTGGACCATTATTCCAATTTTCTCAGGGTCCCCTAAGGATCCCATCACTACTAACCAGACAACAGGAAACAGTCTAGAAAACAAGAGGTGGGGTCTTTCAGTGTGATATGGATGTTTGTCATCATTGAGGGGGTTTAGCTACAAGTTGTTATTGCCACGGTCAGGAAAATTGATCAAAGGGAATTAGATTCAGGGATCTCTATTTGAAGATATGGTGAAGAAATGGTAGGATAAAAAGGTAAATTATTGTGCCAGAAGACCCATCAGAGAAGTGAGTGTGTGGGCAGCAGAAGCCCCGGAAAGGGAGCAGAGACATTCTTCAACTCCCTAAACTTTCTGGTCACCCTGCAGGGGCTTATCTCCCTGGCTACTGTCTCTCTCTTCCTATCCCATTTAAGCTTGTGTCCATGCACCTCTTCCCTTCTTTGGGGTCATAAGATCCCCCAACTCATCCTGTTTTGGGGCTAGGATGGGGTGGTGAGTGCAATCTGGCGGGAGTTCCTGTGTTTCAATAAGCCTGCAGGCAGCAAGCTAGTCCTTTTGCTTGTGAGATCCCTGGCTAGCAAGGGGCCCTGATCCTGTACCAGAGGACCCATCAGAGGGGTGAGTGTGTTCCTGACTGACCAGCAGAAGCCCCAGAAAGGGAGCATCGACATTCCTCAACCCTCTAAACTGCCTGGTCATTCTGCAGGGGCTTCTCTCCCCAGATACTGCCTTTCTCTTCTTATCCAATCCCAGATTGTGCCCAGGCACCCCTTCCCTTCTTCAGGGTCATAAGATCCCCCAGTTCATCCTCTTTGGGGGCTGGGACAGGGTGGTGAGTGCAACTGGACAGGAGTTCCTTTGTTTCACTATGCCTGAGGGCAGCAAGCTAGTCCTTTTGGCTGTGAGGTCCCTGGCCAGCAAGGGGCCCTAATCCTATACCAGAAAATCCATCAGAGAGCATTTGAAGGAGGATATGGGCTGGCGCCAATGCAAGAATTCCTCTAACAATTTGAAAAACAACATGATAACAGCAGAACACAGCAAACATACAACAGGAAAACTTGAACACACTAATTATAAAGAAGTAGAAAAAGAGACATTATGAAAGTGATAGAGTCCCTTAAACAGGAGGTGAAAAACTCCCTTAAAGAAATGGATGAGAAGAATAACAAAAAAGTTTGAAGAAATTAATAAATCCATAGAAGATATCCTAGGAAACCAAGAAAAAGCAATCAAACAGATAATGGAAACAGTTGAAGATTTGAAAACTGAAATGGAGGCAATGAAGAAAACACAAACCAAGGATTGCCTGGATATGGAAAATCTGGGTAAACAAACAGGGACTACGGAGACAAGCATAACCAACAGAATACAAGAGACAGAAGAAACAATCTCAGATGCTGAAGACACCATAGACATCAAAGAAAACAGTAAATCCAACAAATTCTCATCACAAAACATCCAGGAAATCTGGGACACAATAAAGACCAAACCTAAGAATAATAGGGGTAGAAGGAGAATTATAGCTCAAAGGCCCAGAAAATATATTCAATAAAATTATAGAAGAAAACTTTCCCAGCCTAAAGAAGGATATTCCTATGAAGGTTCAAGAAGCATACAGAACACTAAATAGACTGAATCAAAAAAAATCTCCTCACCATATAATAATCAAAACATAAAACATACAGAATAAAGAAAGAATATTAAGAGCTGCAAAGAAAAAAGGTCAAGTAACTTATAAAAGTAAACCTATCAGACTTATACCTCACATCTCTAAGGAAACCATTAGAGCCAGAAGGTCCTGGATAGAGGTATTGCAGAAACTGAGAGGCCATGGATGCAAGCCCAGACTACTATACCCACCCAAGCTTTCATTCACTATCAATGGAGAAAACAAAATATTCCAGGATAAAAACAAATTTAAACACTACATAACCACAAATCCAGCCTTACAGAAAGTAATAGAAGGAAAATCACAACTCAAGGAATCCAACAATGCCCACAATAACTCAGACATCTAGCGACCCTTCACCAGCACATCTCAAAGAAGGGAAACACTTTACTACCAAAAGAAAATAAAAACCTGAATTAACAACCGCTGGTCATTATTATCACTTAATATCAATAGGCTCAATTCACCTATAAAAAGGCACAGGCTAAGAGATTGGATGTGAAAACAGGATCCAACATTCTGCTGTTTACAAGAAATACACCTCAACCACAAAGACAGATATCTACTCAGAGTAAAGGGTTGGGAAAAGGTTTTTCAAGCAAATGGACCTAAGAAACAAGCAGGTGTGGCTATACTAATTTCAAACAAAATTGACTTCAAACTAAAATCAATCAGAAGAGATGGAGATGGACATTTTATACTCATAACAGGAACAATTCATCAGGATGAAGTCTCAATCCTGAATGTCTGTGCCCCTAATATAAAAGCACCCACTTATGTAAAAAAAAAAATTACTAGAACTCAAGGCAAACATAAAACCCTACACACTAATAGAAGGAGACTTCAACACTCCTCTCTCACCAATAGACAGGTCAATCCGACAGAAACCTAACAGAGAAATAAGAGAATTAATGGAGGTATTGAATCAAATGGACTTAACAGACATCTATAGAACATTTCACGCAAATAGGAAAGAATATACATTCTTCTCAGCATCTCACGTAACCTTCTGAAAAATTGACCATGTACTCAGTAACAAAGAAAACTTCCAAAGATACAAAAAAATATTAGTAACCATCTGTGTCTTATCAGATCACTATGGAATAAAGTTAGAATTTAACAATAATTCTACCCCCAGAAAGCCTACAAACTCATGGAAGCTGAACAGTCAACTACTGAACCACCCCTGGGTCAGGGAAGAAATGAAGAAAGAAATTAAAGTCTTCCTTGAATTCAACAAAAATAAAGACACAACATACTCAAACCTATGGGACACTATGAAAGCAGTGCTAAGAAAAAAGTTCTTAGCTCTAAGTGCCCAATTTAACACCAATGATAGCCTATGCTTAAGAGGATATGGAGTAAGGAGAACACTTATCCATTGTTGTTGGGAATGCAAATTTGTGCTGCCACTTTGGAAATCAGTGTGGTGGTTTCTCAGGAAACTGGGAGTTAACCTACCTCAGGAACCAGCAATTCCACTGTTGGGAATATACTCAAGAGATGCCTTATCATACAACAAAAGCACTTGTTCATCTATGTTCATAGCAGCACTATTTGTAATAGCCAGAACCTAGAAACAGCCTAGGTACCCCTCAATAAAAGAATGGTTAAAGAAAGTGTGGAACATATACACATTGGAGCTTTACTCAGCAGTAAAAAACAATGACATCTTGAATTTTACATGCAAATGGATGGAAATAGAAAACACTTTACTGAGTGAGGTAACCCAGACTCAAAAAGAAGAATATGGTATGTACTCACTCATAAGTCAATTCTAGCCATAATTAAAGGACATTGTGCCTATAATTAGTGATCCTAGAGAAGCTAAATAAGAAGATGAACCTGAAGAAAATCATGCAGTTTTCCTCCTGGATATTGGAAGTAGACAAGATTGCCAGGCAAAACGTGGGTGCACGGGAGTGTGGGGAGTGTATGTAAGGGGAAATGGGTAGAGAGAAGGGAGAAGGGGAGGATTCGGGAGAGCTTGGGGGAATGGAATGGGTGGGATGGAGGAAGGGTGGATATGGGAGCAGGGAAGTAAATATCTTAATTAAGGGAGTCATTTTATGGTTTGCAAGAGACTTGACTCTATAGGGGTTCCCAGGTCCAAGGAGAGGTCCCCAGATTGTTCCTTGGGTAGCAGAGGAGATGGTGACTGAACTGGCCTTGTCCAATAGCCACACTGATGAATAGCTTGCATATCACCATAGAACCTTCATCTGGCAATGGATGGAGATAGAGACAGAGACCCACATTGGAGCACTGGACTTAACTCCTAAGGTCCAAATGAGGAGCAGAAGGAAGGAGAACATGAGCAAGAAAGACAGGACCACGAGGGGTGCATCCACCCACTGAGACGGTGGGACTGATCTAATGGGAGCTCACCAATGCCAGCTGGATTGGGAGTGATGGAGCATGTGATCAAACTGGACACTCTTAATGTGGCTGGCAATAAAGGCTGACTGAGAAGCCAAGGACAATGGCACTGGGTTTTGATTCTACTGCATAGACTGACTTTGTGGGAGCCTGGTTTGTTTGGATGCTCACCTTTTTAGACCTTGATGGAGAGGGAAGGACCTTGGACTTCCCATGGGGCAGGGAACCCTGACTGCTCTTAGGACTAGAGAGGGAAGGAGCAGTGCGGAGGGGGAAGGAAAATGAATGTGGGGAGGAGGTGGAAATTTTTAATATATAAATAAAAAATAAAGATAAAAAATAAAACTAAGCAGCAGAAAAAAATTGGAGAAAGCTCACATTAGAGACTTAACCATGCAGCTGAAAGTTCTAGGGGAAAAAAAAGCAGATTCACACAGGAGGAGTAGAAGACTAGAAATAATCAAACTGAGGACTGAAATCAACAAAATAGAAACACAGAAAACAATCCAAAGAATCAATGAAACAAAGAGCTGATTCTTTGAGAAAGTCAACAAGATTGACAAACCTTTATCCAAACTAATCAATCTTAAACGATAGAAGTACTTCAGGAGTCATTACCATCCCTGACTTGAAACTCTGTTACAGAGCTACAGTAGTGAAAACAGCTTGGTATTTGCATATAAACAGAGAAGTTGACCAATGGAATCCAATCAAAAAACCTGATGTTAATCCACAAACCTATGAACGCCTGATTTTCAACAAAGGAGCTAAAAGTATACAAAGGAAGAAAGAAAGCATTTTCAAGAAATGGTGCTGGCATAACTGGATGTCAACCTGTAGAAGAATGAAAGTAGATCCATATCTATCACCACACACAAAACTCAAGTCCAAATGAATTAAAGACCTCAATATTAATCTGAACACACTGAACCTGATAGAAGATAAAGTGGGAAGTAGTCTACAACACAAGGGCACAGGAGACCACTTACTATGTATAACCCCAGTAGCACAGACAATAAGGGCAACATTGAATAAATGGGACCTTCTAAAACTGAGTAGCTTCTGTAAAGCAAAGAACACTGTCATTAAGACAAAAAGGCAACCTATTTATTGGGAGAAGATCTTCATCAACCCCACATCACACAAAGATCTGATCAAGAGGAAGAAGAAGGAGGAGGAGGAGGAGAAGGAGAAGGAGAAGGAGAAGGAGAAGGAGAAGGAGAAGGAGAAGGAGAAGAAGAAGAAGAAGAAGAAGAAGAAGAAGAAGAAGAAGAAGAAGAAGAAGAAGAAGAGGAGGAGGAGGAGGAGGAGGAATGATGGAGAAAGAGAGAGAAATTTGAAATGCCCAGGGCCAGAAGCCAGGCAGCTGACAGACAGAAATATATGGAATAGAACATACAGAAAGAAAGAAAGAAAAGTAAAAAGCCCCAAGGGAAAATGTAGATGAAGAGAAACAGGTTAAGTTATAAGAGCTAGTGGGACAAGCACAAAATAAGGTCAAGTATATTGAGTGGTTTTGTGTGTCAACTTGACACAAGCTATAGAATGATCATAAGAAGGAGCCTCAGCTGAGGAAATGCCTTCTTGAGATCCAGCTATAAGGCATTTTCTCATTTAGTGATCAATGGGAGGAGTCCCAACCCATGGTGAGTGGTGCCATCCTTGGGATGCTAATTCTGGGTTCAATAAGAAATCAGACTGGGCAAACCATGAGGAAGCAAGCCAGTAAGCAGCTCCCCTCCATGGCATCTTCATCTGCTTCTGTCTCCAGGTTCCTGCCCTGTTTGAGTTCCTGTCCTGACTTCCTTCAGTGAAGAACAGCAATGCTGAAGTGTAAGCCAAATAAACCCTTTTCTTCCCAGTTTGCTTTCTTGTCATGGTGTTTTATTACAGTAACTAAGACAAATGGTAGCAGTGTAGTGGGGTATTCCTGTAACAGGCTGGACCTTCTTTGAGAGAGAATTGTGGAAAGACTTTGGAACTTTGGGCTAGGAAAACCATTGAGTGTTGAGAACTTAGTGGGGTGTTCTGTGTAACTTGGAGCATAAGGCTGTTAAGATCAATGCAAAAGATGAAGGCCTGGCTTTTGAAATTTCAGACAAAAGTTTAAAGATTCTATTAGAATGCTGAAATAGACAAACAGGACACAAAAGAAGGCAACTGCCAAACATTGCAAAGACAAGGTAGGACAATCCTTCAAAGTTCCTGCTTAACAAAAGTCTATCAGAAATTCTAGGCCTGTAGATCAAAGGTGTAGGCCTCAAGTAACTGTAACTTTCTAGTATTTAACACCACTAAAGAGCCAAGAAAGATATAATATCACCTGAGTAAATAGGAAGTGTAGACCAAAAAACTTCCAAAACTATAGAAGTGGCAGAAAGAGTTGGCTGTCTGGACAGTCTCTGCTGGATCCTCTGCAATAAAAATAAATAAATAAAGTTTATGTAGTGTGGGAGTGCTGATACTGAAGGAAAACTTCATATAAACAGAGTCACTTATCTACAGAACTTGATGAAAAGCGGTCAACTAAGAAACTGAGATGGGACTAAGGCAAGGTACTTAACTGAGAAGTAGCAGGAAATATAAGCCACCATAATGTCTGTTTTGTATATTTTTTTGGTGTCAACTTCCCATCGTTGATATCATGAATGTTATTTTATAGGAGGAATCTGTCACATAAGAATTTTATCCCTCTTAAAAAATAGAATGCCTTTTATTCAAACTGCCAGAGAGACATATCTTTAACTCCCTTATGTTCATTTTTGTTCATTTCCATGTACAGACACCAACTTTAATCTTTTAAAATTTGTATTTGTTTGAATATCTAAAATTATAATTTCTGTTAAATCAATATCGCTTCTCTATAGTTCCCATTTTATGTGTTTTAATGAATAAATGTGGTTAATTTCAATTTAAAAGTTTTTTTTAGAAAATAAATTTATATTTTATGTATATGGGTGTTTTTGCATATGTATTTATGCACCACATAAATTGAGTGCCTATGGAGGGCAGGGGAGAAAACTGGGTCCTCTGGGACTAAAATAACAAACGATTGTGAACCACTATGTGACTGATGTCCTTGATCCTCAGGAAGAACAGCCAGTGTTCTAAACTACTAAAACTTTTAAATATTCTATTTATTTATCCAAGATATTTCACTATATCCATCATATAAAATATCTAGGTAGAAATTATTTGTATTTATTAAATATTCAGCTACTTTTGATTAGCTCAAGTTTAGGTCAAGGTGATTTGGATGAAGAAAATGAGTTGATTTTGATCACCTTATATATAAGAAATAATATATACAGAAACTTAGGAATCAATCTGAGAAGTCCCTTATCAGATAGGTAAGGAACAATAATTTATATTTAGGGCACAACAGTATGCAGACTTTTTAAAAGGGAATTTTTGTCAGTGGAGATAATGTCTGAGCCTGGAAGACAGTAGTTGTAAGTGAAAGACACCAGGCATAGAAAGGTAAGCATCAGGGGCTACAGAGATGGCTCAGTGGTAAAGGGGACAGACTGCTCTTACAGAGGACCTGAGTTTGGTTCTCTGCACTCATGTCAGATGACTCACAACCACCTGTAACTCCAGCACGAATGAATGTGATGCCCTCTTCTTACCTGCATGGATACCACCTGTGTATATACATACACAAAGAGATAATATACATGAATTTAAAAAATAACAATCCTTGTTGAAAAATAAAGAACTATAAATAAATACTACATGGCATCACTTATATGTGGAGTTCAAAACATATAAGCTCAGTGACAGAGCTCATGACTGGCATGCCAAAGGCCCTGAGCTTGATCTCCATAAATCACAGGGAGCTCACAGAAGCAAAGAACAGACTAAAATTACCAGAGATAGGGGCAAATGGTAGTAATCAGGAAGAAGTTGTTCAGGATATAACATTTCAGTTCAGAACAGAGGGAGACCATTATTCATTGTGGAGACTATAGTTAATAGCAATGCATTTATATTGAGAAATCACAGACAGTACACTTCTAGCTTTCTGAACACACAACACTTATAACACAAAGTAAGGTATAATAATAATTATCTTGATTCAGCCATGCTATGTAACAGTTCACACATCTTTCACAGCATCGAATCCTGGTGTGGAAAGTCCATCTGTTTATGTGTTGCTTTAATTGGTTAATGAATAAAGAATCCAGTTTTGTGTGGAGGGCCGCAACCACATTCTCCATTACTTTAAGGGGTAGAGGTAGTAGACCTCTGTGACTTCAGGGTATGGCAGTACACACCTTTAATCCCAACACAAGGGAGGCAGAGGTAGATTAACCTCTGACTTCAAGGGGCAGAGGCAGATTGGCCTCTGTGACCTCAAGGTGTGGTAGCACACACCTTTAATCCCAATGCCTGGGAGGCAGAGACAGATCTCTGTGAGTTCAAGGTGTTGCAGCACACGTCTTTATTCCCAGCATTGGGGAGGCAGAGACAGTGGGACTATAATGCGCATGTGCTTGGTAACTTTCCACTGCTGCGTCCCTGCCTACTCCCGAGGCGTCATCTGGGTTGATGGGCAGCGGACCAATCCAAGAGTGACACATCCGAAGCGAGGACTGTTTCCGATATAAGGGATGGGTTCCCCTCATTCTAGGTCTCCGCTTTGGAAGCTAATGCTCTCTCTCTCAAGACGCATTAAAGCTTTTCTGCAGAAGGATCCTAAGTGTCCCGCGTCATTCTTGTGGGCAAGACGGTAGCACGGGATATCTGGTGCTGAAGCCCGGGACACCGGGGGACCTTAACCACTGCTCACACCGCCGGAGACCCCTTGGACACAAGGAGGATTCAGAACTGCAGGTCTGTTTGCTCAGAGAGGTGTGACTATTCCTGGACTTTTTGATTTTGGGCTTGACTTGTCTCTGCCTTGGGAAGGTTTTGTAGAGGCCTTGGTACTTCTTTTAGCAGTTCTTTTGGGATCACTTTGGAATTGCTTAGAAGATGAATCCTGCCAGGCGGTTGTTGCAGAAGGGGAGGAAGTCCAGGATAGCATGTCAGAAACTGAGCGCAGTGAAAGGTTGGGCACGCACAAGAAAAGGACAGTCCCAAATAAGAAAAAAGGACCCCCCGGTGGTTCTAAGAAAATAAGAATGGGGGACAAGACTGACCTACAAGGTCAAAAGCTTTCTGATACCAACAACAAGAAAAAAGGAAAGAGTAAATATGTACAGATATATATTATGTTGTTTGTGTTGTCTTTTGTGTACTGGACAGGAGAAAGATATTTGAACTTAGGAACTGCTAAGAAAGGTATTTTGAATTTAAAATATGGGCCTAAGGATTTGATGTTTTGGAAAAGAGGTTCTGTTTTCGTCTCCACAGAAAATGAGAGCCTAAGGATTTACTTGAGATTTATATGGTTTGAATCACCAAGACCTCCTGAAATGTTGTAGTAAATACCCCTAAGAATACAGCATCCACGTTCAGCAGGAAGTAGCCAGACAGACTGACAACGCCCAAATTCCCTAAAAGATTGTTTAAGTGGGGTTCTTTCAATGATTGCAGAGCAGCAAGCCTGCTTCCCTGAGTTCCGCTCCACTCCGTGCACCAGTATGGACCTAAAACGAGTGCAGCTGGGGCTAGAAGGCAGCTGGAGCAGAGCTTTGCTAGGTGGCTGTGGTAAAAGGCACATTGCCCCAGCCCAATCGGTGCCTAGCCTGGTGGATGCCACAGCAATGCAGTGTGCCTGGAACTGTGAGGGGCTCTGAGGCTGGAGTGGCTCCTGCTCCACTTGACTAAGCTGAACTGCGCTGACTTCAGGCAGGACTGGTCGTAATTATCATAATAAAAGCGCAATTAAGGTTTAGACACAGTAAACAGGCAGTACCGTATTACCTCTATTCATCTCAGGCCCAAGATATAATGATAAGAATGGGCCATAGGCCAGAAAAGGGCTTGGGTTGCTCCAAGCAAGGAATATGGGAGCCAATAAATCCTAAGCCTAATCTCAACAAACAGGGCCTAGGTTTTTTTCTAGGGGCCACTGGGGCAGCACGGCCCATACCATGGAAAACAGAGACCCCAGTATGGGTTCCCCAGTGGCCACTTACCTCTGAAAAAAATTAAAAGCATTGAATCAGCTAGTTAATGAGCAACTGGTTCTGGGACACATAGAACCATCCACCTCTCCGTGGAATACACCCATTTTTGTCATTAAAAAGAAATCAGGAAGATGGGGCTTGTTGCAGGACTTGAGAGCCATTAATGAACAAATGCACCTTTTTTACTTAAACAAAAAGGGGGAATAATGAAGGAGTTGCCCCCGACGCCAAGAGTGGCCATTGCCATGGCTCTGTTCACTATAAATTTTTTAAATTTGGATGATAATGGCCAGAATGCGGCAACAAAACATTGTTCGGATCAGCAGCGGCCCAAGGATTTGGTTAAATGGAAAGATGTGCTTTCTAATGAATGGAAAGGCTGGATCCCATTCTATTGAGATCCAGGGGAGCTGTTTGTGTGTTCCCACAGGATCAGGAAAACCCATTCTGGGTGCCAAAGAGACTGACCTGAATGGTGAAAAGTGACCCACAACATGCGGACTTGCCTGAAGATTTGGCTTCTCTTCCTCCTGCCATTTTTCGGATGGATGACAACGGTTATGACCGAGCAGCGATGGGGGATACTCTCAGCCTTCGCGAAGCCGACACCAGTCAGCCATAGATTGGCGGTGTTTCCTTGGTTTTTTACAACCAATAAGACTCTGGGGCTTCCCTACCTTCCTAGAGATGATTTATAAGCTTGGCCAAAGGATTCCAGTCCTGGATTGTGTCCTTCATCCCTTACTTCAAAAAATGGGTGGGGGCGAGAATGTTTGGAGCAGCCCTATGCTGTGGAATAGTGTTTCTCCTCTGGATGGTCTGCCGACTCAAATCCCAAAGCCGTAGGGACAAAGTAGTTATTGCACAAGCCCTGGCTGCCCTGGTACAGGGAGCCTCTACTGATGTGTGGTTATCTATGCTGAAGCAGTAAGGTTTATGCCAACCAGCTCCTGAACCCCTAGGACAATGGTCCATTGCGCAGGGTGGAGTGCTTGGCTTAGCTAGCCCTGAAGGTTGTCGAGCTGAAGAGCATCGCACAGAGAATGGCCCTCTCTGAGAGATATGTCGCCCTGCATAAGGGTTTCCTGCCGTATATTCCCTTTCCCAGAAAAATGGCAGAGGGCAGGCTGGATAAGTTCCAGGTGTCATGAACCTAGGGGCAGATTCCGTGCAAGCCCATTATAATGTTTCCGCTCTGGGAAGTGCGACCTCTATCTTTGCCCTCTGAGGGAGTTGCCTTTCTGCAAAGAAGTAAAAAAGGGGGAGATGTGGAGGGCCGCAACCACATTCTCCATTACTTTAAGGGGTAGAGGTAGTAGACCTCTGTGACTTCAGGGTATGGCAGTACACACCTTTAATCCCAACACAAGGGAGGCAGAGGTAGATTAACCTCTGACTTCAAGGGGCAGAGGCAGATTGGCCTCTGTGACCTCAAGGTGTGGTAGCACACACCTTTAATCCCAATGCCTGGGAGGCAGAGACAGATCTCTGTGAGTTCAAGGTGTTGCAGCACACGTCTTTAATCCCAGCATTGGGGAGGCAGAGACAGTGGAACTATAATGCGCATGTGCTTGGTAACTTTCCACTGCTGCGTCCCTGCCTACTCCCAAGGCGTCATCTGGGTTGATGGGCAGCGCACCAATCTAAGAGTGACACATCCGAAGTGAGGACTGTTTCCGATATAAGGGATGGGTTCCCCTCATTCTGGGTCTCTGCCTTGGAATCTTATGCTCTCTCTCTCAAGATGCATTAAAGCTTTTCTTTAGAAAGATCCTAAGTGTCCCGCGTCGTTCTTGCGGGCGAGAGGGTAGCACAGGAGAGTTTTGGCCATTGGCTAAACAGAATATAGACAGGCTGGAAAAGATATAGAGAGAGAGTACACAGAGTCAGTGAGATGCCATGTAGCCGCCAGAGAAGAAAGACACCAGAATGTCAAAACTTTGCCCACTCGGAAATGAACAAACAGTTTCTGCCAACAGAATGGCATGCCAACATGGTCTGAAAACTTTGGGGCTGATGCCTGCCACCCACTTTGGATTCAGATGCTTTGTGTTCACTCAGAGTTGAGAGATAAGTAGCTGAGACCATGCCCATGGCTCATTACTCCCTGCCAGGGCAGGCAGCAGAATCTGGTCTTCTCAGAGTGCACAGGCAGGAGAGCATGGTAGATTTCCACTGCCATACACAGAGATATTTCCAGACTGTGCAGTGTAGTGAATGGCAGATTTACCTTTTACTCTGATAAAAAGGGATTATGTGCTGCGAACTTCTTCTCAGAGTTAAAGTAGTAAATGCAGTTCCTACCCTGCAGTCCCAGAGCTGGTGGCAATGGTACTTCGTCCATATTGAAAGGCAGAGAGAGATGGAGCCAACATTCAGGGCTGCTGCAACCGCACTGCTTACCATTTTAAAGTGTTCCAGGTCAGAAAATAATTACAGATATACAATAAAGACAATTCAGACAGAAATAAACCTCTGAATGGGTCACAGTGTGTTAAAACAAATGTACATAGGCTTGAGAGAGAGAAGAAGAAGAGTACAGAAAATAAATGAAAAAAGTCTTTAAAGAGACAGAGTACAGACAGTCATATATTAAAGGAATAAAAAATAATATGCAATGTCAAGATGTAAAATACACAGAGTCTGGACTACGTATATCCTGGTTTTTTTTTTGAATTGTGTAAATGAGCTAAGTACAGAGACATTTCATTGTACAGGCTGCAAAACTAAACCACATGTATTTTAAAGTATCTTGACTTCAAAATTTGAGTATAGGATATATTGTAGAACAAGAGGTTCTGCTTTTGCTTCCACTGAAGAAGGAAATCTGTGTATTCCTTCCAGGCTAACATGGTTTGATGGAATAAGACGCTCCCCACACCACGGAGTGGTCTCCATGAACTCTAGAAATGTTTTACCCAACAAACAGCAGGGAGCTATTTGGAAAGAACTCTGCCAAAAATCCCAAATATTGTTTATAAATGTTTACTTATATTTAAAGGGTGATATGCTGTAGATATGGATACTTTATATTGGTATGGATCTTGGTTTATTAATACAAATTTATAGACAATCTACACACACACACACATATTTATATATGCTCTTGATTAAGGTATTATGTTTGTGTAGCTCATTTAAAAATGTAATGAATGATTAAAAAATATAGGTTGATAGAGAGACATTTATAATAGTCAAACTTGTAGTCATGTTAGTTAGGTTTTCTAGATATATAGAGATATATTTCAGTTAGATAAGTATTCTTCAGATCTTTCAAAGACTACAGACTATGGCATTTAAAGTGTTTTAAGAACTTAGAACTTTTCATGACACTGAGACACAGCTGCTCCTGGCAGCACCAATCTACTTCAAGAGGAAAATGGGCATCGAAGAGGCTCCTCATGGAGTTTGTTAGCCATTTTAGCAAGAAACTGCTCTTGCATGAACTATCTGACTGGACTTGCAGGACCCTCAGAAATATGACTGCTGAACTTACCTAAAAGTGAGACTCAAACTTTGAAGACTAGGTACCTTTAAAATATATCTGTTGGTTTAGCTTAACAATTCCCAGAATCAAATGTCTCTCTACAGCCAAAAAATTCAAAGAAAACACAATAGTATGTGTAATCCAGACTCTCTGTATATATTCCATCTTTACATGGCTTATTCTTTCTTTACTCCTTTTACTTTATGACTGTCTGTACTCTGTCTCTTTAAAGACTTTATCTTTTCCTTTCTTAAACCTTTTACTTCTTTTCATAACTGTCAATATTCTTCTTCTCTCTCCCAAGCCTACATACATTTATCCGCCACTGTGACCTATTTAGAGGCCTTTTCCATCTGAATTTGTTATTATTGTATATTTATAATTATTTTCTGACAGGACTGCTTCTTAAAATGCTAAGCACTTCTTAAAAACCTAAGCTGTGGCATTGCTAGAATAAATATGACTTGCTATACCCAGTCCAACATAGTGGAAATCCATTCACCACCTCTGCAAGCTGTGCATATTGCTCCAGTTCCAGGTGCACATGTCTATGTTACACCATTTAGCAGGTTGTAGCACTCTGCTCATAAAACCCAATTTAAATGCTCCATAGCCAGACCTCCAAAAGGAGTCAGAGCTTGCGTTAGCAGCATGGCTCAGAAAGTTGCAGTTTTAAAACAGTGCAGCATTTTTCTGCTACTGCTAAATCAGGAAAATCTCTCTTAAAGGAGCCATGCCTCTGCTTGCTTCTAACAAACAGAGCCCACCCAAGAAAATACCACTAACAAACGATGCTTAACTCTGTTCTTTTGTGTCTAGAATTCCTTTACAATCTCTCAGGTTTTATGTGGATTTAGTCAACCACATTGGCATGCCAATTTGTAGTAATAGCTACTTGTTTGTTTCCTGGCTACACAGACTCCAGAAATAACCACACAGAAACTGTATTAATTAAATCACTGCTTGGCCCATTAGCTCTAGCTTCTTATTGGCTAACTCTTACATATTAATTTAACCCATCTCCATTAATCTGTGTATCACCATGTGGCAGTGGCTTGCCAGCAAAGTTTCAGCATGTCTGTCTCTGGCAGCAGCTCCATGACTTCTCTTTGACTCCACCTTCTCTCTCCCAGCATTCAGTTTAGTTTTCCCCACCTTGCTAAGTTCTGCCTTGCTATAGGTCCAAAGCAGTTTCTTTATTAATCAGTGGTATTCACAGCATATAAAATGGAATCCCACATCAAGTTGTGCCTGTAAGATGACTCAGCAAGTGAATGCCACACAATTTCACCCTCAGAGCTCAAATAAAGACTGAAAAAAAACTTACTCCACAAAGTTGTTCTCTGCCCTCCACACATACACACAAAAGCATATACCTGCCCTACACATACACACACACACACACACACACACACACACACACATATACACACACACACACATACACACACCATGGCACACACCTGCATTCTCACACACAGCCATGGCATACACCTGCCCTACACACACACACACACACACACACACACCTTCCACACACCCACCCACTGCACACATCCTCCACATACACACACCATGGCATATATCTGCCCTCCACACACATATAATGCCATACACCTGCATTTTCTCTCTCACACACAATATACACACACATACTTACACAGTAATAATAAAGTTTAAGTTCTAACTTTTAAAATATACCAATGAAAGTAGATTTAAAATAAGTTTGAAAAACATAAATTGCAGATCGGGCACCAGTGCTGGAACAGAGAGTGAAAGTTTTAAACTCTTTCCTGCATTATGCAGAAAGGTGAAAGATAAGCTAAAGTTTGGACACCATGGTGTCACACAGCCACCTCTTCTGAAACAACCCCTTGATGGTTCTATTCATAAAACAGTTTAACAGTGTTCTCTCACATTCTCCTCTACACAAATCTAATAACTTTCCTTTCACTGTTTGAGGATGACTTGTGTCACCCCTGTGTCTGGACAATGCATATCCCACAGGCTTTATTTCTGCAAATCACTGCTTTGGGGAGGAGAAGGGAGGCATTCCAGGTAAGCTACAGTTTATTGAATAAATTTAGACACAAAAGAGGAGATACATTTCCTGATTGCTATGTTATCTCTACTGTTGGAAGAATTATTCTCCCTATAGTTCTTCCGTTTGTATATTTGATAATAATCAGTTGATGCTTACTGTGCTGAATTACTCTGGAATAGACAGAAGATTGACTTCTTGGTATTGAAAAGACAAAATGCTCAGTGTCTTTTGACATATTATCTCTGGCAGTTGGAAAGAATTACAATAACTTATATTATAGGATATATTTAGAAAGCAAAGAACATTAATGGAAAGATGGATTTTTAGTGCAGTTTTGCCTTTTGCCTGAGATTTCTATTTTCTGTCACACATCCTCTAAAATGAACTAGAGGTACACAGTGCAAATTGATTTCTCTACACCTTAAGAAATCCCTAAGGTTTAATTGTTTCTGTAGTGTTTATGCTTGCATAAATAATTCAACGGTAAACTAATCCAGTTTTTATAATTATCTCACACAGAAGCCCAGAGCTCTATCCCAAAGGACTTAATTGCAGCTTGATGAAGGTATTAGAGTGCTATGACCAATAAGCCCTACAAAAACTTTTAAAGACATAAAGGAAAAAACTTCCATAACCTCCAAGTCTAAGTTTATAGAAAGAAATGTGACTTTTGTAATTGATTCTTAATGTTCTATCTTCAATAAAAAATTGCTCTATTGACTAGCAATCTCCTAAAATATATATGTCATTGAATGTGGTGGTACACACCTGTTATCTCAGCACTTGGGAGGTGGAGGCAAGAACAGCAGGAGTTCAAGGTCTTTCTCAGCTACTAGGAGTTTGAGACCAGCCTAGACTACTTGAGATTCTGTCAAAAAATGGATAAGACAAGAGAGATAGCTCAATCATTAAAAGCTAAGCCTCAAAATTAAAACTTTAAAACTAGATAGATAGATAGATAGATAGATAGATAGATAGATAGATGTACTAAAAACATTGTCTTAATACAATTGGTGATTCTATAACATACATTCTTTAAATTCTGACTTGAGTCATACTTCCCCAGATAGTATGTTCGCTGTATTGACTGGTACAGATAGTAAGCATCCACATAGAGTTTCTTTTGTTTTTAATATTTTTTATGTGCATGGAGGGGTATGTACACCTACATATACACAAAGGACAGAAGAAGGTATTGAATCTTCTGAAGTTGGAGTTACAGATAGTCATGTGCTGCCTGACTTGAGTGCTGGCAATCAAACTCAGGCCCTCTGGAAGAGCTCTCAACCACTGACTTCTATCTCCAGCCTGCCAAATAGGGTTTTGTACACTGCCTTTAGTCGTTATGTATTTAGCATATAATGCACTTAATCCTTCCATTTCTCTATCTAAGCTTCTTCAGTATTTCATCATATAAAATAAATGGATGAAAATGGGTTCGATTTGATACATGTCCCACTGCTGTGGACTATCTCATAAGTTAAGCTCAGCCAAGGTAGTTGGATGAAAAAATTGGGCTGGTTTTGGGTGTCTCCTTTCTCTGAACTCACCCTCCTTTAATTTCTCCCAGAGTCAATGCTATATTCTTGAACATAGGTTTCTTCTAGCCCAATGCCTGCAACTTCAACTTACTGAATTTTACCAGGCAAGAATCAACTCTTTCTTCTTCAACCAGGACCCTGCCTCATCCCTGAAGTTCACCTACCTCACCTGTCTCACCCCTGGTGTCTTGCCTGCCAGCTCCCAAATTCTGACACAGAGGCTTATTATCAATTATGAAATCTTGGCATTAGCTTAGATTTGTCAATAAGTAGTTCTTATAACTTAAAGTAAGCCATATTTTTAATCTACACTTTTTTTACATTTCTCAGTTACCTTTACTGTGTACTACCCATCCTGCTTCCTCCACATCTGGCTAGGGACCCTGACTTTCTTTCTCTCTGACTTCTCTCTATCCACAGAAGTTCCATCTAAACTTCTCCTGCCTAGCTAATGACCATTTTGCCCATTATTAAACCAACCATAGTGACACATCTTCACACAGTGTAAAGGAACATCTTACAACACATCCCTAAAAGATACACCCCATCTCTTGACAGTTACAACAGGCAAAAAGTGAAACAATATACAGCTTAATACATGATTCATGTATTTTGTCCAGTCATTTCTATTCCTAATGGAAGCATGGAGGAATTGGTGCAAATTGAATTTATACACAGAGAGCTGGTCCTTGAAAGGCTAAGTTGTTTTCTTCATCTCAACAAAACAATATTACATAAAGGCAGGTTCAAGCCAATCAGCCTGTCCACCATATGAGCAGGGCTTCATTCTGTTCATGGCTCTATATAACTAGATCCTAGACATGCACCTGGCAAATGGCTGGCTCACAATAAAGATTTCCCAGGTGAAGACTACTCTGCACTGTGTTTCCTCCCTGCAAATACAGACCTGTACTAATACATTTTTATCAGGACTGCCAGTTCACAAGTAATGGCATAGAGACTTAGTATTAATTTTGAAAATTTGACCTTAGTTTAGGCTTGTCCACTATCTCTTATAACTTAAGTTAACCCATAATTTTTATTAATCTATATTTTATCACTTGGTTTTTACCTCTTTCCCATTCCATATGTCTAACTTGTTCTCTGTCTCCATGGTGCCTCTGCCTTCTTCCCAAAACCCTCTCTGTGTCTGGAAATCCCACTTGCTTCCTGCCTAGCTATTGGCCATTTATTAAGTCAGTCAGGTGTCTTGGCAA
The DNA here is from genome assembly GCF_982192425.1 of Myodes glareolus. Lineage (NCBI taxonomy): Eukaryota > Metazoa > Chordata > Mammalia > Rodentia > Cricetidae > Myodes > Myodes glareolus. Next base: position 60,712,254 of record NC_142045.1, read on the forward strand.
AGCCACAGCCTCACAGTGTACAAAAAGATTATTCCACAACACAGAGCATCTCCTCTGACCTTCTTTCCCTTTCCACAGCCATCCAGACAACCTTCAAATTACTTCAGCCCCTCCCTCCACTGTGAAGCACTCTCTGTCCATGCTAACATTGCATAACAGCATTTTAGTTATGCACTAACTTACAGCAGCTGCTGATTTATGTTTGTCTTGTCTCTCAGTTCCTCTCAGTATTCCTTATTTCAATCCAGTCAGGTGTTTATGTTAGTCTGTAGGTAGCTAACCTGCAGAATTTTGGCAAACCAGCCCGTAGAATCCTTTTAACTTTTGCTATGAATGACAATGGAAAGGAAGAGGAAAAAGTAGGAGGTGGTGGTGGGGAGAATGCAAAGCCAAGGAAGATTTCCTCTGAGTGTCAATTCCTTTTCTAGAAAAATTACAAGAGCCCATGGAGCCACCCAAACTACAGGGCAGGAGATAATTCACTTTCATAAAGTTCAGTACAGTGGATTTCTAGTGAGGAAAGCGGTACCAGCTAGAACTGGTGCATAACTCTTGCATTCTACCTGGCGGTTTTCACTGTGTCCTAGCCAGCCAGGGGTCACACCTCTAAATTAATTTTAAATCCGGTCACTTGTGCTGCTTGAGCAAATAATGTCCTTTTTCATCACCATGTGAATTCACTCATTTTTCAGTTTTAATTTCTTTACAGAGCGAAGACTGTACTCATGTAACAGGGAGAAAAAAGCTAACGGCAGGAGCATTTGATGTGAAGACTTTACCAGTGTGGTTTGACCAGTTCTTCATAAACTAAAGAGCTTATAAGAAACCCTCAAGTCAGGCCCATGCCTGTACTTCCAGCACTTGGGATGCAGAGGCAGAAGAATTGGGGCAAGTCTGAGGCCAGCCTAGTGGATTACAGGTCAGACAGAGCTACATTTAAAAAAGAGACACTCATAACACAAGTGCCTTTGTTTTCTTTGATCTTTCTTGTTGCTTTCTTGGTTTGCTCATTTTTGTGATAGGGACATGATCCTCCTGCTTCAACTTTCCAAAGGCTGCAATCTAATGGGCCTGAGCCCAAGGCCAAGTCTGTCTATTCAGATGCCCCTCCCCAATCCTGACTTAAAGAGCACAGAGTCATTTCCTGAACCTGCTTTTTGTGCCCTCCCCACACATATTGTAACGGATTCCTAGCAGATTCTATACACGACCTTCTAGCATGAATTATACATGCTCCCATACTGCTAGCGTCTTCTGCCTGTCTAGGTAATCAAGCAGAAACTCGGGCTTTTTCTAGTGTTCTCCTTCATCTCCTAAGGTATGATGCAAAAGGCAAATTATCAGTATTAACTGGTTAAAAGAAAGTTTCTTCAAATCTAAGCTTAAAGATGCATAAGTATTTTCAGAAAAAAAATAACAGTTAAGGGTCAACGAGATGGTTTAGCAAGTAAAGGCACTTGCCACCAAACCTGATAACTTAAATGTGATTCCTGAGAATCATGGGGAATGGAGAGAACTGACTCACAAATTTCCCTCTGACGTCCATATGTGCATTGTGGCATATATGCACCTACATTCTGTCACACAAACACTAAATTAAGTTATCAATAGCCTGTGAGTTCAGATCCAAGTTTTCAGGTCAGAGGTCACAAGGAATTTAGAAAATTTCTTATCTGATGGGTATGGAATGAATTCAAACATGTGCTGGTCGAGCCATGCTTTTTCTTCTACTTTCCTAATTCTCTTGTTTTAATTGTCCATGATTTCTTAGCTTTAATTCTTTGGGGTTTTTGTTTGTTTGTTTGTTTGTCTTTTGGTATTGTTGTTTGGTTTTTTGGGTTTTTTTTTCCCAAGACAGGGTTTCTTTGTAGCTTTGGGCCTTGTCTTGGAACTAACTCTTGTAAACCAGGCTGGCCCCAAACTCACAGAGATCCTCCTGTCTCTGCCTCCCAAGTGCTGGGATTAAAGGCATGTGCTACCACTACCTGGCTTCTAATTCTTTAATTCCAATTCTGTACTTAAAAATCCTTTTATAATTCTCTCTTTTAATCTTGAGTTCCAATTCCCTCTATTCTGCTCACCTATCTTAAATACATTTATAGGAGACTTGAAGCAATAATAATGTTACAATAGTTACATCACACTAGTCAAAAGCACATTCCTTTGGGTAAGCAATAAGAGCAAGGCTTTTTATCATGGCAGTGCAAAGTTTCAAGGATTCTGGAGTGAAACTGTGACTGGAGGGCAGGAGTGCAGTGCCCAGTGAGATAAGCTATGAGACATAGCTCTTTTATCAGGTATATTTGGCAAGTGAAGAATTAGCATGATTTTTTACTTCTTTGTGTTAATAATCTTGGTTAGACACCTGCAACTCTAACCTTGTGCATAAGTGTAAAGTTCTAAACTTATGAACAATTACAAAAAAACTTTAGTCTAATTTGAACTTGCTCTCGGGTTAAAAAAAATGAGCTAATTGTGTTCAGTTTTCCTTAGACTGAGGAGAAATTGCTATTTTCTTATGTTAGTCTAAATAAAAAAGCACATCAGGTTTTAAGTGCCTTACAACCTCGTGGAATAATAGATCTAGTTATGAAGCATGTCCTAGTATATTTTCTATATATCAAAATTATACAGAATAATGAAAAATCATCTTCCTAACCATCCACAGATACATGGGTGCCCAGTAGATGGAATATTTTCATGAAATAAATACACAAGCAAAACACCTAAAGCTATTCTTAGGAAAAAAATGAAGTGACTCGTAAGAGAAATTACAGACAGAAATGAACAGTTATCTATAGTCAGTTACCCTGCAGCTGTATCAAGTGGGGCTCCCCATTAGAGAATTACTTATCTAGTAAGTCAGTCTATTGAACACTAGTGGTCACCTGTTGTATACACTCATGGCCTCTGAAATGAAATAAATAATATAATTAATATTTTTTAAAGAAAACAAAAATAAGACTTAAACATGACTTCTGAGATATACATGTCAATCCCAGCTCTTAGGAGACAGAGACAGGAAGGTGACTGCCAATTTAAAGCCAGATAGAATATAAGGAGTTCAAGGAAAGTTTAAACTGTATAGTAAAGCCCTGTGTGAAAAACTAAAACAACTTCAGCTAGATTTTAATTTGGCCACCAGCTTACAAAAACTGACATGGAGACTTATTATTTATGAAAGCTTGGCTTATAGCTTTGACTTGTTCTCAACTAGCTCTTATAAGTTAAATTAACTCATTTATATTAATCTATGCTGTACTGCAAGATGTTACCTCTCTTCCATTTTGTACCTCCTGCTTCCTCTGTGTCTCCTGTTGTCTCTCTGGCATAATCCACATGCCTAGATTCCTCCTCCTCTTCATTGGCTCCTCAGAAATCCCACCTATACCTCCTGCTAACTATTGTTTGTTCAGCTTTTACAAAACCAATCACAGTAATATATCTTCACACAGTATACAAATATCCTGCAACAAACAACAAAATAGAAAATTAAAAATTAAAAATAAAAAGCAAATACATAATTTTCTTTTCTTTGTATAAATATGTAAGGAGTTATATATGTGATATACATGTGTATGCATGTATATTTGCATGTATGGGAGTGAACCTATGTATGCAGGTGCAATTGTACATGCACATCCTATATGAATGCATCAAGTTGACATGGAGTATCTTTGATGATCTTTCAAAAAAGAATCTCTCAGTTTAGCTCATAAGCTTATCTATAGACAAACTTAGCTATCCAGCCTACATCAGGCATTTCCCTGTCTCTGCCTCTCAACTGCTGAGCTTATAAGCAAGTGCCACATCCTTCTGGCTTTTATCTGGATGCTAAGGATCTAAATGCTAGTCCTCACCCATGTGGCAAGTATCTAACTCACTGAATCAGCTCCAGCCCCTAAAGTCATTTCTTAAGCTATAATCTAAATGCGATGTTTACTAGGCCTGCCTTCAAATTGTGCAATAATTTTCATTATTTATTTGATTTTTTTTCTGAAAGGAGTATAATTTACCTTTATCAGATTTTCAACTCTCCAGAACAGACCTTGATTTCTTTAAAAGTAACACTTATGGGGCTGGAAAGATGGCTCATCAGCTGAGAACATTTGTTGCAGAGACCCAGATTCAATTGCCAGTCCCCACATAGTAGTTCACAGCATTCATAACTCTGGTTCCAGGAAATCCAACCCCCTCTTCTGACATCTGAAATACAAGTGAAATACTCATGCACATAAAATAAAATGAATAAATCTTTTTTTTAAAAAAAAAGTAGTGTTTACAAGTCTTGTTGCTACAGAGGCTCACAAGTTGCTGATCACCTAGCACATTTTAACTACAGCAAAAGTAAGGGAGTCTGTCTGAGACAAGCATCTAGCAAAATCAGGTCCTGTCCCCCCGCAACACACACATGTGTGTCTCTATGGAAAGCATTTAAGTGCCATTTTAGTTACTTTTATATTTCTGTGAAAAAACACCTACCAAAAGCAACTTTGAAAAGGAAAGTGTTAATTTCATCTTAGGGCTTACATTCCATCATTAAGGGGAGTCAGGGCAGGAAATCAAGCAGAAGCAGAGACAGGAACCATATAGCAACACTCTTTACTTACTTTCTGTCTATTATTTGGTGTGGGAAAATGGTCTGTATTCTGTCAATTATATTTTAAATAAACACTGATTGGCTAGTAGTCAGGCAGGAAGTATAGGCAGGACAACCAGAAAGGAAGTAGAGACAGGTCAAGGAAAACAGGAGAATTCTGGGAAGAGGAGGCAATCCTGGCCCAACCACAGAAGAAGCAAGATGTGGCTTTGTGACTTCCCCACCTAATAAGGTACCGAACCATGTGGCTAACACAGATAAGAATAATGGGCTAATATAAGTTGTAAGAGTTAATAAGAAGCCTGAGATACTGAGCCAATCAGCTTATAATTAATGTAGACCTCTGTGTGATTTCTTTGGGACTTAATGACTGCGGAAACCAGGCAGGACAGAAAACTCAGACAATTATTTGTTTTCTTATACATCTCAGAACCACTTGGATATGGGTGGCACCAACCTCATCAGTAACTATAAGAAAATGGCCCACAACTAAGGGAGGCAATTTTTCAAATGAAGTTCCCTCTTCTCAGGTGTAGTATTTGAATAAGAATGACCCTTGCAGCCTCATATAGTTGAATATGTAGTAACCAGGGAGTATAACTTTGACAGAATTATAAGGATTAAGAAGTATGACCTTGTTGGAGGAAGTGTTTAAATGGGGGTGGTCTTTGAGATTTCAACTAGGTTTTTTCGCTCTCTTCTCTCTCTCTCTCAACTATGTGGATCCTATGGAGCAGTATGTAGCTTTAAAACAATTTTCTAGCACCTATATGTATGCTACCATGTTCCCTATCATGTCATTAATGGGCTAAACCTCAAAAACTATATGAAAGTCACTTGTATTAGTCAGGGTCCTCTAGAGAATACATATATGTATGTAATAAAAATATATATGGTTTATTAAAATGACTTACAGGCTGTGGTCCAGCTAATCCAATGGTTTGAATGGAAAGTCCAAGAATCCAGTAGTTTCTCAGTTCACAAGGCTGGATATCTCAGATGGAGTCCTGAAGTAGTCTTTGATGCCAGGGAAGAAATGGGCTTGCTAAAAAGGTGAGAGCAAGCAGGCAGAGTGCAAAAGTTTCCTTCTTCTCTGTCCTTATATAAGCTTCCAACAGAAGGCATGGCCCAGTTTAAATTTGAATTAAAGGTGTTTCTTCAAATTAAGTAAAAATCTCTCACAGGTGTGTCTTTCATTTTCGGGTTTTAGATAATTCCAGATGTAGTCAAGTTGACAACCAAGAAGAGCAATCACAATCATAGTGGAAATAAGCTGTTAATAGTGAGATATGGCCTTATTAGCATCCCAAATTAAGAAGATAAAGAATGGGTATATTCCTTTATTTTATTTTCTGTTCTACTTCAGTTTAACTGACTTTCATTGAGCACAAATGAATTAGTTTTCAGTATATTTAAACTCATCAGCATTTGTTTTGACATGTCTTCATCACTCTAACAATATAAATTCACAATCTAAACCATGGTATGTGCTGAGCATTATGCAGAAGGCTTAGGTCCGTAAGGAGGCAGATACAGGGGAGCCAAGAAACACAGAAGTTACATCTGGGAGAAGAGTGCTTATAGAATCCTCACTTGTAATTCCAGCCACTACTCTCCTGGAACAGATGCCAGTGATCTTACAACCTAACGTATAGAAGGACAAAACTTAACTGGAAAGGGGTCTTAAGGGTGTGGGTTCCCTTAGATCATAAATCGCAATGGACGGAAATTTTATAGTTATGCAGCTATTTTGAAGACAACAGCACTCCTCTCAGCAACTCTTCACCCATGAGCCTGTAAGTAAATTTGATGTACTTGATTCACCAAGTTGGACTGGGGTGGATTCCTTACTTTTAGTCTGCTTCTGGTGTTCTGTTTGAGGTGAAAATCCATTAGTCCAAGACTTCTCAAAGAGAGTATTATGCAGTAGTTTTGTTTATTCTGAATAATATCAGCATGAAGTCTATTACGTAAGTAAAGTGCCTCTTGTTTGGTTTTGGTTTCCATTTGTTTGGCACATTGCTGGCTTGTCTTTCATTCAAAATTTGGGTGTGCCTTTGCCATCAAAGTATATTTCTTGGAAGATGATATAATATTGGGTGTTATTTTTAATACAGTCATTGTTGTGACTTTTATTAGAGAATTAAAATTTAAAATTAAGGCTGTTATTGAGAGGGGTTTGCTGATCCTAACATTTTGTGTGACATTTTTCTGGTCAATTTTTCTTCTTTGTTCTTTTTCTTTTTTCTTTTCTTCTACCATATTTATATTAGGGGGGTTGATGACTTACTTAGCTGGATATGATTGGTCTTTTCCTCATGTATCTATTCCTCTTATGAATTTTATTCTTTCCTACATTCATAACTGAGACTCTTTCTCCTATGTAAAACTCTTTTCTGTATTTTCTACAAAGTGGGCTTGAGTGGTCATGAAATTCTTTAGTTTGTAGTGGTCTTGAAATGTCTTTAATTCTTCCAATTCTAAAAGATAAATATCTTGCTTAGCAGTTATTCACTTGCAGGGACTAAAACATAATATTCTGTGCTCTCCATATTTTAGAGTTGCTGCTTAATGGCCTGATGCTATTCTGATGGTTTTTCCTTTGTTATCTGGTACTTTTATCTTATAACTTTTAACAATATTTATTTGATTTGTAGCTTTAAGTTTTTCATTATAACGTGTCAGAGAAAAGCTCTTCCTTGGAAATGTTCTAAATGCCTGTTATTCTGGTGTACCACTATCTTTCCCTACCCATTGAGGGTTTCTGTTATGATTTCTTTCCTCTCTTTAGATTGAAGTACCTTGTTCTCTCCAAGGGTACTTAGATTTGTTCATTTAACCATGTTTTAGAGTTTGTAAATGGAGACTTTGCTTTGAATTTTTGGTCACCTAGAACAGAAACTTTAATCACACAGAAACTATATTAATTACAACACTGTTTGGTTAATAGCTCAGACATATTCCTAGCTAGCTGTTACATCTTGATTCAACCCATTTCTGTTGTTTTATATTTTACCACAAGGATCATGGTTTGTTACCTCACATTTTGCTTCTTGGGCAGCTACTTGATATGTTCCTGACTCCACCTTCTTTATCCCTACATTTAGTTTAGTTTTCCTATATTCTGCTCTGCCATAGACCAAAGCAGCTTCTTTATTAACCAATAGTAGTAAAACATATTCATAGCATACAGATGGAAATCCCACATCATCTCCCATTTTCTGTCTAAAGAAAAAAGAAGGTTTGAACTTTAGCAGAGTAAAATTTCATGTAACCAAACAGGTATCAAGCAAGAATTATAGTTGGAATATTTAGTTTATTTATATCTGGCAAAACTAAAGAAAATATTTTATCATCTATTTTATCTTTCTGAGTCTAAAATTTTATGTCTAATTTTATCATAAGTAAGAAAAGCTATAACTACCTAGTCTTCAGCTCCGTTAAACACCTCAGAAGGATATAATATTGTCTAAGCAAACAGGAAGTACATTGTAAGCAACTTCTAAGGATCAAAAAATGACAGAGACATCTTGCTGCCTGGATAGTCACCCAAAGTTATTTTATAATATTGGGCATCCATATTCAGCCTATAGACCCATAATATCTGACAGATGTTTCAGTGAGTCAGGACATTTGAAGATCTGTTCTGTCTTATACTGGCAATGTTTGTCGGTTGCTTTCTTCTGTGTTTTGCATAATGTCTGGCAGTTTCTTCTGTGAAGCAGAAACCCTGAAAGAACATTCCATCTTTTGGAAAGTTTAGCAGTCACTTTTCTGTGGGTCTTCCATGGCTAGTTCATGCAGCAAGCCATCAAGTAGTCCAGGCAAGAGCAGTGTCTTGTCCAAATGGCTAGCCTTGTCACATTTAAGGTGAATTCCATAACAAGTTTCTTCAATGCCCATCAACCTCTCTAAAGTAGTTGGTGCTGCCAGAAGCAGATATGTCTCACTGTTGAGGAAAGTCTAAGTTCTTAAAACCTTTTAAATGCAATGGTCTTTGACATGTTGAAGATTATTTATCTAACTAAAATATATCTCTGTATATCTAGAAAACCTAACTAAAATGACTAAAAGTTTGATTGTTATAGATGACTATCTATTAATCTTATTTCTCAGTCATGCACCACAATTTTAAATGAGCTTCATAAACATAATATCTTAAACAAGAGTAGAAATATATATATAGTATAACACAATTGAACTCAAATTTGTATCAATAGATCAAACTCCATACTAATGTAAAGTTTTTATCATATATCATATCCTATATCATATCTCCTCTTATTTTTAGAAATTGATTGTTACCATTAACCATCTGTAGCCAACCTTTTTAAAATGAAAATAAACTTTTATAAACAATCATTTTGAAAATTTGAGCACTGTTATCTCCAAACTGATTCCTGCCTCTTGTTTGTTGGGTGACATATTTTTAGGGTTTTCAGAAATCTTTCAGGGACTCTTATTCCATCAAACCACATTAGCCTGGAAGAAAATCACAGGTTCTCATCCTCTGTGAAAACAAAAGTCAAATCTCTTTTCTAAAGTAACATATCCTTAGACTCAAATTTTGAAGTCAAGATACCTTTATGTTGATTTAGCTTAGCAACCCCCACAACAATCAAATGTCTCTCTGCAGTTAGCTTATTTACAGTCAAAAAACTTCAAAGAAAATACAATAGTATATATAATTCAGAGTCTTTCAGTATTTTTCACCTTTATATGGCTATATTTATATTACTTTTACTGTGTCTTTAAATACTTTTTATTTTTTTAACTATTTCTCTCTATAACTGCCTATACTTTTTTTCTTCTTTTTTTAAGGCTACATACATTTTTAAACACATTTTAACCCATTCAGAGGATTAATTTTATCTGAATCTGTCTTTATTGCACATCTATAATCCATTTTGATCACTGTTAATCCAGCATGGCTAAGACCAGAGCAATCACTTTGACTGTTTATTCCACGCTGCTTGACTTTCTAACATGGCAGAGGTCTGTTTACTGCCCGCTCTGGAAGCCATGTATACCACCCAAACTCTGGGAAGCAGTTGGCCCATGCTACCACCAAGTAAGTAACTTGCAGCATGCTGCCCACAAATCCCATCCAAATGCTCTATAGCAGGGTCTCCCAAAAGATTCCTCTATTCAGTTTTCATTTTCTGGGAAAAAAAAAGATTCCTCTGTGCTGACAGCACAAACTGGGAAGTTGTTTCTTAAAGGAGCTGTGCAACTGCTCACCACCAGCAAACAGAGCCTTTCTGGAAAAAAAATGAGAGTATCAAGAAGGTCCAATTGATTCCCGCTTTTGTGGGTCTAGAAACTTTTTTTAAACTTTCTTAGGCTTTATGTGGATATACATTGTCCCACATTCAGCGCCATTATGTAAATTGAGACTGTACTTTTGTTTCTTGGCCACCCAGACCTAAAACTATATTAATTACAACACTGTTTGACCAACAGCTCAGGCATATTCCTAGCCAACTCTTACATCTTAAAATAACCCATTTTTATTATTTTATATTTTACCAAGATGCTCATGGTTTTTTGCTTCTTGGGCATCTTCCTGACTCCACCATCTTTGTCCTTGCGTTCAGTTTAGTTTTCCCACCTAGGTATAATTTGCCCTGCCATAGGCCAAGCAGCTTCTTTGATTAACCAATGCTAATGAAACATTCATAGCACAGAGGGGGGAACATCTTATACCAGGAGTTTTTAAATGCTGTGGCTAGGCCTTTTATTTCTTTTCTTTACTGTTGTCCATATGCAATAGTTCTTAAGCTATTCTTCCATCCGTAATACTTTGTCTTCTGATTATGTGATCGAATGGTGATACTTTCCCCTATGATTTTTGTTTATTGAGTTTTTAATTTCTAATATTTGTTTCTTTCAAAACCTGTGTATTTGCTCAATTTTTCATCCATGTTTCTTTCTCTTCCATATTATCAACTTTCTTATCTATAACCCAAATTGCTTTTCTTACTCTGTTCATCCATTTTTTTCCTAATTAAAGTCAATGATTATTTTTTTAAAGCTGAATTCTAAACCCTTTGCCCATCATTTCTACCATTTCAGTGTCTTTGGGGGCTTTGAGCTCACAATCCAGTCTAAGAGAGCATAAAACATAATGTTTTTAAATGAGAATTCTGCTTTCTCCTCCTATTGTGGACTGGCCACTGTGGCTGAGCCATATAATACATATACCTTTTCTCTGTATTACCCTTTTGTTTCTCTGAATTTTACAGCTGTTCTGTTGCTTTCTTTGTGATGTTTTGTATTCTTCAAATCCTGCTTACTTTGGAGTATTCATGTTTATCCTCACTCTTTTCAGTCACTGCACTATACAAAAGCAATGTTTAGTTAGTCAGCCACCTCACAACTAAAAATTTCTTTGCTACAATATTGAAATTACCTAATTAAGTCAAGGTCTGACTGTGGGCGGAACTCTTCTTATTCAACCGTTTTAGTAAACTTCTTCATAAAAATAAATAATAATATGCTTACATACTAGTATATATCTTTAATCCAAGCACCAGGAATGAAGTAGATTTCTGTAAGTATGAGACCAGCCAAAATGATATAGCAAAACCCCCATCCTCAAGTGCCAAGTAATGCTGACAAGAGAAAAAATAAAGAAGATATTTTGTAAAGTCAACCAAAAACCCAAAGATTTCAATGGCTTATTTACTACCCTAGGTCATTTAAACTGATAAAAATATTTTAAAACATATTCAAGTGCATAGATATAGATGAACAGAGTAATAACAATGGTTATTGCCACTAATAATGATGCTCTGAGTAACCATACTCTATTCTGTATAAGTCAGAATTTTTTTCCATCCTGCATCAGCTGAGATTAGCTGCACAACATAAGAGTCAGGAGTTGTCCATTAGCCCTTACTTATGGGACAAGCTTGCCAAGCTAAACAGGCTCTCACATTATGATGTGAGAAGCCTATAATGTTTCTTAAAACTAACACACTCAGGTAGTCAAAACAAGTCACAAGGTCAGGACAGATTCAAGGAGCTGGAAATGATAATAGGCAAAGCTACAGGGATAGATGAATAATTGACAGTAATTAGCATAATCTGTCATGAAATTGATATAAACAGTAGCTGATAGATGATAAATAATAGATAGATAGATAGATAGATAGATAGATAGATAGATAGATGATAGAGAGAGAGAGAGAGAGAGAGAGAGAGAGAGAGATAAAGATAGATCAATGATAGATGCTGAAAGAACATTCAAATTTCAAAGCATACTTGCATTCACTCACTATATGCCTATCTCCTGATAAAGGTCCTAGAAATTAGATAACACCACCATTACTTCTTACAAAGGAAGATGCAGAGTCAAGGTGTCTGAGTTGCTCAGCACAAACATTTGGATTTGTCAAAGGCAGAACTTGCATCTGTTTCCAAAGGTTTTCTGTCTGGATGTATCTGGACTATTAAATGTATCTGCTGTGGTACAAATAACTATATGTCCATTAATTCCCAGGCCTGTTGTATATAATAAAGAAGTGTATCCACCCAGCAAGAGAGAGTTCATGACCAATTTCACAAATGGAATGTGAGCCAAATGCTGTGACACATCCTGGCTAAGATCTCCTAGAAGAAAGAGATTCTTTCTCTTTGAAATAATGGTTATATTTATGTCTAACCAGATGTGAACACTCAAAACAAGCAAGTACAACTAAGGAAGTGGATCTGAGCTCAGTCCATGTAGAAGAAAAAGCAATCTTAACATATTTCATAAGCGTGTATATTGTAGATCTGAGCTCAGTTCATGTAGAAGGGTACAGAGTTCTATCATATTTTCTGTAGGTACATGTTGTGGATCTGAACTCAGTTCATATAGAAGAGAAAAAGGTTCCATTGTATTTTCTGTGCATACCAGATTTTTTCTTTTGGGCCATTAACCAGCTTCCAAATCATGACCTGGAGATGTACTATTAGTTTTGAATGCTTGGCCTTAGTTTAGTTATTATTTTAATCTATATCTCTTTAACTGTTTTGCCTTGAGGATTTTTACCTTCCTTTCCTTCTGTATATCTTAATTTCACTGCTTCTCCTGTCTGGCTGACTGGTGGCTGCCTGGCTTCTGGGACCTGACATGCTCCACTCTTTCTTAGTCATTCTCTTCTCTCTTCTTCTTCCTATCAGATTTCACCCATTTAATCTCTTTGTCCAACAGCCCCACCTATCCCTCTGGATATTAGCCATTCCGCTTTTATTTTTAGGGTAACCAGGTGCCTTTGGCAGGCAAGATGAAACAGCAACACATCTTTTCATAATGAAACAAATACAGTATAAACAAATGTAACAAACCTTACATCATTAAATGTAGCAGACAAAAAAAACATAACACAACTTTGCATAGTTAATGTAATATTTCACAGCATACACAAATGTAACACATCTTTACGGAGTGAAATATCCCACAACATCTGTGTGCCTATTTTGGGAAGATATGGAAGGACTAATTTAGTTTTACTCTTCACATACTCTAATACTATTAATAAAGTAACAACAATTAATTTAAATGTGTTATAAACCAAATAGAGTACTTGAGGCTGAGATTACAAACAAATGAGAAAGAAGTGGAACATATAAATGTCCTTAAGTTGGGAGAATTATTTGGTACAGAATACAAAGTACAGAGGCCAGGACTTTGGAGTACAGAATTAGGCATATCTTCTTAATGTGCACTTTAGATTTCTGCAGTTCCTCCTGACTAGATCATACTTCAAGCTCTCTTTAGCTGAAGAAGTAATTCACCTCTTTTGCTGGTAAGTAAATTATCATTTCGAGGCAACCTAACATTCAGTACACAAACAAAAGTCACCTTCTTACAAAGTACACAGTTCCTTGGAACATCTTTATCTTCTTATTGATGTTCATTGTAACAACTCAATACTTCTAAAGAGTTGTGAAACCCAGTTGCCCTTCATACTCAAAACATATAGCAAAACCAAGCAGCTCCCAACACAACACGGCCACTTGTAGAGCAACCAGTGCCCAGTTTTTGGATGGGCTGATGTACAAAGTCTGGATAATAAGCTTTTATCCTGGTAAATCAGAGGTGATAGAAAACTTGGTTTATAGGTTTTGAATTGACAGTTAGCTTTAATTGAATAGCCTGCTCCTCTCTACATACTACCTCATTCAAGAATCACTTGAAGATGAAAAGAATATTTTGACATTAAAACTCAAGAAAATTGCAGTTTTGTTTTTGTTTTTGTTTTTTTAGCTTGTGTCTACTATATAACTCGCTCTCACTACTGGCATACGAGGTCACTATGGTGGATAGAAATGGCAGTGAGTCTACTCTTGTAAAGGCACTGTTGATTTCAGCAAGGATCAAGTCACCACACAGAACAATTCAGATTTTCATACCTACTTGTTTCTCTTAAGGGCCACTTTATGGTCAGCAGTAAGATAGAACCAACTCATACTGTGGCTTCTTCACATAGCAGCTAGCTGGTGTGAGGATGACAGTACTTTGAACCTCAGTGTTTCCTTTGCCTGAGGATTACAATGTGAAACATGCAGTGACTGCACACTGTTAGGATTCAGGATGCACAGCCGGTAGCTATCTTCAGAGGTCACTATCCTTCCTTCCCCCAGTGTTAATCACCTACACACACAGCTAAGTAATGTGTGCCAACCCATACCTCACTTGTCTTTAAAGCCTCAATACTCTTCCTACTGTAAATGGCCTCATAACATATTAGAGAATCAAGGGCTTTTTTTTTAGGAAGAAGATATAAAGAAGCTACTCCAACAGACAGCATGCACAGGTCACTATACTACAGAGACCAGATGGGCACTTCTCTCTTTCTGTCATCTATCCATCTATCTTCTCTCTCTCTCTCTCTCTCTCTGTCTCTCTCTCTCTCTCTCTCTCTCTCTCTCTCTTTCTGTATGTCTGTCTCTCTCTCTTGCATGTGTACACACACACACACACACACACACACACACACACACACCCTGGGTAGATATCCACTGATTCTTTTCTCACAACCTCTTTTGGTTTACAAGCCAAAACTATGGTGAACACAGAACAGAAAGCTAATGCCAGGCCCTCCATCCTTTTTTCATTACTGTGGATGTACATGGTTTGCATGACTGTCCAATGCTTCAGATGTCAATGTGAAACACAGCTGAGACCTGAAGGACTGAAGCTTTTCTAGGCCATTCAGGTACAAAGCTATCCCAGAGCTCCAGAAATGAAGTCAGAACCACGAGGAATTCAAGGTCATTTTTTCCTTGGCACAGGGTGACTTCTATACATACTGGGTTACAAGAGAACTTGTCTCAAAGACAAGAACAAGAACTCCATATTTTTGGGTGAGATCAAGACTTTTATAAATTGAATTTAGCTACTTATCAAGGATTTATCAAGATACAGAACGGGGTTGTAGGAACAAACATGCCTAAATGTGCTTTTGGGTGGCCTTGCTTCTCAATTTCCCTGGAATTCTCTTTTCTTCCTCCCTTTCTCTCTCTTACCTTCTCTCCCACAACTCTTCCCTCTCTCTCTTCCTATCTTCCCCCTCTCTCCCTCTTTCTCTCTTTTCTTACTTTGGACTATTATTTATGGCTTTGAGCAAGATTTCTAGAATAGGTGATTGTATGAGATGCTATCAAGACAATGATATTTTGCAAAATATTGGGGAATATCTAAATAACAGTAACGTTTTGGGGGGAGGGTTGTTCCAGTTTTTTGGTATTGGATTTGTCTCTACTATACAGATAATAACTGCTTTTCTAGATCCTTCAGTTGATGTCTGTTATCAAATTCTCTCAGTCAGAGATCCTAAAATGAAAATAGTTTCTGAGGGGCTGATGCATAAAAACTCAAAAGCCTGTGTGGCAAAGGTAACTAGTTGCCAATCAAATATTTATGCTCCCTTTCGATGGTGTCTACTCATTAACGGAAGCAGTGACCTAATCAAGAAACAACTTACCCCTCGCTTTTTAACCTAGGTGGGTGTCGTGGAGATAGAGGCCTCTCTCACTTCTACAACCACATAAAGGGAGGGAGCAGAAGAAAGAAAGCTGTAAACCTAATTGACAGCCATCCCTGAATTTCACAGGTTATCCTCTGATGGGCTTTCACCTACTTTTCATACACACAACAACCAATCAGTCCACCTAAGCCTATTTAAAACAAACAAACAAAAAACCCAAGCATTACATTTTCTCTCTAAATCCCCTAGGTTCTTCATGGTTGATGAGAACTTTCCCTTTAACTCAACAAATTCTCATTTGGATCACTCTTCAGGGTCTGTATTCATCATTCCTCTTGGCCACAATACAAGAACTTGGTAGAAATGAAAGTATACAGCAATGAGATGTGCTCCTAAGAAGACATAAACAAAAACACTGAAAGTCTCATGGCTGAGACAGCAAAAAGTGACATACATTATCCTCCATGCTCACTCCTCTTGTAACAGATCTCAGCATAAAATATTAAAAACCATGTTGAATATGGCAAAGCCATAAAATACAGTAAAGAACTGAGGATACTGAGACATTTGGAGTGGCAAGAGGACTGCCTCATCAGAAACATACCAAAGCACTGAACCGCTTAGTGAGAAATGTACTCTATCAGCTGCACAAGCCAGTGTTACCTTAGCAAGTGGCAAGCATAAATTTGACATTGAAAAAATATCCACTGGCATATGGTCATTGTTGCTTGGAAACCAAAAATAAACAAAACTTTCTGGCTCAACTGTGTTTGATGACTGTAAATTGGTCCAACAACTGTTGGAAATACTAAATAATAATTTAATAATAAATAGTTAAACTCAAAACTATATGTTCTGTGGCTTAAGCATTTATACTCACATTCAGATACAAACCAAATATCTGCTAAAATGAAACACACCCAATCAACGCAATATCACTCAGTCTTAAGAATAATGAAATTTTAGCCAGGTGTGTTGGCACACATCTTTAATTGTAACACTTGGGAAGCAGAGGTAGGTGGATCTCTGAATTTAAGGTGAGCCTGATCTACAGAATAAGTTCCAGAACAGCCAGGGCTACACAGAGAAACCCTTTCTTGAAAAAAGAAAGAAAGAAAATTCTGACATACTATAATATGGCCAACCTTGAGTATATTATTCTAAATAAAATAAGACAATTATATTTAAAAATAAAAATATTATATTGCTTCAATTAACTATGTACCTGCAATAGTCAGATTCATGAGATATAAAGTAAATATTGACCTGGAAAAAGCATGGGTTGGGGAATTGTTTAATGAGGAAAGAGTTTTGGTTTTATATTTGATGAAATAAATATAAAATTAGTTGCACAAAAATGTGAGCATATTTTAAAAAAACTTTTGAGTATGTAAAAGTACTTACATATATATGTGTGTACCATGTGCATGCCTAATGCCTGCAGAGGACAAAGAGGGCATCAGATTTCTTAGAGTTGGAGGCAGTTTTGAGACAACTGGTCTTGGGAACCCAACCCAGTTCCTCTACGACAGTTGCAGATATTCTTAACTGTTGAGTAATCTCTCCATCTACAAACTGAGTTTAGGTAAGTTTACTTTTAATGAA
The DNA here is from genome assembly GCF_982192425.1 of Myodes glareolus. NCBI lineage: Eukaryota > Metazoa > Chordata > Mammalia > Rodentia > Cricetidae > Myodes > Myodes glareolus. Next base: position 60,729,438 of record NC_142045.1, read on the forward strand.
TATTGAGCAATGAGCAGCTCATGAATTGACCATTAGTCAAAACCAGGAACTATAGGAAGAGCAGCTACTTCTTACAGTCTGAATATAGAAGTAAAGCAGAAAACCCAGCCGACTGGTACATTGTAAATAATTATGTCGCCCATAAGCTCTTGGATTTGAACAATTGGTTCCCAGTTGATGGCACTGTTTAGGAGGGCTGTGAATGTAGCAGAATTTTTTGCTGGCCTGTCTGACAGAGAGTTAGCAACCCCCACTGAGCCACACCTGGCCTAGCTCTGGAGTTAGCGGCTCAGTTCTAATCCACCCTTTGTGTTAACAATACCTTTCATTACCCTATGTGAATCTTGTCTGAGACTTTTTCATGGACACAAAGTCTATGAAAAAGTTGGTTAGGGTCAACCTGGAAAGCTGCAGCACCCCCTGAATCAGGTGCTTGCACTTGGCATTGTATTTTTGGAAGCTTCGTTCAGGATGTTTTGAGCATATGGAGATCTACTGAGGAAAGTGTAAATATAGAAAAGAATAAAAATGCCATAGGCAAAAGGAAAGTGCTTCAGTCCATTGAGGCTGGGTACTCCTAAGGCTGCTAAGGCTGAGTTCATCCTCAAGAGTCTCTGAGTCTTCATTTTATGGACTTGCATAAACCCACACACCCATGCTGTGACATCTGTGATATTTTGACACTTGAGGTTTGAAGGACAAAAAAAAAAAAAAATCTGCTGAAGAAGAACAAAAAAGTTGGTGACTTGGAGAACTGGAAGGACAACTGCCCTCAAGGTAAGGGGATTCCAGGACTGACAGGGTCACGGGAAACTTCTCATCTTCGGAGCAACAGTACATGCAGTTATTAAAATGCCTGTTAAAATGAAATAAAAGTGATGAAGAAACAACCCACAAAGCTTTCAGTGTTAATTAAATGCCATTGCAATTGATTTCAGGCAACTCCTCACATTCAATTGAAACTAAAGTTATAGAAGCGAGTTATGAGAGATTTAAGGAGAGCCAACACTATTAAAAATTTGAACTTTATGTAATTTAATATCAGATGCTCTGGAGCCATTACAGAGTGAGTAGCCACTTAAAGCTCATCAAAAGTAGAACGGGAAAGTAAAAGACAAGATTCTCAGGTTAGAAATGGTCAGCCAAGGCAGGAGAATGTTCCTTCACAGCACAGTAAAAGTGAGGAAAAGCCAGGACACAGGAGATGACTCTCCTCCATCTTCATTAGACAAAACCGATTTAGAATGAAATCTAAAATGAAATGGGGTGAGAGATTAACTGTATGCTTAAAATAGAAGAGCTTCTGAGACAGAGAATAAAAAAGAAAAAAGAAAATTTCACAGTAGAGAAAAAGGAATAAAAGGAAATAAAATAAAATCTTCCCTCTAAAGAAAAGGGAAGGAAAGAAAATTTCTCAAAGGAAAAAGAGATGATTAATCAAGAAAAAAATAAGGATTTTCCCAATAAAAATGGGGAAAATATTAAATAAAGGCCTAAAAATTAAAAGGTCCCTTAAAAGAAAAATAAAGGAAGAAACAAAAAACAGAAGAAGCTCTTCCCAGTAGATATAAAGAAAACAAAAAGGACTCTTTTCAATATAAGAAATTGAAAGTAGTTTAAAATCAGAGTTCTCTCTCTCTCTGCAATGTCTATCAGCACAGATCTCTGGCATCTGAGTTACAAAGAAGCAACAAGTAGGCAAGTGACACAAGCCCAGAGCAGAAAATTTTGTTGTGATTGCTTGATTTTGGTTACAATTTTGTTGTTATTGTTTTTCCTTCACAGTGGAAATAACTCAATATTAAAGGTTCCTTCATGGCAAATGTTTTTATTTTTCCTTAATCATGGGAATAACTCATTATCAATGGCCCCTTCATGGAAGAAAGGATTTAAAGTGTAGGACCCAGCTGTAACAAGCTCAGTAGAGGCCGGAGTCTCAGTAGTTTACCCTGAGGCAATACCTGGTTCTGATAAGGAACACAAACTGGGACAACCCAGACACCATCCAGGAACAGACCATCCAAAGGAAGTTCCTAACATTTCCACCACTGTAGACAGGATCACCTGTCAGCACACGCCCTGCTAATGTAACTTTTTTGGTTTTTGCCTTTAAATAACGCCCTCTGGAAGGGCGGAGTACCTCCCCTTGCTGCTGCTGCTACACTGACCAGGTCCCTGCCGGCTTGTATTGTGCACACAATAAACCTCGCTTTTGCTTTTCGTCAGTCTCCCTGGAGGTCCTTTGGGGTCCTCATGGACTGGGCATAATATTTTGGAGCTCATCCTGATCCCCAGAAAACCCCATTGGGATCTCCAACCCCAAAGATTTATTCTGATCGACCGTGGTAAGTCTATCTGTGTTTGAAGTCTTATTGTCTTACTTCAGTTTTTGTCGGTGCAGATCTTGAAATCTGGATCTGAATCTGAACAGGTCAGTTTGTCCTGGCAGAAACAATAGAGGGCTGACCTGGAGGAATCGGGAAATATCCCCTTTCCTCATCGTAACGGGAGTCTCTTAACTGATACCATCCCATCAGAGACCCAGTCAGGCCCCACCTGTAACTCTGAATCGGAAGTCTCTGGGGATCAGATACCCTTACTGAACAGCTCCCGTACAGTCCGCATGGTTTTTGGTCTTGTTGAGGACCAATTTCCGGGGGCCCTCAATAAACCAGAACATCTGGTACCCACGGGAGTCTGTTTTGGGCCCTTTAACTGTTGTGTTTGTCCGTCTTGTGTGTTCTGTATTTGTATCTCTGCTGACGACTGACCTGACTGGACAAACCATGGGGACTGCTCCTTCTTCCCCCTTGGACCTCACCCTAGCGCACTGAAAGGATGTAAAGGACACAGCTCCTGACAACCGGGTTTTTGTAAAGAAGGGTAAATGGGTCATTTTCTGTTCTGCCGAATGGCCCTCTTTCAACGTGGACTGGCCCAAGGAGGGATAGTTTCACCTGAATTTGATTTCTAAGGTTGAGGACATTGTTTTTTGGCCTTGCACAGGCCAAAACCAGATTCCTGACGTGGTGACCTGGCGGGGTCTCATTGACCAAGTCGATGATCCCCCTCCTGTGGGAAAGAAACCTTTCCTTCTGCCTAATCTGACTGCACCCCCTTTACCCTTGCAACCCCGAGAAGAGGCCAAGCCTGTCCTCCAGAAAAGATCAGATGAATCAGGTATCTTCCCCCCTCCTTCCTGTCCTCTTAGACCTGAAGCCCCTCAGGCTCAGGCCCTGCCACAGGCAACCCACGTGCACCCACAGAGACACCTCAAGGACCAGCACAGGCCCCTAGGATCGGGGGGGGGGGCAACTCCACAACCAGAGTTGGTCACCCTCGCACCCTGGCCAGCAGGTCCTCCTGACGGAGATGGGAACCAACCCTTCCACTATTGTCTCTTTGCCACCAGTGAGCTCTACAACCGGCACACCCAGAACACCCTTTTCTCAAAAACAAACACAAAAAAATAAATAAATAAACCAGAAACAAAAATATGCTGCATGCCACCCTGCCTCCTCCCACCCTGGTAGATGGGTCTCATCCGTCTGCCCTGGGACTACGTGCCTAGATTTTTAACCAAACCTGACCAAAAGGGCACTGGCTATAGGTGTTAAGCTGCTTTGGTCATTCAGATCAAATGGGTTATAAATATCCGTCATCATTTAGAGGGGCTGGATACAAGTTATTATTAGTTAGGGTATGGAAAAAACTACTGTTAGTCTCAGATGTTCCACTCTGGTACAGAATTTTATGTCATGTAAATTTAAAGTTATTTTTGTTACAGTATATGAACGTTTCTGTTCTTGTTTAAAATATTGTAACCATACAATATATTATAGTCTACTGAAGAAAACCATAAGAAAGATGTTGGGAACAGTTTTTATGTTGTTTGAGAAGCGAGAAAGACTTTGGTATGTTGTCTAGAAGGTGAGGGAAAAAGCAGGAGACTGAGAGAATGAAGAGAGAAAAATGGATTGAAGGTATATAAAAAGTTATAGAAGGTCAGAAGGGAGTGTGAACTATGTTTGCTGTGGGTTATCATACCAATAAATACTGAATATGCTTCTTTCATTAAAAAGTTTATCTATGTAAATTTTCTTGCAAGCACAGAGCTGAGACAGGAATGGTCTGGCTATCTTTGCTGTCTCCGCTGCCCACCGCTGCTGTGGTCACATTTGTGGGCCTGACTTCACCGCCCATCACTGCTGTGCTCACATTTGTGGGCCTGACTTCAGAACTTATCTCTGAGCTCTGGTTACTGGATTAGGGTTAGCAAAAGTTCAGATGACTTTTTGGTATAGATAATGTGAAAACTGTTTTATACTGTTTTTTTTTAATTAAAAAGCTGCCTCTAGAGTTGAATTATGGCTCTTCCTTTGTTAGACCCAAGTTTATTTAAAAGTTTCCTCTGTCACTCTGTCAGTCTAAGCCCCTGATACAGTGATAAGGAGAAGAAAATAAAGCAGAACAGTCAAAAAAACTGGGACTTGGTTTATGTGAAAATTCTGTAGCTTTAGATTTATAAGCTTATTTTGTTAGACATGATCAAATTCCTGTTGAAATTAAAATAAAACTAGTTAAAAGTTAATTAATAACACTGGAAATTGACAACGTAAAATCTATGCGTGGGTCATTTTAAAGAAAACATAAGGCCTAACTCCATTTTGGATTTTGGATTGCCATTTAGCTAGAAAAAAAAATGGATGCCATAGGATTTCACTCGCACGTGGAGTGGGCCTAACAGATCTCCAAGATAGTTTGAATTGGGATAGATTTTTGCATGATGACTCATGCCCCATTCTAAAAACAAAGTTATATATATTGAAGTATTAAAGCTGTATCTCAATGTTTTTGTCCTCAAAAATGTACCTTGCTCTGCCAGCTAGACTTTGTTATTTTGTTAATTTAACAGTCACCCAAGTGATAGTGGCTATAAAGACATAAAGGGATTATAGGAAACAGCTGAGATTTACAAATGTATGGCAGGTCTAGAGTCCCAAAAAATGTGCAGTTGCAAGAATTGACCTTAACAGTTTTTGAAATGCCAGTGCCAGGTGATCATCACCAGAAGCACCAGCTACAATGAAATAGAGCAGGCTGGGATCTAAAGGCAGGATATGTATATGTTGTCAAAGATGGAGCGAAAGAGGTACTTTATTTTTGATATTGCAGGAAGACATTTAAGATATTTTAATTTTTTAAGAGCAGTTAAAACTATGGGACACTTGTGCTTATAAGATGCTTTATATTGTTAATGTTTGGAGTTAATAAAAGGATAAAAATTAGGGTCAGATCCATAAGCACCAAATGCTAACCAGAAACGGGTATGTTCATTTCTTGTAATGCAGCAAGACAATGACCTAAGCAGTATGACAAAGAGCTTGAAACAGTTCTCAGCCCATTGAGTCTTGATCTTTTGATGGTTAAAAAAAAAAAGCAAAACCTTTTTACAGGGATAGCCTAGGACCACCTGCATGTCATATGTTTGCATTGATATTAAGATTAATAACAATAACAAAACTGAAGCTGTAAAATCACAATGGAAAAAGTTTTGTAATAGGGGATCACCACAACATGGGAAACTATATTCAAAGGTCAAACCACTAAAAAGTTGAGAATCAGTGGCTTAAAAAGAATGTATCTCCTTGCTCATGGTCTATTCAGGCTTAAAAATGTATGTTTAGCCTCCTTGTCTGTGCTAACTTTGTTGGGTTTAAGCTATTTGAATAAGGTGAGTCATAAATTATTTTTATTGATACTAAAGGGAATTTCAATTGAAAAATTGTTTTATTCTAGTACTTAACAGAGACTACAAAGTCCTGTTCCCAAGGTTAGGCATTTGGATAAAGCTTACATTGCCTCAGGTTGCTTGGAGAAAGTTCTTACCCCCTAGAAAAGGTATTGGCAGGTCCTTCTTATCTCTGGCAAAAGGGAACTTGTGGCTCTTCCCTAACAAATGACTATAGTGCCTTAGAACTTATCGAAGACAATACTAGCCCCTAAGGCTCCCTCCTGTCCCCACCATGCCCTGGGACCTTTTCCTTTTCTTCCCAGGAGACAGCATTTACAGTTGGATACAAACTTGTTCTGTTTTTACCCTCAGAATTATTGTTTATTGACTTCAATTCAAAATCATTATTTTTTTTTAAGGCTAAACCTGACAGAATGCAAAGTTTTAGTCTTATGAAAGTTGCTATTATAAATGGTTAGGAAAAGCAAGTTAGTCAGTCATCTTTAAAGTACTAATATAATTAATTACTGGGATAAACTTTATTTAATTCCCTGCATATGTTTTCAAAGTCAAACTTAAAACAAATTCCCTGCATATGTTTTCAAAGTCAAACTTAAAACAAGTAACTGTAAAGTTTTTTTGGCGCGATAAACCCCTCTGCCAATGCAATAATCCAAATCAGGCCAAATCAAACCGAATTAGAAAAAGTTCAGGTTGAATGGATGCCAGCACTCCAGGGTGGCCTTTTAGCCCCACCCCCACCCCACCCCCAGGGAAGGAAACCACAGAGAGGGGAAAGAAGAACCTGAAAGACCACAAGTTCCTTCTCTGGAGGGCTGTTAAATAGCCTGTGGGAGTGGTCTTGACTCTCTTTGGGGAGGGGTCACTGTTTGGCTGGCTTTCCCGGAGGTGGAGTCTGAACTGTGGCAACTCCCAGGGAAGGAAACTTGGAATGGAACTTTGCACCAAACATTCCAGACTCCTTGGATACTTCAATGCCAGGTGCTGGGGTGATTCCTGGACTCAAATAGTAACGAGAAACAAAGTTTGTCTAATCAGATATACCGAGACAGTCCTCATACTTCAGAAATCTGCAGAATATGACTTGTAAAAGAATGATTTAAAAGCTTATATTAGACAGAGATTCTGAGATCCTAGCAGTAAGTAACCCAAAGTCTCCACCTGGATTATGATGACATTGACCACTGGGAAAGATGCCCCCGTACAATACCTGCTGCCAGGGCCAGGTCCAGACTGTGGACAAAGAGCAGGACATTGGAGAATTTATTGCACCACTTTTACCTAGACAAGGTAAGGTCAGTCTTTTCCATGCCCCTCATCCACAGGACAAAAATCACCTTTTGGGCCTGGCTAAGACTGTAAGACTGCTGTTCTGGACACTTCTACTTCCAATGCGATGGAGACCTAGGTATGGCTCAGTGTATATGGACACCGGTCCCTGTCCTTGTTAGTCCATTTAGAAGTTGGTTGATCTGTGCTCAGGTAGAATTGATTTATCCTTCTGGGATCTCTGATAGTATTGATGGCTAGGCCAGCTATAATGTCAGTTTAGCAGCAGCAGGTATCTAGATCCTTCCACAAAGCTACAGCCAGCTTGTTAGCTCATAATATATATAAATATATATACATGTTTATATATATATATATATAAGCAAGGTTTGAGATATATTATATTTATATATTATATCTCAAACCTTGCTTTTTCTAAAGCTACTAGGTCCCTTGATTTAAAAGAAAAGTATATATATATATATATAAACACATATATATATACATATATATATATATATTTGCCTGAGGATATAAAAGCTCATAGCTTTGAGGGTCTATAAAATGATTTAAGATAAATACAGGTTGTACTATGAAAGTGTTTCTGATTTCTTTCCCCTTCTATAGTATAGTTCTGATAAGCTGTTTGAGCAATGACTACCTACTATTTGGGTCACAAGTTCAAAAGTTTAGATTTATTCTGGTTGTCAATTAAATATGAACTGAAAGGTGTTTCTCATCGGGCCAAAGACATCTTTGTCCAATCCATACCTGGTTCTCTGGAGAGCAGAAAAATATACATGCTTCTAATCAAACTCTGTAGTTTTTCTAGGACTCAAATGTATGAGTCTATGCCTGCTGTTTACAGAAACTTATTAGCTGCTTTTATCTATGATACGTATTTCAATATGTGCCTGAAGGTTTCAGATGCATTCTTTTCCTTTAAATACATAAATATTAACTTCTGTTCCTAGTTTAAACTTACTTCAATAGGTTTCCAGTTGGCTGGCAGATATATCTAAATATCAATTGCTGACCACAACCTGCTGTGAATGACTGTAAGCCCTGGACTTGCTGAAAGCTGATGTGGACCAGACCAGCTGGTATGAATGCTCCCTGTCTCTTCAACAGAGTCTGTGAACCAATTGCTTCTGACGAGTGCCCCGTTGCCTGAATGCCCTCCTTACCTTTGACTAGCATTTTAGCCTTCTCGGGCCATGACAACAGCACCCCAATGTCAGCTCAAAGTAGTGACAAAAAATGAACACATAGTCCCATGCTCCCAGCTCAGAATAGGTTGAAATGCTGAGACAAGGGGAAACTTCCTGGCACGGGGGACAAAATGACTATCTACAGTGCTCATCGATATACAAGAAAAGTAGGCCCAAATTAATGAATTTATTAAATATAATGAATTTATGAAATAAAATAATCCTATCATAAAAACAAAACTACTTTGGTTCTTTATGCAGAACCACAGAACCAAAGAGGACATTCAGGATTATAATTACAATTTGGTTGTACTCAAAAGATCAGAGCTACAGGGCCTGGCAGGCTGGGCACTACTCTGAAAAAAAAAAATCTGTAAGCTAATGAAACCAATACTATTTCCTTATATTGCAAGGAACTGCTTGTTCATCCCAGCCATGCAGAACTGAAATAATCACACAGAAACTGTATTAGTTAAATCACAGCTTGGCCCATTAGCTCTAGCTTCTTATTGGCTAACTCTTACATTAATTTAACCCCTTTCTATTAATCTGTATATTGCCACATGGCAGTGGCTTACCAGCAAAGCATGTCTATCTCCAGCAGCAGATCCATGGCTTCCCCCGACTCTGCCTTCTTCCTCGCATCATTCCATTTAATTTTCCCTGCCTACCTAAATTCTGCCCTATCAACAGGGCCAAAGCAGTTTCTTTATTAACCAATGAAAGCAACACAAAGACAGAAGGACCTCCTATACCATCCTTGAACACATGGGCAAACAGGACTCATGATTTGGTGCTGTCATTGGTATTTATTGAGGGGGAAAGGTAAGGCCTCAGTAGAGGCCTGAGTCTCAGTAGTTTATTTACCCTGAGGCAATACCTGGTTCTGATAAAGAACACAAACTGAGACTGCCCAGGTACCACCCAGGAACAGACCATTCAAAGGAAATTCTAACATTCCAACCACTGTAGATAGGATCACCTGCCAGCACACACCCAGCTAATGTAACTTTTCTGGTTTTTGCCTTTAAATGATGCCTCTAGAAGGGCTGGGTAGCTCCTCCTCCTCCTCCTCCTCCTCCTCTTCCTCCTCCTCCTGCTGCTGCTGCTGTGCTGACAAGGTCCCTGCCAGCTGTGCCACAATAAACCTTACTTTTGTATTTTGGTGAGTTGGTCTCCCTCATGGTCTTTTGGGGTCTTCACAGACTGGGCATAACAAAAAATAAGTCCAGCTTCTATTAAAAACAACTGGAGTCAGGGCATAAAATATTAAGTCAATGCTGTTTAAATTTCCAAATGTTGGGCCGAAATTATCTCAGGGCCTGTACCTCTAGGCCTATAGGACAGAGAGAAGCCTGGCTCAAGTTTGAAGGATAGTCTCAAAGTTACCAAGTGAGGATGAGAAGGGAAAATCTAGGTAGAAGCCCCTACAGCCAGAGGGAGGGCTTGACTGTCTCTCATTGGCTGGAGGTACCCCCACATCACAGGATGTCACTTACCCTATATAAACTGACACTCACAGTAATAAACTGAGTTCCTGCTTTGACTTGACTCCCTATCGCTTCTGATTGTCCTGCATCATGGGGCTGCAGAATGGGCAGATAGCACACTCACCTTTCCCTCGGGAACAAGGCTACGGAGGCCTGGCATCCAAAGAGGTTAATAATTCATTATATTCAAGATGTTCACTTTTTATCTAATTAATTTTTAAATGAATATTAATTTTCATAGTTAACAAACTAAAAAAAACAAAATACAGAATTTTAGACTATTTTATTGGGTATGATCTTGTCTATCATTACTAAAAATTTGGCTCTGCTCTTTAAGTTGCTTTCTAAAAATTCATGGTTAAATTCTATAAAAATATAATACCTGAAACAGAATGAGCTATTAGGTTATAAAATAACATAGCTACTAAGGTAAAATCTTATAAAAATAATCTTTTACTGATAAAGACATTACAGAATTGTCAATTAAATGTAAATTGTTTGGGCCATATAGTTAACAATTAGAAAAGTGCACTAGCGCGTTACTTGGAATCTACAAAAAGGGGTCCTCTTTTTAAGAGTTTCTAAAAATACTCCATGAATAGTGACTAAAGTTACCTTTAAAATCCTATCGAGATTGCTTTAATGCTTTTTTTAGATGGCTTATGTGAAAAAGATTATGCAAATAAAAGCTGATAATAGAATTGCTCAAATGTTGCTGCTCCCATATTTTAAAAGTAAAACAGTCCAATTATAGAACAAAAGCTTTTACAAATCCTGGGGGGGGGGAAGGTACTTTGGCAAACTATTAATAATGATGAAAGGTCAAAGCTAAAATTGAAAGTAAATGGCTTTGAGATTTCAGGCCTACTAGATGGTAAAGTTGATGTACTGTAATTTTTCAAAATCCTAAAATCCCAATTGGCCTTTGCAAGAGGTCTCTGAAATTATGGGGCACATGCAAGAATGAATCACAAAACTCACAACAAAACCCACTTTAGGAGTTTATTAAGAGAGAGAAAGATATGTGCACAGGCCCTGAGGTGCAGGGGAAGAGCATGAAGCAGGCTTGTCCAGCTTTTAAAGGCTACTTAACGCATGTGCATAGGAACTTACACATGGACACAAGGGCTTACGTAGCTGTGTCATGTTTAGGTGACATGACCATGCTACACATAGGTCACATAGGGCTTGAGGACCCTGGGTGGCTATGTAAATTGCCTGAGCACTTATTGGCACATGCATGCTGGAGTGCTGGGTGATGGAAACCATAACATTCCAACCTTTTATTATAAAAATTTGGGGGTGTTAGAGGTCACCAATGGGTGGGAATGCATAATGGGTCTCCCGAGGCTACTTCCTGCCATCTTGTGAGTGTTGGAGAGTTGGGGTGCTTGACCACATTCTGGGGTAGCTGGTTACTTCTGTGATTCCTGGACTCTGTTAAACTCTCTGGCTGTCAGCTTGGACCTGACAAGGCAAAAGATTATGTTTAGAAAAATTTTAGATCCTGGTGATTCAGGGAAGAGGGTCCCCAGATGGAAGATGGAGGGGGATTTTCCAGGGCTCCCAAGATGGAGGAGGGAGTTTGGCTATTAGGATGAAAGAGCTGATGTAGGTAGGGCAGAATTTGTCGAGTGTCAGGTGGCGTTGGCAAGACTGCAGGCTGTACTGCATGAACCCCCTGAGGTGACTGAGGCAGGTATGGGCCCTGGAGTGCTGCTGTCCCGGCTACTTGGTTAGTTCAGTTATTTTCCTTAGAAATAATGGTCTGATGAGACTGGCAGTGAATGATTCCTATAGCTTTGGGGGGATGGGAGGCCTTCAACAGGTCTATAATGTAACCTGAGTTAGTTATGGATCTTCCCTTTTTCATAAAAAGCCCATGCTCTTTCCAAATAGCCATGTGGGACAGGGGGAGGTGAAAAGCATGTATGGGGTCTGTGTAAACATTTAAAGATTGTCCCTGTGCCAACTGGAAGGCACGGGTGAGGGCTATTAATTTATCCTACTGGTTAGTGGTATGGGCGGGGAGTGCCTGTGCCTCCACCACCCCAGTATCTGACACAATGGCACAGCCTACTCTATGGGTTTCCTCACATAGAAAGGAGCTGCCATCTGTATCAGATATAAGTGGCCTGAGTCAATTTTCCTTCCTTTATGTGTGAGGGGTGGGGCAGTAGATCCTCTAAGGTTTCTATGCAGGAATTAGATGAGGAATAATTAGTATAGATATTAAGGGGTGGGCAAGAGTGGAAAGTGAGTGTAGCATCTTCCACTAGTGCCACCTGAAGCGAAAGAACTCAGGAAAGAGGTAAGGTTTGTAAGCCTTTATAAGTTAAGAGATGGAACAGATTGTGGTTGGGAGAAGTCAGTGGTAGGTGACCAAAGATTTGTTCCTTTGACTCATGAATAAGGAACTTAGCAACCGTTAAAGCACATATGCAGGGTGCCCAGCCCTGAGTGGTGAGGTCCAGCTTCTTTGACAGATATGCTGCAGGTGCAAAGGAAGGTCCCAGCTGGTGTCCTAGGACCCCAAGGGCATATCCCTCCTTCTCTGTTACATAGAGGGAGAAAGGACAAGTTAGGTCTTGGAGATGGAGAGCAGGAGCCTGGAAAAGGGCTTGTTGGAGCCTCTGGAGGGGCTCATGCAGAAATCTGAGAACAGCCTCATATAAGGGGTGGGCAAGGAGAGAAAAAGAGAAAAGCCAAGAGTGCAGGAGGACAGCTATTCCTAGGAACAATAAAATTTCCTGTTTTGTAGAAGGAACTGCAAGGGAGTGGATTGGCTTTTTGGGGTTTTTTTTTTCTTCTGTCTAGGGTCATAGCTTTTTGAGTGGGGTAATAGTTAACCCCAAGCAAATGACCTGAGAGGTAGACTGTTGGGCCTTAGAAAGTGAGACTCTATAGCCCTTTTTGGACAAGAAATTTAAAAGAGCAGAGGTATTAGTTTGGCTGATCTCTAAGGATGGACTGCAAAGCAAAATATCATCTGCATACTGTATGACTTTAGACTTGGGGAGAGACAGTGAGAGTAGATCAGAAGCTAAAGTCTAACCAACTAAATGTGGGGTGTCTGGGAATCCCTGGGGAAGGATGGTCCAAGTGAGCTGTGTCAAGGTCAGTCCATGTGAAGGCAAAGATATTTTGAGATTAAGAGCTGAGATGAATAGAGAAAAAAAGCACCTTTGAGATCTAGACCTGAGAAGTGGGAGGTCCCTTGAGGAATTGCAGGAAGAAGGGTGTAAGTGTTAGGCACTACAGCGTGAAGAGGGACTGCAGAATTAGTGAGCCTGAGGTCTTGAACTAGGCAACAGGTTCCCTTAGGTTGTTTTTTTCAGCAAGTATAGGGGTGTTAAAAGGAAAAGAGGTGAGGGGAAGTAGCTCTTTTCTTAGAAAGTCAAAGATGATAGACTTAAGTCCCCTGAGGCTCTGGAGTGAGACAGGGCACAGAGCTTCAGTAATGTACCTGGTGGGATCCTGCAATTGGATGACAATGGGGGAGTGGTGTTTACCAACAGAGGGGTTTGGGAGTCCCAGACTTGGGGGTCTACCTGAAAGGCTGGCAAAGGAAATGATATGTTGGAACTGGGAAGCTGGGAGGCTAGAAGGAGAAGGGAAGCTGTTCACAAGTCTGGGGTGAGGCAAATGGAAGGAGCAAATAAAATGGAAGCTCATTCTTTAGCCAAAAACAACAAACAAACAAACAAACAAACAAACAAAACCCTCTTCCTGTAAAGAGTACCAGGCAGGTTGTCAAGACTAAAATTGAATGAGTGATATAAGGACCCCTAAAAATACAATTACGTGGTGAGGTCTTATGAGGTTCATAAGGCTGTCCCCCTACCCAACAATAGGGAAACTAGAAGGAGAGGCAGGTCCCCAAAACTCCCTTAGTACTGAGTATGTGGCCCCAGGGTTCAGGAAAAAGATGGACCGTACTGACATTGTGATATTTACCCATGGCTTCCTATCACAGATGATGGTTGTGGTCGGGTCACAGAAGCCCCAGCCCCAATCATCCATGGCCAGACCTATAAGGTCAGTTTGGGAACTGTCTGGATTTGATGTCCCCATATCACAGTGTGCATGAGGATGATCAACCGCTTAAGGACCCTGACTTTGGACACGGTCTCATGGGACAAATATGTGGATTAGGACACAGCCAGACCCAATGTCCAGTTTTACCACATTTGAAACACAGGGAGAAGCACAGACAGGACGCTCATTCTCCTCGGCCAGGCAGGTGGTCGTGGCTAGTATCTGACATTTGTGATTAAAGGTTTTATCATTTTTTGCAAGATACACCTTAAAAGCCAACTATAAGACTTCTAACTGTAGGGTCAAGGAGCCTTTCTCCAAACATCTAAATGTGTCTTCTGAGGGTGGAGAGGTGGAGGTTTGTTAGCAGGGCCTAGAGCTGAAGTGGAGTGTTCCTTTGGCTTAGATGGCATAGCCAGGAACATGTGAGCAGAAGAGCTTGTAAGGACAGAGGACTTAGAACTTAGATAGAAAAAGGCTTGGATATAAAGAAACTCCTTCCATCTGCTTGTGGACTGACAATAGTAAGAAAACTACCCGCAGAATATAGGGATCTAAGATGCCATTAGGCAGCCACTTTAAGTTAAAATCTAAAAGATCCTTAGGCCATTTTTTAGAACAAAGACTAACAAGCATGGGACTCTGTAAGTAAGGTATTAAGCACTGGGGTTTTGGGTCTCTAAAAGACATCCCAGTGGGGAGTTTGGAGTTATAGTGTTTGAAGATTTGTTTCCCATGGTTAAAAATGTGACAAAGGTAAAAACAAAAGGCACACAGAATAGTGTGTGGGTTAAAGGACCACTCCAAACGCTCAGAAGCAGTGGCAATAGGACCACTTCTGAATGGTTCAAAAGAAAGAAAGAAAGAAAGAAAGAAAGAAAGAAAGAAAGAAAGAAAGAAAGAAAGAAAGAAAGAAAGAAGTCTGAACAGCGATAACAGGACTACTTCCAAGTAGTCTAAACAGTAGCAACAGGACCACTTCTGAGTGGTCTGAAAAGCGGCATCACCAAATCTCAGTTTTTACCCATGGCAAGCAGCCAGAGGTGAAAGTCAACAAAGGGCTCAACTGCAGCCTTGAAGGCCGTGGTTGGGAGCATCCCCCCCCCCATTTCCAGGAACACCAGAGGGTTTCTGGGAGCTCAATGGCCAAATCCTCAGGTTCAGAGAAACAGTTAAGTTGAGCAGAAGGGAAAAATCTCACTGATTGAAGCCACTGGTGTGAGTCGGAATCAGCAGCTAGGTAGATGAAATGTGAGTTGTTGTGGAGAAACCCAGCCCAGGAATCCAGCCCCAGAAGAGGGGGTGGGAGAGCTGACAGAGTCTTGGCACCAATGAAATTACCAGGCACTAGTGGGAATGGATTACCAAGCACACAATGAAACCCACTTTAAGAGTTTATTAAGAGAGAGAAAGAACATGTGCAAGCCTGAGGAAGCTGGTGCAGGGAGAGAGCACGGAGTGGGTGTGTCCTGCTTTTAAAGGCTGCCCCATGCATGCCCACAAGGGCTTGACCACGTAGCACATAGGTCACATAGGGCTTGAGGACCCTGTCTGGCTATGTCAATTGCCTGAGTGCTTATTGGTGCATGCACAGCCCCGGAACTCAGATGTGCCAACCAAGGCATTGGGTTATGGAAACCATAACAATCTCCACTCAACTTTTAGACATTAAAACATTATCTCAGGTAGAGCAAAATTTAAAATGAATTAAAGGTGTAAAAACTAAAGGACAGAAAAAAATGCTAAATCCTATATGGATAAAACAATGCCCCTTAACAAAAAATTTAGGCACCTAAACTAATAAAAGAACAGTTAGATGCTAAGGACATAAAAATAACCTACTAACTCTTAAAATTCTCATGTATTTATAATTTAAAAAACTAAGAAATAAAAATTATTCACTAATTAGTAAACGAGATCTTTACAACCTAAAATTCCTTTACAAAAACGGGATTTAAAAATTTGCTTTTACAATGCCTACTTATAATAATGCCTAACCTGTAAATGGATATCAATAGAAGTATAAGGATCCCTTGAGATAGAATACATAAAGCTTTACCAACTTTTAATTTTACATTTTTTAAATATTAATGAACAAGGACTCTACTAAAAGACATTAGATTATAGAGAAAAAGAAATGCTAAATTAGGTCAGCCCATGTAAAACCAAGAAAAGTTTATAAAAGATTATAGATCCCATCAAATTTGATAAAAATCCAGCACAGTCAAGAGGAGTCTCTCCTCTCTGATGCTTTAGCTGCTGAGATGTCTCTGGGAAACAAAAATGCCTTTGGAGAAATTGTAGAATGAGCGGTGGGCCACTTCCCGCCACCCACCTCCCAGCTAGCTTTACCCCTGAAATAATTACATGGAAACTGTATTCTTTTAAACACTGCCTGACCCATTATCTGTAACCTCTTATTAGCTAACTCTTACATATTGATCTAACCCATTTCTAATAATCTGTGTAGCACCACAAGGTGGTGGCTTACCAGGAGGATTCTAACCTGCAGCTGTCTCGGAGAGGAGAGTCATGGCGACTGCCTGCCTCTGCTTTCTTTCTCCCACAATTCTGTCCTGTCTACTTCACCCACCTAAGGGCTGGCCTATCAAAAAGGCCAAGGCAGTCTCTTTATTAACCAATGAAAGTAACATGACCCTTCTCCATCAAGAAGTCAACAAATCCTCCCACCTAGCATCAACTTAAGAATTTGTGTAACAAAGGAAAAGCAATACTTCTCATGGCAAACAAACCTCTAATTCTACAAACTTATTTCTTGTCATGCTTTCCAGGATAATGGTGCATGTAAAAACGATGGAACACAATTATTGGGCCTTTATTCCCAATCCTCCAATTAACATAGCAGTAAGTTGGGAAGATATATTTTTGTAATGGTTAATAAATCTTCAAGGCTACCTGGTCCACATGATGACAGAGGTCCTTCTCAGCCAATGGAGGAGGGTAGAGTGATTGACAATTACACTGTGAGAGAATAAGGATTCCTATTTGCATGGGAAATGGAACTCATTACATCAATGTAACTTCTCAATATGACAATCCACAGTCAATACTACCTTAACAAGTTGTATATGCCTCAAGTGTCTTGTTTTAAAGGGAAGGAGATTAATGCTACTAGTTCCATAAACCCACTGCTCTGTGAGATGTGGATTACTATCAAGGAATCTGATTGGGTGATTAGCAACAGTGTAAGAATGAAAAGTCTCAAGTGTTAATTAATATCTCCCAAGGAGATGTCACAGACTGGAGCTCTTTTGGTTCACCTCAAGGAAAATGCTGTCAGAACTAAGATGAAAACACTATAATTTAAATAGAACTGCTAATGAATATATCCAATGGCATGGAGTTGGAATGGCAAGACCTCTCCTGCAACTTGGCAATTCAATTCAGACTAGCTTGTGAAAGCTAGTGAAAACATGTGAAAATAAGCAAATGCCTGTCATCCTCTTATGGCATGGAAAGAAAAATTAAACATTAAGGATGACAAATACAATTTGTCTTTTAGATTAAATAAGAGCCATCCTTTTTCTGGCATGAGCGTGGGAATCTTACCTACTACTGAAAGGGCCTGTACAATGGCCCTACCAGTTACAGCAGCACTTGTGAACGCTGCACCCTTCATACCTTTGTAAACTCTAGTATGTTTCTAAAATTGACTTTAAAAGTTTATATATTCTTAGAGCAAAGCCACTTATACCAGTGAAGTTGTTGAGGCCAGGGCAAGAATCTCTGTGATGATCGTGGTGCAGAAGCTTGCTGAAAAAAAATGTTTTAAAAACCATGCCAAATGGTTACACTGGTTGTTGCAGTTAATTTGGGAATCATTGCATTGACAGCTACAGCAGCAGCTGGAATGGTGCTCCATAGAAAGTCCAAACTGCTAAATTCATTAGAGGCTAGCATAAACATTCAACAGAACTTTGAGCTAAACAGAATAAAATTGATAATGAAATAATGAATGAATTAGCAGAATTAAGGCAAGTTGTTATAGTGTTAGAGAATCAGTTTAAAAGTTTGAAGGAGCAGATAATATTAAAATGTGATTGGAATGTTTCTTCTTATTGTATTATACCCTTAAGGTTTAATAAAAGCAAGTATGATTGGGATAAGGTTAAGATGCATTTGATGGGTCACCCTAATTCTTCTCAAATGGTTTATGATTTACAAAAAAAAATTTAAAAAAGCAACTTTTGTAAAAAAAAAAAAATAAAAAAAACAAACAACTTTTGTAAAAATGTTGCCTGATACGACAGGAATGGCTATTATGAGAAGTCTGGCCGATACCATCACATCGTTCAACCCTTTATAAGTCACTTCAATAAATTTAGTGTGCCAGGTGTTGCTCTTGTCCTAGCAATAGTAACCTTACTAGTTTGAAAATGTGTTTTGGCCTACTTATGGAAGGTTGTTAGACAGATTTTTTTTTAAAGCTGTATACTCTATGAGGCTACATAATCTTCAAAATAATTAAATTTCATATTAAAAAAAGGGAAATTTTTAGCAGAGTGTCCTGCTGGCCTGGAGCCAGAGAGCTAGCAAGCCCACTGGGCCACACCTGGACTAACTCCAGAGTTAGCACCCAGTCCCAATCCATCCTTGTGTTACAGATATTTTTTGTTACCCTATGTGATTCTTGTCTGAGAGTTTCCCATAAATAAAACGCCTATGAAAAACTTGGTTGGGAACAACCTGGAAAACCATGGCACCTCCTAAATCAGGAATTTGCACTTAGCATTATATTTTTGGAAGCTTCATTCTGGATGTTTTGAGCATATGGAAATGTAACGAGTAAAGTGTAAATATCAGGAAAAATAAAAACGCCATGGGCAAAAGGAAAGTGCTTCAGTCCACCTAGACTAGGGACCCCTGTGGCTGCTGAGGCTAAGTTCACTCAACTGTCTCTGAGTCTTCATTTCACAGACCCACATAGCCCACACTCCCCTGCCACGACATCCACAAATGTGGAACCTATAGGAGGTGATGTCTCACTAGAGGAAGTGGATTTTTGGGTATGGACCTGAGGCTTTTGAACCCAACTTTACTTCATCTGTGCTTTCTGCTTCTGCGTGTAGGTCCAACATGGTCAGCCAACTTCCTGCTCTTGGCAATATGTCTTCCCTACCTGCCACCATGTCTTTTCCACCATGACAGATGGAAATGAATCCAAAATAAATCCCTTCAGTTGTGTTTGTCGAGGTATTTCAACACAGTAATGAGAAAGTAACTAAGACGCTGACCAAAAGGAAGTGTTTGTCTTATTTGGGCATGGTGTTAGCCCATATTTGCTATACTGTTCTAATTTATTGACTGTCTTGAATTGCCTGGAGCCTAACTATTTATAAAGCATAATTATTTGTTGCCTGAGTGCATGCAGGCATGTGTCAGCATGCAAACACACACACACAGACACACACACAAATCTGATTTTTGGCTATAATATGACTACTAACTAGGTTAAATTGCAGTTTCCTATAAAGAAATTAAAGGACACAGGCAGCTGCCAACCAGTAGCTTCTCCTTATTTATTTTGCTAGCACTTTTCTAAACTGAACACTTAAAATGTATAAAATAGCAACCTCATAGTACCCACCTCTTACAATAGTTTTACATTAAATAAAAAAGCCTCTACAGAATATTTAGAGCAGCACAATTCATACCAGCCTAAAACTAGAAACTAACCAGCTGTTTTCCAACCTAAAAATGTGTGAGTTATTAAGCCACTGAAGAATTAGAGGACGAGAGACAAATAGTCTATGATATACAATAATCTAAATAAACCTTACGAATATAATGTTAAGAGAAGAAACTAGGCAACAAAATAGATACCATCTTTCTTAAATGATTCTGTTTACTTAAAGCAAACAACAACAAAACAGGTAAAACACTGTATGCTGAAAAGTAGAATGGTAATTACCATCAGAGTGTACTTGGTCAGCAAAAAGAAAACAGGCACGCATATTATCAGTGAATCAATCCCACACCAGTTATATTTTAAGGGGTTATTTATTTTGGGGGGTAAAACTTACATACATCATAAACCGTCAGGAAGGGAGCCTAGTCACTGGAGCAGGAGCCAGGAGCAGGAGCCAGGAGCAGGAGCCGGGACCAAGCACCGGAACCAAGAGCCGGAACCAAGAGGGCCTGATCCGGATCTGCTTCTCTTTTTTTTTTTTTTTGTAATTTTATTAAATTATAAAAAGTTTCCATTTACGCCCCTCCTCCCAACGCCCTCCCACTCCCCCCCTCCCTCTCCTCCTCCCTCTTTGTCCCCTAGGGAAGTCAGGGTCTCCTGCCCAGTGGGAAGTCCAAGTTCCTCCCCCCTCACTCCAGGTCCAGGAAGGTGAGCATCCAAACAGACTGGATCCCAAAAATCCAGTATATGCAGAGGAAACCAGTCCCAGTGTCATTGTCAATGGCTTCTCGGAAAGACTGCAGGCCAGCCACATTCAGAAAATCCGGCCACATTCAGAGAATCTGGTTGGATCACATGCTCGTTCAGTCACGGTCCATCTGGCCTTGGTAAACTCTCATTAGATCCGACCCCTTGTATCAGTGGGTGATAGTATCCCTCGCAGTCCTTCGTCATTTTCTTCCTCCTTTTGCTCCTCGTTTGGATCTTGGGGGGCTCAGTTCGGTGCTCCAACGCGGGCCTCCATCTGTATCGTAATCCAACGCCAGATGAGGGATCTATGGTGATAAGCAAAATATTCATCAGTATGGTCACGGGCCAAGGCCGGTTCAGGCACCCCCTCCTCTGTCCAGAGAACAATCTGGGGATCTCTCCTTGGACCTGGGATCCCATATATAATCAAGTTTCCTGTAAACTCTAATATGACTCCCTTAGTTGAAATATATTCTTCCCTGATCCCACATTCATCCTTCCTCCCTTCCCCCCATCTTGGTCAACCGAGCTTTCTCCATTCCTCCCCTACTCCCTTCTCTCTAACCCTCTCCCCTTCCATCAACCCTCCCACCCCCCCCATGCACCCAAGGTTACCTGGGACTCTTGACTATTTCCTACCTCCTGGCGGATAGGTAAATAATCTTCATCAGGTTCGTCTTCTTATTTAGCTTTTCTAGGATCACGAATAATAGGCTCAAAGACCTTTAATTATGGTTAGAATCCACTTATGAGTGAATACATACCGTGTTCCTCTTTTTGGGTCTGGCTTACCTCACTCAGTACAGCATTTTCTATGTCCATCCATTTGCATGCAAAATTCAAGATGTCATTGTTTTTTACCGCTGAGTAAAACTCTAATGTGTATATGTTCCACACCTTTTTTAACCATTCTTCTATTGAGGGGCACCTAGGCTGTTTCCAGGTTCTGGCTATTACAAATAGTGCTGCTATGAACATAGTTGAACAAACGCTTTTGTAGTATGTTTGGGCATCTCTAGGGTATATTCCCAAGAGAGGAATTGCTGGGTCCTGAGGGAGGTTGACTCCCAGTTTCCTGAGAAACCTCCACACTGATTTCCAAAGTGGCTGCACAAGTTTGCATTCCCACCAACAATGGATGAGTGTTCCCCTCATTCCACATCCCCTCCAGCATAGGTTATCATTGGTGTTTTTAACTTTAGCTATTCTGACAGGTGTAAGATGGTATCTCAAAGTGGTTTTGATTTGCATTTCCCTGATCGCTAAGGAGGTTGAGCATGACCTTAAGTGTCTTCTGGCCATTCGAAGTTCATCTGTTGTGAATTCTCTGTTCAGATCAGTACCCCATTTTTTAATTGGGTTAATTAGAGTTTTAGTGTCTAGTTTCTTGAGTTCTTTGTATATTTTGGAGATCAGACCTTTGTCTGATGAGGGGTTGGTGAAGATCTTCTCCCAGTCAGAAGGCAGCCTTTTTGTCTTACTGACAGTGTCCTTTGCTTTACAGAAGCTTCTCAGTTTCAGCAGGTCCCATTTATTCATTGTTTCTCTTATTGTCTGTGCTGCTGGGGTCCTACTTAGGAAGTGGCCTCCTGTGCCTATATCTTGTAGACTACTTCCCACTTTCTCTTCTATCAGGTTCAAAGTGGACAGATTGATGTTGATGTCTTTAATCCATTTGGACTTGAGTTTTGTGCAAGGTGATAGATATGGATCTATTTTCATTCTTCTACAGGTTGACATCCAGTTATGCCAGCACCATTTGTTAAAGACGCTTTCCTTCTTCCATTGTATACCTTTAGCTCCCTTGTCAAAAATTAGGTGTTCGTAGGTTTGAGGGTTAGTATCTGGGTCTTCTATTCGATTCCATAGGTCGACTTCTCTGTTCTTATGCCAATACCAAGCTGTTTTCAATACTGTAGCTCTGTAATAGAGTTTGAAGTCAGGGATAGTAATGCCTCCAGAAGTTCCTTTATTGTATAAGATTGTTTTGGCTATCCTGGGTTTTTTGTTTTTCCATATAAACTTAATTATTGTTCTCTCAAGGTCTGTGAAGAAGTTTGATGGGATTTTGATGGGGATTGCATTGAATCTGTAGATTGCTTTTGGTAGAATTGCCATTTTTACTATGTTGATTCTCCCAATCCAAGAGCAGGGGAGGTCTTTCCATTTTCTGGTATCCTCCTCAATTTCTCTTTTCAAAGGCTTAAAGTTCTTGTCAAATAGGTCTTTCACATCCTTGGTTAGAGTAACCCCAAGATATTTTATGGTGTTTGTGGCTATCGTGAAAGGTGATGTTTCTCTGATTTCCCTCTCCGTTTCTTTATCCTTTGTGTATAGGAGTGCCACTGATTTTTTGGAGTTGATCTTGTATCCTGCCACGTTACTAAAGGTGTTTATCAGCTGTAGGAGTTCTTTGGTAGAGTTTTTGGGGTCGCTTATGTACACTATCATATCGTCTGCAAATAACGAAAGTTTCACTTCATCCTTTCCAATTCGAATCCCCTTGATCCCCTTATGTTGTCTTATTGCTATTGCTAGAACTTCAAGCACTATATTGAAGAGGTATGGAGAGAGTGGACAGCCTTGTTGTGTTCCTGATTTTAGTGAAAAGGCTTTGAGTTTCTCTCCAATCAATTTGATGTTAGCTGTCGGCTTGCTGTATATTGCTTTTATTATATTTAGGTATGATCCTTGTATCCCCAGTCTCTCCAACACCTTTATCATAAAAGGGTGTTGAATTTTGTCAAACGCTTTTTCAGCATCCAATGAAATGATCATATGATTTTTTTCTTTCCGTTTATTTATATGATGGATTACATTGATAGATTTGCGTATGTTGAACCATCCCTGCATCTCTGGGATGAAGCCTACTTGATCATAATGGATGATTTTTCTAATGTGTTCTTGGATTCGGTTTGCCAGTATTTTATTGAGAATTTTCGCATCGATGTTCATGAGTGAGATTGGCCTGTAATTCTCTTTCTTGGTTGTGTCTTTGTGTGGTTTTGGTATTAGGGTGACTGTAGCTTCATAAAAGGAGTTTGGCAGTGACTTTTCTTTTTCTATATTGTGGAATACATTAAGGAGTATAGGTATTAGCTCTTCCTGGAAGTTCTGGTAGAATTCTGCATTGAAACCATCTGGTCCTGGGCTTTTTTTGGTAGGGAGATTTTTGATAACAGCTTCTAGTTCTTCACGACTAACAGGTCTATTTAGATTGTTCACCTGGTCTTGGTTCAACTTTGGTATATGGTACTTATCTAAAAAAATGTCCATTTCTTTTACATTTTCCAACTTTGTGGCATATAAACTTTCGTAGTAAGATCTAATGATTCTCTGAATTTCCTCTGTGTCTGTGGTTATGTCCCCCTTTTCATTTCTGATCCTATTAATTTGCAAGTTCTCTCTCTGCCGTTTGATTAGTTTGGATAGGGGTTTGTCAATCTTGTTAATTTTCTCCAAGAACCAGCTTTTTGCTTCATTGATTCTTTGGATTGTTTTCTGTGTTTCTATTTTGTTGATTTCAGCCCTCAGTTTGATTATTTCCAGTCTTCTACTCCTCCTGGGAAAATCAGCTTCTTTTTTTTTCTAGAGCTTTCAAGTGTGTTGTTAAGTCTCCAATGTGTGCTTTCTCTGTTTTCTTTAGGTGGGCACTTAGTGCTATGAACTTTCCTCTTAGCACTGCTTTCATTGTGTCCCATAGGTTTGAATACGTTGTGTCTTTGTTTTCATTATATTCAAGGAAGACTTTAATTTCTTTCTTTATTTCTTCCTTGACCCAGGGGTGATTTAGTAGTTGACTATTCAACTTCCATGAGTTTGTTGGCTTCATGGGGGTACCATTGTTGTTGAATTCTAATTTTAATCCATGGTGATCTGACAAGACACAGGTGGTCACTAATATTTTTTGTATCTGTGGAAGTTTGCTTTGTTACCAAGTATGTGGTCAATTTTCGAGAAGGTTCCATGAGCTGCAGAGAAGAAGGTATACTCTTTCCTATTTGGGTGGAGTGTTCTATAGATGTCTGTTAAGTCCATTTGATTCAGTACCTCCAGTAAATCTCTTATTTCTCTGTTAGGTTTCTGTCTGATTGACCTGTCCATTGGTGAGAGAGGAGTGTTGAAGTCTCCTACTATTAGTGTGTGTGGTTTGATGACTGTCTTGAGTTCTAGAAGAGTTTCTTTTACATATGTGGGTGCCTTTATATTAGGGGCATAGATATTCAAGATTGAGACTTCTTCCTGATGAATTGTTCCTGTTATGAGTATGAAATGTCCATCTCCATCTCTTCTGATTGATTTTAGTTTGAAGTCGATTTTGTTAGATATTAGAATGGCCACACCCGCTTGTTTCTTAGGTCCATTTGCTTGGAAAACCTTTTCCCAACCCTTTACTCTGAGTAGGTGTCTGTCTTTGTGGTTGAGGTGTGTTTCTTGTAGACAGCAGAATGTTGGATCCTGTTTTCGTATCCAATCTCTAAGTCTGTGCCTCTTTATAGGTGAGTTGAGACCATTGATATTAAGTGATATTAATGACCAGTGATCGATGACTCCGGTCATTTTTTTGGGTAGTAGCGTGTATGTGTTTTCCTTCTTTGAGTTGTGCTTGTGGAGGGTTGCTAAATGTCTGAGTTAATGTAGGCAGTGTTGGGAATGTTGGATTCCTTGGGTTGTGATTTTCCTTCTAGTATTCTCTGTAAGGCTGGATTAGTAGCTACGTATTGTTTAAATTTGTTTTTATCCTGGAATATTTTGTTTTCTCCGTTGATAGTGAACAATAGCTTGGCTGGGTAAAGTAGTCTGGGTTTGCATCCATTGTCTCTTAGTTTCTGCAGTACCTCTATCCAGGACCTTCTGGCTTTCATGGTTTCCATAGAGAAGTCTGGTGTAAGTCTGATAGGTTTACCTTTATAAGTTACTTGACCTTTTTCCTTTGCAGCTTTCAATATCCTTTCTTTAGTCTGAATGCTTTGTGTTTTGATTACTATATGACGAGGGGATGTTTTTTTCTGATCCAGTCTATTCAGTGTTCTGTATGCTTCTTGAACCTTCATAGGAATATCGTTCTTTAGGATGGGAAAGTTTTCTTCTATAATTTTGTTGAGTATATTTTCTGGACCTTTGAAATGCAATTCTTCTCCTTCTTCTACTCCTATTATTCTTAGATTTGGTTTTTTTATTGTGTCCCACAGTTCCTGAATGTTTTGTGATGAGAATTTGTTGGATTTGCTGTTTTCTTTGGACAGAGTGTTTAATTTTCTATGGTGTCCTCAGAGTCTGAGATTCTTTCTTCTATCTCTTGTATTCTATTGGTTAAGCTTGTTTCTGAAGTCTCTGTTCGTTTACCCAGATTTTCCATAGCCAGCCGGCCCTCGGTTTGTGATTTCTTCATTGACTCCATTTCAGTTTTCAAATCTTGAACTGTTTCTATTACCTGTTTGATTGTTTTTTCTTGGTTTCCCAGAATTTCATTTACGGATTTACTCATTTCTTCAAACTTTTTGGTATATTTCTCTTCCATTTCTTTACTCATTTCCTCAATTTTTTTGTTATACTTATCTTCCATTTCTTTACGGCAGATTTTCACCTCCTGTTTAATTTCCTCTATTATTTTCATAAAGAAGCGCTTAGAGTCGATTTCTTCTATTTCTTCTGGAGTAGGGTGTTCAATTCTTCTAGTTTCGAGCTCCCTGGATTCTGGCGGTGTCATGTTGCCTTTCAGGTTGTTGGAGGAATTCTTGCATTGGCGCCTGCCCATTTCTTCCACTCTGGATGAAACTCCTCAGCACTTTCTGGATAGAACTCCTCAGCACTCTCTGGGTAGGACTTCACAGCACTCTCTGGATAGAGCTCCTCAGCCCTCTCTGGGAAGAACTGCTCAGCAGGGCAACAGGGCTAGCTGGTCTTCCCAGGACTCAGGAGACAAAGGGCCCGCAGCAGTGGGGGGAGGGGAGGGGTCCCTTGGAACACCAAAGACCCTGCTGCAGATGCTGGGGGGGGGGGGCTGTGCTCTCTTCCTGGGCAGTGGTGAGCACCCACTCACCTCTCTGGGAAGAACTGCTCAGCAGGGCAACAGGGCTAGCTGGTCTTCCCAGGACTCAGGAGACAAAGGGCCCGCAGCAGTGGGGGGAGGGGAGGGGTCCCTTGGAACACCGAAGACCCTGCCGCAGAAGCTGAGGGGGGGAGGGCTGTGCTCCCTTCCCAGACAGGCAGGCAGGCTGCCCAGGCTAGCACCCACTCACCTCTCTGGGAAGCACTGCTCAGCAGGGCAACAGGGCTAGCTGGTCTTCCCAGGACTCAGGAGACAAAGGGCCCGCAGCAGTGGGGGGAGGGGAGGGGTCCCTTGGAACACCGAAGACCCTGCCGCAGAAGCTGAGGGGAGGAGGGCTGTGCTCCCTTCCCAGACAGGCAGGCAGGCTGCCCAGGCTAGCACCCACTCACCTCTCTGGGAAGAACTGCTCAGCAGGGCAACAGGGCTAGCTGGTCTTCCCAGGACTCAGGAGACAAAGGGCCCGCAGCAGTGAGGGAAGGGGAGGGGTCCCTTGGAACACCGAAGACCCTGCCGCAGAAGCTGAGGGGGGGAGGGCTGTGCTCCCTTCCCAGACAGGCAGGCAGGCTGCCCAGGCTAGCACCCACTCACCTCTCTGGGAAGAACTGCTCAGCAGGGCTCTGCTTCTCTTTTTAAAAGAGAAATATACCATGCCCCAGTGGGCTGGTATTTCAGCAGCTATTGGCTGACGGAGCGGAAGTCGCTCCCCACTGCACTGTGGGCTCGTATTTCAGTGACTATTGGTTGAGGCAGCGGAAGTTACTCCCACAACACCTCCCCCTTTTGTTTAAGCAAGAAAGTTCTAAGCCTACTACGAAATTATATACAGTAAGTACAAACCTACACAATTATATACAATAAATACAAATATCCTATTCTAACTAGCTTAAGTCTTATATAAGAAATAACTTGGCCACGTCATGAAAGGAAAGTAACTACGTTTATATAATCTTCAATCCCATCAAAGATCTGAGAAGGGAAATAATGTTACCTAAGTAATTAGGAAGTGCAATCAAACTTCCAGAACATGTAACAAATCACAGAGACAACTGGCTACCTGGGCAAACACCCAAAATCACGTTTGCAGCGTTGAAGCAACCAACTTTGGCTAAGGCCTAACGTAACTGACATACCATTTTCAAAGGCAAGGAACTTTTCAAAACTATCTTATCCTGTCTTGGCAGGATATGACAGTCCTGTTTTATCTATTTACGGATACTCTGTAACTCTGTCAGTAGTTGAGGTATGGGTATTTCTTTACCCAAAGGCCAGTTCTGCCAAGAAGAAAGGCTCCAGGTGGAGTGTCTTTGGTGCTCAACATTCTCTCGGGAATAGATCGGTGTTGCCAGGAGCGATTGTGTCTCCCTACCACAGAACTCTGAGTTAGATTAAAGGCCATTTTCTACAGCTCTTTGAAGAGGTTGAAGATTATCTATCTATACTGAATATAATCTCTATGTATCTAAAGAACCTGATTAGTCTAATTGTAAATGACAAACTTAGATGACTATTGATCTATATTATTCTCAATATCTATCTAACTTAAAGACTGAAATAGTAAACAACTGTGCAATAAATGGGGACAATATGACCTTCAAATATAAACAATGTGCAAGTATACATTGCAATATGGTAAATATATATATCAATACATAAACAATATATAAGTATCTTAATCAGAGGTAGAAGTGTACAATGTAATATGGTAAAATATACATATATCAATACAATATATATATGTCAATACATAAAAATGTTTTAAACAGAGGTAGAAGCATGCATGCATAAAATAGTCAACATAATTTAACTTTGTATCAATATATAAGAATCAATACCAATATATTTGTCTAAAAACAATAACTGACAAGTACAAAGCTATTATCCCATAATCCAATTATCCCTCTTTTTTTTTTTAAGGATTCCTGCGCTTATAAAATTCCTCCCCCAACCCTCAACCCTATACTAATTATAACCAACCCCTAAATGATGTCCCTAAACCCAAGGACAAACTTTACTGGGAGAGGGGACGTTGTTCTCTAGAATTACTTCCAGCTGTCATGGGGGCGACGTTCTTTTTGGGGGATCCTGTGAAAGCAAAATGATGGTTAAATTTCAAGATCAATGTCTTTTAAAATTGCAAATAGTCTCTGAGTATTTTTTGGAGGACTGGCCAGAATGTTGTACAAGATGTGCATCATTTCAGCTAACCACGTTGGAATCGTCTTGTGCAGCTGGTACCCAAAACAGGTCTTGTAGTAGCGCTATCAGTATCCTGATGTCATATTAACGAGGTGGAATTGTTGTTATGGGGCCCCATCTTCTTCCTGGAAACTTCAAATGTCACTGCAGAAAAAACTTATTGTTCATTGTGGAAAACTTAAACATTAATCATATATATTAATCATATATTAATATCATATATTATATGGTTATAATAATATATAATCATATATTAATCATATAGACATATACAGACATACATATATTCAATAAAAGACATGATAGATATATTTAATGAAAGGTATGATAGATATGAAGAAAAGTAAAGATGTTTTCTAAACTCATATTCCTTTCTGTCCCATATCATGGCTCTTGACATGAGACAGAAACTCCAGAAACTCTGGGTTTTTCTTTTAACAACAGGCTTGGAATTAGAGAGGGACTGAGCCAGCGTCCAACTCTAAAACCAGCTCTATAAATTTAGAAATATGATTTAGTATATTTTACTTACAGAACCTATTCAGTTTTCTTGATAATCCTTATTGGGCCATTATTTTCCATCTGTCAGTATTCAAATATCCAGGGTCCCTTGAACTTTTCAAAAATCAGTGTTTTCCTGTGGAGATAAGAACAGAACCCTGCCCCCATTCTATATGTTTTTCTTACCAACTGTATGAATATCATCATTGTAGATGAGCTGTCATTTCTCCTTTCCAAGAGGTTTCTCCTCTTCAAATCGAACCTTTATTAATTTTGATGGTATCCACAATTTTTCTTCTCCTGTGGAAACAAGAGCAAAACCCCTTCCCCAACGTAGCACATCTCCTGGCCTCCATTGAGAGGTCAGCACGTCTTTAAAATAAACAGGTTGGTTTAGTTCAGAAGTTTTTTCCATTATCCAATGCCTCTCTGCTGCTGTTGTTCCTTTCTCATTAGCATTAAGAAAATTCAAGGTTAACAAAGCATTATGCAATCTATTTCTGGGGGTATCTTTCGTCCCTTTCTGTTTGTTTAGCATATCCTTTATAGTACGATTTGATCTTTCTATAACTGCTTGACCTGTAGGATTGTATGGTATACCTGTAACATGCTTAATATTATAATAAGCAAAAAAATCGTTTCATTTTCCTAGATACATATGCTGGACCATTATCTGTTTTTATTTGTGCAGGTATACCCATAATGGCCATAACTTCTAATAAATGTGTGATTGCTGAGTCAGCTTTTTCTGAGTTTAAAGCAGTTGCCACTGAGAGCCTGAATAAGTGTCAATGGTGTGATGTACATATTTTAATTTGCCAAATTCTAGAAAGTGAAACACATCCATCTGCCAAATTTCATTCCTTTTAATAACCTTTGGATTAGTCCCTGCAGACAATGGTGTTTGGTTATAAAAAGAGCAAGTAGGGCATTTCTTTACAATCTCCTTAGCTTGTTGCCGTGTAATAGAAAACTCTTTTTTCAAGCCTTTGCTATTGACATGATGATTTTTATGAAATTCAGATGCCTCCAGCACACTACCAAGCAATAATTGATCAATATCTGCATTACCTTATGCTAGAGGACCTGGCAGACCTGTATGGGATCGGATATGCATTATATACATAGGGCAGAGCCTGTTTCTGATCATGTCTTGTACCTGGATAAACAATGAGGTCAGTTCTGTATCATCAGGTATAAATTCAGCAGTTTCAATATGCAAAATAACTCTTTCTGCATATTGTGAGTCAGTAATTATATTAAGAGGTTCTTTAAAATCCCTAAGCACCATAAGGATGGTATATAATTCTGCCTTCTGGACAGAATCATAAGGACTTTGTTCCACTTTACTCAATTCTTCTGATTTGTAACCTGCTTTCCCTGATTTATTAGCATTGGTATAAAATGTATGGGCTCCAGTTATTGGAGCATCATGGACAATTCGAGGGAGGATCCAAGAAGTTCTCTTTATAAAGTTAAGTCTCTTGCTTTTTGGGTAATTGTTATTGATTTCTCCCAAAAAATTAGCACAAGCTCTTTGCCATGGTTCATTGTCTTCCCACAACTTTTTTATCTCATCAGCAGTGAAAGGCACTATAATTTCTGATGGGTCTATACCTGCTAATTGACGAAGTCTCAATTTTCCTTTTATAATCAATTCAGAGACTTTTTCCACATAAGTTTTTAATTTTTTACTTAGTTTGTGTGCTAAAAAGATCCATTCTAAAATAGTATCTTCCCTCTGCATTAAAATTCCTGTAGGAGAAATTCTGGAAGGCAATATAACTAGAATGCAACTAAGATTTGGATCCACCCTATCTACATGTGCCTCCTGTAATTTTTCCTCAACCAACATCAGTTCCTTTTCTGCTTCAGCGGTTAACTCTCTGGGACTATTCAAATCTTTGTCACCATCTAAGGTTTTGTTTAAATGAATTATTAGATCAGGTGTTATCCCAACAGCTGGTCATAGACTGGAAATGTCTCCTAATAATCTTTGAAAGTCATTAAGAGTTCGTAACCGGTCTCTCCTGATTTGTGCCTTTTGAGTCTTAATTCTTTGTAAGCCTATTTTATAATCTAAATAATTAACAGAATCTCCTCTCTGAATTTTTTCAGGAGCAATTTGCAATCCCCATTTAGGTAATACTAGTTTTACTTCTTCAAACAGCCTTTCGAAGGTGTCTTTGTTTTGATCAGATATCAGGATATCATCCATATAGTGGAATATTATGGACTTAGGAAATTGATTGTATATAATTTTCAATGGTTGGCTTACAAAATATTGGCACAGGGTGGGAGAGTTCAACATTCCCTGTGGGAGGACGGTCCACTGGTACCTCCTTGCAGGCTGAGAGTTACTATAGGTAGGCACTGTGAAGGCAAACTTTTCTCTATCTTTTTCTTGTAATGGTATAGTGAAGAAACAATCTTTCAGATCAATAACTATAAGAGGCCATCCCTTTGGTAACAGGGAGGGCAGAGGAATTCCAGATTGCAGAGGGCCCATAGGTTGAATAACCTTGTTGATAGCTCTAAGATCTGTCACCATTCTCCATTTACCAGATTTTTTCTTAACAACAAACACAGGAGAGTTCCAAGAGCTAGTAGATTCTTCTATATGTCCAGCATCTAATTGCTCTTGTACCAGCTGTTCTAAAGCCTGTAACTTTTCCTCAGCTAAAGGCCCCTGTTTAGTCCATATTGGTTTCTCAGTCAACCATTGTAGAGGCATGGCTGTTGGTACCTTTGAAGGGCCATCAATTGTGTTGTGTTCTTGTATAGCTCTAATGTCTGGTTTCTGCCATCTGTAATATCTTCTAATATTGTCCTCAGAAATATAGGCTCTGGAAGCAGCAGGAATGTTAATTTGGGTATTCCATTGCTGCAATAGGTCACGGCCCCATAAATTCACTGCATTATTTGCTACATATGGCCTTAGTTTTCCTATTTGTCCGTCTGGACCTATACAATTGACCCATCTCGTGCTTTGTCTTACTCGAGATAGGGTTCCAATTCCTAAGAACTGAATATCTACCTCCTGAAGAGGCCAATGTGGATGCCAAGACTCTGGAGTAATGATACTTACATCCGTACTTGTGTCCAGTAAACCAGTAATAAGTTTGCCATTTACACACACTCTTAGCTGTGGTCTTTGTTCATTTATAGAAGTCTGCCAGAATATTCGTTTACTTTGTCCTCTTAGATTTCTTGATTCATTCACCACATTTAACTCATCCTTCAGGCCGTTATTGCTTTTAACAGCAGGCATGGGGCATTCTAATTTCCCTGAAGAGGCATGTTCTCTGCAGTGATTGGAAATGACTGGACCACATTTGCCATGGGGGCCTTTGAGAGGCCCCCTATTGAGTTTCCTGATGGCAACAGGTTGCCCTGTTTATCTCTTGTTGACCTACACTCATTCGTCCAATGCCTGCCCTTTCCACATCTCCTACATAAACCTGAAGGCTGAGTCCTCCTATTCATGTTATTCCTAGAAGAGGCATTATTCCTGGAATTCCATTGTCTGCAGTCCCTTTTCATGTGTCCCATTTTGCCACAATGAAAGCATTTTGTAATCTGATGTCTCCTTTTACCTTTGGAAATTGCTTCTTGTACCCATGTTTCATTGCCATAATCAAATGTATCAACATTCATTGTATGTAAAACCCATTCATCCAAAGGTGCTGATCTGAGCTTTAAAGGCCCCAGGATCCTTTTGCATTCTACATTGGCATTCTCATATGCCAAAGACTCAATTACTATATTTCTTGCTTCTGGATCAGGTATCCCTATTTGTACAGCCTTAGTTAGTCATTGCAAAAAGTCACTAAAGGGTTCTCTCTGACCCTGTTTGACCCTGACATACGATTCTACTCTCTGACCTGAGTCTTGAACCCTGTCCCAGGCCCTTAGAGCTGCTGTAGCACATATGGATAAAATGTTTTCATCATAAAGAGCTTGTTTCTGAGGATCAGAGTAAGGTCCTTCCCCTAGAATTTGATCTAGAGAAACCTCAATTCCTTTCGCTGATTCTTGTTGTTGTAAAAGTCTGGCCTCTTGTTTGAATAGGCATTTGAAATGCCATAAAGGTCCGTTCTCGAGGACAGCTGATGTGAGCTGGTTCCAATCTTGAGGGGTGGCCCTGTTGCTCAGAGCCCAGGATTTTAACATCTCCCTAACAAAGGATGAATGTAGTCCATAATTCACAATTGCTTGTTTAAATTCTTTCAGATCATTCATACATATGGGCTCCCATGTATGTTCTTTAATGACCTTAGGGGTTTTGGAGCCAGTTATCTTTTCTGATGTTATTACTGGAAAGGCAGGTATAACTCTATGTAGACTGAGAGTTTTTTGAGGTGAAGGTTGCCTTTCTTCCTTTTGCTCCTGTTCATCAGAGTCTATGATTTCCTCAATCTTATTAAATCTGCTCACCATTGCCTTCTGTAAGTCCTGAATCTCCTGTCCAGTATTATGCTCCAAAGCCTTCATTAACGATTCTAAGGCATGGAGCTTGTCCGTCAGAGACACTATTTCCTCCTTGGACACAATCGCCTTCATTGATAATTCCAAGGCGTGGAGCTTGTCCATTAGAAATACGATATCCTCCTTGGACATTATCCTCATGGCATGTACTGTGCCTTCTTGTATAAAAATCCTGTCAATTAATCTATCATACCCTTTTGATAAAGTCTGATTTTCACATTCAATGGTTATAATCCTCTCAGCTAATGTTTCAGCACTTACAGTCATGGACTGGAGGTTATGAGTCTTTTTGGTTGTCCCCTTCTCCAGAGCAGTGAAGCTCCCTTCTAAAGAAGCAATATCAGACTGTACCTACTTCATATTTTGGTCAGTCGACTGAGTCATATCAAGCAAAGATCTAGTCTCCTCAAACTCCAAACTCTGATCTAGTTTCTTCCTTGAAATCTCCAAACTCTTTTTTGAGGAGGTTGGTATCAGTCTGAATTGTTCTTAAGGTTTTAATCTCTGCCCTCAGCATTGTAGATTCAGTCTGTAAGGACTGTATCTTTCTTATAAAATAGCCAAACACCAGAAAAGCAACAGATCCCAGGAATAACAAAGTAAGAGGAATATCTGAGACATCCTTCAGAATATCCTCCATAGCGCAATTAAAAAAACCATTGAACTTTTGGATAGTAATATTTTCTGACATTTTCAATCAAAGAAAATTGTACTTGTATGTATGTATGTATGTATGTATGTATGTATGTATTTTCAACCGAAAAGAAAAATCTTACCTGTAATGACCGTTGCTTGCCAGTAGGAGGTGGGGCGCACCTGAATCCATGTGGCAGTGGTGTTGATTCAGGAAGTAAACTCTAGAATATATACACTCAAATCCAGAGGTTAAATCCACAGATCACAAAAGGTCAGAGAGCTTCTAGTGGCCAATAAACAAGGCAATAAACAAGGCCCTGCTTCTCTGTTCAACCCGATGCAGAGGGTCGTGACACAGGCACTGTGCTGTTGCTAAAGAGGCCTAGTGCTTTGGGCCCCATGTCCCTGTGCTGGGATTAAGGGTCAAGCTGCTTACAGCACTCCTAATCAGTTATGGCGGATGGCAGGGGTTTCAAACAGCTTGCTGGAACTTCAAAGGGAGCTTGCGCTGTGAGTTCTTTGACTCATGTTGCAAGGAAAAATTTAAAAATCCGTGCCGAACAGGGCAAAGTAAGCCGGCAGAGACTGTCCGGACCTGTGTATCCTGGGAGGCCGAGCTGGGGGGGGGGGGCGGTTCTTAAACCAAACGTTGGGCGTCAATTATCAGCAAATCAATCCCACACCAGTTATATTTTAAGGGGTTATTTATTTTGGGGGGTAAAACTTACATACATCATAAACCGTCAGGAAGGGAGCCTAGTCACTGGAGCAGGAGCCAGGAGCAGGAGCCAGGAGCAGGAGCCGGGACCAAGCACCGGAACCAAGAGCCGGAACCAAGAGGGCCTGATCCGGATCTGCTTCTCTTTTTAAAAGAGAAATATACCATGCCCCAGTGGGCTGGTATTTCAGCAGCTATTGGCTGACGGAGCGGAAGTCGCTCCCTGCTGCACTGTGGGCTCGTATTTCAGTGACTATTGGTTGAGGCAGCGGAAGTTACTCCCACAACAGCATATTACTGTTATGCCCACATCCAAAAAATCCCCCAGAAACCAACATGGAGACTGAGTCTTGTATACAAAAGAAAAATCCTTTCTCCTTATAATAAGATTGCAAACTCGGACTCCCCATGTGTCCAATGTATTGGAATGATCCAAGAGCCCTAAGCTCAGTAAGGGTTGGATTTTTATAGTAGCAAAGGTGGGGGTGAGGGATTTCTAAGGATCAGGATCCCTGATTGGCTAACATTTGTCTAAGAGTGTCCTGTTGAAAAGCACTGGGTATGTGCTGGCAGGTGAGCATATCTACAATTGTTAGAACGTTAGGAATTTCCTTTGGATAGTCTGTACCTGTGTGGTGCTTAGGTAGTTTCAGATTGTGGTCTTTCTTGGAACCAGACATTGCCTTAGGGTAAACTACTGAGACTCAGGCCTCTATTGAGCTTGTCATGAGATTTTTTGACAATTCGGCCACTGGCTTATTCCAAGGTCCTAGATTTTGAGTGAGAACCCCTTGCTGTGTGCCTCTATTTCATCTACATACAGATGAAAGGATTTGGTGATATCTGGCAATCCCAGTGTGGGCGCTGAGAGAAGGGATTTTTTTTTATCTTATTGAAGTCGTTGTCTTCAGCCTCTGTCCATTGAAAAGGCTGGCTCTCTTTTGTTGCCTCATACAGTGGCTTAGCCAGTTCAGCGAAGCTTGGAATCCAGAAATGACAGAAGCCAGCTGACCCAAGGAATTCTCTAACCTCCGTCCTGAAAGTAGGGCTGGGTATTTTAAACACAGTCTCTTTATGGGCTTCAGAGAGCCAATGTTGTCTTCCCTTGAGTATATATTTAAGACAAGTCACTTTAGTTTGGCAGATTTGGGCCTTTTTAGCTGATGCCCAGTACCCCAGGGTTCCCAAGGCAAGCAAATCACTAGTGTTTACCTTGCAATCTTCTTCAGTGTCAACTGCTATCAAGAGGTCATCCACATACTGCAGGAGAGTGACCTGTGGGTGTGTCCTCCACTATTCTCTGAGGTCCTCATGCAAGGCTTGGCCAAAGATAGTTGGGGAGTTTTTGAACTCTTGGGGAAGCCTGGTCCAAGTCAGTTGTACATTTGGCATGGTGGGGTGAATGTCCATAACCCCGAGATTGACCTCTTTAAAGTCCTATATGGACTGGTAATGATTTGAATTTGACTTTTTAACAGGGAGCAACAGGGTATTCCAGGTTGACTTGCAAGGGACCGGAATTCCTAGTTTCATGAGGCACCTGATGTGAGGGGTGATTCCCACTTTTGCTCCCAGGACATGGGGTATTGTCACACCTGGCTGGGGTGGCATCAGGCTTCAGCTCAACGAGCAATGGGGCTTGATGTTTCACCAAGTCCATTCCCCCAGTCTTTACAAAAGCCTCTGGGTATTGGGCTAGTCATGTGACCATGTCCTGAGGGACAGGTGGCAGCTTGTGGTATGTTTTATATTCCTCCTCAAGCTGGAGGGTGAGGATTTGGATCAGCTGTCCTTACTGATTAGTAACTGAGACTCTATCTTTATTAAATGTGATCTGAGCTCCAACCTTAGTGAGTAAGTCTCTTCCTAATAAAGGGTAGGGGCAGTTAGGTATGACCAGGAATGAGAGGGATATCCAGTCTGAACCAAGATAAACTGTTCTTTGTGTAGTCCACGATATTGGCTCATACCTGTGGCTCTCTGCACCCAAGATTTTTTTTCAAAGTTTATTAAATTATAAAAGTTTCCATTTCTGTCCCTCCTCCCAACACCCTCCCACTCCCCCCACTTTCTCTCCTCCTCCCTCTCCAGCCCTAAGAGCAGTCAGGGTTTCCTGCCCTGTGGGAAGTTCAGGTTCTTCTCCCCTCCCTCCAGGTCCAGGAAGGTGAGTATCCAAGCAGACTGGACCCTAAAAATTCAGTATATGCAGAGGAAACAAGTCCCAGTGCCATTGTCAATGGCTTTTCAGAAAGACTCCGGGCCAGCCACATTCAGAGAATCTGGCCACATTCAGAGAATCTGGTTGGATCACGTCCTCATTCAGTCCCAGTCCAACTGGCCTTGGTGAACTCTCCTTAGATCAGTCCCCTTGTATCAGTAGGTGATCGCACCCCTCGCAGTCCTGATTTCCTTTTTCATGTTCTTCCTCCTTCTGCTCCTCATTTGGACCTTGGGGGGCTCAATTCGGTGCTTCAATGTGGGTCTCCTTCTGTATCACCATCCATCGTCGGATGAAGGTTCCCTCTGGTCTTGCCTTCTTTGCTCACATTCTCTTTCCTTCTGCTTCTCATTTGGACCTAGGGAGTTAAGTCCAGTGTTCCAATGTGGGTCTCTGTCTCTATCTCCATCCATCGCCAGATGAAGGTTCTGGCCCTCTTGTCTATTTCCTATCTCCAGGAGGATAACTACATTATTTTCTTCAGGTTCACCTTCTTATTAAGCTTCTCTAGGATCACGAATAATAGGCTCAAAGACCTTTAATTATGGTTAGAATCCACTTATGAGTGAATACATACCATATTCCTCTTTTTGGGTCTGGCTTACCTCACTCAGTAAAGCGTTTTCTATGTCCATCCATTTGCATGCAAAATTTAAAATGTCATTGTTTTTTACCGCTGAGTAAAACTCTAATGTATATATGTTCCACACCTTCTTTAACCATTCTTCTATTGAGGGGCACCTAGGTTGTTTCCAGGTTCTGGCTATTACAAATAGTGCTGCTATAAACATAGTTGAACCAATGCTTTTGTGGCATGATAAGGCATCTCTTGGGTATATTCCCAAGAGTGGAATTGCTGGGTCCTGAGGGAGGTTGACTCCCAGTTTCCTGAGAAACCGCCACACTGATTTCCACAGTGGCTGCACAAGTTTGCATTCCCACCAACAATGGATGAGAGATCCCCTCTCTCCACATCCTCTCCAGCATAGACTATCATTGGTGTTTTTGAGTTTAGCTAATCTGACCGGTGTAAAATGGTATCTCATAGTTGTTTTGATTTGCATTTCCCTGATCGCTAAGGATGTTGAGCATGACCTTAAATGTCTTTTGGCCATTCGAAATTCTTCTGTTGAGAATTCTCTGTTCAGATCAGCACCCCATTTTTAATTGGGTTAATTAGAGTTTTATTGTCTAGTTTCTTGAGT
Source organism: Myodes glareolus (assembly GCF_982192425.1). NCBI lineage: Eukaryota > Metazoa > Chordata > Mammalia > Rodentia > Cricetidae > Myodes > Myodes glareolus. The sequence continues at coordinate 60,767,615 of NC_142045.1, forward strand.
TCTTTGTATATTTTGGAGATCAGGCCTTTATCTGATGAGGGGTTGGTGAAGATCTTCTCCCAGTCAGAAGGCAGCCTTTTTGTCTTACTGACAGTGTCCTTTGCTTTACAGAAGCTTCTCAGTTTCAGGAGGTCCCATTTATTCATTGATTCTCTTATTATCTGTGCAGCTGGGGTTCTACCTAGGACGTGGTCTCCTGTGCCTATATCTTGTGGACTACTTCCCACTTTCTATTCTATCTAGTTCAAAGTGGTCAGATTAATGTTGATGTCTTTAATCCATTTGGACTTGATTTTTGTGCATGGTGATAGATATGGATCTACTTTCATTCTTCTACAGGTTGACATCCAGTTATGCCAGCACCATTTGTTAAAGATGCTTTCCTTCTTCCATTGCATACCTTTAGCCCCCTTGTCGAAAATCAAGTGTTCATAGGTTTGTGGGTTAATATCTGGGTCTTCTATTCGATTCCATAGGTCGACTTCTCTGTTCTTATGCCAGTACCCAGCTGTTTTCAATACTGTAGCTCTGTAATAGAGTTTGAAGTCAGGGATGGTTATATCTCCAGAAGTTCCTTTATTATATAAGATTGTTATGGCTATCCTGGGTTTTTTGTTTTTCCATATAAAATTAATTATTATTCTCTCAAGGTCTGTGAAGAAGTGTGATGGGATTTTGATGGGGATTGCATTGAATCTATAGATTGTTCTTGGTAGAATTGCCATTTTTGCTATGTTGATCCTCCCAATCCAAGAGCAAGGGAAATCTTTCCATTTTCTGGTATCCTCCTCAATTTCTTTCTTCAAAGACTTAAAGTTCTTGTCAAATAGGTCTTTCACTTCCTTGGTCAGAGTTATCCCAAGATATTTTATGCTATTTGTGGCTATCGTGAAAGGTGAAGTTTCTCTGATTTCCCTCCCTGCTTCTTTATCCTTTGTGTATAGGAGGGCAACTGATTTTTTGGAGTTGATCTTGTATCCTGCCACGTTACTAAAGGTGTTTATCAGCTGTAAGAGTTCTTTGGTAGAGTTTTTGGGGTCGCTCATGTATACTATCATATCATCTGCAAATAACGAGAGTTTAACTTCTTCCTTTCCAATTCGGATTCCCTTGATCCCCTTATGTTGTCTTATTGCTATTGCTAGAACTTCTAGCACTATATTGAAGAGGTATGGTGAGAGTGGACAGCCTTGTCTTGTTCCTGATTTCAATGGAATGGCTTTGAGTTTCTCTCCATTCAGTTTGATGTTAGCTGTCGGCTTGCTGTAAATAGCTTTTATTATATTTAGGTATGATCCTTGTATTCCCAATCTCTCCAACACCTTTATCGCAAAGGGATGTTGGATGTTGTCAAATGCTTTTTCAGCATCTAATGAGATGATCATATGGTTTTTTTCTTTCAGTTTATTTACATGATGGATTACATTGATAGATTTGCATATGTTGAACCAGCCCTGCATCTCTGGAATGAAGCCTACTTGATCATAATGGATAATTTTTCTAATGTGTTCTTGGAATCGGTTTGCCAGGATTTTGTTGAGAATTTTTGCGTCAATGTTCATGAGTGAGATTGGCCTGTAATTCTCTTTCTTGGTAGTGTCTTTAAGTGGTTTTGGTATCAGGGTAACTGTAGCTTCATAAAAAGAGTTTGGCAATGACTCTTCTGTTTCTATATTGTGAAATGCCTTAAGGAGTATAGGTATCAGCTCTTCTTGAAAGTTCTGGTAGAATTCTGCATTGAAACTGTCTGGCCCTGGGCTTTTTTTGGTCGGGAGGTTTTTGATAACAGCTTCTAATTCTTCGCGACTAACAGGTCTATTTAGATTGTTCACCTGGTCTTGATTTAACTTTGGTAAATGGTATTTATCTAAAAACCAATCCATATCTTGTACATTTTCCAACTTTGTGGCATATAAACTTTCGTAGTAAGATCTAATGATTCTCTGAATTTCCTCTGTGTCTGTGGTTATGTCCCCCTTTTCATTTCTGATCTTATTAATTTGAGTGTTCTCTCTCTGCCGTTTGATTAGTTTGGCTAGGGGTTTGTCAATCTTGTTGATTTTCTCCAAGAACCAACTTTTTGTTTCGTTGATTTTTTGGATTGTTTTCTGTATCTCTATTTTGTTGATTTCAGCCCTCAGTTTGATTATTTCCAGTCTTCTACTCCTCCTGGGTGAGTCTGCTTCTTTTTTTTTCCAGAGCTTTCAGGTGTGCTGTTAAGTCTCCAATGTGTACTTTCCCCATTTTCTTTAATTGGGCACTTAGTGCTATGAACTTTCCTCTTAGCACTGCTTTCATTGTGTCCCATAGGTTTGAGTATGTTGTGTCTTTATTTTCATTAAATTCAAGGAAGACTTTAATTTCTTTATTTATTTCTTCCTTGACCCAGGGATGATTCAGTAGTTGACTGTTCAACTTCCACGTGTTTGTAGGCTTTCTGGTGTTCGAATTGTTATTGAATTCTAAGTTTATTCCATGGTGATCCTACACGACTCAGGTGGTTACTAATATTTTTTTATATCTGTGGAAGTTTGCTTTGTTACCAAGTATGTGGCCAATTTTCGAGAAGGTTCCATGAGCTGCCAAGAAGAAGGTATATTCTTTCCTATTTGGGTGAAATGTTCTATAGATATCTGTTAAGTCCATTTGATTCATTACCTCTAGTAATTCTCTTATTTCTCTGTTTAGTTTCTGTTTGATTGACCTGGCCATTGGTGAGAGAGGTGTGTTGAAGTCTCCTACTATTAGTGTGTGTGGTTTGATGACTGCCTTGAGTTCTAAAAGTTTTTCTTTTACATAAGTGGGTGCTTTTATATTAGGGGCATAGATATTCAGGATTGAGACTTCCTCCTGATGAATTGTTCCTGTTATGAGTATGAAATGTCCATCTCCATCTCTTCTGATTGATTTTAGTTTGAAGTCAATTTTGTTAGATATTGGAATGGCCACACCCGCTTGTTTCTTAGGTCCGTTTGCTTGGAAAACCTTTTCCCAACCCTTTACTCTGAGGAGATGTCTATCTTTATGGTTCAGGTGTGTTTCTTGTAAACAGCAGAATGTTGGATCCTGTTTTCGTATCCAATCTCTTAGTCTGTGCCTTTTTATAGGTGAGTTGAGTCCATTAATATTAAGTGATATTAATGACCAGTGGTTGTTGATCCAGGTTATTATTTGTGTGTGTGTGTGTGTGTAGTAGAGTTTGTGTGTTTCTCTTCTTTGAGTTGTTGGTGTGAAGGGTCGTTAGATGTCTGAGTTATTGTAGGCAGTGATGGCAATGTTGGATTCCTTGGGTTGTGATTTTCCTTCTATTACTTTCCGTAAGGCCGGATTTGTGGCTACGAATTGTTTAAATTTGTTCTTATCCTGGAATATTTTGTTTTCTCCATTGATAGTGAATGATAGCTTGGCTGGGTATATTAGTCTGGGCTTGCATCCATGGTCTCTTAGTTTCTGCAGTACCTCTATCCAGGATCTTCTGGCTTTCATGGTTTCCATAGAGAAGTCCGGTGTAAGCCTGATAGGTTTACCTTTATAAGTTACTTGCCCTTTTTCCTTTGCAGCTCTTAATATTCTTTCTTTAATCTGTATATTTTGTGTTTTGATTATTATATGGTGAGGGGATTTTTTTTTAATCCAGTCTATTTGGTGTTCTGTATGCTTCTTGAACCTTCATAGGAATATCATTCTTTAGATTGGGAAAGTTTTCTTCTATAATTTTGTTGAATATATTTTCTGGGCCTTTGATCTGCAGTTCTTCTCCTTCTTCAATCCCTATTATTCTTAGATTTGGTTTTTTTTATTGTGTCCCAGATTTCTTGAATGTTTTGTGAAGAGAATTTGTTGGATTTGCCATTTTCTTGCGTTTATTTTCTCTATGGTATCTTCAGAATCTTGAGATTCGTTCATCTATCTCTTGTATTCTATTGGTTATGCTTGATTCTGTAGTCTCCGTTCATTTACCTAGGTTTTCCATATCCAGCCAGTTCTTGGTTTGTGTTTTCTTCATTGCCTGCATTTCAGTTTTCAATTCTTGAACTGTTTCCTTTACCTGTTTGATTGTTCTTTCTTGGTTTCTCAGGGTATCATTCATGGATTTACTCATTTCTTCAAACTTTTTGTTATACTTCTCATCCAGTTCTTTAAGGGAGTTATTCATATCCTGTTTAAGGGACTCTATTGCTTTCATAATGGCACTTTTTTCCACTTCTTCTCGATTAAGGTGTTCCAGTCCTTCTATTGTAGGGTCGTTGGGATCTGGTGTTTTCATGTTGTTTTTCAGATTGTTGGACGAGGTCTTGCCTTGGCGTCTGCCCATCTCTTCTTTCAAATGTTCTCTATTGGATCTTCTGGTACCGGGTCAGGTTCCCTGGATGGAAGCCCTCCAATGGCCCTCTGCTGGATGGAAGCCGGGATGGCAGGCGGGAGAGCTTAGCAGGGTAGAGCCAGCACTGCAGGGCGACCTGGGAGTCTATGGGGTCGGGGGAAGTCCGAGCTCCTCCTCGCCATGCCCCTGCCGTGGGCCAGAAGCAAACTCACCCCTCCGATGGTTCTCTGGATGGAAGCCGGGATGGCCCCAAGATTTTTTTTGAGAGAGGTTCCTTTGGGGTTTGGCTAATATCAAATGTTGAGTTTCGGAATCTACCACAAAATCTGTAAGTTTTCCCTCCACTTTGAGTGTTCCCCTAGGCTCGGGGAGGAGGCCCTAATGCTGTGTCCCCTAGTCACTGTGGTTGCCAGATTCTGCAACAAGCACATGGCGGGAGTTGCATCCCAAGTCATGGTGTTTATGTTTGGACTTTTGGGGGCAATTTTTAGTCCAGTGTCCCATTTCCTTGTGATGAGCACACTGATCTTTCTGCAACCTGGGGCACTCCCTTGCATGGGGTCCTTACCTTGGCCTCTGGTTGGGAGTTTCTGTTGGCACTTCTTTTCATCTGGATCTCTTGAGGTGGCTACTAAGAAGATTCTTGCCAGATTTTGAATCTGCTTTGCATTTGCTTTAGCAATGACCCCGATCCATTTTTTCTCTGGGGTTTCTCGGTTGTTGTGCACACCCTGAGCTACTGCTAACAGCTCCTGGATGCTCTTATCTGCAATCCCATCCATCTTCTGTAACTTGTGCCTAATGTCAGGAAGGACCTGATTGTTAAAGGCCATCACCACAGCTGACCTATTCTCCTCAGCCTCAGGATCTATAGGGGAATATGCCCTAAAGGCCTCCATAATCCATCCTAAGAAGGCCAATGGACTCTGTCTTTTTTCAAAGTACGTTACTGACTTTGGCCAAATTGGTGGGCTGATGAGCAGCCACACAGAGAATTTTCATCAGAACCCAGTGGTAGACCTGGAGCCTCTCCTTACCTTCTGTCCAGTTGAAATTCCAGTTAGGACAGGTCAGGGGGAAGACTTAGTCTGTTAGGGCAGGAATGACGGTTGTCCATCAGGTCCTGGAACTAACTTTTGGACCTCTGTCAGGATTCTCTCTCTTCTGTGCTAAATAGTATCTGTAACAACTGATTGTAATCTTCCCAAGTGGGTTGATGGGTGAATCTAACAGAATCTAAAAGGTTAACAAGGGCCCTTGGATTGTCTGAGAAACTGGGGTTTTGGTTTTTCCAGTTAGAAAGATGGCTAGTGGCAAAGGGCCAATACTGTGTCTGTTTATTGCCTTCATCATCCTGTGGTTAGAGCAGCAGAGTCGGCCAACCAGGGTAGTTCTTGTTGTGTCCACCCTCTGGTGAAAGGTGGGCTTCTCAATTACCTGAGCCTCTCTGGGCCCCCTTCCTGGCCACTTGGTCATTTGGGAGAAGTGGTCAGTAAGGGAAGGTGAGAAAAGGAGTTCGTCCTCTGTGTCCCCTGCAGCACAGGAGCAGAGGGCTTCGGGAGTTCATCCTCTGTGCCCTCGCAGCACAGGAGCAGAGGGCTTCGGGTTCTCTAATCTGTTATCATCCCATAGGCAAAGCTGATCTTGTTTATCAGCCCTGTGGAGATAAAGGGCTTTAACTAAGGGGGTTGCTACAAGGTCCTCCCAATCCATTATGTAAGGAATCTGGCATGGGCATCCAGGTTTGCCAAAAATCGGGTCTTTTGTCCAAGAAATGATATATGGGTCAAAGGTTCCCTCTATTGGACAACTAGTTCCAAATGCTGGCCATTCAGTCTTGCAAAAGATGGTAAGGTTACCTTACTTAGTTTCCAAATTTTCTTTCTTTGCCCTATTTGTAAAGTCCAGAAAAAGGTCCAGAATCAAAGTTAGGGGAGTAAAAGTATTCTTAGTCTTTTCCATATTGTCAGTGTCAGTCTAAGTCAGGACAAAAACACAACAATACACACAGGACAATGAACAGATAAAGAGTTCTCCTGGTGCCCCGGAGACAGAACTGAAAACTGAGATGCCGGGATCACAACGTGCACGTCTATCTATCAAACTGAAACTGAGACACTGGGAGCCTCCCACACATCTAACTACTGAAACCAGAAAGATCCACTCTCATACAGAAGGGTCCTGGGACCCAGATACAGAAGAGCCCTGGGGATGTCTCCCAAGGTACCTGCCTGTGATCACCACCTGTGATCTTCACACATTCACATAGACTGTCTATAGACTTTCATTTTCTGGGCCTACTTACAGAAAGAAATGACACAGAAAGACATGAGACACGAAATAAAACACAGGAAATGTACAGGCCGGTTGAAGGGTATAAGGGTGGTAGTCCCGGTGGGTTTGGAGGACTCAGAACAAGCCCCCAGGTCCATGAAGTCCCCCAGAAACCAAAAAGGAGACTGAGTCCCATATATAAAAGCAAAGAGCCTTTATTCTTACACAAGTTTGCAAATCCAGACTCCCCACTTGTCCAATGTATTGGAATAATGATCCAAGAGCCCTGAACTTAGTTAGGGTTGAGTTTTTATAGTAGCAAAGGTGGGGGTGAGGGATTTCTAAAGTTCAGGACCCCTGATTGGCTGGCATTTGTCTAGGGGTATCCTGTTGAAAAGCACTGGGTGTGTGTTGGCAGGGTATCCTATCTACAGTTGTTGGAACATTAGGAATTTCCATTGGGTGGTCTGTTCCTGTGTAGTGCCTGGGTAGTCTGTTTGCAGTCTTTCTTGGAATCAGGTATTTCCTTAGGGTAAACTACTGAGACTCAGGCCTCTACTGAGCTTGTCATGGCTGGGTCCTACAATTATCACTTAAATTTTTTTCTTGGGAGGATGAATAAAGAAAATTACCACAAATTCAAAGCTAGCCTGGGCTACAAATTGAAGTGTTTTCTCCAAAAAAAAAAAGTCTTTACGATATAAATCAATGTTAAAATAACATGCTTTCAACTGCAGTCTATAGATATGTTTCTGTATCATTTTGATAAGGCAAAAACTCACAAACTGGAAGGTAAGAGAAGTCAAAAGCAGCTTACTTTCTTGTAGGTGGTGTAGAAGGTCCTTCTACTTATGTGTTGCTTTCATTGGTTAATGAATAAAGAAATTGCCTTGGCCTTTTGATAGGGCAGAACTTAGATAGACTGGGAAAACAAAACTGAATGCTGGGAGGAAGAAGGGCAAAGTCAGGGAAGCCATGGCTCCTCCACCTGAGATGGATGCCAGTTAGAATCTCCAGTAAGCCACTGCCATGTGGCAATACACAGATTAATGGAGATGGGTTAAATTAATATGAAGAGTTAGCCAATAAGAAGTTAGAACTAATGACCAAGAAGTGTTTTAATTAATACAGTTTCTGTGGTTATTTCAAGTGTAAGCTAGCCGGGTGGCTGGGACAATCAAGCGAGCCTTTTTCCTACAACATGTAGGTAGTTGAACTCGTATGTAGCTGAGACAATGAAATATAGAACTCAGATATGTGACAGAGTCAGCATATCACAGAATTTTTTAATATTGAACAAACAGACACTTTATTCAAATAACTTACTTCCTTATCAAATTACCATTTAACTAGAAGCAGCCACAGTAATCTGTTTAACAATTAACATGCCACGACAATTTCACACTCAGCAGTGCCTTGTGTTCATAATTTCAATATTAGATCTGATTGAATATGATTAAATGCAGCCTGTGTTTTCCAAGGAGTGTTGTGATAGATTTTGATGAACTCATTAGAGACTAAAGCTGCACAGATCTTTCCAAATGCTGGTATTTAGCTGCCTTTGGCTCATTAATTAATTTAAAGATTATGAAATTATCAGAGCTTTTGATTCAAGGACACCCACCACTTTTATTATTGGATAATGTATATTTGCATGTGAGCATAAAAATTATGCCATCCAAAGAGATTTAGCATAATATAAAACTATAGAGGTTAAATATTTGGAAAGAAAAAAATAGGAGGGAGGAGGGGAATTCTTTTAATACATAAGGAGCTAAACCTCTCCAAACACTTGCTACCAGGATGAATAATGAAAACAAAAACAAATGTAGGCAAGAAGCCAAGAGTCAAGAGGACATCCTTAAAATGGTAAACTAAACATAGGCAGAGGATGCAAGGGGAACCTGGTGATATTCAGAAATAGCCACATTCTGAAAATTTAAGGGAAATTCAAATTAATAGGAATTCCTCAAGGTCTGTCCCTCTTTGAAAATCTGCTCCTTGAAGTCTTCTTTTAAAAACCTTATGACCAGAAATGAAACACAGACACTAAGATCTTAACACTTTCAACTTTACAGGAGCTGGAATCATCTCAGTGACAAACCTACGAACATACTATAAGAGTGTTCATGGAGAGGTTTAACTGAGAAGGCTAAATGCATGCTAAATGTGGGTTACGTAATCCATTGGCTGGAGTCCTGGACTGAGTAAAGAGGAGAAAGTGATCTGGGCCCCAGTAATGATGTCTCTCTGCTTCCTGGCTGAAATGCAGTATGAGCAGCTGCCTCATTCTCCTGCTCTCAAACTTTGATCACATTCCACTGTGAACCAAAATAAGCAGTTCTCTCTTATTTAGGGTTTCTACTGCTGTGAAGACACCATGACCATGGCAACTCTTATAAAGGAAAATATTTAAATGGGGTGGTTTACCATTTCAGAGGTTCAGTCCATTATCATCATGGCAGGACATGGTGGCATGCAGGCAGACATGGTGCAAGAGGAGCTACATCTTGCACCCACAAGAAACAGAAAGTGAACTGAGACACTACGTTGCATTAGTTTTTTGCAATGTGACACTTTGACACTGTTAAATAAAATTTACCTTGAATCAGGGTGAAGAGTCCAAGAATAAGAAAATAAAAATATAGATTTCAAAAATAAGAATGTAGAGGAGAATGAGAACAGACTATCAACAGCTTTCTCAGCAGATCAAGGATCATTCATTCACAGTGAGCTATTTTCTCAGATGCTTGGGAAGCTGAAGTCATTTTACAACTGGCTGTCTTATTTACAAGGCCAGAGCTTCTCCCTACAAATTGAGAGTGGTGTCCTGGCCATCCCTGATAAACTACAGATGTGAAATGAGTTAACCTTTAGGATACAGAGATAGTTGACCTTCAGGTTAGACACTGTCTCCGTTATGGACAACTGGTGCCAACAGAGGAGAGGCATAAGACTCCAGTTTACATCTGGAGGTACCAGGAGACAGTGGACAAATACAATGGTTTAATTAATGAGCTCTGATAATGGAAGTTGTAAAGTATGGCAGTCAGTGTCTGAGTTTTACCTTGAGATAATGTGAAAAGCTTTCTGCCATCTCCTAAGATCTCAGCCTAAAAACAAGTTAATCCTAATTTATTAACCTTCTAGTATTACTAACAGTCCCTTTCTGACAAATTGCTAAATGAAAGACCCCCTCCTATCCATGTGCCCTGCTAGAATCCGCTAACCATAGCTGAGCTGCAGACAGAAAAGTCCCAAAGTCCAGCTGGAGCCAGAACAGGATATGTGTGGTTTGCATCTGGTCATGAGAAAACATTCAGCTCCTTAGGGTACCTTATCAAAACTGTCAAATTGCTATGCTCCCCCATTATGTAACCTGTAAAATCCTATAAATGCTAGTTGAAGAGCTTTCTTGGTGTGCTCAGCTAGTGGGAGCTGCTGTTGAGTCACCGACAAGCGCTTGTGATCAATAAAGAAGCCTCTTGCTGATTGCATTCGCTGGCCTGGTTTATTGAGTCTGGGGGTATCTCTGAGTGCCCTTAAAACCGAGGGTCTTTCAGGGGGAAGAACCAGTGAATAGCCAACCAGAATTGACCATTGAGAAGCCAACAATTTGGATAGAGAAGACACACAGGAAAGAGAGGGAAGAGACTTGAGTTTGGTGTTTCCTTTTGGGATTTTGGATTAATGAAGAGACAAGGTTTAGGAAACAAGTTCTACCAGAAGCAGAAGTCAGGAGCAAATCCAGTCCTGGAAGCCAACCCAGTTCTGGGACACTGGCAGTCCAGGATAGAGCCAGCAGCCTGACCCAGAGTCAGCGATCTCCACTGGAACTGGAGTGTTGCTAAAGGAGCTGCAGGCTGCGTTCCCGCCGGGATTCCAGCTCCCCGGCTAGTTTACACCTGAAATAATTACATGGAAACTGTATTCATTTAAACACTGCCTGACCAATTAGTTCTAGCCTCTTATTGACTAACTCTCACATCTTGATTAACCCATATCTAATAATCTGTTTGCCACCATGAGGTCGTGGCTTACCGGCATGAGTCTAACCAGCGTCTGTCTTGGGAAGGGAAATCATGGTGTCTCCTTGACTCTGCTTCTTTCTCCCAGCATCCTGTTCTGTCTACTCCACCCAGCTAAGGGCTGGTCTATCAAAAAGGCCAAGACAGTCTCTTTATTTAACCAATGAAAGTAACACATAGACAGAAGACCCACCTACATCACTGGAGTTGGACAGAACCAGCTACCTAGGACAGAAAGTGAAGAAGCTCCACTGGGAACAGAAGCCAGGAGCAAATCCAGTCCTGGAAATCAACCCAGATCCAGGACACTGGTGGATCAGGATTGAGCCAACAACCAGATCCAGAGTCAGCGATCTCTACAAGAACAGGTGCAGAGGAGTAACCCCTGAGGGAGTGAACCAGAGCCAGAGACCACTGAAGGTCCAGATGTGAATCTGGGACCCTCAAGGAAGTAGACCGAAGCCAGAACCCCGGTGGGTCTGGGTGAGAGTCTAGGACCTCCCAGAAACTAGGCCTGAGCCAGGAATTCTGCCAGTCTGGGCTTGAGTAAGCCTGAGACCTCTGAGGGGATAGGCAGGTACCAGACATCTCAGTGGGGCCAGGCATGAGCCTGGGTCCGCTGTGGGTCTGGGCATTGGTCTGAGGCATCAAAGGGAATAGGCAGGAACCTGGAACCTCTGCAAGTCTGAGCATGAGTCTAGGAACTCAAAAGGAGTAAGTAGTTCCTCTGCAGATTCAGGCACACCCCAGCCTGGGACATCTGAGGCAGTAGACGAAGGCCAAAAACCTTTCCAGGTCCAACTCCAACACAGGGACTTCAGCAGGATGGGTTCCAGACCAGGATTTACAGATGCAGGTCAAAACTAGTAACCCAGGCCAAATTGGCTCCGAGGCAAGAAACTCCACCTTGGGCAACAAATTCCACAGGAGTGGCTCAGAATGAGGTACCCAGGACAGAGAAGTCCTGAGGAAACAAGTTCCACCAGGAGCAGAAGCCAGGAGCAAATCCAGTCCTGGAAACCAACTCAGTTCCAGGACACTGGCTGTCCAGGACTGAGCCAGTGACCTGACTCAGAGTCAGCGATCCCAACTGGAGTGGGACAGAACCAGCTACCTAGGACAGAGAGCAAACAAGCTCCACTGGGAGCAGAAGCCAGGAGAAAATCCAGTCCCAGGAGCCAACCCACTTTGGGACACTGGCAGATCAAGATTGAGGCAGCGACCAGATCCAGAGTAAGCAATCTCCACCAGAACAAGTAAAGGGGAGTAACTGCTGAGTGAGTAAGCCAGAGCCAAAGACCGCTGAGGGCAAAGCTTGCAATCTAGGCCAAAGAAGGCCTGAGACAGCAAACTCCAAGGAAACAGAGCAAAGCAGAGGAGTGCTGAGCTATATCCAGAACACAAAATAACCTACATGATAACTAGAACTGTGACACTGACTGTACCATGAGGAACAAAATCCGAGTTTTGGATTCACTGGCACCTAGAAGGTTATTCAACAGAATCTCAGACAGCCCCAAACACACCTATTAGAGGAAAAGATGAGTAGAAAAGATAAGAAAACACACAACACCCCAAAGAACAACACAACACCAGTAAAACTAAAGACCCTACAACAACAAGACCTGAACAACCAAATATGAATGAAGCAGAAAAAAATGACCTAAAAAGTTACTTCAAGAGAATGTTTGAAACTCTAAAAGAGGAAATGAGAAATTTCCTTAAAGAAGTAGAAGAAAATACAAAAAATTGAAAGACATTAGCAACTCACTTAAAGAAAACCAAAAAAAAAGGAAAAGAAATCAAACATGTGAAAAGATTTAAAACTATTCAGGACTTAAAAACTGAAATAGAGGCAATAAAGAAAACACATAACATAACATAACAAAGGAGTTATAGAAACAGAAATCATAAAATGATCAGGAACCACAAATGCAAGCATGAACAGCAGAATACAAGAGATATAAGAGAGAGTTCAAGCACTGAAAATACTATAGAAGAAATAGACTCATCAGTTAAAGAAAACATTAAATCTAACAAGAGTTTAACCCAAAATATCCAGGAAATATGGGACACCATGAAAAGGCCAAATCTAAGAATCTATAGAAGGAGAAGTAGTTCAACTCAGAAGCACAGAAAATATATTTAACAAATTCATAGAAGAAACCTTTCCGCCCGCCTGCCATCCCGGCTCCCATCCAGCAGGGGCCCTGACTTCTAGCAGAGGACCATCGGTGGGGTGAGTTTCCTTCGGGCCGTGGCAGGGTCACGGTGAGGAGGAGCTTGGGTGTTCCCCGACCCCATAGACGCACAGGTCGCCCTGCAGTGCTGACTACCCCCTCCCGCCTACCATCCCAGCTCCCATCCAGGTATGAATTCCTATATTTCTCCCTTCTCCCTGGGGCCATAAAATTTTCCCCAGCTCAGCTGCCTTGCAAGCTGAGCCTGCATTGTAAGTGCATCCAGGAAAGAGGGAGTGCCTGTGCTTCAATAGCCTGCCTGAGGAAAGGTGGGCATTCTGTCAGTGAAGTCCCTGCCCAAGAAGGGAACCTGACCCGGTAACAGAAGTTCCAATAGAGAACATTTGAAGTAAGAGATGGGCAGACGCCAAGGCAAGACCTCATCCAACAATCTGAAAAACAACATGAAAACACCAGATCCCAAGGACCCTACAACAGAAGGGCTTGAACACCTTAACCCAGAAGAAGTGGAAAAAAGTGCCATTATGAAAGCAATAGAGTCCCTTAAACAGGATATGAATAACTTCCTTAAAGAATTGGATGAGAAATATAACAAAAAGTTTGAAGAAATGAGTATAGAAATTGATGAGAAATATAACAAAAAGTTTGAAGAAATAAGTAAATCTGTGAATGAGACCCTGAGAAACCAAGAAAAAACAATCAAACCAGTAAAGGAAACAGTGCAAGAATTGAAAACTGAAATGGAGGCAATGAAGAAAACACAAACGGAGAACCGGCTGGATATGGAAAACCTAGGTAAACGAACGGAGACTACAGAATCAAGCATAACCAATAGAATACAAGAGATAGAAGAACGAATCTCGGAATCTGAAGATACCATAGAGAAAATAAATGCTCTGGTCAAAGAAAACGGCAAATCCAACAAATTCTCTTCACAAAACATTCAGGAAATCTGGGACACAATAAAAAAACCAAATCTAAGAATAATAGGGATTGAAGAAGGAGAAGAACTGCAGATCAAAGGCCCAGAAAATATATTCAACAAAATTATAGAAGAAAACTTTCCCAACCTAAAGAACGATATTCCTATGAAGGTTCAAGAAGCATACAGAACACCGAATAGACTGGATCAGAAAAAAACATCCCCTCGCCATATAATAATCAAAACACAAAACATACAGATTAAAGAAAAAATTTTAAGAGCTGCAAAAAAAAAAGGTCAAGTAACTTATAAAGGTAAACCTATCAGGCTTACACCAGATTTCTCTATGGAAACCATGAAAGCCAGAAGATCCTGGATAGAGGTACTGCAGAAACTAAGAGACCATGGATGCAAACCCAGACTACTATACCCAGCCAAGCTATTGTTCACTATCAACGGAGAAAACAAAATATTCCAGGATAAAAACAAATTTAAACAATACGTAGCTACTAATCCAGCCTTACAGAGAATATTAGAAGGAAAATCACTACCGAAGGAATCCAACATTCCCAACACGGCCTACAATAACTCGAACATCTAGCGACCATTCACAAGCACAAATCAAGGAAGAAAAACACATACACTCTACTACCTAAAAAAAAAAAAATGACCGGAGTCAACAACCACTGGTCATTAATATCACTTAATATAAGTGGACTCAATTCACCTATAAAGAGGCACAGACTTAGAGATTGGATACGAAAACAGGATCCAACATTCTGCTGTTTACAAGAAACACACCTCAACCACAAAGACAGACACCTACTCAGAGTAAAGGGTTGAGAAAAGGTTTTCCAAGCAAATGGACCTAAGAAACAAGCGGGCGTGGCCATTCTAATATCTAACAAAATCGACTTCAAACTAAAATCAATCAGAAGAAATGGAGATGGACATTTCATACTCGTGACTGGAACAATTCATCAGGAGGAAGTCTCAATCCTGAATATCTATGCTCCTAATATAAAGGCACCCACATATGTAAAAGAAACTCTTCTAGAACTCAAGGCAGTCATCAAACCACACACACTAATAGTAGGAGACTTCAACACTCCTCTCTCACCAATGGACAGGTCAATCAGACAGAAACCAAACAGAGAATTGAGAGATCTATTGGAGGTATTGAATCAAATGGACTTACCAGACATCTATAGAACACTCCACCCAAATAGGAAAGAATACACCTTTTTCTCTGCAGCTCAGGGAACCTTCTCAAAAATTGACCACATACTCGGTAACAAAGCAAACTTCCACAGATACAAAAAAATATTAGTAACTACCTGTGTCTTGTCAGATCACCATGGACTAAAATTAGAATTCAACAACAATGCTCCCCCCAGGAAGCCAACAAACTCATGGAAACTGAACAGTCAACTACTAAATCACCCCTGGGTCAAGGAAGAAATAAAGAAAGAAATTAAACTTTTCCTTGAATTTAATGAAAACAAAGACACAACATACTCAAACCTATGGGACACTATGAAAGCAGTGCTAAGAGGAAAGTTCATAGCACTAAGTGCCCAATTAAAGAAAGCGGAGAAAGCACACATTGGAGACTTAACAGCACACTTGAAAGATCTAGAAAAAAAAGAAGCTGATTCACCCAGGAGGTCTAGAAGACTGGAAATAATCAAACTGAGGGCTGAAATCAACAAAATAGAAATAGAGAAAACAATCCAAAGAATCAATGAATCAAAAAGCTGGTTCTTGGAGAAAATCAACAAGATTGACAAACCCCTATCCAAATTAATCAAACGGCAGAGAGAGAACATGCAAATTAATAAGATCAGAAATGAAAAGGGGGACATAACCACAGACACAGAGGAAATTCAGAGAATCATTAAATCTTACTACGAAAATTTATATGCCACAAAGTTGGAAAATGTAAAAGAAATGGACATTTTTTTAGATAAGTACCATATACCAAAGTTGAACCAAGAACAGGTGAGCAATCTAAATAGACCTGTTAGTCACGAAGAATTAGAAGCTGTTATCAAAAATCTCCCTACCAAAAAAAGCCCAGGACCAGATGGTTTCAATGCAGAATTCTACCAGAACTTCCAGGAAGAGCTAATACCTATACTCCTTAACGTATTCCACAATATAGAAACAGAAGAGTCATTGCCTAACTCCTTTTATGAAGCTACAGTTACCCTAATACCAAAACCACACAAAGACACAACCAAGAAAGAGAATTACAGGCCAATCTCACTCATGAACATCGACGCAAAAATTCTCAATAAAATACTGGCAAATCGAATCCAAGAGTACATTAGAAAAATTATCCATTATGATCAAGTCAGCTTCATTCCAGAGATGCAGGGCTGGTTCAACATACGCAAATCTATCAATGTAATCCATCATATAAATAAACTGAAAGAAAAAAAGCATATGATCATCTCACTAGATGCTGAAAAAGCATTTGACAAAATTCAACACCCATTTATGATAAAGGTGTTGGAGAGACTGGGGATACAAGGATCATACCTAAATATAATAAAAGCAATATACAGCAAGCCGACAGCTAACATCAAACTGAATGGAGAGAAACTCAAAGCCTTTCCAATAAAATCAGGAACACGACAAGGCTGTCCACTCTCTCCATACCTCTTCAATATAGTGCTTGAAGTTTTAGCAATAGCAATAAGACAACATAAGCAGATCAGGGGGATTCGTATTGGAAAGGATGAAGTTAAACTTTCGTTATTTGCTGACGATATGATAGTTTACATAAGTGACCCCAAAAACTCTACCAAAGAACTCCTACAGCTGATAAACACCTTTAGTAACGTGGCAGGATACAAGATCAACTCCAAAAAATCAGTGGCCCTCCTATATACAAAGGATAAAGAAGCAGAGAGGGAAATCAGAGAAACATCACCTTTCATGATAGCCACAAATAGCATAAAATATCTTGGGGTTACTCTAACCAAGGAAGTGAAAGACCTATTTGACAAAAACTTTAAGTCTTTGAAGAAAGAAATTGAGGAGGATACCAGGAAATGGAAAGACCTCCCCTGCTCTTGGATTGGGAGAATCAACATAGTAAAAATGGCAATTCTACCAAAAGCAATCTATAGATTCAATGCAATCCCCATCAAAATCCCATCAAACTTCTTCACAGACCTTGAGAGAACAATTATCAAGTTTATATGACAAAACAAAAAATCCAGGATAGCCACAACAATCTTATACAATAAAAGAACTTCTGGAGGCATTACCATCCCTGACTTCAAACTCTATTATAGAGCTACAGTATTGAAAACAGCTTGGTATTGGCATAAGAACAGAGAAGTCGACCTATGGAATCGAATAGAAGACCCAGATATTAACCCACAAACTTATGAACACCTCATTTTCGACAAGGGAGCTAAAGGTATACAATGGAAGAAGGAAAGCATCTTTAACAAATGGTGCTGGCATAACTGGATGTCAACCTGTAAAAAAATGAAAGTAGATCCATATCTATCACCATGAACAAAAATCAAGTCCAAATGGATTAAAGACATCAACATTAATCCGTCCACTTTGAACCTGATAGAAGAGAAAGTGGGAAGTAGTCTACAAGATATAGGCACAGGAGGCCTCTTCCTAAGTAGGACCCCAGCAGCACAGACAATAAGAGAAACAATGAATAAATGGGATCTACTGAAACTGAGAAGCTTCTGTAAAGCAAAGGACACTGTCAGTAAGACAAAAAAGGCTGCCTTCTGACTGGGAGAAGATCTTCACCAACCCCTCATCAGACAAAGGTCTGATCTCCAAAATATACAAAGAACTCAAGAAACTAGGCACTAAAACTCTAATTAACCCAATTAAAAATGGGGTATGGAACTGAACAGAGAATTCACAACAGATGAACTTCGAATGGCCAGAAGACACTTAAGGTCATGCTCAATCTCTTTAGCGATCAGGGAAATGCAAATCAAAACCACTTTGAGATACCATCTTACACCTGTCAGAATAGCTAAAGTTAAAAACACCAATGATAGCCTATGCTGGAGAGGATGTGGGGTGAGGGGAACACTCATCCATTGTTGGTGGGAATGCAAACTCGTGCAGCCACTGTGGAAATCAGTGTGGCGGTTTCTCAGGAAACTGGGAGTCAACCTCCCTCAGGACCCAGCAATTCCACTCTTGGGAATATACCCAAGAGATGCCCTATCATACTACAAAAGCATTTGTTCAACTATGTTCATAGCAGCACTATTTGTAATAGCCAGAACCTGGAAACAGCCTAGGTGCCCCTCAATAGAAGAATGGTTAAAAAAGGTGTGGAACATTACATTAGAGTTTTACTCAGCGGTAAAAAACAATGACATCTTGAATTTTGCATGCAAATGGATGGAAATAGAAAACGCTTTACTGAGTGAGGTAAGCCAGACCCAAAAAGAGGAACACGGTATGTATTCACTCATAAGTGGATTCTAACCATAATTAAAGGTCTTTGAGCCTATTATTCTTTATCCTAGAGAAGCTAAATAAGAAGACGAACCTGATGAAGATTATTTAGCTATCCACCAGGAGGTAGGAAATAGACAAGAGTCCCAGGTAACCTCGGGTGCATGGTGGGGTGGGAGAGTTGATGGAAGGGGAGAGGGTTAGAGAGAAGGGAGTAGGGGAGGAACGGGGAAAGCTCGTTATCCTGGGATGGGGGGGGGGGGGAGGGAGGAAGGATGAATATGGGATCAGGGAAGAATATATTTCAACTAAGGGAGTCATTTTAGGGTTTACAGGAGACTTGATTATATATGGGATCCCAGGTCCAAGGAGAGATCCCCCAGATTGTTCTCTGGACAGAGGAGAGGGTGCCTGAATCGGCCGTGGCCCATAACCATACTGATGTATATTTTGCTTATCACCATAGATCCTTCATCTGGCGAAGGACGGCGATACAGTCGGAGACCCACATTGGAGCATCGGACTGAGCCCCCCGAGGTCCAAATGAGGAGCAGAAGGAGGAAGAACATGAAAAACGAAATCAGTACTGCGAGGGATGCTATCACCCACTGATACAAGGGGTCGGATCTAATGAGAGTTTACCAAGGCCAGTTGGACTGGGACTGAACGAGGAGGTGATCTAACCAGATTCTCGGAATTTGGCCGGATTCTCTGACTGTGGCTGGCCCGAAGTCTTTCTGAAAAGTCATTGACTATGATACTGGGACCTGTTTCCTCTGCATATACTGGATTTTGGGGATCCAGTCTGTTTGGACACTCACCTTCCTGGACCTGGAGGGAGGGGGAGGGAACTGGAACTTCCCACAGGGCAGGAAACCCTGACTGCCCTAAGGGACGAAGAGGGAGGAGGAGAGGGAGTGGGGGGAGTGGGAGGGTGTTGGGAAGAGGGGCGGAAATGGAAACTTTTATAATTTAATAAAATTTACAAAAAAAAAAGAAGAAACCTTTCCCAATCTAAAGAAAGATATGCCTATGAAGAAGCTTATAGAACACCAAATAGACTGGATCCAAATAAAAAGTCCTCTTGCCACATAATAATAAAAACACTAAACATGCAGAGTAAAGAAAGACTATTAAGAGCTGCAAAGGAAAAAGGCCAAGTAACATATAAAGTTAGACCTATCAGAATTACACATGAATTCTCATTGGAGACAATGAAAGCCAGAAAGTCACGGTCAAATGTTATGCAGACATTAAGAGACCATGGATGTCAGTCCAGACTACTATTCCCAGCAAAACTGTCAATCACCATAGAGGGACAAAACAAGATATTGCATGAAAAATCTAAATTTCACCAATACCTAGCCACAAACCCAGCACTACACAAAATGTTAGAAGGAAAACTCCAACCCAAGAAAGTTGGCTACACCAACAAAAACAGAGACAATTGATAGTCTCATAGTAGCAAATCCCAAAGAAGAGAAAAACACATAAATTAACATCACAAACAATGAAAATTAAACTAACAGGAGATAGCAATCACTGGTCATTAATATCCCTTAATGTAAATGGACTCAACTCATCTATAAAAAGGCACAGGCTAACAGATTGGCTATGAAAACAGAATCTATCCTTCTTCTACATACAAGAAACACATTTCAACCTCAAAGACAGACATCGTCTCAGAGTAAAGGGCTAGAAAAAAAATATACCAATCAAATGGACCTAAGAAACAAGTGAGTGAGCTACGCTAATATCTAACAAAATAGACTTCAAGCTAAATCAGTCAAAAGAGACAAAGAAGGTCATTTCTTATTAGTCACAGGAAAAAATCCACCAAGAGGAAATTTCAATACTGAGCATTTATGCCCCAAATACAAGGGCACCCTCATATCTGAAAGAAATACTTCGAAAGCTTAAATCATACACTAAACCACACACACTAATAGTGGGAGACTTCAACACTCCCCTCTCACCACTGGATAGGTCAATCAGACAAAAAATGAATAGAGAAATAAGAGAACTAACAGATTTTATGACTCAAATGGACTTAACAGATATCTATATTCCATCCAAACATAAAATAATATACCTTCTACTCAGCATCTCATGGCACCTTCTCAAAAAATGAGCACACAATCAGTAACAAAACAAACCTCAGCAAATACAAAAAAAATTAGAATAACCCAATGTATCTTATCAGATCACCATGGTATAAAACTAGAAGTCAACAGCAATACTAATTCCAGAAAACCCACAAACACATGGAAATTAAACAGCGCTCACCTGAATCATCAATGGGTCAAGGAAGAAATAAAGGGAGAAATTGAAAACTTCCTAAAATTCAATGAAAATAATCACACAACATACCCAAATTTATGGGACTCAACAAAAGCAGTGTTAATAGGAAAGTCATTGCACAAAATGCCTACATAAAGAAGCAAGAAAAATCCCACACTACTGAAATAACAGAACATTTTTAAAACTTTAGAACAAAAAGAAGCAAACTCAATGACGAGAACTAGATAGCAGGAAATAACCAAATTGAGAGCTGAAATAAACAAAATAGAAACAAAAAAAAAAATACAAAAAAATCAATGAGACAAAGAGTTAGTTCTTTGAGAAAATCAACAAACTAGACAAGCCCTTATCCAAACTAACCAAAAGGCAGAGACAGAATATCAAAACTAACAAAATCAGAAATTAAAAGGGGGACATAACAACAGACATGGAGGAAATACAGAGAATCATCAGGTCATATTTCAAAAACCTGTACTTCTCAAAAATGGAAAACTTAAAGGAAATGGACAACTTTCTGGATAAATATCAGTTATGAAAATTAAATCAATACCAGATAATCAAATTAAACAGACCTATAACTTCTAAAGAAAAAGAAACAATCATAAAAAGCCTCCCAACCAAAAAAAAGCCCAGGACCAGACAATTTCAGATCAGAATTCTACAAGACTTTCAAAGAAGATATAATACCAATACTCTTTAAATTATTCCACACAATTGAAACAGAAGAAACATTGTCAAACTCTTTTTATGAGGCTACAATTACCCTGATACCCAAACCATAGAAAGACATCACTAAGAAAGAGAATTACAGATCAGTCTCACTCATGAACATTGATACAAAAATACTAAATAAAATACTGGCAAATCGAATACAAGAAAACATCAGAACCATCATCCACCATGATCAAGTCAACATGCAGGGATGGTTCAACATACAAAAATCTGTCAATGTAATCCACCATATAAACAAGCTGAAAAATAAAAACTACATGATCATCTTATTAGATGTTGAAAAAGCTTTTGACAAAGTAAAGCATCCCTTCATGATAAAGGTCTTGGAGAGAGCCAGGATACAAGGAACATACCTAAGCATAATAGAAGAAATATACAGCAAGCCAACAGCCATCATCAAACTAAATGGAGAGAAACTCCCAGTGATTCCACTGAAATCAGGAACAAGACAAGGTTGTCCAGTCTCTCCATACCTATTTAATATAGTTCTTGAGGTCCTAGCAAGAACAGTAAGACACGAAAAGGAGACCAAGGGATACAAATTGGAAAAGAAGTCAACCTCCCATTGTTTGCTGATGATATGATAGTTTACATACATGATCCCAAACATTCTACCAAGGAACTTCTACAACTCATAAACACTTTCAGTAATGTAGCAAGATACAAAATTAACAAAAACAAAAACAAAAAAACAAACAAACAAAAAAAACATCAATCAGTAGCCCTCCAGTACATAGATGATAAAAGGGCTGGGGAAAAAAATCAGAGAATCAACACCCTTCACAATAGCCACAAATAGAATAAAATATCTCAGAATAACTTTAACCAAACAAAGGGAAGACTTGTATGAAAAGAACTTTAAACCTTTGAAGAAAGAAATTGAAGAACACACCAGAAAATGGAAATATCTCCCATGCTCTTGGGTAGGCAGAATTAACATAGTAAAAATGACAATCTTACCAAAAGCAATCTACAGATTCAATGCAATGCCCATCAAAATGCCAGCAAAATTCTTCAAAGACCTCGAAAAAACAGTACTCAACTTCATATGGAAAAGCAAAAAACCAAGAATAGCCAAAACAATTTTGCACATTAAAAGAACTTCTGGAGGCATCACAATCTCTGACTTCAAGATCTACTACAGAGCTACAGTACTGAAAACGTCTGGTGTTGGCATAAGAACAGACAGGAGGACCAATGGAACTGAATATAAGACCCGGATATCAATCTACACATCTTCAAACACCTGATTTTTGACAAAGAAGAAAAACATATTAAATGGATAAAAGAAAGCATATTTAACAAGTGGTGATGGCATAACTGGATATCAACATATAGAAGAGTGAAAATAGCCCAATATCTATCACCATGCACAAAACTCAAATCCAAATGGATCAAAGACCTCAACATAAAGCCAGCCACACTGAACCTTATAGAAGAGAAACTGGGAAATACACTTGAATGCATTGGTACAGGAGACCACTTCCTGAATATAACCTCAGCAGCACAAACACTGAGAAAACAATTAATAAATGGGACCTCCTGAAACCGAAAAACTTCTGTAAAGCAAAGGACACGGTCAACAAGACAAAACAACAACCTACAAAATGGAAAAAGATATTCACTAACCCCACATCAGATAGAGGTCTTATCTGCAAAATATACAAAAAAAAAAACCCCGAAAAGATTACATAACCAAAAGATCACAAAATCCAATTAAAAAATGGAGTACAGACCTAAATAGAAGACTCTCAACAGAAGAATCTAAAATGGCTGAAAGACACTTAAGGAAATGTTCAACATACTTAGTCATCAGAGAAATGCAAATCAAAACAACTCTGAGATTCCATAGTAAACCTGTAAGAAACAAGATCAAAAATACTGATGACAACTTATGCTGGAGAGATTGTGGGGGAAAAAAGAACACTTCTGTTTTGCTGGTGGAAATGCAAGTTGGTACAACCTCTTTAGATGTCAGTGTGGTGATTTCTCAGAAAATTAGGAAACAACCTTCCTCAAGACCCAGTAATACCACTTTTTGGTATATATCCAAAGAATACTCAACCATGCCACAAGGACATGTGCTCAACTATGTTCATAGCAGCTTTGTTTGTCATAGTCAGAACCTGGAAACAGCCTAAATGCCCCTCAACCATAGAATGTATAAGAAAAATGTGGTATATTTACACAATGGAGTACTACACAGAAGAAAAAAATGATGACATCTTGAATTTTGCAAGAAATTGGATGGAACTAGAAATCATTAATTTGAGTGAGGTATCCCAGGTACAGAAAGACAATAATCACATGTACTCACTCAAACGTGGTTTTTAAACATAAAGCAAAGAAAACCAGCCTACAAATCACAATCCCAGAGAACTTAAACAAAAATGAGGACACTAAGAGAGACTTACATAGATCTAATCTGCATGGGAAGTAGAAAGTAGAAAAAGACAAGCTCTTTTGAGTACATTGGAAGCATGGGGACCTCGGGGGAGGGTTGAAGTGGGGAGGAGAGAGGCAGGGAAGGAAGTAGAGAACAATGTAGAGCTCAATAAAAATCAATTTTTAAAAAAAATGAAAAAAAGAAATATAAATAACACAAGTTACATATACATATATATATGCAAAACCAAAAAATATAGTAATCCTAATTCAGTAAATATATTTTTCACAAAGTTAGCATGCTTCAATCCTCTTTTCTCATCACTAAACTGGTCAAGTACATGGTCATCATTTTGATATACGGTTTTGAATAATTTTTTGAGATTATAATACCAAAAAAGAGACAAGGCTCTTGCTGGGTCTCCAGCCCAAAAGCAAGGTCAGCTAGCTGATTCTAAGCTTCTTTGATCTAGCTGGTTTTCAGCCCCATGTCTGATTTCAAAGTTTTTGCAGATAAAGAGAATGATAGAGACTTAGTTTAAACCTACATATGGCAGCAGTGGCAGAGTTAGGGCAAAGGGACTATAAGGCCTTCTAGGTCATGGCTTGAGTAGTCAGCAAGATATTGACTGCATGGTCCATGGGGCCACAGATGACAATTACAATATTGGTGGATTCATGTGCAGTCACTAAGTCAGTGGAAAAACATCAACACTGGACCAGGCTTGAACATACATGAGACCTCAAAGCTTGCCTCCACAGTGACACACTTCTTCCAACAAGGTCACACCTACTCCAACAAGGCCAAACCCCCTGATAGTACCATGCTCTTTCGTGTCTTTTGTTGTGGAATACTATTTGAATATGTGTTACATTTGTTTATGTTGTGGAACATTTGTTTAAATGCAAAGACGTGTTGCATTCTTTTATGTTACATTTGTTTAACTCTGTGAAACTATGTTATATTGCCCATCTAAAACACCCAAATGGCCTGATGGAGAGATGAATGACTAATAGCAAGGCATGAGAAAGGATAGGTAGGGCTGCCAGACAGAGAGAATAAATAAGAAGAAATATCTGGGAAGGGAGATCAGGGAGCTAGGGGGAGCACGAAAAGAAGGAGCCAGTCACCTAGCCACACAGCCAGCCACAGAATTAGAAGAAAAAAAGATGGAAAGAAGAAAAGGGAAAATCTCAGTGGAAAAAGGTAGAGAAGATAATTTAAGTTAAGGAAAACTGGCTAGAAATAAGCCAAGTTAAGGCTGGACATTTATAAGAAAGAATAAGCCCCTGTGTGTGTACTTGAGAGGTGGGTGGTGGACCCCTCAAAGAGCCAAAATAGTAAAACAAAAAAAAACCAAACATACCAACAAAAGGCCCTTTTCATACACTCCTGACCCCCAAAGACTTGTAGCCATATCATAATGCAAAAATACATTCAGTTCAACTTTAAAAGTCTTCATACTTTACTGCAGTCTCAAACTTAGTTGAAAGACTAAAGTTCAAAGTCTCTTCTGAGATTCATGTAACCTCTTAACTGTAATTCCATGTAAACTCAAAAGAACAGATCACATACCTCCAACATATAATGGCACAGGATGTATATTACCATTCCAAAATGTTAGGAAGAGAGCATAGTGAAGAAATACTGAGCCAAAGCAAGACCAAAAACCAACTAAGCAAATTCCAAATTCTATATCTCCTTGTCTAATGTCAAAATTCTCTTCATATCTCCATATCCTTTCAGCTTTGTTGACAACACACTTCTTTTTCTTAGGTTGGTTCCACTTCCTGTTAGCTGCTTTTCTCAACAAGTATCCTACAACTCTGACATTTCCAATATCTTGGGGTCTCCAATATAATCAAGGCTTCACCTTCACAGCTTCACACAATGGCCTCTCTAGGACTCTTTTCAGGGACACCTTTGGCCTCGTAGCTTTCCTTAGTCACAGAGTTAGATTCTATAGCCCTTTTCTTCTATCCTCTATTTCAAAGCCAGAACCATATAGCCCAAACTGCCAAGTTCTGTTGTTTGCCTGGGTCTGGAACATGGCCCCATCATTTAATTATATTTTCACCAGCTTTCTGTTTCCATGGTTTCCTTCATTGCCTATGCTTGACTGTTCTGGAACTTGCTCTGTAAACCAGACTGGCCTCAAACTCAGAGATCTACCAGCATCTATCTTCCAAGTGCTGTGCTGTGGGAGCTCATTCCGCTCCTTCAGCCAATAGCCTTTAAGATACCAGTCCAGTTGGGCATGGTCTCTTTGGCTTGAAAAAGCAGAGGTAGCCATGTGCTCCTCTCATGCTTTGGATTCTGCTTCCAGCTACCAGACTCTTTTCCTGGTCATGCAAATGGGCTGTTGTCTAGGACAGTGATCTGTAAGTTTTCTCCTTTAAATAAATAATCCTTTTTATTAATCGTAATTCCAAACTGTTGTGGGATTGTTCTGTGACTTACTCATTTACCTGGCACCCAATGTTTGGTTTTAGAACCACCATCTCCCACCTCCCTCTGGCTCACCTGCCTGGTGCCAGCATGGCTTGGTTCAAGCCCTCCCTCAGCCATGGCCTGTGTGTGGAGCCATCAGTTCAATATAGAATCTTGTGCATTGGCTTTTCTTGCCACAACTCTTTACATGCCTTGGATTGGCTTCAAGTCCCCATGCACCCTATCATTTGCCTTCCAATGTGGATTTAAACTCCATGCCTCCTGAAATCCACAGGCCCAGAAAATCTCTGCCCGCCTGGTGTGATCTTTTCTGAGTGGTTTTTAAATCCCCTCTTGCAGCGCAGTGCTTACAACTGCTGAAAACCCCATGGGGCAAAAACTCTCTGTAAAGTCCCGGTGGCTAAAATAGACACATTGTTTGAAATCCCCACAACAACTGAGTAGAGCGCTGCCATAGTAGCATTTGCAGCATGAACCTTTGTCCCAGCATAGGGATACTGGGTGTGCAGTCGACCTCTCTTGGAGCGAATGTGTCATGACCCCAGGGTGAGACATGTTGTTTATCAGCCACTAGAAGCTCCCTGGGTTTTTGTTTCCTGTGCCTGGACTCTGGGCTTTCTCTCTGTGTACTACATCTAAAATTTAAAGTGACTCATTGTCACTTTAAAGTGACAATTTAAAGTGACTCATTGTCACAGGTAAAATGGCAGGTTTTGCTTTTAATGGGACTCTTGCCACAGTTTTTTCTGAGACTATGGAAGAAATCACAAGAGGCCTATATGCCTACGGAGATACCGCAATTTACTGGTTATTAGGTTTCAGTTTTCTCCTTCATATTATATCGTTATGGAAGTACATGGAATTAATTGATAGGATTAATACCATGATAGGCAAAATTGACTCCATATCTATGGGTACTAGGAACTTTCCTGAGAGGGTCCAGACTGTTGAATTTGACATTCAGAAGTTATCACAGAGTTTTGATAAAGTAATAGACAGAATATACCTCCAGGATGGTAATTTACATGATGTTCAGGAGCATTTCAAGGAGGAGATGTTTGTTATCTTTGAAAGGAAACATTGAGATCTTGGAATTGCAGGTGCAGAATGGGGACCAGAAAATTGATACCATAGGGAAATCACTAGAAACATTTGCAGATCAGAAGATTCAGGCTTTACAAGAGATTATAATTAAGAGATTTGAAATGATTGAGGAAATTATTGGAACTGATGATTAGGGTGAGAAGACACAAGGGCAGGATACACTGTCACCACCGACTGTCAGAACTGGTTTACCCAGGATTTTAACGACATACCCTGTAATTTACTCTGACAAAGTGTCAACTTCTAAAGGCTCAAAAGAAGTCAGAGAAGTTAAATGGATGCTGATAGGGATGAATGATCTGAAGGAAATTAAGCACACTGTCACTACTTATGGCTTGCACTCTACATTTGTTAAAGAAATGATAAGAACTTGGGCTTCTAATGTCAGGGCTACTTCCCATGATTTCTCCCAGTTAGCATCTGCAGTGTTAGAAGATGGACTTTCCTTGATGTTTGGAATTTAGTTCAAAGAAGAATCCCAACATGTGGAACAGCAAGGGAGAGCAAAGTGTGTGGAGGTTTCCATGGATCAAATTCTTCCTGTAGGTGTTTATGCTGATCCACAGGTCAAAGCTCTTTATGATGAAAAAGTATTGTCCTTATTCCACAAAGCAGCATTGAAAGGTTGGAATAGAATGGCTGAACTAGAGAAAAGAATCGAGTCATATACCGAGGTTAGGCAGGAACAGGGAGAACCCTATATTGACTCTTTGCAAAGATTAATTAAGGCTCTGAACATAGGAGTAACAGTCCCAGAAGCTAGACAAATAGTTCTTGAATTGCTGGCTTTTGAAAATGCAAACACAGAATGCAAAAAGATAATTGGGCCTTTAAGGTCTAGATCAGCACCTATGGATGAATGGATTCAGCATACCATGAATTTTCATACATTTAACTACGATGATGAATCTTGGGTAGGGGAAGCGATTTCCAAAGCAATGAGAGGACATCAACTTGCCAAATGTCTTAATTGTGGTAAATTAGGACACCTGAAAATGGATTGCAGGCAAGAAATTTCCTGGAATAATACCTTATCTGGGAATGGCAAGAATAGGATGCCTAAAACTTCAGGAATATGTAGGAGGTATGGTAAAGGATGACATTGGACCAATGAATGCAGATCAACAACAGACCAACAAGGCAACCCGATACCATGGGGAAACTCCCTGAGGGACCACTAGCAGGCCCCCAAGCCAAAAGTGGCCCTAATAGTTATTATATTATTTATTAGATTATATATATATAATATAATTATATATATAATAATATAATTATATTATATTATTAGAACAAGCCAGTTGTTCCTAATAATTGTGGAGAGCATGTCACACTAGGAAAACTGAAAACTCTAGAACCTTCTGTGCAAAACCATAAGGTTCTAAATGATGGCTCAAATTTGGAGGATAATTAAGAAATTCAATTAGGAACTAAGAAGCATATATTTTGGCAAACCTCTATAAATGATCAGAGACAAAAGCTAAGAGTACATATAAATGGAATTGTGATTGTTGACTTGATAGACACAGGAGCAGATGTATCATCACTCCAGAATCTTGGCATCCAATTTTTGGCATCTTCAAGAGGCAGATGTTCAATTACTAGGAATTGGAACCATATCTCGAGTTAAACAAAGCATGAGATGAGTTGACTGTATTGGGTCAGAAAGTCAAAGAGGAAAGCTAAGGCTATATGTAGCTGATATTGCAATAAATTTATGGGGCCCTAACCTGTTACAGCAATGAAATACCCAGATTAACATTCTTGCAGTCCCAAGAACTCATAATTCTGGGAAGGATGTAATAAGGTACTATGCACAAAGGTCAACGGCCATTCAGGCTGTCCAAGAACATAAAACAACTAACAAACCTTTAAAGGTACCAACAGTCCTACTTTTAAAATGGCTAACTGAGAAACCAATAGGGGTTAAGCAATGGCCTCTAGCTGAAGATAAATTGCAGGCTATAGAACCATTGGTACAGGAGCAATTAGATGCTCGAC
Organism: Myodes glareolus; assembly: GCF_982192425.1. NCBI lineage: Eukaryota > Metazoa > Chordata > Mammalia > Rodentia > Cricetidae > Myodes > Myodes glareolus. Next base: position 60,796,794 of record NC_142045.1, read on the forward strand.
ATATTGAGGAGTCAACTAGCCCTTGGAATTCTCCTGTGTTTGTTGTAAAAAAAAAATCTGGTAAACAAAGAATGGTAACAGATCTAAGGACTATCAACAAGGTAATTCAACATATGGGCCCTCTACAGTCTGGAATTCCTCTGCATTCTCTGTTACCTAAAGGATGGTCTCTTACAGTTATTGATTTAAAAGAATGCTGCTTCTTCACTACACCTATACAAGAAAAGAATAGAGAAAAAATTGCTTTCACCATGCCTATTTGGAGATACCAGGGGACTGTACTCCTACAGGAGATACTCAATAGCCCAACCATGTGTCAATACTTTGTGAGTCAGCCATTGGAAATAATATGTAGGCAATTCACTAATTCTATAATTTACCATTACATAGATTGCATTTTGCTATCTGATTCAAACATAAATACTTTAAAAAGAATGTTTGAGGAAGTAAAAATAGTTTTGCCAAAATGGGGATTACAAATTGCTCCTGAAAAGATTCAAAGAAGAGATTCTGTTAATTACCTAGGTTAGAGAATAGGTTTACAGAAAATTAGAACACAACAGGTACAAATTAGGAGAGACTGGTTATAGACTCTTAATGACATTCAAAGACTGTTAAGAGACATTTTCAGTCTAAAACCAGCTGTTGGGATAACACCTGATCTAATAATTCATTTAAACAAAACCTTAGATGGTGATAAAGATTTGAATAGTCCCAGAGAATTAACAGTTGAAGGAGAAAAGGAACTAACAATGATTGAAAAAAAATTAGATAAGGCACATGTGGATAGGGTGAATCCAAATCTTAGTTGTATTCTAGTCATATTGCCTTCCATAATTTCTTCTACAGGAGTTTTAATGCAGAGAAAAGATGTTATTTTAGAATGGATCTTATTTACCACACAAACCAAGTAAAAAATTAAAAACTTATGTGGAAAAGGTTTCTGAATTAATTATAAAAGGTAAACAGAGACTTTGTCAACTAGCAGGTAAAGACCCAGCAGAAATTATAGTACCTTTTACTACTGATGAAATAAAAAAGTTATGGGAAGACAATGAACCATGGCAAAGAGCTTGTGCTAATGTTTTGGGAGAAATTAATAGCTACTATCCTAAAAGTGATAGACTTAACCTCATAAAGCGAACTTCTTGGATTCTTCCTTGAATTGTACGTGATGCTCCAATAACTGGAGCCTGTATATTTTATACTGATGCTAATAAATCAGGAAAGGCAGGTTACAAATCAGATGAATTGAGTAAGGTGGAACAAAGCCCTTATAATTCTGTCCAGAAGGCAGAATTATATGCCATTCTTATGTTGCTAAGGGATTTTAGAGAACCTCTTAATATAGTTACTGATTTACAATATGTAGAAAGAGTTATTTGCATATTGAAATTGCTGGATTTATACCAGATGATATAGAATTGACTTCATTGCTTATACAAGTGCAAGACATAATCAGGAATATGCTTTGTCCTATGTACATAACACACATCCAATCCCATATGGGTCTGCCAGGTCCTCTAGCACAAGGTAATGCAGAAATTGATCAATTATTGATTGGAAGCATGTTGGAGGCCTCAGAATTTCATTAAAAAGCACATCAATAGCAAAGGTTTAAAGAATGAGTTTTCTATTACATAGCAATAAGCTAAGGAGATTATAAAAAGAAACTTTACATGTATTTTATATAATCAGACATTGCTACCACAGAGACTAACCCAAAGAGTACTCAAAGTAATGAAATCTGGCAGATGGATGTGTTCCACTGTGCAGAATTCAGAAAATTAAAATATGTACATCAAACCATTGACACTTATTCAGGCTTTCAATGGGAAACTGCTTTAAGCTCAGAAAAAGCTGATTCAGTAATTATACATTTATTAGAAGTCATGGCCATCATGGGTATACCTTCACAAATAAAAACAGATAATGGTCCAGCTTATGTCTCTAGGAAAATGAAACGATTTTTTGCTTATTATAACACTAAGCATGTTATAGGTATTCCACATAATCCTACAGGTCAAGCAGTCATAGAAAGATCAAATTGAAATATAAAGGTTATGTTAAATAAACAGAAAAGGGTGCAATATACCCCCAGAAATAGATTACATAATGCCTTATTAAACTTGAGTTTTCTTAATGTTAATGAGAAAGGGACAACAGCAGCAGAAAGATATTAGATAGTGGAAAGGTCTGCTGAACTAAATCAACCAGTTTTTTTTTCAAGAATGTTCTGACCTCTCAATGGAAACCAAGAGATGTCCTGTGTTGGGGAAGGGGTTTTGCTCTTGTTTCCACAGGAGAAGAAAAATTGTGGATACCATCAAAATTAATAAAGGTTTGGTTTGAAGAGGAGAAACCTCTTGGAAAGGAGAAATGACAGCTTATTCACAATAATGATAATCATACAGGTGGTAAGAAAAACATATAGGATGGAGCCACGGTTCAGTTCTTGTCTTTGCAGGAAAACACTTATCTTCAAAAAATTCAAGGGAACCTGGATGTTTGAATATTGGCAGTTGAAAAAATAACTACCCCCAATCAAAAAAACCAAATAGGTTCTATAAGTATAAAAATCAAAGATATATGTTTATATGTATATGTACATATATATGCAAATATATATATATTTATGTATATACATATATATGTATGTGTGTGTGTTTGTATTTATATTTCTAAATTTACAGAGCAAGTTTTGGAGTTAGACTCTGGCTCAGTCCCTCTTTAGTTCCAATCCTGTTATTAAGAGAAAAACCCCGAGTTTCTGTCTCATGTCAAGAGCCATGATATGGGACAGAATGAAAAAAGAATTAGAAAACATCTTTGCAATCTGACAAGACACAGGTGGTTACTAATATTTTTTTGTATCTATGGGAGTTTGCTTTGTTACCGAGTATGTGGTCAATCTTCGAGAAGGATCCATGAACTGCAGAGAAGAAGGTATATTCTTTCCTATTTGGGTGGAGTGTTCTATAGATGTCTGTTAAGTCCATTTGATTCAATACCTCCAATAAATCTCTTAATTCTCTGTTTGGTTTCTGTCTGATTGACCTGTCCATTGGTGAGAGAGGAGTGTTGAAGTCTCCTACTATTAGTGTGTGTGGTTTGATGACTGCCTTGAGTTCTAGAAGAGTTTCTTTTACATATGTGGGTGCCTTTACATTAGGGGCATAGATATTCAGGATTGAGACTTCTTCCTGATGAGTTGTTCCTGTTATGAGCATGAAATGTCCATCTCCATTTCTTCTGATTGATTTTAGTTTGAAGTCGATTTTGTTAGATATTAGAATGGCCACACCCACTTGTTTCTTAGGTCCATTTGCTTGGAAAACCTTTTCCCAACCCTTTACTCTGAGTAGGTGTCTGTCTTTGTGGTTGAGGTGTGTTTCTTGTAAACAGCAGAATGTTGGATCCTGTTTTCGTAACCAATCTCTAAGTCTGTGCCTCTTTATAGGTGAATTGAGTCCATTGATATTAAGAGATATTAATGACCATTGGTTGTTGACTCCAGTCATTTTTGGGGGGGGTAATAGAGTGTATGTGTTTTCCTTCTTTGAATTGTGCTAGTGAAGGGTCGCTAGATGTCTGAATTATTGTAGTCAGTGTTGGCAATGTTGGATTCCTTGGGATGTAATTTTCCTTCTAGTATTCTCTGTAAGGCTGGATTAGTAGTTACGTATTGTTTAAATTTGTTTTTATCCTGGAATATTTTGTTTTCTCCGTTGATAGTGAACGAAAGCTTGGCTGGGTAAAGTGTCTTGTCAGATCACCATGGATTAAAATTAGAATTCAACAACAATGCTATCCCCAGGAAGTCAACAAACTCATGGAAGTTGAACAGTCAACTACTAAATCACCCCTGGGTCAGGGACGAAATTAAGAAAGAAATTAAAGTCTTCCTTAAATTAAATGAAAACAAAGACACAACATACTCAAACCTATGGGACACTATGAAAGCAGTGCTAAGAGGAAAGTTCATAGCAATAGGTGCCCAACTAAAGAAAACGGAGAAAGCACACATTGGAGACCTAACAGCGCACTTGAAAGCTCTAGAAAAAAAAAGAAGCTGATTCACCCAGGAGGAGTAGAAGACTGGAAATAATCAAACTGAGGGCTGAAATCAACAAAATAGAAATAGAGAAAACAATCCAAAGAATCAATGAATCAAAAAGCTGGTTCTTGGAGAAAATCAACAAGATTGACAAACCCCTATCCAAACTAATCAAACGGCAGAGAGAGCACATGCAAATTAATAGGATCAGAAATGAAAAGGGGGATATAACCACAGACACAGAGGAAATTCAGAGAATCATTAGATCTTACTACGAAAGTTTATATGCCACAAAGTTGGAAAATGTAAAAGAAATGGACATTTTTTTAGATAAGTACCATATACCAAAGTTGAACCAAGAACAGGTGAACAATCTAAATAGACCTGTTAGTCGTGAAGAATTAGAAGCTGTTATCAGAAATCTCCCTGCCAAAAAAAGCCCAGGACCAGATGGTTTCAATGCAGAATTCTACCAGAACTTCCAGGAAGAGCTAATTCCTATACTCCTTAATGTATTCCATAATATAGAAACAGAAGAGTCATTGCCAAACTCCTTCTATGAAGCTACAGTTACCTTAATACCAAAACCACATAAAGACACAACCAGGAAAGAGAATTACAGGCCAATCTCACTCATGAACATCGATGCAAAAATTCTCAATAAAATCCTGGCAAACCGAATCCAAGAACACATTAGAAAAATTATTCATTATGATCAAGTAGGCTTCATCCCAGAGACGCAGGGCTGGTTCAACATACGCAAATCTATCAATGTAATCCATCATATAAATAAACTGAAAGAAAAAAACATATGATCATTTCATTGGATGCTGAAAAAGCATTTGACAAAATTCAACACCCATTTATGATAAAGGTGTTGGAGAGACTGGGGATACAAGGATCATACCTAAATATAATAAAAGCAATATACAAAAAGCCGACAGCTAACATCAAATTGAATGGAGAGAAACTCAAAGCCTTTCCAATAAAATCAGGAACACGACAAGGCAGTCCACTCTCTCCATACGTCTTCAATATAGTACTTGAAGTTCTAGCAATAGCAATAAGACAACATAAGGAGATCAAGGGGATTTGAATTGGAAAGGATGAAGTTAAACTTTCGTTATTTGCTGACGATATGATAGTGTACATAAGTGACCCCAAAAACTCTACCAAAGAACTCCTACAGCTGATAAACACCTTTAGTAAAGTGGCAGGATACAAGATCAACTCCAAAAAAATCAGTGGCCCTCCTATACATAAAGGATAAAGAAGCTGAGAGGGAAATCAGAGAAACATCACCTTTCACGATAGCCACAAATAGCATAAAATATCTTGGGGTTACTCTAACCAAGGAAGTGAAAGACCTATTTGACAAGAACTTTAAGTCTTTGAAGAAAGAAATTGAGGAGGATACCAGAAAATGGAAAGATCTCCCTTGTTCTTGGATTGGGAGGATCAACATAGTAAAAATGGCAATTCTACCAAGAACAATCTATAGATTCAATGCAATCCCCATCAAAATCCCATCAAACTTCTTCACAGACCTTGAGAAAACAATAATCAAGTTTATATGGCAAAACAAAAAACCCAGGATAGCCAAAACAATCTTATACAATAAAGGAACTTCAGGAGGCATTACCATCCCTGACTTCAAACTCTATTACAGAGCTACAGTATTGAAAACAGCTTGGTATTGGCATAAGAACAGAGAAATCGACCTTTGGAATCGAATAGAAGACCCGGATATTAACCCACAAACCTATGAGCACCTAATTTTTGACAAGGGAGCTAAAGGTATACAATGGAAGAAGGAAAGCATCTTTAACAAATGGTGCTGGCATAACTGGATGTCAACCTGTAGAAGGATGAAAGTAGATCCATACCTATCACCATGAACAAAACTCAGGTCCAAATGGATTAAAGACATCAACATTAATCCGTCCACTTTGAACCTGATAGAAGAGAAAGTGGGAAGTAGTCTACAAGATATAGGCACAGGAGGCCTCTTCCTAAGCAGGACCCCAGCTGCACAGACAATAAGAGAAACAATGAATAAATGGGATCTTCTGAAACTGAGAAGCTTCTGTAAAGCAAAGGACACTGTCAGTAAGACAAAAAGGCTGCCTTCTGACTGGGAGAAGATCTTCACCAACCCCTCATCAGACAAAGGTCTGATCTCCAAAATATACAAAGAACTCAAGAAACTAGGCACTAAAACTCTAATTAACCCAATTAAAAATGGGGTACGGAACTTAACAGAGAATTCACAACAGATGAACTTCGAATGGCCAGAAGACACTTAAGGTCATGCTCAACCTCCTTAGCGATCAGGGAAATGCAAATCAAAACCACTTTGAGATACCATCTTACACCTGTCAGAATAGCTAAAGTTAAAAACACCAATGATAGCCTATGCTGGAGAGGATGTGGGGTGAGGGGAACACTCATCCATTGCTGGTGGGAATGCAAACTTGTGCAGCCACTGTGGAAATCAGTGTGGCGGTTTCTCAGGAAACTGGGAGTCAATCTCCCTCAGGACCCAGCAATTCCACTCTTGGGAATATACCCTAGAGATGCCCTATCATACTACAAAAGCATTTGTTCAACTATGTTCATAGCAGCACTATTTGTAATAGCCAGAACCTGGAAACAGCCTAGGTGCCCCTCAATAGAAGAATGGTTAAAAAAGGTGTGGAACATATACACATTAGAGTTTTACTCAGCGGTAAAAAATAATGACATCTTGAATTTTGCATGCAAATGGATGGACATAGAAAACGCTTTACTGAGTGAGGTAAGCCAGACCCAAAAAGAGGAACACGGTATGTATTCACTCATAAGTGGATTCTAACCATAATTAAAGGTCTTTGAGCCTATTATTCGTGATCCTAGAGAAGCTAAATAAGAAGACGAACCTGATGAAGATTATTTAGCTATCCGCCAGGAGGTAGGAAATAGTCAAGAGTCCCAGGTAACCTTGGGTGCATGGGGGGGGTGGGAGGGTTGTTGGAAGGGGAGAGGGTTAGAGAGAAGGGAGTAGGGGAGGAATGGAGAAAGCTCGGTTGACCGGGATGGGGAGAAGGGAGGAAGGATGAATATGGGATCAGGGAAGAATATATTTCAACTAAGGGAGTCATTTTAGGGTGTATAGGAAACTTGATTATATATGGGATCCCAGGTCCAAGGAGAGATCCCCAGATTGTTCTCTGGACAGAGGAGAGGGTGACTGAACCGGCCTTGGCCCATAACCATACTGATGAATATTTTGCTTTTCACCATAGATCCTTCATCTGGCGATGGATGGCGATACAGACGGAGACCCACATTGGAGCACCGGACTGAGCCCCCCAAGGTCCAAATGAGGAGCAGAAGGACGAAGCAAATGACGAAGGATTGCGAAGGATGCTATCACCCACTGATACAAGGGGTCGGATCTAATGAGAGTTTACCAAGGGCAGTTGGACTGCGACTGAACGAGCACGTGATCCAACCAGATTCTCTGAATTTGGCCGGATTCTCTGAATGTGGCTGACCCGGAGTCTTTCTGAGAAGCCATTGACAATGACACTGGGACTAGTTTCCTCTGCATATACTGGATTTTTGGGATCCAGTCTGTTTGGATACTCACCTTCCTGGACCTGGAGGGAGGGGGGACGAACTTGAACTTCCCACAGGGCTTGAAACCCTGACTGCCCTTAGGGACAAAGAGGGAGGAGGAGAGGGAGGGGGGGGGGAGTGGGAGAGTGTTGGGAAGAGGGGCGTAAATGGAAACTTTTATAATTTAATAAAATTACTTTAAAAAAAATAAATAAAAAAAGAAAACATCTTTGCTTTTCTTCATATCTATCATACCTTTCACTGAATATATGCATCTATATGTCTATATAATTAATGTTTACATTTTCTACAGTGAACAATGAATTTTCCTGCAGTAATCTTTCAAATTTCCAGGAAAAAGATGGGGCCCCATTACAACAATTCCACCTGGTTGATATGATGTCATGATACTGATAGTGCTACTATATGACCTGTTTGGGGTATCAGCTACACAAGATGATTCCAAGCTGAAATGGTGCACATTTTTTACAACATTCAGGCCAGACCTCCACAAAATGCTCAGAGACTACGTGCAATCTTACCAGACATTAATCTTGAAATTTTACCATCATTTTACTTTCATAGCATCCCCTAGAAATAACATTGCCCCCATGACAGCTGTAAGTAATTCTAGAGGACAATGTCCCCTCTCCCAGCAAAGTTTGCCCTCAGGTTTAGGGACATCATTTAGGGGTTGATTATAATTGATATATGGTTGAGGATTGGGGGAGAAATTTTATAAGCTCAGGGATCTTTTTGAAAAAAAAGGAAAAATTGGATGATGGGATAATAGATTGGTATTTGTGAGTTATTGTTTATAGACAATTACATTGGCATAGATTCTTGTAAATGGATACAAAGTTAAATTATATTGAATATTATATGTATGAATGTTTCTACCTCTGATTAAGATACTCATATATTGTTTATGTATTGATATAAATATATATTTACCATAATGCAGTGTACATTTCTACCTCTGATTAAGATACTCATATATTGTTTATGTATATATATATATATGTATGTATGTATATTTACCATATTGCACTGTACATTCTACCTCTGGTCAAGATACTTAAACATTGTTTACATTTGGGGGTTATTGTCCTCATTTATTGAACAGTTGTTTATTATCTTAGTCTTTAAATGAGATAGTCATTAAGAATTATAGATCAATAGTCATCTGTTTGTCATATTTATGATTATACTAATCAAGTTCTTTAGATACATAGATAATATATTCTGTAAAAATAGCTAGTCTTCAATCTCTTCAAAGAGCTGTAGAAAATGGCATTTAATCTAACTTAGAGTTCTGTGGTAGTGAGACACAATCGTTCTTGGCAATACTGATCTATTCCTGAGAGATTGTTGAGCACCAAAGACACTCCACTTGGAGCTTGTCTTCTTCTTGGCAAAATTGGCCTCTGGGCAATGAACTGCCCATACCTCAACCACTGACAAAATAAATAATATCCGGAAATGGATAAGCAGAACTGTCAAATCTTGCCAAGATGGGGTAAGATGGTTTTGAAAATTTTCTTGCCTTTGAAAATAATCTGTCAGTTATTCTAGGCCTTAGCCAAAGTTGGTTGTTTCAACACTGCAAACGTGACTTTGGGTGATTGCCCGGGTAGTCAGTTATCTCTGTGATTTTGTGCATATTTTGGAAGTTGTTTGATCTCACTTCCTAATTACTCAGGTGACATTATTTCCCTTCTCAGATCTTCGATGGGGTTGAAGACTAGATAAATGTAGTTACTTTCCTCTCATGACTTGGCCAAGTTATTTATTATATAAGACTTAAGCTAGTTAGAATAGGACATTTGTTCTTATTGTATATAATTTTGTAGTAGGTTTAGAACTTTTTTACTTAAACAAAAAGGGGAGGTGCTGTGGGAGCTCCTTCTGCTCCTTCAGCCAATAGCCTTTAAGATACCAGCCCACTTGTGCATGGTTTCTTTGTCGTGAAAAAGCAGCAGTAGCCATGCACTCCCTCTCTTGCTTCAGAGTCCACTTCCAGCTACCAGACCCTTTTTCTGGTTGTGCAAGAAAGCTGTAGGATGGTAATCTGTAAGTTTTTCCCTTTAAATACATAACCTTTTTATAAATCATAATTCCAAACTGGTGTGGGATTGTTTTGTGACTTACTCCTTTAGTGCTGGGATTGAAGGTATGTACCACTACACCTGGCTCTAAGGGGTTTTTTTTTTCAATTTCTTTTTACAAATTAGAAATTTAGCTGGGTGTGATCTTGCCTTAAAGTCACCACTGTAATGATATGTCCTGTCCCTTTAAGAGACAAGACCCGCCCATCCACCCACCCCCATCCACTGAGCGGGGCAGATATTTCTTCCTGCTTGCAGCCTGAGGCTCTTCTTTTTCCATGTCCCTCTCAAAGAGGCAGCTTTTGTCTTTCCCTTCTTTGTCTCTTTCTCTGTGTCTCTCTCTGCCTCTCTGCTCTTCTCCCCTTCTCCTTTTCCCCTCCATAACCCACTAAATAAATTTCCAACCTTAGTCTGCATGGTATGCCTATCCATGTCTCTGTCTCTCACCTGACACATGGCTCCCTTCCCAAAACCAGTTACCTTTGGAGACTTGTGGCCTAGTCTCATGGTGTGCTTGTCTGTCTGTCTCTCCTCAAGACTAGCTGCCCCATTGAGGTCTTCCACCCATCAGGTAGCTCCCTGCTTCGGACTCATGGCCCACTGCAGCCACTGGGAACTGCACTGTCCCTGCCTCAGACTGGCTGCTCTCAGGACCTGCTGTCCACTGCCACCACTTACACATTTCTGCCACTGCAGCCACTTGGGAATCAGCAGCATTTTCAATTCATTGCAACCATCCCATTAATTTTATTTCTTAATCTGTCTATCTCGTTGAACACAGGATTTGTCTCCTTTCCACATCCTGGTGCTCCTTTTCTCAAATTGTACATTTTGTATTTTTTTTCTTGCTCAGCTTGCTCCTTCTGATTATAAATCTTCCTTAGAGTTAACCCAGAGCAAGAGAGAACTGATTCCCACAAGTTGTCCTCTCACCTTCACAAACTTGGCACAGTGGGGCAAGCCAGCACTCAGTAATAATATATTTTAATCCTAAAGAAAGTTTCAATTCTTGTCTTAGCTCACTGGTGTCTGTGGTGAAAGGGAACATGAACTCAGATATTCTGATTCTAGTTAAGTGTACAATATGTGGAAAGAAACTCTTCTTTGTTTTTGTTGTTGTTTGTTTGAGACATGATTTCTCTCTTTAGCCCTGGATGTCCTGAAACCCAAAGATTCACTGCCCCTGCCTCCCAAGTGCTGGGGTGCAATTCTTCATTTTTATTTAAGAGGCTATTTAGATACAAAAAAAACCCAGGGCCTCAAATTTCAACATGAAGCTCTATACAGTTTGTTTGCTCACCAGGCTTGCCTTTGTGGTAGTGAAGCCTGGTGCCTCTTTCCTCAGATCTGAAGCTGTCCTAATTGCTTATGTTCTAAGTCACTGTTCATTTGGAGCCTGGCTATGTAATAAGTTCACATCCATGTTTCTCCATGAATTGAATTTAGATCTGTCCTCTGGCATTTGATAAGAAGCATGTTTGCCATCAATATACTTTGTTTCCCCTAAATGTGAGCTTTACTGTGGCAATTACCCAGGCCTATAATCAGCATAAGTGGTAGCAAAGTGCTGTAGTTAAAACAGAAAGTTGCATTAATGTGCACATCAACACCAATCGAGTCAAGATGCACTGCCTTTGTTAGCTATCACAGCAAAACTGTACCAGCAACAAAGTACATAAAAAATAAGACTTCTATATACTGCAATCTAAAACTTGATAATTAAAAATGACAAAATATATACTTTTTAAAAAATAAAATCTTTTAAAGGCACAGTAGTATTTATTGCTGTTTATTTTTTCCTTTCTGAAAAACGGTAAAGTAATAATATCAAAAAAAGGAAACAAAAACATGTCATTTTTCTTTAGTACAGATAACAGTATTTGTGCAGTGACCTAGAGGGAAGACATTCCTTCATAGAGCAGAAAACCACCCTCTCAAGTGATAGAAAGAAAAAAGAGAATTTTGATGTATTTCTCAATGTATTTCCTGGTGCGGGAGAATTGTCTGTATTCGGTCAATCATGTTTTAAATAAACACTGATTGGCCAGGCAGGACATATAGGTGGGAAAACCAGACAGGAAGTAGAGGTGATGCAATGAGAACAGGAGAATTCTGGGAAGGAGGAAGTTGATTCCTCCCACTCCGGCCCAGATCACCAAAGCAGCAGGATGTGATCTGCCAGCTGAGAAAAGGTACTGAGCCATATGGCAAAAATAGACCAGAATAATGGGCTAATATAAGCTACAAGAGCTAATAAGAAGCCTGACCTGATGGGCCAATCAGCTTTATAACTTATGTAGACCTCTGTGTGATTTTCTTTGGGGCTAAACAGCTGTGGGAACCAGGCAGGACAGAAAACACAAACTAGCCAGCCCTCATGTTACAAATGATGCCCACGTGGATAACTGCATCCACAGAAAGCCTGAGAAAGCTTGAGAAAGACTAGAGAAATTTCAGTTTTCAGCCATACAGGGAAAGAACTGTGCTGTTTCAAAATGCTGGCTCTCTGGGCCTTCCTGCCAGGGAAAACTCTTGCCTCTTTTAAGCAGGTGGTCCTGACTATGTACACACTGTTGCAGCTTGCTTCCAGGCAAGGACCTTAAATGCCATAGAGTTATGGCAAAAAACTTCCCTATATTTCTTAGCAAATTAAAAATCCATGTGGTCAGAAAAAGAGAGATATACAGTAAAGAGAGATTCAAAGAGGAAGAAAACCTCTAAATGGTTTACAGTGTATTAAAAATATATACAGGCTAAAGGTTAATGTTCTCAAAGTAAAAAAAGAAAGAAAGGAAGGAAGAAAGGAAGAAAGAAAGAGAGTAGCCAATTGTAGTGCAGGCTTGTAGAAATTGCCTAGGAGGCAGAGACAGACAGATCTCTGTGAGTTCAAGTTCTGGTTTACAGAGGGAATTCCAAGACAAAGATATATAGAGAACCTATCTCAAAAAGCCAAAAGTTAAAAATAAAAATAAAAGAAATAGAAGTTAAAATAAAGCTGTAAAGATGGAAAATATACAGAATCTTGATACTGTGTGCTATTATGCCCTCTTTAAGTTGTTTGAATGCTGAGGAAGGAGCAACAGCTGCTAAAAGATATTTGCTTATAAATGCTGTAGAATTAATCCAAAATAGGTATTTTAAAAATACCTTGACTTCAAAATTGAAGTCAAAAAAAGGTATGTTACTTTGGAGAAGAGATTTTGCTTTTGTTTCTACAGGAAATGAGAGGCTCTGGACTTATTCATATTAAGAAAAATCAGCTTTGATCAAGGAAGACCACCTGATCTCTGGCAGGAATAGATGGCCCAGATGTCTGAGTTCTTCATCCAGAACAGGTTCAAGACTGCTGCCTGAGATGATCAAGACTCACAGGATACTTCAGTCAGGACTTGATCATAACTCTAAATTTTCTTTAGGTCCCCATAAGATTATCAGTGCCCCCAACCAGCTGGAAGTAGCCTGGAATACTACGCCCACATTCCCAAAAAAATGGACTATGGATATTTTCCTTTTTTTTTTAAGAGGGGGAAGTACTGCGGGAGAATTGTCTGTATTCGGTCAATCATGTTTTAAATAAACACTGAATGGCCAGGCAGGACATATAGGTGGGAAAACCAGACAGGAAGTAGAGATGATGCAATGAGAACAGAAGAATTCTGGGAAGGAAGAAATTGATTCCTCCCACTCCTGCCCAGATCACCAAAGCAGCAGGATGTGACCTGCCAGCTGAAAAAAGGTACTGAGCCATATGGCAAAAATAGATCAGAATAATGGGTTAATATAAGCTACAAGAGCTAATAAGAAGCCTGGCCTAATGGGCCAATCAACCTTATAACTTATGGAAACCTCTGTGTGATTTTCTTTGGGACTAAACAGCTTTGAGAACTGGGAAGGACAGAAAACCCAAACTAGCTGGCCCTCATGTTACAATTTCCTATTATTTAATACAATTTGTGTTCAGCCAAAATTATCTCTGGGCCTGTACCTTTAGGCCTGTAGGACAGAGAAAAGCCTGGCTCGAGTTTAAGGGAGTCTCAAACCTACCAAGGATGAGAGAGCAAAATCTAGGTAGACACCCCTCCAGCCAGAGGGAGGGCTTGGCTGTCTCTCATTGGCTGGAGGTACCCCCACATCACACGATGTCACTTAACCTATATAAACTAATGCTCACAGAATAAACTGAGTTCCTGCTTTGACTTGACTCCCTATCGCATCTGATTGTCTTGTGTCGTGGGGCTGCAGAATGGGCAAATAGCACACTCACCTTTCCTGGGGAATAAGGAGGCTAAGGAGGTCTAGAAAATTTGGATACCTAATTTGTCCCAGTAGTTAAATTGAGTGTGGGAACATCTTGAAAATTGTATTTGGCAGCACATACCTGTGATTCCATCACTTGTGGGGTGCAGTCAGGAAAAGCAGAAATTCAAGGTTATCCTCAACTACACAATGAGTTGAGGCCAGTTACATGGGGCCTTAACAAAGGAGGAAAAGGAAGAAGAGACGAATTAAGCAACAATAGAACACCAGATGAAAACTAGATGCCAGTATATGACCACTGACATGGCTTATTATATAGTCTGTGGTAGGGCTAAGTAAAAATGTGCTTAATTTATTCACTTAAAATCTTTTCTATTTTGCAGGGAAGGGCAGAGATGTGGCTGGGTAGTATGTTGGAATATTAAAGCACTTTAAGTTTTTTCCTTATTGTGTTTTCCTCCATTTAACTTTCAAATAGACAGTTGGCTGTGTGCACATTGCATTGGGGAGAGAATTATTTCTTTTCCAAAAGGTGTTAGTACCTTTCAGTTAGCCCAATCTAGAAACTCCCTCACACAGACAGGCCAAGATATCTGTTTCCTAAGTGACTCTAGATCCTGTCCAGTTCACAATTACTATTAACTGTCACGATGTTTCATCCTCCCCCCTGGCTGGGACCAATGAGTAGCCTGGAGTCACCCACTCCCTCTCAGCCACACCAAGGTCACTTTACTTGCTAGGGTCTCTATCTTTACTCCTGAGAGGATAGTGACACCACTGCTAATACACTGTTCATGAGGAAGGGATGGGAGACCCTGACAGCTTGCTATTATACATACCCAGGAAACTGCCTGGGATTCTGAAAGCTAGACCCGCCCCACCTTCACACAAGCAGTCAGCAGGACTCCACTCAGTCCAGAAAGAGGCAAACTCTGAAACCCATGGGAACAGCAATGTCATTCCCATGGTTCTGTAGAAAGAGCTGGAGTGACCATCTTTCCCAACAGCAGACATTCATACAGGATAACTTTCATCTTTGTGGAAACAAACATTTACCAAGCTACTCCAGGGAGCAATAAACACTTCATATACTCAGTTATGCCACTGAGACCTGACAACCAGCCTGGAGGATGTAAATTATTTTCCCAAATTTATAAATGGGAAAAAACAGTTTTAGGAAGTTGAGTGACTTGTGAAAGTGTACAGCTAAGAAAAGGTCAATTTGTATTTCAAAACCAAGTATGTACAATTGCAGAAACACTCTGTTCACTGAAGCACACACAATCTCCGTGGGGCAGAACTTGAGCTCTTGATTCTGTATGGTAATGACAGCACTCTTCAGAGATAATGTAGCCTTCCCCTCGACTGTGTCAAGCAGGAGAATCCCTGCCTAAGATGCTAATGTCACTGGTTATTGTGATGCCCCACCACATTTTCTCTGATGCCTCCAGGAGAATCACACAAGAGCTTCTCCAGAGAGCCACTCCAATACAACAAAAAGAGAAAGATTCTACATCCAGTGCTGTTAAAAATGTCTAACTCTGTGCTTAGAAGGCTGATCAGGAGTGAAGAACACTTAAAGCTTTTGCAGAGGACCCAGGTTCGCTTTCTAGCACTGACTTGGCAACTTCCAACCAACCATCCTAATCCCAGCTTCAAGAGTTCTAATGACCCCTTCTGACTTCTCAGGCTTCCTACATACACATGGCACATATACAAACACATTAAATATATTTTTAAAAATGTAAATCAGTATGTTTCTTTCTGTTGATTTTTTGTTTTTAGATAGTTTTGCCATGTAAACCAGGTATATCTTGAATCCATGATCCTTCTGCCTCTTGAGTGTTAGAATTATAAACATAGCCAACGAAGAGATCAGTTTGAGTCACCTGAGACCCCATTTCAAAATACAAAAAAATAAAACCAGTGAAATGGCTCGTCAGGTACAGGTGCTTGTTCTGAAAGCTCGGGAAAGTGAGTTAAACCCCTGGAACCCACATAAACGAGGATGAAGAGAACCAAGACCACAAAGTTGTTCCCTGACCTCACCTGTGTGTCTCCAGGTACACACAGTAAAGAGTTGAAACACAAAGGCCACCAGACTGGTCTAAGGTTCTACGCGTTTCCCCTTTCAGAGGCATTTCTCTGTTGTGGCACACACTTTCAGCAGATATTTTTTGGAGAGTCTTTGAACCAGAACCAAATGTTCATATGTGTGTCTTTTTTTTGCAGAAAGTTTTCATGTAAAGATGTAGCAGACACACACCACAGATCAAACCCCTACCACCCCTCTCTCTTGAGTGATTACTTGGCACCAATGCGATGACAATTATCAGTTATTAAATGTTTATTTACTTTAGTTGTCAAGGTTTAGAGTGGGTCACTCACATTTCCAGTGGCTATGGTCTCATGTATTGATTCAGTGGTGCAGTGAAGCTGAGGTTTGCCCCACCACCATTTCCAATTCAATCATTCCTGTGCACGAAGATCATAACATCATAACTTGTCATTGTAACTTTCTCAAAAGAGACACTTCAAACTTGTTGGTATTTCTCTCCTTGGGTTTCTTAAGCTCACAATTTTGACGTTTCACTGAGGCCCATCTAATATTTTTACAAAAGGTATTTTTAATTCACTTTTAATGTATTGCCATTATTTTGTAATTTATCATTCTCAATGAGCAAAGCAGATACTAATAGGGGATAGCTTCATGTCCTGTAAGCAGTTAGGTTAACTTATCTTGGTAATAATTTTGATTCCTTTTTTTCCATTATCATATTTTTAAGATACTGACTTAATCATTCTGAGTAACAGAGAACCATAGGCCATAATGAAATTCTAATGATGACAATGTTTGGATTTATAGGAATACATAGATCTTCTTTATTTGTATAACAGTAGCCCTTAATAAAAACATAACCTAGTAAATCAACTTACTTGTAACAAATTCTAGATCTTTTCTAAGAACTACTCTTACGGATTTTCACACATTATCTTTTGAAAGGGGAACACTTTCATAATCTCAGAATTTTATCTTTGCTTTACAGTATTTGGCATCTGTCAAGTGTGTACCAATCTGTGCAGGATGTCCTACTGTGAAGGAATCTGGGAAATTTTTGAGAAGACCCTTTAGCTCTATAGTAGTCATACCACAAAACGGGGCTGCTCCTGACAGGTCAGGGGAGGTACACAGTCACTCTGACCCAAGTCAAACAGTCCTTCCTTTCGGCTCCTTTTTCTTAGATAGAAACAATTACTCAGCTGAAACCCCAAACTTGTGCAGGTGAAAGCTGTACGTTTTGGCATCAGTAAGTTTCTACCTGTACAAGGAGTAAACTCAGCCCTCACTGACTGGGTTGTCATGTGTATCAGTCACTAGTCTCCTAGCTCTGACAGAATAGGTTTTCAATGCTGTTTAAGAAGTGGGGATGTATTTTGGCTCACATACTTTCCACACACTAAGCAACTAAATATAAAAATGGACGGTAGGCAGAAGAGAAGTGATGGAGAAAAAGAAGAGAGAGGGAAAGAGAGTGAGAGGGCTACACATGGGGAGTGTTCACAGAAATGAAATGACTGTATGAAGAGCAATTTTTTTTTGATCCTGAAGATGGAGAAAGCTGTGAGCCAAGAAAGAAGAGCAGCGTCTAAGCCAGTGGTTCTCAACCTGTGGATTGAGACTCCTTAAAGGTCATATCTCAGATGTCCCGCATATCAGATATTTACAATTCCTAACAGTATGAAAATTATAGTTCTGAAGCAACAATGAAACAATTTTATGGTTGGTGGGGGGGGTCACTGCATTAAATGGTTGTAGCATAAGGAAGGTTGAGAAGCACTGCTCTAGGCAAAAGAGGTTGAATCAAAAAGGCAGCCCTGCCAACGTTTAGTACAGCCTTGGATTCCCAACTGTAGAATGTTATAAGAGTTCAAGAAAAAAATGATATTGTTGGAATTGGTTGATTTGACACACTTTAGTGGACTGTAACATCCGGTCTGGTCTTGATTTGTGTCGACCTGGATGTGTACTAGCTCTCTAGCGGTATCTCCCATACCTGGCTGACTTAGCTTGATAACAAAAGGTCAAAAACAAAAAAGGGCATCACAGCAAACACAAAAGGGTTCTTAAAAAATTACAGGACAACAGACCTTATGAACATGGAATAAAACCTTAGAAAAGTAACGCAAAAACTATTCTAGGAATGTAAAGTTAGTTCAGCTTTTAAAGTCCAGTCTATATAGTTAAAGACATCAATAGACTAATGAGAGGAAAACATAATATCTGATGCACAGAGAAAAGCATTTGTAACTTAATATTTATTCACAATGAAATTTTCAACCAATTAGAAGGAGTGTAGTGATTTTCAATTACATAAAAAGCACTTGGAAAAAGTTTGTGGACATCAAACATTTTAGGAAAAGAATGAATGTTGATACCTCTATAGTCAGATTAAAGAAAAGTTCAGCTCAAACCACTCCTATTCAACACTATATCAGAAGTCTTAAGTTAGAGCAGTTAAGTGTATATATAATATAAAATGTTTGCATATATATGTAAACAGACCCTCTGCCATGTAAGACACAATGCCACCATAAACAGGGACTCTGCATCATTAAATTGTTAAGG
Organism: Myodes glareolus; assembly: GCF_982192425.1. Taxonomy (NCBI): domain Eukaryota; kingdom Metazoa; phylum Chordata; class Mammalia; order Rodentia; family Cricetidae; genus Myodes; species Myodes glareolus. Next base: position 60,815,443 of record NC_142045.1, read on the forward strand.
AAAGGTAAGCTGAAACCAGCCTTTACACCTAATACACCATACACACACCTTACACATAACAACAGCTGCTATGGAGAAAGAAACTTTAGAAATTATAAATGCTGATGAAGATGTGGAGTGATAATGATTCTCCTTTGAATCTAATGAGAATTACATTTTAAAAAATGGTACAGCTATTTTGCCAGTCAACTTTTGTCTCTTATATAGTGTTGTTTATACCACACCCACTCCTGTGCACTGACCTGTGACCTTTACATTTCTGACACAAAAACTTGTGCATTAATGCTAATACGAGACTTGTTCAAAATTTCCAAATACAGGAAAAAGACAGAATGCCCAGTGGCAGACAAAGATAGTCAAGCTGTGGATGAAATAAAGCACCAACTAACCGAGCATGGCTGGTGAGTCAACAGCACTTGCAAAGCTGCTCTCCTCCCCACTCTTTCATGTGTGTATAAAATGTTTCAGGTATGTGATACCTGGAAACCGAAAACTATGTTGAAAACACATCATCAATTGAGGATTGAAACAAGAGCAGAATTAACACCAGGGTCTGCACATAGAAATTTTCACAATGGTTTGCATTTCTCTATTGTGTTTTGGTGGTTGATACATAAATGACTCTATTTATCAAGAGCCATAGAGTTGAACAACCTTGGACACACATGCTTAGAAATGATTCTATATTGATGTCTGGAAACAGGCAGACTTATGCGAGATGCCAGCACACATTCACAGACTAATGTCCTGTGAATACTATGCTAACTTTGCAATTTTACCAACGATGTTCTAGGAGATAGTCATATACTATGTTCCTAAGTGTGTTAATTATCAGCCATCCCTCTGATGGCCTTCTCCTCTTATCAATGCCTCTCATTCATCACCCAATCATCTATTTTCCAGGTCCAGAGCTAGGATCCAGGGGACCAGAGAGAAGTAGAAGGTCTTTGTACTCTAGTGACTTGGTGACAAGTATTTCTCATCTTAAGAATGAGGAACCACTCTATAAACAGCTAAGGGAGGAAAATGAAGACACCTGATCCATAACAAGGCAGAGAAGTAAGCAATGAGCAGGTAGGTGACTAGTTATAAGCCTAAACTTTGACTTTATCTGACAAGAATATATTCAGCTACATGCACACAAACACACACACAGCACAGCACAAAAAGACAGGACAAAATTTTGCTAGGATGAAGGGGTCATCGAGAATGATCAGGAAGAGAGAATGATGGAGCAAATATGATCAGAATACATCCTATACCCATTTATGAAATTGACAAAATAAGGGATTGGGCAGGATTTTTTTCTCAAGATTATTTGTGTGTATGTATTTGTTACTTGCTTATCTTTGTGTACATGTGCATCTTCTGAATCGCCCCAGTCCCTGGGGGATGGAGTTAACTCACCTAGCATGGACCTGACATAGACAAGAGGTTAGGAAGGGGAAGGGAGGATTTGCATGCAAATGAGGGGAAGGCAGAAGCAACTTTATGAAAAAGGGAAAGGTAAACTATCCAGGAAGTTCATGGTTTGCTAAGAATAGCTAAACTGAAAGTTACCAACAGACTATCCCCAATCCCTGTCACGCAGCCTCCACCCCAACTCAGCACACAACTCTCCCCTGAAAACCTTCAACCCATTGCTCTCTAAAAGGGTCCTCTTTGTGTTAGCGTGGCTTCTGATTTGCTCCAGAACCTCCTACTTCATATACTGGTGCCTTTGCCCCATCAGGTAGGCCACAGATGCTTCCCCCCAGAGACAGAGGAGTCTTCATAGACACCAGCAACAACTCCCAAGTATGAGCCACACCTGTGCCAGGCATCTTCTAACTAGAAGCCCCCATTCCTTATATGTGGAATATTGTCATGTAAAATGGGACTGCTGAACTCTCCACACCCAGCGGCTGTGCTGGTCTTCATCACTACTGAGTCAACCACTTCCCCCAGGTGTGGAGAGCACTACAGAAGGAAAAAACAAAAACCTTAAGTGGTGCAAAATGGTGCCATTAAAAACTGATAGTGACTCATCGTATTTAGGCCAGTGGCAAGACATGAAAAGGGACTCAATTAAAAGCTTTACTTTTATCATTATTTTTAGATAAAAGGAAATCAGACTGGGGACTGGACAGGATTTATTACAGTCTGGGACAGATTTGTAGGTGATCATTTACTCTGAAAAAAAAATACCCAATTTCAATGCCACAGGATCTTCTGAAGTCTAAATACTAAAAATCAATCTATCAAGAGTAAAGGCTACATCGGCCTCACACATCATCACAGAACATGGGCTTCACTGGCCTCACACATCAACGTGGAAGATGAGCATGAGTCTATAGTGAGCTCCTATAAGAATTCTGTAGATTTAACAAGCTCAGCACACCTGGAGAGCAGATGTGAGATAAGACTGTTGCTCACTCTGCATCCATCCGACTGGTGTGGGCATAAGAAGGAATACCACTTCTCACACTGGGACTCCTGGACTTACACAGACAAGTGAAGTCTAAGAGAAGAAAATGGGACCTGAATAGGATATATAGTATCAAGTTATATATCACAAAAGTTATCTATAACACAAGACTCAGACAGAACACTGGGCAAGGAACAGAATTTGCCATCTCAAAATAAACATGAATTTCATGGGACAGATGCAAAAGTAGAGTTTAGGAATAAAGCCTATTTCCAAATGGGCCATGAACTCAGCATATGTGGATAAACTGCATATGAACTGTCATTATGAATACAGAGGACGACTTGACTCTCAACAAAAGGGGGTAAGACTCTCATATGCCACCTAGCATCTTCCACCAACATGGCTTTCCTATATACTGAACACTGCTTTAAAATACATAGTCCTTACAATCAGATGCAGTAGTCACTCCCAGACAACAGAATAAGGCAAGCAGAAACAGTATGTTGCTAAGACAATCCAGTTCATTTGAGCTTATCTTTCATGACAACCCTTTGAAGCAGTTTGAAGCAGCATTTGCTGTCCGAATGGTCCAACTGTTTGGGAAAGATTAGGAGGTGTATCACTGGAAGTGGACTTTGAGATGTTAAAAGTCCACATCATTCCGGTTGCCACACACATGGATCAGACACAAGCTCTCAGATACTGTTCCAGTGCCATGCCTGACTGCAGCCATTCTCCCCACCACGATCTATTACATGATTTCTTTTATAAGTTGCCTTCATTATGGTATTTTTTCACAGCAATAGAAAAGTAGCCAAGACAGCAACCCAAGACAGACTCACACCACTCTTCAATCCAAGGACTCAGACCCTCAGTCTCTTAGGGATCATTTCCCTTTGCACAGAACCACAAATCAGGCTGCATTATTTGAATCTACCACCAGTCAGCTCAGTTTTCATTAACAGAAATTTTAGGTAGGTAGTTTTAATTTTTTCCTCTTATATGACATGGCAAACTATCACCCCTGAAGTCTCATTTCAAAAGAACACAGTCTGCTTTTGACTGGATCATGACTGCATTTGCAGTGTCAACAGGAAATGATGAAGAAAGGAAGACCACTTACTGGAGAAGGGGAAAAATGAGTTCAAAATTCATTTAAAAAGAATTTGCACAGAAAATAATCCTAAATGTTTGCCAGGACAGCAAATGAACCAGGAGCCTGACTTCCAAAAGATCTGGCAAAGGTGTCCAGAGGTGGAGGCATAGGTCAGTAATTTAGGACATGGAAATAGAATTATAAGACTGAGCCCAACTTGGACTATGTAGTAAGATTCCATCCCCAAAAGGAAACACCATGGAACTTAGATTTTAAACACACACACACACACACACACACTTTATATATATATATATATATATATATATATATATATGTATATCTTAATTGTATTTTTAGCATTCAATGATGAAATGACTTTAAAAAAAATCAGATATTTGAACTGACATCCTGGCCTCTCACACTCCAGTGTCTGCATGGAGTGGATGGAAACACCCATCCCAGGGGTTCCTCTTCTAAAACAGTTCCCTTTGAAAATGAAGTACAGTAATTGACCTTCATGGACTCTCTGAAGTGACTGAGCATGTAAAACTGTAGGCTGCACATGGCAGCACCTACAAACAGTGACTGTGTCTGTACTACCAGCTCTCCTATGTGGAGATAGGGGACAGATAGGATGAGAAAAGGCTGAAGCTCAGGGTCCAGCTAGCTTTGAGTGTGTAGGACAGTAACAGAAACAATGGAGACAACTCATCTCAAAACAAAAACAACAGAAAACCAAGGTGGATGAAAATCAACTTGCCCTTTGACCTTCACACACATGTTGAGGCGCTTGTACTCATAAAACAAATGAATTTATTTTAAAATGCCTTCATGGTGTTCTGTACACAAACAAGTACTGCTCTCTAAGTACAGGCAACAAGATTAATCTTCATGGTCAATCTATGAAACAACTAACTACCTCTAGCACCATTGCATAGGGGAGGAAACATGTCCAACAGCCATGAAGGTCAAGCTGAGCAGATACTAAGACATGCTACATCTACAGGCTGGAGAAAAGACACTAACATCACCAAGCATCTCACATGCAGTGATGCTTTGAAGAGCACATCAAACTGCTAACAACTCATTAGTGAGAAACTGGTTACGACTTAAGTACATATCAGTTGTTATACTTTTTTATTGATTTTCTTCATATGTATGAGCTGAAGTCAACCCCATGTCAATGAGAATCTCACTCCCCAGTTACCTCCTGCACAAACAAGTTCACAAAAGCACACTTACTGTCACACCATACCCTATTATGTCAGAGGTGAGCCAAGCACTTTATTTTTTATAAGAATTCTAATGAACATTCCAGAAATACTCTATTTTTATTGATTTTATGGAGTTATATATTTTTCTCTGCTCCCCTCCCAATCTCTCACCTCCTCTTATACCCTCTCCCATGGTCTACATGCTCCCAATTTGCTCATGAGATCTTGTCTTTTTCTACTTCTCATGTAGATTATATGCATGTATGTCTCCCTTAGGGTCCTCATTGTTGTCTAGGTTCTCTGGGATTGTGAATTGTAGGATAGTTTTTATTTGCTTTATGTCTAAAAGTCCATTATGAGTGAGTACATATGATATTTGCCTTTCTGGGTATGGATAACCTCACTCAATATGTTTTCTAGATCCATCCATTTGCCCACAAATTTCAAGATATCATTCTTATTTTCTGCTGTGCAGTAGTACTCCATTGTGTATATATACCACATTTTCCCTATCCATTCTTCAATAGAGGGGCATTTAGGTTGTTTCCAGGTTCTGGCTATGACAATGTTGCTATGAACATAGTTGAGCACATGTCCTTGTGGTATGATTGAGCGTCCTTTGCATATATACTCAAAAGTAGTATTGCTGGGTCTTGAGATAGGTTGTTTACTAATTTTCTGAAAAATTGTCATACTTATATCCAAAGTGGATGTACCAGTTTTCACTCCCACCAGCAATGGAGGAGTATTGCCTTTACCACACATCCTCTGCAGCAAAAGTTGTCATCAGTATTTGTGATCTTGGCCATTCTTACAGGTGTAAGATGGAATCTCAGAGTTGAGCATTTCCTTAAGTGTCTTTCAGCCATTTTAGATTTCTCTGTTGAGAGTTTTCTGTTTAGGTCTGTACTCAATTTATTATTGGATTATTTGTTCTTTTGATGATAAATTTCTTGAGTTCTTTGTATATTTTGGAGATCAGACCTCTGTCTAATGTGGGGACAGTGAAGATCTTTTCCCATTCTGTAGGCTACCGTTTTGTCTTGCTGACTGTGTCCTTTGGTTTACAGAAACTTCTCAGCTTCAGAAGAAACCATTTATTAATTGTTTAACTCGGTGTCTCTACTACTGGTGTCATATGTGGGAAGTGGTCTTCTGTGTCAATGCATTCAAGTGTGCTTCCCATATTCTCTTCTATGAGGTTCAGAGTGGTTGGTTATGTGTTGAGGTCTTTGATCCATTTGGACTTAAGTTTTGTGCATGGTGATAGATACGGATCTATTTTCATTCTTCAACATGTAGATATCCAGTTCTGACAGCACCATTTGTTGAATATGATTTCTTTTTTTCCATTTTATATTTTTTGATTCTTTGTCAAAACTCAGGTATTTGTAGGTGTGTGGTTTAATATCTAGGTCGTTGCTTTGGTTTCATTGGTCTTAATGTCTGTTTTTATGCCAATATCAGGCTGTTTTCAGTATTGAAGCTCTATAGTAGAGTTTGAAGTCAGGGATTGAGATGCCTTCAGAAGCCTCTTTATTGTACAGGAGATTGTTTTGGTTAACCTGATTGTTTTTCTTTTCTATATGAAGTTGTGTATTGTTCTTTACAGGTCTGTGAAGAATTTTACTGAGATTTTGATGGGTACTGCATTGAATATGTAGATTGCTTTTGGAAAGATTGATATTTTTACTATGTTAATTCTAACATAGTATGGGAGATCTTTCCAATTTCTGATGTCTTCTACAATTTCTTTGTGCAAAGATTTAAAGTTCTTATCATACAGGTCTTCCACTTGTTTGATTAGAGTTACTCCAAAATATCTTATGTTATTTGTGGCTATTGTGAATGGTAAAGTTTCTCTGATTTATTTTTCAGCCCATTTATTATCTGTGTAAAGGAGGCCTACTGATTTTTTTCGAGCTAATCTTGTATCCTGCTACATTACTGAAGGTGTTTATGAGTTGTAGAAGTTCCTTGGGAGAAATTTTGGGGTCAATAATGGAAACTATCATATCATCAACAAATAGTGAGAGTATGACTTCTTCTTTTCTGATTCATATACACTTGATCTCTTTTGGTGTCTTATTGTTCTAGCTAGGACCTCAAGTACTATATTGAATAGATATGGAGAAACTGGACAACCATGTCTTGTTCCTGACTTCAGTGGGATCACTTTGAGTTTCTCTCAATTTAGATCAATGTTAGCTTGATGCACGTTGCCTTTATTATGTTCAGGTATGTTCCTTGTAGCCTTGCTCTGTCCAAGACCTTTATCAGGAAGGGATGTTGTATTTTGTTGAAGGCTTTTTCAGCATCTAATAAGATAATCATGTGTTTGTTTTCTTTTTTACAGTTTGTTTATATAGTAGAGTATATTGATAGATTTTTATATGTTGAACCATCACTTCATCTCTGGTATGAAGCCAACTTGATCACGGTGGATGATTTTTTTTGATGGGTTCTTGGATTCAGTTTGCCAATATTTTATTGAGTATTTTTGCATCAATATTCATGAGTGAGATTGGTTTGTAATTTTATTTCTGAGTAATGTCTTTGTGTAGTCTGGGTATCAGGGTAATTGTATCTTTGTAAAACTATTTTGGCAATGTTCCTTCTGTTTCTATTTTGTGGAACAATTTGAGGAGGATTGCTATTAGTTCTGCTTAGAAAATCTTGTAGAATTCTGTGCTGAAACCAAGTGACTCTGGGTTTTTATTTTGGTTGGGAGACTTGATGACTGTTTCTACTTCTTTAGCAAATATAGGTCTATTTGTTTGTCTGGTCTTAATTTAATTTTGGTAAGTGATATCTATCAGAAATTTGTCTATTTCTTTCAAGTTTTCCAATTTTATGGAGTTTTTAAAATATGACCTCTGATTCTCTGTATTTTCTTTGTGTCTGTTGTTATGTCTAGCTTTTCATTTCTGATTTTGTTAATATGGATATTCTCTCTCTGCCTTTTGGTTAGTTTGGATAAAGCTTTGTCTATTTTGTTGATTTTCTCAAAGAAACAACTCTTTTATTGATTCTTTGAATTGTTTGTATTTTGTCGACTTCAGTTCTCCATTTGATTATTTCCTGCCATCTAGTCCTCTTGAGTGAGTATCCTCCCTTTTGCTCTAGAGTGTTCAGGTATTTTGTTAATTTACTGGTCTGGGATTTTCTCAGCTTCTTTGTGTAGGCAATTAGTGCTGTGAACTTTCCTCTTCACACTGCTTAAATGTGTCCCATAAATTTGGGTATGTTGTGTGGTCATTTTCATTGAATTTTAGGAAGTCTTTAATATACTTTCTTTATATTATCCTTGACCCATTGTAAATTAAGGTGAGCATTGATTAATTTCCATGTATTTGTGCATTTTCTGAAATTAGTGTTGCTGTTAAATTCTAATTATAAGCCATGATGACTTATATCTTACCTGATAAGATACTTGGGGTTATCTCATTTTTTTTATTGATATTTATTGACTCTTCTCCCTTTCCTGTCTCTCCCCTCCTCTCTTCAACCCTCCCGCAATGTCCCCATGCTCCCAATTTACGCAGGAGATCTTGTCTTTTTCTACTTTTCACTTCCCATGTAGATTATATCCATGTAAGTCTCTCTTAATGTCCATATTGCTGTTTAAGATCTCTGGAATTGTGGTTTGTAGGCTGGCTTTCTTTGCTTTATGTTAAAAAACCACCTACATGAGTACATGTGATAATTGTCTTTCTGTGTCTGGGTTACCTCACTCAAAATAATATTTTCTAGCTCCATTCATTTTCCTGCAAAATTCAAGCTATCGTCATTTTTTTCTACTGTGTAGTACTCCATTGTGTAAATGCACCATGTTTTTCTTACCCATTCTTCAGTCGAGGGGCATTTAGGCTGTTTCCAGGTTCAAACTATGACAAACAAAGCTGCTATGAACATAGTTGAGCACATGTCCTTGTGGCACAATTGAGCATTCTTTGGATATATACTCAAAAGTGGTATTATTGGGTCTTGAGTAAGGTTGTTTTTTAATTTTCTGAGAAATCACCACACTGACATCTAAAGAGGTTGTACTAGCTTGTATTCCCACCAGCAAGGCAGAAGTGTTCCCTTTTTCCCACAACCTCTCCAGCATAAATTGTCATCAGTGTTTTTGATTTTGGCCATTCTTACAGGTGTAAGATGGAATCTCAGAGTTTTGTTGATTTGCATTTCTCTGATGACTAAGGAAGTTAAACATTTCCTTAAGTGTCTTTCAGCCATTTTAGATTCTTCTGTTGAGAGTCTTCTGTTTAGGTCTGTACTCCATTTTTTTTTATTGGATTATGTGATCTTTTGATGTCCAATTTCTTGAGTTCATTGTATATTTTAGAGATCAGACCTCTGTCTGATGTGCGATTAATGAAGATCTTTTCCCATTCTGTGGGCTGTTGTTTTTGTCTTGTTACTGTGCCCCTTGCTTTACAGAAGATTTTCAGTTTCAGGAGGTCCCATTAATTAATAGTTTTTCTCAGTGTCTGTGCTGCTGGCGTTATATTGAGTAAGTGCCAATGCGTTCAAGTGTACTTCCCACTTTCTCTTCTAAAAGGTTCAGTATGGCTGGCTTTATGTTGAGATCTTTGATCCATTTGGACTTGAGTTTTGTGCATGGTGGTAGATATGGGTCTATTTTCATTCTTCTACATGTTGATATCCAGAATGTCAGCACCAATTATTAAACATGCTTTCTTTTTTCCATTTGATAGTTTTTTCCTCTTTATCAAAGATCAGGAGTTCGAAGATGTGTGGATTAATATCCGGGTCTTATATTCGGTTCCATTGGTCCTCCTGTTTGTTCTTATGCCAATACCAGACTGTTTTCAGTACTGTAGCTCTGTAGTACAGTTTGAAGTCCAGGATTGTGATGCCTCCAGATGTTCTTTTATTGCACAGGATTGTTTTGGCTATCCTGGGTTTTTTCTTTTCCAAATGAAGTTTAGTACCATTCTTTGGAGGTCTTTGAAGAATTTTGCGGGGATTTTGATGGGCATTGCGTTGAATCTGTAGATTACTTTTGGTAAGATTGCCATTTTTACTATGTTATTTCTGCCTACCCAAGAGCATGGGAAATCTTTCCAGTTTCTGGTGTCTTCTTCAATTTCTTTCTTCAAAGATTTAAAATTCTTGTCGTACAAGTCTTCCATTTGTTTGGTTAGAGTTATTCTGAGATATTTTATGCTATTTGTGGCTATTGTAAAGGGTGTTGAGTCTCTCATTTCTTCCCCAGCCCTTTTATCATCTGTGTACTGGAGGGCTACTGATCTTTTTTGAGTTAATCTTGTATCCTGCTACATTGCTGAAAGTGTTTATTAGTTGTAGAAGTTCCTTGGTAGAATTTTTGGGATCAATTATGTAAACTATCATAACAGCAATCAAGTGAGAGTTTTACTTCTTTTCCAATTTGTATCTCCTTCATATCCCTTTGGTGTCTTATTGCTCTAGCTAGGACCTCAAGAACTATATAGAATAGATATGGAGAGAGTGGACAACCTTGTCTTGTTCCTGATTTCAGTGGGATCACTGGGAGTTTCTCTCCATTTAGTTTGATGTTGGCTGTTGGATTGTTGTATATTGCCTTAATTATGTTTAGGTATGTTCCTTGTATCCCTGCTCTCTCCAAGACCTTTATCATGAAGGGATGTTGTTTTTAGTCAAATGCTCTTTCGGCATCTAATGAGATGATCATTAGATGTTTATACGGTGGATCACGTTGACAGATTTTCATATGTTGGACCATCCCTGCATCTGTGGGATGTATGAAAATGTCAACGTAATCCACCATTTTTTTTTAATCTGGTGAGGTTAGCTTTTTTGTCAAGTAAGTGTTCCATTTTTGAGAAGTTACCATGAGGTGCTGAGAAGGTATATTCTTTTTGTTTGGATAGGATGTTCTATAGATATCTGTTAAGGTTATTTGAGAAATAAAATAAGTTTCCTTATTTCTCTATTAATTTTCTGACAGACCTTTCCAGTGGTGAGAATGAAATCTCCCACTATTAGTGTGCGGGGTTTAATATATGATTTAAGTTTTAGTAGTGCTTCATTTACACATGCGGGTGCCCTCGTATTTGGGGCATAGGTGTTGGGTATTGGGATTTCCTCTTGATGGGTTTTTTCCGTGATTAATATGAAATATTCATGTCTCTATTGACTGATTTTAGTTTGAAGTCTATTTTGTTAGAGATGAGGATAGCTACACCAGCTTGTTTCTTAGATCCATTTGATTAAAAAATAATTTTCCAACCCTTTACTCTGAGGCCATGTCTGTCTTTGAGGTTGAAGTGAATTTATTGTATGCAGCAGGATGGATTCTGTTTTCGTATCCATTCTGTTAGCCTGTGTCTTTTTATAGGTGAGTTGAGTCCATTTATATTCAGGGATATTATAACCAGTGATTGGTAGTTCCTGTCATTTTAGTTTTTATTGTTGGGGTTGTTATTTTGTGGTTTTCTCCCTTCTTTGGGATTTACTATTGTGTGATCCTCTATTGTCTATGCTTTTGTGGATGTACCTAACTTCCTTGGGTTGGAATTTTTCTTCTGGTACTTTGTCCTGGACTGAGTTTGTGGCTAGGTATTGGTTAAATCTGGTTCTGTCATGGAATATCTTATTTTGTCCGTCTATTGTGATTCAAAGTTTTGCTGGGTATAGAAGTCTGAGCTGGCATCTGCGGTCCCTTAATGTCTGCATAACGTTTAACTAGGACCTTTTGGTTTTGTTTCCATTGAGAAGTTAGATGTAATTCTGATAGGTCTGCCTTTATATGTTATTTGGCCCTTTTCTTTGCAGCTCATAATATTTTTTATTTGGTACACCTAATGTTTTGATTGTTATGTGGTGAGTGGACTCTTCCTTTTTTATCCAGTCTATTTGGTATTCTGTAAGATTTTCGTATCTTCATATGCATATCTTCCTTTATGTTGGAAAAGTTTTCTTCCAATTTTGTTGAATATATTTTCTGTGCATTTGAGTTGGACTTCTTCTATACCTATTATTCTTAGGTTTTGTCTTTTCATGCTGTCCCATACTTCCTGGATATTTTGTATTAAGTTTTTGTTAATATTTTCTTTGACTGATGAGTCTATTTTCTCTATTGTATCTTCAGCACTTGAGATTCTCTCTTCCATCTCTCATACTCTGCTGTTCATACTTGCATTTGTGGTTCCTGATCATTTTCTTGTAATTTCCTTTTCCAGAATTCCCTTGGTTTGTTTTTATTGTTTCTACTCTGGTTTTCAAGTCTTCAATTATTTCCTTCATCTGTTTGTTTGCTTTCTCATTTTTTAAAAAGTGATTTATTGATTTCTCCAATTTTTTGTCTTTTCCTTCATTTCTTTGAGGAATTTTTTCATCTCCTCTTTAAGGGCCTCAAACAATCTCCTAAAGCTACTTTTTTAGATAATTTTCTCCTTCATCTATACTTGGGTGTTTACATCTTGCTGTTGTAGGGCCACTAGTTTTTGTTGATGTCATGTTGCTTTGTGGTGTTGAGTGTGTTCTTACCTTATCTACCCATCTTTTCCTCTGACTGGTGTTTTTTGGGGCTGTATCTCTGGTGATCAATCTTCCAGGTGCAAGTGGATCCAAGGCTCAGATCGTTGCTTCTCATGGTATAGTCAGGGCCATGGTCCCAGTCACCATGGAGGTAACTCAGTGTTCCTGGAGGTCTCTTAGTGCTCCTGGGGGTCTTTTGGGCCTGTTCCCACAGAGGTCCTGTTTCAAGTTACTCCCTTAAGGTCGCTGCCAGGTGCCCATTCCAGTAAAGATCGGAGGTCACTGATTTATGCCCAGTCCCGCAGAGGTCTCTAGCTCAGACCTGCTACCTCAGCAGTGGCTCCCTTGTTTCTGTTCCTGTGGAGGTCGCCTCTGGCCTGTCCCATTGGTGGCACTGGCTCAAGCCTGCTTCTATGGAGGTTGCTGCCTTGGGCCTGCTCCTGCGGAGATTGTTGCCTCAGGGCCTGCTCTGGGGAGGTCTCTGGCTTGGGTCTGCTCCCTTGGCAGTCACTCCTTTGTACCTGTTCCTATAGGGGTCACTGCAACAGGCCTTCTCTGGCAGAGGTTGCTGGCTCAGGCCTGTTTCTGCAGAGGTCCCTCAAAGGATTTCTCTAGAACATTTTTGCAACTAAGCAGGAAGGATTTCAGAATGTATGGGCCGGGTTTAATAAGGAGTCGCAGTGCATAGATGTAATCCTGGTACTTGGGAGGTACAAACAGGAAGAGTGCTTCAAGCTCCAGGTCAGTGAAGTAGGCCAAGAGAAGTCCTATCTCCATGATGATGATGATAGGCTGCAGCTCTCCGGTTCTTTCATCCAAAAAGCCCAGGTATACTATTTTCTTAAGTTAAACTTAATCACCTGTCACTATTCACTGTTCATGCATTTTACTCCACATTGAAATATTTCTGCCAACCCAGCCAGAAATAAAGACTAATACTACATAGTATTTTTCTTTCTTTGGGATGGAGGGGAATCTCATGTAGGCTAGGCTGGCCTCAAGCTAAACATGTGACCTTGAACCCAAACTTCCTGATCTAGGATGACAGGTGTGTAGGGACTTAGCTCATAGACATGATCATGTAAACTACATTGGTTCTGATAATCTTGGGTTTTCTCTGTATCATCCCCACTTATCATACAGGGACTTGTGCTTTCTTCCTCCTCCTGTAAGTCTCCTCAAATGACCAAGGCTGTATGTAAAATAGGTGATGCAAAAGTCAAGTTTCTGGCAATGCACAGGTGTTTTACTTTCCTGAATTATGTAGACTCTCAAGCTGGTGTCTTCAGGTCTGGGATCCCACAGCAGTGCCACCCACCCCGTGCTTGTCCTGGCCAGCAGAATGGCATCTTAAAGGGCAGTCCAATCTGACACTGTATCAGTATGTTATTTTAAAGTAAATAATTGTTTTCCAGTGCTAATTCCAACCCATTGGTCCTAGTTTTTAAAAGGAGAATTGCCCTTCCCTCTGGATCATATAAACCCAACAACCAAGAAACATTAGTAATTGTCAGCTGGACTTTACTAAACACTTTGTGTTTAATATATTTTAAATTATAAAGAAATTACAAGGAACTCCTAAAAAATTTAATACAAAAATATTACAAGTTAGGACAATTAAGCATTGGTAGATGACATTTAAAGAAGCATGCAGGAAAAGGTAGCATAGGATTAACATTTTCACTGTTAACAGAGCCTGCGTGCAGCAGAGAAAAGCACCACAAAACCAAGTGTCCATAATGGCTTTTCCTCTACTGTAGTTTTCAAGTGAATATATAGGAAAAAATAAAACCCAGTAAACTTTAACCTAGTCAGCTACATATTATAGTAGGTAAGAAACCTAATTCATGATAAAGTATGAGAACTAGTAAATAAAAAGTAACCGCCCCTGCAATGCCGGGCTCAATGAATTTCTGCTTAACTTCAGGCTCATACATACTCTAATCCTTGGCAGCCCAATGCTTTCTGGAAAAGTATAAAAACAGAATGCTATTAACAACCTATGCCATGCAATATAAGTTAACTGCTTGAAAACTAAAGGTTGTTAGCTCTAGTAATTGCAGTGACAGCACGACAAGGCTGTATTTGCCTGTTCCTACTGAGGAGCTGAAGAAAGGTGGAGGACATGGAGAAGGCAACCTGACTAAAAAAATGAAGAACATGACCGATGATGATTCTATTCTGAAAAAGTCTCTGGTAAATACAAAAGTGTTGAGAGTAACGGAGGCTGGAAAGGGTGCCTTGAGACTTTCATCATAGATTATGTTTGCAGTAATATAAGCAATGAGCTAACCACTGCAGTACGCTTTGTTTCTGGGGAGGGAGAAGCTCCTGCCCTGAAAGCCTTCAATGGCACATGTGGTGCCTTGTGTCACTGCATATGAAGCTAACAGTGAACCCGAGTCTTCATTCATGAGAGAAATCCTCTAAATAAAGTATCACATTTTCAAAATCACTTAGGAGTCATCATGATCTTTTAGTTATTACATGCTATTATTTAACAAATATAGAAAATAATCCCTCCATTTTAAAAAATCTTATCCCCTGCAAGAAGTAATAAAATAGCAAAAACTTTAATTTCATCTATGGGCTTCTTTAAAGTATACATCTTGGAAACAATGTTTATGAAAACAGTGGTTCCCATGGCAGTTATACTCACTGGAGACAGTGAGAGCTAGGACTGAGAGGTTGTAATAGGGAAGACTCTTGGAGCAAAATCATTTACTCTACACTGATTAGTGGGAGATAAAAGCAATTGAAATGTAAACAGGAAATTGTAAACAAACACCATCCCTCTCTTTACTTGACTAAATAGTCTTTACAAACCACATGGGGATCAAAGGTTTTATATATGTACACAGCCAACATAATATCAAAATATATTTTATTCTGGACCTCTTTCAGATCTGATTCAAATTACAGTTGTCAAAGCAATACAACGCAAAGGAGAAAACTGCAACAACAACACACACACACAAAAAAAATGTGCCTGGAAAGGGTCAAAGGGTCATTAGGGACAAATCACTGTGATGTCATTGACGTGGTCCAGGAGAGACAGGCATCAGCATCAGTCTTCCTTGCATAATCATCATGAAAACTGAACAATAAAGTTCTTTAACATGTACAAAAACTGTCCCGGGCTGGTTTATACTTTTATAACAGCTTTACAGTTAACTGGGAACTAAAGAGAGGATGCAGACATCATCACCCAGTGCTATGGTATGCTCACAGAATTAGACCCAAAAGATTTGCCAAACCCAAATGAAAACATTATATATAACAATAATGTCCAAGACAGGAGAGAAATCACTTCTGTATTTAAGGATGGCAAAGTTACACAAAGAAGTCTGCCTGCTTGTAATGAGATGAAAAGTACACCAGAAACGACATGCACAACATTTTCTCCAACTTACCCAGAAATTCCAAAGAAAACATGAAATAGCCTGATAGGGTTTTTTAAAAACAAACAAACAAACAAACAAAAGCCTGGTTATTCAACCTGCTTCAACACTGTCACAGAAGGGCAGAAATAAAGAATGCTATGGACAGCTCAGAACACAAGATTCTAAATAAGTGGATTAAAAAAATGTGAGCACTCCACTTCCCCTTTTTCTCTCTTCTACATTCAACTAGAATCATGTATTAAAAACTGATATTAAACATGACAGACACTTCAGAGTTATTACTGGAAGGAGGAGCTCAATCTTCCCTCCTTGCTGATTTCAGAGAAAAGGAGGGAACCAAAATCAAATGAAAAATCACTCTCAGGGTCTCTGCAGGCTGGCTGTTAGCCCCCAAATGCTGGCTTTTGCTGGTGTGCCACAATGTTGGTCCACGCAGGCAGAATTTCTACAGCAACTATGCAAGTACCACTCTTAGCTCAAGGGAATGAAGCTTTGGGGAAATATGCAACGTGCTCACAAAAATATAAATGGTCTTTAAAAGAGCAAGACAGCACTGTCTGAGATGGTTTTCCTATGCATCTGGTAAATCTTCTCATGTCTGCTAGCAGAAGCCTGGTCACTTGCAACTCCTTTCAACACTATAATGCCCAGTCCTCTGTGAGCCTCTGTTCCTCATTCATATTTTACAGTATTCTTTGTAACAAAATCATTCTACATTAACAGATAGCTCCTTAAAAATAGTACTCTCTCATTAAATCTGATTCGACAGAAAGAATCCTAAGGAAAAAAAGGAGTGCTTTATAAGTGAAAAGTACAAATCTTTGGCCTGTCTCTTGACATTTTTATGTCAAAAAGCAAAAAACCTTCATGTGATTCAATCTATTGATTACTTTTTGCACCATAATTTGTTTTTTTATACCACAAAAGGAGGCACTTTCAGTATCTGCAAAAGGTGTTTAATCCTAAAAACATACTCACCTAGAGAATAACTCATGAAAACAGATTTGCTACACTCTAAGACCTATTCCAGTTATCACTCCTAAAGTCATCTGAAAGTCAATATTACCTGATCATGGAAGAAGGGAATGGGGCAAATCTATGTCTCCAGCATGGAGAGCAGAGATTCCTTCATGCCTTCTAAGGGTGGCAAGCTGCTCCCTCTATTCGATGGTAATCAAGGAGTATTCATTTAAGTCTCCTTGCTCTCTTTTCCTTATGATTAAGTTCCTTACCGTAGAGCAAAAAACAGTGATTTAAATGAACACCATAGAAAGAGTACTGGACTCTGGGGATCTTCAGAGTAAGCGCTCAGAAAAAGACAGGAGGGAAAGTAAGAACCCCAAGACAGAACTTCATATGCTGTGAAACATGGTCTCCCATGATCATCTGACTGCTTGGGTGGAGAGACATGGTGCAGTATCTGTGGAGCAGCATTGTGGCACGTCAGCAGGCTACGGAGACAGTGACAGCAGCAGCAAAGCACACGGTCCTATGCTCACGAAGCACCACCACCTTCAGACACGTCTGTCCGGAAAGATCCAAGACTTCGGGACAGAAAGCTCTGCACTCATGCTCTGTTAGACATGAGGGCATAGTCAGGTGCTGAAGTAAAATAGCCAAAGTAGGAAAAGAAACCAAACCAACAAACACACCCAACAGGAAGCAAGACAATATCATAAAATTCAGCTCTCATTCTGGCAGCTGTATTGCAGGAATTTGTGACTGTCTTTGAATCAGCTGTGAAGAATGTCAATGACTGTATGCAAATGAATAAAATGTCATATCAAAATACAAAGCACTATCAGCGACCACCTCTGACCTCCACTTAGATTCAGTGCAACTGAGAAATGCACCACTGAAGGAAATGCAGCGCAGGCATGCTCAAACATTTGTGTCTATTCCTGGGAGCACATTTAAAAATTATTGCACACATTTTTTAGTTTTTATTATTTTTTTTTAAACAACAGAGGCCAAAGATGTGACCCTCTCTCAGTATAAGCAGAATCACAAGTGCCAGATACTCAGCATTGTAGATTTCCTACAGAGCCCCAGAGGAGTGAGCTCTACATATCTCAGTGGATCCAACCCTAAAAACACCTGGCACAAACCATAAACAACTGCCTCTCTGGGTGTTAATTTTAAAAATATTTTTACAGTATCCTAGACCCCACTAAGAACAATGGGGAGATATAACAATATATAGTGAAGTTTAAGTGTTATTCACCCTCTTTACCAAAAGCAAATGCCACCCTACCTTAGCGAAGACAAGACTTGCGTCAATCAATGCTGTTTTGCAAAGAACAAAGCAGCAGATAGTGAGCATTGAGGCTGCAGGGCTGGGTTCGAGACGCTTACCAAAACACAGGGTGGGGCTCAGCAGTCAAAGGCCTCAAACAAACTGGTGACGCAAATAGTGTTATAAATTTTCTAAGCAATTTCTTAATAAAAAATTTAAAGATATAAATTTGACAACTGTTCTCTTCAGAAGCGACACATCTGGGTTCTTCTGTTAATCTTGACTCTCCTGTTAATAAGCACCTTCGCAAACATGGCCTCTAGTGAATATTTGTAGGTATATTGTACTTTCAGCTGAGCACAAGAAGAGATCTGATTGGATGCCTATATCTTTAAAAAATACTTGATATGAACAGAGTAGAAGACATGATCTAGTAGTGATTACTGGAGAACAGCAGCTTAGATCTACGTTGCTCGACAACGCGCAGCCTTGAAGCCACAGCTGCAGGCACAGCAGCCACGCGCCTCCCTCACCTCAGCCACCGCTACTCAGAAACCTCTAAGCAAGCCTTTAAAAGTTGTTTTTAAAACTAAGGTAGCAAACATTTTGCCAAGTGATGGCAGTGTTATATGCCATAATCTTGCTTTGTAAAAAAGAAAAATAACATGAAAGATTTTTAACACTGGAATCTGGTTACATTACATATTTAAGCTTCTATACAGAATGATGGACACTTTGAGAAGCTAATCCTTATCCAGAAATATTTTAATCTCTTAAGAAATAAGTAAAGCAGACAAATGGTCAAAAAAAAAAAAAGAAAAAGAAAAAGAAAAAGAAAAGAAAAGAAAAAAAGCCCCATCCTAGGTTGCTCGTTCTCATAACAGTGCACATTTTGACCATAATTTAGTTATGGCTGCAAAACATCAGAAGATTTTTTTTTTTAAAAAGTGTCTCTTCTTTATGGTATTTTTTTTTAAAAAAAATTGTGCCCTTCTAGTCTTTAATTGGCAGAAATACGTCCCCAAGAAGAAACTTTTTACTTAAGCTATTATTTCTCTCTCTCTCGCTCTCTCTCTCACACACACATAAAACAAAAACAAAACCCCAAAAGAAAGATAACATAATACCCTTTGCTGATGTGTCTTAGAGAGTAACATGACAGGCGTCATGTGGTTTCATTTAATTCCAACTCCTTCACAATATGCACCAACTGAATATATGCTCTGGGAGCCATAAAATGTACCAAACATCTACCTTTCCAAAGAATGCAGTAAAATATTTTTAAGATTTTTTTTTGTTTTTTAAAAGGTAAGGAAAAATAAAAGCAAGAAAATGATTCACTCCCTTACTTCATGCACCCATAATCTAAACCAAAACAAACTTGAAAGCAAGAACGAACTACCACCGCGAGCTTTTGTTAAGTCCTTGTTCTCCGTACATACAAACTGTGCACTACTGAAGGGAAAAAAGAATATAATCCATGGTGTCGGCTGATTAAAAGAGAGAAACAAGGCTGTCATTAATATCCAAAACTGGTACATGTGTGGTTTGCTCTTATAACACATATTCCATCTCTTCTGCTTTTCATATCCAAACTTCTAAATGCTACTTAGGGGCACAGCAGGTTAGATCCCAGCACTTGGTGAGCAGAATTCACAAGCTGGGAAGAGACTCATCCTCAGGGTACAGCTGTGTTCATATATACTGCATGTATATATTTCTCTTAGATTTGGCTGTAGTGGACTGGCCATGGTTCAAGTGGGACTATAGCAGGATGTAGGTCAGGGATAGTCTTGTGGCTATGTACACATTCATAGTCGGTCCATGGCTTCCAACTAGTAACGCTATTTCCGAAGGTCTAAGACACAAACCTGTAAGAGATTACAACAGTCAGCCAGAAATCTGCCTTACATTTCAAGCATAACTTGTATATGGATCACAGTGTAATTTATAATGTTTCTAAGCTAAATATTCATAAAGTTAAAGCAACAAATCACAGAAAAAGACTTAAGTGAAGGACATAAGACCACTAAGTTGAGCAATGAATTCCCACAAGCTACAGTAACTGAAGAAATGCTGTCATAATTTTTAGGAATTAATCTTTATAGTCAGTAAAAAGGAGATAGGAGACATACAAAGTCTACCTCTCGAATCTTAATAAAGGCATCAGAATTACGAAAGCCATCTCACTGAACAGCCTGGCACTAAGCAGCTTCTGCTTCACAGCAGCAGAGGCCGCACTACTGTTCTCAAAATACAACCTACTAAGAGCATGTAAAGGTCTCAGTGTCAGATATGTCCATGAAGAAATCAGTCTCAACTCCACAACCCTAACATTTCCTTCACTGACCAAGTCAGCCGAAGCTTTACTTTCTTAAACGGTAATGGACACATCCAGCACACGTCCAGCACAGGGGCAGTAGTGGATGACGTCAATACCTTCATTGACATTGTTTTCTTTGCTATGACTGTGTATTCAACATGTCCCCTACTCTCTAAAAATGTATGAGTATACTCACTGAACCGTCTGATGCACTGGCTCCAACTTTGTCTCCTGCTGCATTCCAGCAAACTTCAAAAATCCCACCGGTTCCCCTGTAACTGTGAACTAGAGCACCTGTCTGAAAACATGAAGAACAGAACCCTAAGAATCATCATAGAAATGAAAATAGTGAGGTAAGATTATAATGCGTGAGAGGGAATCATGAGACTCCACCCCCTACACACACACACTGGTCTGAAAGCAGCTAATCGTTGCTGAGGGAAGAACACGCATTTTCTTTTGTGGTGTAGCTGTTGCCAGTATCCCTACAAATAAATCCGTTTAGATTCACTGTCTTCTCCAATCCCCAAATGCCACTAGAGGAGGAGGATTAACTGGGCAAGGAAAGGAGTCAGTGGGAGTGTGACAAAAAGAAAGGGGCTGGGATCAACTATTATATGATGTGCCGTACACATAATGGAACCTACTATTATGTATAACTACCATATAGTAACTTTAAAACGGAGAAGAGGGGAAAGAGAAAAACAAGGAGTGGGGGCAGGGGAAGAGAAACCCATTTAGGAGGCTAGTATCGTGGAATTATTATTGTAATTCATATAAACTTAGATAAAGTAATTTAAAAAGCAGTATATGGGGTCAAGATAAATTGTCAAGGAAAACAGAACTTGTGAATAGTTGGGGTCTGAGAGTGAGTCAAAAATATAATATATTATGATGCATTATTTTTAGCAATCAAGAGCTAGGATTTCATTTCAAGTAAAAATATAGGAAGGTTCTGAAACTCCCGAAATGTGCTATGGTAACCCCTTCACAGATGCCATCAGACTACTCTGAGCTGATGTTTGGTGACTGTTCCCCACTAGGATCTTGGGCCTCTTTGAAACAGCTGCAGGTGGGACAGTCGATGCAGGGTAGGAAGAGCGCCTGCTACTGAGAGGCGTATGCACTTTGTCAGTAACAAAACAGCATCACAAAGATCAGGTTTTAAAAACAAGAAAGATACTGTGTTCATGCTGTTATGGCATACTCCCTTGAGTAGTATGGGTAGGTCAGGGACAGTTCACGGTAGGTAAAGGAAGACAAGATGCACATGTCCTTCTTGAAGGATGCTACAGAAGTTCCTTAAAAGTGTGTCCAGGAATGTTAACAATCTCATTCTTAGCTGAATTCTAAGAATAGCTATTTTATTCCTTTAATGAAAACAAAAGTTCAGTTGCCACTTAAGACCTAAAATCAGACCAGACACGTACTTTCCTATGAAGCCACAGAGCAGAGAGCAGAGGGCAGAGGCTGTGCAGCGCAGTTAGAAACGACAAGGGTCTGACAAAGCACAAGTGACCCCTGCAGCTCAGCAGTAACCTGAGAATTGTCTTCCAAACAAAACCCTCACGCACCTTGCCCACCACTATCCTGGCACACAGACCTCAACACCTTGGTCTTGACTTCCTCTTCAAATTTAGCCCAACACCATACACAAACCACAGATGTTATGACTAAACTTTCAGAAAGTTCTCTTTCCTAAAGTTGTCATAGTTTGAGACCAATGGCAGCCTTACCTATCTGTGCTTACTGAGAAAACAAAGAGGACGGAGGCAGGATGGAGAGTGACTAAGTGTAAAAGCAGACCCTGCAGACCAGACCTATGGCAGACGGATAAATGTGGGGCTTTTATGGCTGCCCACCTGCCCATTTACCAATCTATCTCTAAGTTGAGGCAGGACGGTAATAAGCCCAAACATGACCAAAGGCAGAAATGTGATGGTGAGGATTAGTGGGTCACATTTATCTTATCTGTATGCTGGAACAAGACACAGCCCCCCACCTATCATACACCCAGGGGACAAACTATAACCAACAGCAGAGTCTGTATCTACCAATAGATGCCATCTGCCATTTCACACTCAAGTTTAAAAAGGTAAAGGAACTCAAAACAGTGAACAGCACCAACAGCAGACAGCTGATCAGATAACCTTAAATGAGTTACATTTCACTGAAATTATTTTGGCATAATGGATTACAATTGGAAAAATCTTCCAAGCATTAAGCAAACACCAAAAGAACACGTACTTTAAAAGACAGCATTCATACAAATGTAAAAACCACAAAGCACTTCAGAGCAATCATAAAAATTTACTGAAGAAATAAGACAGAAAAATGGATATAGTGTATTCATGGGTAATGAATTCAAAGTAATACATAGATTTAATGTAGTTAAACAAATCCAGAAATACATCTAATTTAGGAAATGCTGAAGACTAAAGTGCCAAGAACAGAGACACCTGCCACAGAGAGTAGTCAGGCCTGTGTGTGGATTCCGCTATGTACAAGGACACAAAAGAGAACTGGGGGCTAGAGATGCAGCTCACTGTAGAGGGTGCTGACCTGGGAACCCTAGGGACCTAGCTCAATCTTCTGGAATATGAGGCAAGGAGCAAGCAGCAAGCCAACCATGTTCATGGTTGACAGATTTGGTATACATAGTAAAAATAGGAAACAGTGAATGACTCCAAGACAACTGCCTATCTACATGTAAAGATGACTTTCTTTCTGGACCTCACACCATACAGACCACAACAGGGACCACTAACAAAATCAAGCTTAAACATTGTAGGAAAAAAGAAAAGAAACCCCAGTGACATAAACACACATACACACACTAATCTGAACACTCATTTGAAAGAGCGATACAGCAAGTTCTCCATGAAACCGGTGGAAAGGAAGACTACTGCAATAATACCTAGAATGGAAGAGACGCAGAGCACACAAGGACTAAGTAGCCAATGAACAAAAAGAACAGCAGAGCAGAACATGAAACTGAATGTTTAAATAAATATGATTACATTTACCAAATCACAAAAATGTTTAGTGAACTGAGAATTCAGGATACTGGAGATACGAAGTACAAAATGGTATGGATTCTTCATGAACCCAGAGTTTCCTTTCTTGAGTATACAAAATCAAACATGCACACACATAGATATGCAAAAATACTTGAACATAATGTCCATATAAGCATTAGAAAAAGTTTGATTCATTTGCATGTCAATAACAAAATGAACCAAACCACTGTTTTAGACCTCAATGAACTCTTATAATCATAAACCAGAAACTGTTAGTGCAAATCACAAGTTTTAAAAGATATGTGGTATATCAAACCATTTATGTACAATTTTACCACACAGAATATACATTTACTATGGGATTGGCTGACAGCTCTTCATGACTGATGCAGACAGGCATTAAATTCTTCAGCTGTGCCAAAAAAACAATTTAGTTGAAATCCTTTTGAGAACTGTAAGAAAGATATCTACAACAAACACAGCAAAATATCCTTATAAAGTAAATCTGGAGATTTATGTTAATCACATTATTCATATTTATGTTCACTCCCAGGCATGCATCATTGTTCAGTTTTTAGAAGTTGAGCTGCATGTACCAGTACTCTCTTAGGACCACAACAGTAAAAATTTTGAAATGGTGGTTTTAAACAGGTATTTCATAACAACAAAATTTGTTTGGTATATATTTATAAAGAAAAATAAAAGAATAGAGATAAGACATTGTGTGTGTGTGTGTGTGTGTGTGTGTATGTATTTATGAATACACAGATGGCTTTTGAGTTGGCCACTGGCTCTGTCCCTCTCTAAATCCAAGCATGTTGTTAAAATAAAAATTCAGAGTTTCTGTCTCGTGTCAGGAGCCATGATATGGGAAAGAAAAAGGAATTTAGAAAAAATTTTACTTTTCTTCCTATTTTTGTCTCTATCGTACCTTTCATTGAATATATGTCTGCTTATATCTATATAAATAATGTTTAAGTTTTCCACAATAAACAATGAATTTTCCTGCAGTAATCGTCGAAGTTTCCATGAAGAAGGTGGAGCCTCACAACAATTCCACCTGGTTGATATGATGTCATGATGCTGATAGCACTTCTACAAGACCTGTTTTGAGTACCAGCTGCTCAAAATGGCTTCAACTTGGGTAGCTGAAATGGTGCATTTTTTTTTCTTTTTTACAATGTTCTGGCCAGACCTCCAAATAGGAAGGAAGCTCAGAAAAATCCTACCAATTACTCAGAGACTATTTGCAATTATACCAGACAGTATCTTGAAACTTAACCATCATTTTACTTTCACAAGATCCCATAGAAAGAACATTGTCCCATGACAGCTGGAAGTAATTCTAGAAGACAAAGTCCCCTCTCACAATAAAGTTTGTCCTCAGGGTCAGGGACATCATTTAGGGGTTGATTATAATTGGTATAGGGTTGGGGGTTGGGGGGAAATTGTCAGCTCAAGGATCTCTTTGGGAAAAAAAGGAAGAAATTGTATGGGATAATAAGATTAGTATGAACTTACACTAATAATAATAATAATAATAGTGAGTAATAGAGTAAATATTTGTGAGCTATTATTTACAGGTAATTACATTGGTATAGGTTCTTGTATATTGATACAAAGTTAAATTACATTGAATATTGTATGCAAGTTTGCTTTTACCTCTGCTTAAAACATTTTTTATATATTGATTTATATCTATCATACTGCAATGTACATTTCTTCCTCTGATCAAGATACTTATATACTGTTTGCAGTTTGAGGTCACTGTCCTCACTTGTTGCATGTTTGTTTACTGTATAATATTCTAATATGAAGTCTTAGTCTTTAAGTTATATAGGTATTAAGAATTATAGATAATAGTCATCTATGTTTGTCATACTTAAATTAGACTAATCAGGTTCTTTAAATACACAGAGATTATATTCTGCATATATAGGTAATCTTCAACCACTTCAAAGAGCTATAGGATATGGCATTTAAACATTTAAATAATTTAGGGTTCTGTTGAAGTGAGACACGATTGCTCCTGGCTGCACTTCCTGTATACTCAAGTAATATTATTTCCCTTCTCAGCTCTTCAATGGGGTTGAAGACTAGAGAGTTGTAGTTACTTTACTCTCATGACTTGGCCAAGTTATTTATTTATACAAGACTTAAACTATAGTTAGGATAGGATAATTATTGAATATATTTTTTCTTATTGTATATAATTTTGTATTAGGCTTAGAACTCTCTTATTTAAACAAAAGGGGGAGGTGCTGTAGGAAGTCTTACAGCCAGCCAGTGGTTACCAGCCCACTGGGGTGTGGCCTCTTATAATATATAAGTCGATGTAGAACATGCATTGACTCTCTTTCCAGTTGCTGGATTCAGTTTCTATTCTCCGTTCAAGCAGAGGATTCTGATTTGTGAGTTTACCCCTAAATAAATAATCATCTATTTCTCAATTCTGAGCTAGTGTGGGATTTCTTTTAAGTGTCCTTCCACAACATTAATCTAGTAAGATATTACAATGTGATACATTTTTCTTTCTTTTTTGATTTTATGGTTTGTTTGAGACAGGTTTTCTCTATGTAACAGCCCTGGCTGCGCTGGAACTAGTTCTTGTAGACCAGGCTGGCCTGGAACTCACAGAGATCCACCCGCATCTGCCTCCCGAGTATGGGTATTAAAGGCGTGTGTCACCACCATCTGGCAATATAGAATATTTTTATTTTAAATCCAAGAACATGCTTCTAATACCAGCACTTGGAAGGGGAGGCAAGACAAGTTCAAGATCAGCCTGATCACAAAGTGAGACCTCTCAAAAAACCAAAACAACCAATGATCCAGTTGAAAAAAGAAAGAGCATGATCTAAAAGAAGCCTCCCCTTCAGGGGAATTAACTCCAAGCACTGATAGAGGAGATTACTTGAAATAATTCTGCACAGCGAAGGAAATATTCAGCAGAGTACAAACTGAAATGGGAAAAAATTTGTGCCAACTATACTTCAAATAGAAAAATATACAAAGAAAACATTTTTTAAAATGAAGCACTGAATAAGTGACTCATCCTGTTAGTGAATCGGCTAACTAAGCAACTGACAAAAAGAGAGATATACATGGCCAATAAATGTTTCCTAAGTTTTCAACATCCTTGCATCAGTTGAAACCACTTTAAACTCCCAGCTTCCCTAGTCAGAAGCTGTCTGTTCATGAAGCAGACAAGGGTCAATGTGCTGGCAGGTGTGCAAACCAGTACAGTACCTACAGAAACCAGAGCACAAAGACAGGATCACATGCAGATGTGGCGTAAGTACACACCTGTAGGAATTCCTCAGCACACCAGAGACACATGCACAGCCATGATCACTGCTATACTACTCAAGAGGAGCAAGGAATGAAACCAGCCTAGGTGTTTATCAACAGATGAATGGAGAGAGAAGAATGCATATTTATGAATGGAATTTTATGTAGACTTAGAGGAAAAAATAAAACATGACATTTTATAGGAAAATGGCTGAAAAGGCAATTATTGCTAAGCAAAATATGCCAGACTCAGAAATATAAATATAACATGTTTCCTTTCATGGGGGATACTAGATTTTGGGTTTTATTTATATGGGTGGCATACTCATTATCATCTAGTGACATCATAAACAGGGGGTTATGAGAAGAGATTAAAGGTCTTAATGGGGGGGGGGTCAGGTAATAAAACCCATGTGATGTGAAGATGGAATGGGAGGCTGTGGGGTGGGTGAAAGGGTCAGAGAGGGGACTGGGAAACAGTTCAACAAGAACAAAACATAAAGAAAGTATCATAATGAAGTCCTTAGTTCCAATGCTAATTTTCAAAGTAAAATTAAAATGAATTTTTAAAAAATGCTCAGGGAAGTCAGCCTACATCCTCAGGTGTGTAAGGATTCTCCACTGCAATGCCTGCTCTATCTGGAAGTCGGACCTCTGCTGAGTATGACCCAGAAATCTCATGGTGCTTTGTGCAATTAGCAACTCAGTAAGGATAAAGAAGCTCCTAAGAACAGTTACTGTAGGGCATGAGGGCAGAGGCAACTTGTGACATCAACTATGGTGGATATCTAGCAATAGAGTTGCCAATAATATATTAGTATGTCAGACACCAACAAAGACCTGGGGAACACAGAAGACGCAGTGTATGGGGCACAAAAGCTCACCCACTGGCTTCTATTTGGGAGGAGACTCTTTACAGTGCCATCTCTGAGAAGGCAGCAGGGTTTAAATCTGGTCCAGTCATGCAGCCTTGTCTTTTAACCTCAACAAATGTCAACTACAACATTTCTTATTTCATATCCACTATGTTGCTCAAAAATAAAATAACAAGACAAGAAATCTAATTCTAAATTCTGATTTGCACATAAAAATGCAGTGTTCAATCACTGTTGATTGAAAAAGTACACTGTTGATTTTAAAAAGGCTTTTAAAACTAAGCAGTAAATTGATGTCAAATGAGGAATAACCAAAATGTAAGTAGGTAAATGCTTCTAACTCAGTAAGTGTGGCTGACAGTGTAAATGACTGGGACGTACCTGTGTGTTCCAGATGTGTACACATTTGTCAAAAGAACCACTTGCCAGATACCTGCCATCAGGACTGAAAGCCACACTGTACACAGGTTCTTGGTGTTTTGTCAAAGTATGGATACAAATCCCTCGGTCTACGTCCCATAACCTAACTGTAGAATCAAAGGATGCACTGAAAGTAAAAGGGAAAATAATTTTATAAGTAGCTAAATATTTTCTTGGCCTTGTCCCCAGCTTCCCACATTCTGCCTAGCAGATTATACTGTTAAAATCCAAGTATTGTAGAAACTGGAAAATAAACAAGAAAAAGCTGAAGGCCCAGCTCCTGCCCAGTCACTGTATTCCCAACAGTCCTAGTTATTGGTCCATGGTTCTGAATATCAAACTGACTGTATTTTGGGATTCATCTCTCTCTTGAATAAAAAAAAGCTGCCGATACAACAACTTTATTATTATACTATGCCCCAATGATCTGTATGTCTCACTACAGAGCCCAAGTTAATTACTATGTTAGGCATACTGGCCTAAGTGCTGGATTACAAGGACAAGCTAAGCCTAATTATGGGGTTTTATTTAAGAGATTAAAATAAAAAAAGGAAAAAAGAAAAATGGCATTAAGGCCTGAAATACTAAAGCTAAAAATTCCATGTTTAAAGGTTTCCATTGAAATATATTCCTCTCATGATATACTCCATGTTTTCTGCCATACTTTCCCAAAATTTTTATTCTTGACTCAATAGGAAAAGTGAAACAGACACATTACCTTGCTAGCATAAGGTTGGCATTTGGATTATTTGTCCCTGGTCCTGTTGGACTCCATTTAATAGTATAAATTTCTTTATTATGTGCTTGCAAATCATGGACACAGTTATCTTGCTTCATACTCCAAATCTACCAAGAGAAAAAAATTGGTAATTTTCCATATAACAGATACATTTAAAAGCATTATCTTTCCAGTACAAAATGAGTCATATAATCAACCATCAAGGGAACGATTTCAGACAAACTTAAAAGTAGTTGAAATGTATTTAACATTAATCCATAACTTGTATTAAATTCTTCACAAATACTCCTAACTGTAAAACGTGAAGGCTGAATTAACTGCAGTTTTCCTAAGATTGTTTTGAAAAGCCATAAGTCGCACAAATCTTAACATTTAGAAAGTCCTTGGATAAGGGTTATAGTAACTCTGGTGGAGCACTTGTGTGAGCGGTTAAGTACTGTGTGAGGCCCTGGGTTCAGTCCCAAAACCACATACACACAACCAAAAACAACTGGAATTAACACTCTGGAAATGCAGTAAACAGCTAGAGAACAGCACAGTTCTTCGTAGCTTCGATAAATACTTCTCTTTAGCCTTTTCAACAGCACTGGCAAGCCTGACATACCCCTTGCAACCTATTTACATTTCCTATCTATTCTGGCCACTGTCTTGATCTAAATTCTGTTCTTGAAGTTTACCACCCTATCACCTACTCTTCATTACACACTACCCATTCTATTTCTGCTTTGGAATCCTCTGTGGCCCCAAACGTCTTTGTAAGGTTAAGAAAATATCCAATCTAGAACCTGAGGTATCTAATTACAGGCTGTTTAGCTTGCAGCTCAATTCATGGCATGAGCTTCTCTGGATATTGGCTTTCCTTCATAGTATAAGTTCTACTGCATGAGCATGAGAAGAAAACTTGGAGACAGACAATTACTATTGTGGTGGTATAGGCTCATACCCAGTGCTTGGTAAGATGTGAAGACTCTCAAATTTAGGACCAGTATGGCCTACATAGTGAGAGTCTGACTCAAAATAAAGATCAGCCCAGCGCTGGCATGCTTTCTTAGTACACCCAAGTGCTCCATTTGATCCTCAAGATGAAGGGAGGGAAAAGAACACTTAGCTGTGCACAGTGAAAGAAGTGATTTTTCTCTGATGATTATGCTACTTGTAATGGTTGTCACTATAGTCAATGATACCGCAAGGCTAAAGATAAAATGTTTCAAGAGATCATGTGTGGCATGAGGAGGTACCAACATTCACTCTGGAGATTAGCACTAAGCTAGTCTTTACCTCACAATTATGTTTTCACTACCTGTGGTACGAAAGGTATTAAGTTTCGCTTTTAGTCACATCACATTGTGTTCTTTGATGGTTAATGCTCTGTCTCAACTTGATTGGGTCATGGAGAAAACAGGTATTTGGCTAAGTATTATTTGCCCATTTTTCTCAAAAAGAAAGAACAAAACAGACTGAATTCTCTATATGGGCGAGCAGTATTTATGTAAAAAGCCACCACTGTCTTCTCTAGCTTCACTTCTGAGCCAAAATATGGGACTTCTGCCTGGGTCTTACTCAATGGCCCCGACACTCCAGATTCTTAGGTCTTGAGCTTCAAGATTGAAATCACACGGCTGGTTGTGGTGTTTGAGTGAGAACGGTCCCTATAAGCTTATATATTTAAATGCATGGTCCCCAGTTGGTGAGACTATTTGGGAAGGATTAGGAAGTGTGACCCTGTTGGATGATGTGTATCACTAGGGGTGGGCTGTTTAATTTAAAAAACCCACACCATTCCCATTTAGTTCTGGGACTCATGGTTGTTGATATAAGCCAGTGCCATGCCTAACTGCCTGCCCCCATGCTCCGTGCCATAATGGTCAAGGACTCACCATCTGAAACTGTAAATCCCAACAAACTCTTCTATAAGTTGCTTTCTTCATGGTGTCTTAGCACAGGAATAGAAAGTAACTAAGACAATGGCTTTCCTCAGTATCCAGTTTTGAAGACAGCAGTGAATACAAAGTCCCAGCCGCCATGATATATAGATTTTCCCAAGTCTCTCATAGATTAATGTATGTCCCTATACCTTCTTACCAGTGAAAAACAGTAACAAATACAGCAGCATGATATACCTACACAGTCATTCTTTCGATAGAATTTCCTATATTCAAGTATACAAGTATTTCAGGGGGAAAAATTAACAATTAAAAAGCTTTAATTTAGGTTTTACATATCAAAAGGACATTTAAAAAAGTCTTAAGCCAGATATGGTAGCACTCAAAAGGCAGACTCTTGAGTTTAAGATAAGCTTGGTCTATATAACTATATAACTGAGTTTCAGGACAACCAGAGCTACACCACTAGTGAGACCTTGACTCCAAAAAAACAAACAAACAAACAAACAAAAAAACTCTTTAAAATGCCTGGCCACACATCGTGAACCACCTTCACCCTAAAGCGCCCACTACCTGAATTACCTTCAAGGTCATGTCATCTGAACACGAGGCCAGGAGATTGCCAGTTGGGTCCCATTTGATAGCGTTTACTTCATTCTAAAAATAGTAGTAAATATTTATATTTTCATTTTATTGAACAGGTTGTTATTTGATATTTAATATGTTTCTGAGATATCATTTGCTAAAAATAACGATTTTACACAGGGAACAGACTTCTTACCGTGTGTCCCTGGAATGTTTTGACAGGTCTGTCTTGTCCCAGTTTGCAGACATGAATGCACATATCTGTGCTACAAGACGCGAAGGTGTTGTTGCTCTGCCAGTCGACATCCAGTGCTGGGGCTGGAAAGGGGCAGAGGTTAGGCTTGCATTTGCACATGATTGTCATGTAGGAGGAGAGCTCTGAATCATGGCTAGACATTAAGAGTTATAGGCAGCAAATATTTTTTTTTACACTTTTTTATCTATTTATTTTTTTATTTTTAAGGTGCACTGGTGTTTTGCCTGCATGCATGTCTGTGTGAAGATGTTGGACACCCTAGAAGCAGAGTTATAAACAATTGTGAACTGTCATATTTGGGAATTGAACACAGGTCTTCAGGAAGATCAGCCAATGCTCTCAACTGCTGTGCCATCTCTCAGTCCCTACTTCACATTTTTTATGATACAAAGAAAAAATTTAAAAAGATAAAGTTATCTACGTATCAAAAATACCAGTACCTTTCAGCTATATGATAACGGTGCCCAATAACTCACACTGCACTGGAGCACTGAGTCTTGGCTTCTCATCTGTATAACAATACAGTCAAGCCTGTGTATGTGTGATGGAAAGAAGCTTTGGTTCTACCACTATTGTTTTAAGCAAAGAAAGTCACTTGTGACCCTGGGGTAACACCCACTTCTAAATGTCATTTAGTATTTGGAGATGGTGCCAGGACCAAGAAGATGCTGCTTTTCAGAAGAATGCAACAGACCATAGCTCAGAGAAATGATGCATCAGAGCCACTCCCATTGTTAACTGTTCTTCCCAAGCAAGGACACAGCAGATAATTAGCAAATATATTTTCTTCTAAATAATTCTTGCAAAATTCCTTTCTAAGAAAAATCAAGTGAATCTTAAAACTGTTAAATTTAAAATCACTAAAGTCCCAAAATTGACTAGGATTCAGTATGCAGCCTAATTTCAGCTCAGAGACGATTACAAATTTCTTTTATTTCCCCTATAGCAAGCCGCAATGGCTCTGTTATTAGTTTCACAGATCAAAGCAAGTATAGCATTTAACTGGCTTAATTGTGAACACACAGGGAACACTGTCTTCACAAACTAGGCAGCTGTGCTGAAGAAGTTTTCACTGGGGAAATAATAGGACATTTAGACTTAGCCTCAGTTATGGCACAATTCCGATGGTCTGCTAAACTAGAAAAAGATACTTTCTGAACCTTGCTAGTCTGTCAACCCCACTTAGAGACAAGAAGAAACAGAAAGGTGAAGGATATTTCTCCATTTTCATTTCACAGAAATTTCCTAATTCCATCTCTTACTTCATTCTCACACTTGGCCAAGTATGACTTCCAGGGGGTGGAAGCTGCACCATCCAGCGACTGTCCACCCTGGCCAGCAGCATGTGATTGCTGGCATGCCAGCAGTCCTGGTTCTTTTCAGTTTCCCCTCAGGTTCACTCTCACAAGCTACCCTCCAGTTCCTGTGCTCCCTAGTCCTGCATGTGTTTCAGAGAAGAAGAGGGGGTCAGGAGTGCAAGGTCAGTAGGAGACACACTGCTGTTGCCCCTTGCTCAGCCTGGGTTTCTCATTGACCCTGCTGTTACTGGGCATCCTCTTCTCAGTAGTTCAGATTCCCACTGAACTGGTAGCACTTTCCACTGCTTTGCAGTCTCTTTCCTGCAGTTGCTCCTCTCCGGGTGACCTCACTATTCCTAATGGTCTCACTTTCTGATACTGCTACAGTGACTTCCTTCTGCTGCAGTTCCTGTCTTGGATCCAAGTATAGACTATTTTCCTGACAAAAGCTTGATTCAGTAAACACTGCAATATTAACTTGAAATATTATTCTGTAAAATGCTATTTAAATTTATTTCTTTTATAGAAAATAATTCTAAGATTAAGAAGTAGAAAATAAGGTAGGAAGAAGGGGCTGGGATTTTTAACGATTTTAGAAAATAGATAATTATACAAAAAAAAAGTACGAAGAAGGGTAAATACCTGATATGACCTACGAGAGCCTGAATGGGCTGCAGACATGAGAGAAGGCCGACAAATATTAATCTGCACTAAGACAGACATACTTTGGTTCAGGGGAAAAAAAACAAACTGTATTGTAGAATGATTAACAAAAACCCAGAGACAGAAATTGGAGCTCAACCTGAAGGTCAAAAAAGCAAAATAGCCAGCCACTTGCTCTTACTTATACCTCAGTCTGAAATGGGGATAACAATGTAGTAATATTTCATTTGTGTTTTAATAAATAAAGCTTGCCTGAAGTTCTAAGAATAAAATAGCCATACTCATCAGTTTTACAGATAAGGCAGTGGTGACACACGCCTCACCAGTTGCCATAGAAACTGGGCATTAGTGGTGAACACCTTTAATCCAAGCACTAGAGAGGAATATAAAATGGGAAGAGATAGCTCTCATACATAATCATTCTGAAATTTCTGGAGGCAGAACGGCCATTTTGGGCTGAGGTAGTGGTGAGAGCCAGTGGCTGGTTGCTTTGATTTTTTTTTTTTTGACCTTTAGGCTAAACTCTATTTCTGTCTCTGGGTTTTTATTAATCGTGCACATTAGTAACTAAGAAATCAGTCAGGAATGTTAAACCGAGTGATGTGATGCAAGTGCCTGCAGTGTGCCTGGCTCTGAGATCCCACAGATCCAGGCAACCGGAAACGCCAGGGAACAGCATTCCTAAGGCGGGCCAAGGAAGAGTAAGTTCCTAATCCAAAACAAACCCACGGGAAAGTCTATTTATTATTATGGTCATATTTTATACATGTAGACGAAGCTAAGAAAAGTTAAGCAATTTTCCCAAATACTTTTATTCTACAGTTTTAAAGTTAAAATGAAAAATTCTCTCTTCAATTTAATTAATTTTTATTAATCCAAATGATTGCAGAATTTTTGTAAAGAATAAACCTATGGAAAAAAGGCACATTTATAAAAAGTGCAAGGCAGATACTTCCATTTCATTATATATCAGCTACTTCTCCCCAGAACTTTGTTAAAGTATAAACTTCCTATCTTGAAAACTTTCAGTTCCTCCATCATCCCTCTTCATTCTGGCCCCTCTCAGGTTCTTGTTCCCTTATGTTTTAATTCCTATCTAAAGGGCATTATATCCCTGAGCCCAGGATCTCATAACTCACATATGCACATGCATACATGAGGCAGGAATAAATGGACAGAGGCTTAATTCTACCCCTTAGTTAGCTTAGGTTGGAAATCTGAGAGGACACACTGAGGAACACCTCAAATGGGTAGAATTCATTACACTGTGGCTAAGCATGCACACTCCCCAACTCCAAGTTTGTATCACTCCCAGGAAGTATGAGAAAATGAGACTACCCAGAGACAGAAGAACAGTCTACCCAGGCAATGACTAGAACCCAGGGTGAAACAGAAGCAGAACAGGTAAACAGGAGGTGCTGTGTAAACATATATTGTGTGGTAAGCTGATAGAATGTTCGTTGCTTAACACCATGTCTGCAAACCACTCTACTCAGACCATACTGAAAAGTCATTTTGCTCTCAGTTGGTTTGTTTGCTCACAGTGTAGAACCTCAGAGCACAAGTCTCGAAGCAGCAACTGTTATCAGGTAATGGTAAAACTCCTGCTCTGACTGGCCTCATGCAATATTGCTGAAGTCAACATTACTCAGCTACTAAAATCAAAAAATTCACTAAGATTCGAAACAAATAGGTACACACCTATAACCCAGTACTCTGGAGGCTGAAGAAAGAAGAGTGTTGTGAGGTTGAAGCCAGCCTGGGATATACAGCAAAATTTTGTTCCTCCCTCACTTCTCAAATAACAAACTAGTCAGTAAGAACAGGCACAGGGTTTCCAAGATGAAGAAACTGACGGCAGTGAGCTGCATGCTAGACTGCACCACGCAGGAAGAAGCCTGCAAAAGTCGCTGAGGAAGCCCATGTTTCAGTGTGCAAACACAGGACGTCTGCCCTAGACACATTAATCTAAAATGAGATGGTAATACCCAAACCTCTAAGAGCTGTATTTATCACCATATCAGCCATTTTTCCTGTCCCGACAATAAACAACTATCAAGAACCCTTATTTATGCGCACGCCTTTAATCTGAGCACTTGGGAGGCAGAGAGAGGCAGGCGGATCTCTGGGAGTTCAAGGCCAGCCTGGTCTACAGGAGCTAGTTCCAGGGCAGGTTCCAAAGCTACAGAGAAACTGTGCCTCAAAAAAACCAATCAATAATCAATAAGTAAATATACATAAAAAGAACCCTCATTTATATACAGTGAAAACGAGGCTCCTAAGGCGAAGTGATTGAGAGCTGACCAAGTGAAGAATGTCCTCTCAACTACACAGCACTGCCCACGCACACCGCTCAGTGCTTTCTGTACTGCACCCCTGGACTGCTACCAAGAATGCTGGCTGACTTCAGCTTCCTTCCCTGTGTATTGTCAAGATTTACCTGAATGGAAAGGGAACTGCTGCTTGGCTTCACCGGTGTGTGCATCCCAAATAATGGTAGTCTGAGAATAAAAGGAAAAGAAAACTTATTTTCTCTGATGTTAAAGAATGCAAACACAAGAACAGATACTCATCTGTATTAAAGCAGAAGGAAACTTCAGAGTGAACTTCACTTCAATATTTTTATTCCTCACAGCACATGGCGATCTGCACCCAGGTCAGGGGAATGATCATGATGCGGGTTAACTTTCTGTAATTGATGTCACCAACTTATTGCCAATAACAATTGCTGTTTGTCAACCAAGTATCTGACACTATGCTAGACTGCTTAATAGATTTCACTGCAATAGTGCATTTAATAGAGCTTTTACAGCTTTGAACTTATTATGAACTTATTAGGTTACAGTGAAATGACCTAGTTCGAAATACTGAAACATTTCTCCTTCTTTAAAGCTCACATGTACAAAAAAGAAAAAAAAATGGCTGTTTACATTTTTGATACCACTTAAGGTAGGTCCTGAAGCTGCCTGTGAGAGAGACAAGTACTGGCTCTTCTTCTCCCTCCCCAAATTCCTTTGTTAAAATCACTCACTAGAACTGTGAGTCTAAGGCAGTTTATGTCCCCACCCACAACACCATCCAATTGATAATAACTGAATTGAAAAAGTCTTAAACCATTGCTTACTGAGGGAGGTGTGGTAGAGAAGGACTGAAGGAAAGAGGAGCCAGTGCCAACCAGTTTCTGCTCACTTCCTGGAGCTAGGGAGGAACTGCTTCAATAAGCACA
Organism: Myodes glareolus; assembly: GCF_982192425.1. Lineage (NCBI taxonomy): Eukaryota > Metazoa > Chordata > Mammalia > Rodentia > Cricetidae > Myodes > Myodes glareolus. Next base: position 60,851,894 of record NC_142045.1, read on the forward strand.
GGAGGACACAGACGGTCCACTGAGTCCCCCCAAACCTATGGTCACCACTGAGATAAACCGGGAAAGCACAGAGAGCTTAGTGATGACATTTCATCAGGTTCAAATCCCAGCAGAAATGAAGAGTGATCATTATCAACACACGATTTCATGAATAGATTTAAGGAAACAAGTAGAGGAGAAATTATTTCTATTACTGCCAAAATTTCATACTGGAAAAAACAGAAGTCTATTTAAGTGATTATCAGGAAAGAAAAAAAAATTACTTTCAAATAGTGTCCTTACAGAGCTTAGCTAAATGTTCATTTACCTTATCTACGCCAGCACTTAGGATGAAATTTCCTTTCTTATTCCATTTTAATGCAAATATAGGGCCTTTATGCTGCCCTAAGGTGCTGGCAAGATTACCTAAAGAAAAAAAAAAAAACAAAAAAAAAACAAAAAAAAACTTTTAAATTACTTCAAACTTTGTAACTTAGAACATCAATACATTTAGAAAAATACGTACCATCTTTAGTCCATATTCTGGCAAATCCATCGTATGACCCAGTTGCTAGAAGTGTACCTTCACTCTGTCAGAGGATACATGTTGTTTATTACACAATTAAGGCCAATTAATTACTACGAATATGTCCGAGGCACATTAGACCCTTATTTATGTGTGAGTGCCAACATAAGCTGGCAAAACACCCTTCCCTGACGAAGCCAGTGTTCTCTGAAAGGCAGTAACTGCTGTGGAGTGGGACTGCAAGGATCCCTCTGCAGAACAGCTCAGATGCCCATGGATGAGTATGGAGGCAGGTAGTAGATTGGAAGGACACCAAAATAATACCGCAAAAATGCTTTTATAAGAAGTAACAAGTAAAATCTTCCAAAATATCTTTAATTCTGATTAGGACTTTAGAAATATGGAGACAAGTTGACCATATAATATCAAATCATCAAATGTCTCCATTCACAGACTATTAAGGCAAGAAGAGAGCACTCACATTCCAATCTAAAGAAGTGACGTCCTTGTTACTGGGAACATCTTGCCCCCCTTCCCGTATGCAATGTCGAAGGACCAGCTGTGTGGGACCACTCGTGCTGTTCTCACTAAGATTCCATATTCTTGCTGTGGAGTCTCCAGACCTTCAAAGTCCAAAAATAGGTTTTAAGTTCTCATGATAATCTCAAGCATTCCAGAATTCAAGCCACACATTTATCATCTGAATAAGAAGCAAACCACCAGGCATAAGCATTTCTAATATTTTTCTTATTCTATATGACAGAGCTCCTATCAAGTAATTCTAAACTTACTTCATAAAGAAATACTACTTTCTAAGGCAGCATGACCATAAGCAAGCAACAAGTGCCTGGAAAGTGCAGTCCATTCAGTAATGCAGCCTTAAATGGTAGTGTAGAGCTGGGTATGATGAAGCAGGCCTATTAATCCCAGGACTCAAGGGTCAACAGTTCAAAGCTAGCCTCAGCAAAACAGTAAATCCTATCTAAAACCAAAGAAAACACCCAACATCTAGAAGCTCTTTTGAAAAACCTACCCTGATGCCAGGAGATCACTAACAGGGTTCCAGGCACAGATGAAAACTTCAGATTCATGGCCCCGTAGCACAACTGCTTTATTGGGAGGGATTTCAACATCCCCATCTACCTCCATCATATCAGTATGATTATCTGCACCACAAAAGCAAAAGTCTGTTAGAGGGAATCACATTTCTGGAAAGTATGAGTGTGCTAGTTTTAACCAAGGCAGTGTCTATGAACACAACAGTGGACATGGAAGTGGCCAGGGCGAAGGGGTGAAAGGGGAGTGAGCCTTGGCACGGCTGGAATGATAATGTGGCTGAATTAAAGTCTATCACAATACTATTCTGAGTTTCTGCCAGCAGGGGTTGCTGATATCATTCATATAACATGAGAGTCATCTTTACTCTTCAATGTCAAAGCCTTACTGTATGTTTAACAGAGAATATTACAGATTTTATTTAGAAATAAGATGCAGATTCAAAATTCATTTAAGAGTAGAAGGGATTCAGAAACATCTAAAAAGAAAATTACAGTGAATTTATCCTTTTGAACCCTCAGGTTCAAAATCTGAGCTGTTTTGTGTGACGTAAGTTGGGGACAGAGGTAAACAGCAGGTATCACTTCAGCTCCAAGAATGGGACATTCCTGTATGGCACAGTATTTTCTGAGAGTGTCTAAACATTCTTAGCTCACTTGTGATGTTGTGTGCTCCATTCTCCTCCCCATTTGCTGTGTTCTCTCCATTTTTTGCAGATCCTTGTTGGTTAGAGGCTGCGGCAGCAGCTGCAGCAGCGGCTGCATGTTGCTGTGCAAGTTTGTCTCTGTAGGCTTGTTGTCTTGTTTGGACTACATCAGGCATAACAGCATCTATCAGGGACAAAGACTCTATAGGTCGACCATCAAATAATGTGCCATCCTGAGGTTGGAAAACCAAGAAAGAAAAATGAGATGCAGCTTCGAGAGTGACATGCACTTCACAAACAGGGCTTCATTCTGAGGAAAACCTGGTAATTTTCTGAACTTGAACAGCAAGGGAAGGAAGAAGAATGATACTGCAAGAGGCAGACACAAACAGCCATCCACTCTATCATTCAGGTCCTGCTAAACTTCGCACAAAGACAACTGTAATACAAGAAGCCATTCATAAAAGCTTAAGCAAATACATAAAATTCAGGTAAAGAAGGCTGCTAGTAAAAAACATCAACCAACAAGACCGGGTCATACAACCGAGGCAGCGTCTCCATCAGGACTCTGAATTCAGGCCTCGGAATAAGTAAGTGCACCTACACTGAACCGAAGCAGATCTTTTTCTTGCTGGTTTTCTTTAAACATTACAGGATAACAATCACATCATACACATGATCTAGATGTGTGCGATATACAAACTTGCCATTTGGTGTAAGTCTAGAGCACCTGCAGAGGATGCACCTGTGGCAAAGTGGGAGGTACTATCCTTGAGGGTACCAACAGGCGCTGGGGCTGCTAACAGCTAAACTCCTTCCACTAACTTTGGGGTTTGGGGTGGGAGGAGGACATGTTCAGCTCTCAAGTAAAAGATAAAGGGAATTCGTTAACATGTTCTAAGTCCTGGATACACATTAAACTTTCTCGCTAGAGCAAAGTTCCGCAGACTCCCAGGGAAGAGCAGGCAGTGTCCTCTGAAGACTGTAAGATCCCTGTCACAGAACCTCATGTTTCCAGCATCCACGTACAGTCCAAACTCAGTGAGTTTGGCTGTGTCATACAAAGCTGATTTACAGAATCAGGAAGCATATAAGATTGTCTCAGGCACCAGTACCATGCTAACACCTGAAACAAACACACTACTTACATATGACCTTAGACATGCAGTTATGAGCATCACGAGTTGGCATCAATGACAAGTAACTGGCTTCCATGAGGGTACATAAAACTAGTTGCCACCAATTTGGTCCCAGTACTATACAGTAAAATTCCTTATGTGTTAAAAATTATTTCTTTGTGCTTAAAGCACTCGTGTATTTGTGTGCACACACAAGCACAGCCCCCACCACTGCCCCCTTCACAAAAGGAATAATCTAGAGACACTGGTCACTACAGCTACAGCTGGAGCAACATAACGGGTGCACTACGAGCACCTTCATCTGTCTGAAGCCAGTGACGGCAAGGTTGGATACTGAAGAAACAAACACATTTAAGAATCAGAATCAGTGTTCGAAATGAAACTCATCTGTCTTACCTCATTTATGCTAACTTCTGCCTCTACATACTGTAGGCCTTTCTGGATGATAGAGATCAATGCGGCAGGTGGGACAAGGGCACCATTTATATTGGACTGACTTATATGGCTCTCTATACCAAAGGTAAATGCGGAATGAGAAAATCCTAAAAGCAAAAGAAAAGATGTGAGAATTTATTTTCCTAGTAACTTCATATTAAATTACAAATGTAACAAACTCCGTAAACCTTCATAATCACATATCATCACCTGAAACTGTAAATGGACAGCCAAAGTAAAATATATGATTTTAACAAAACTCAATGTACTGTTAGTAAGTTAATGAAATCTACTGGCTTACATGGCTCTAGTTTTTCTAAACAAAAGGAATATAGTTTTCCTCAAGAAAATGCAACACATATAAACACTGAAAACCCTTGATAAACACACCTCAACTGCCTTTATAAGACAAACTGAAATCAAGATATATGTAGCAGGTCTTCTATGGTATATTTGAAATTTTAGAGACAAACTGTCAAAAACCTTCAATGCTTTGTGGCTTTTAAAAGACTTAGTTAATAAAAGCACAAGCTACAAAACAATAAAAATAAAGCAAAATTATAACAGACTTGGGCTGGAGATGTGGTTCAGTTAGCAATGCTCGCCTAGCATGCTTAGCCTCAAGTCCTGGGCTCCATCTGAACTTGAAATGCCAGCAGGCAGAAGGCAGAGGCAGAGAGATCAGAGTTCAAGGTCATCTTTGGCTACTTAATGAGCTAGAGACAAACCTGGGCTATGTGTGACGGTTTCCAAAAGAAATAAAAAGCCAAACTGTAACACTTAAATTTTTATTTTATTTTAAAAAAACATTATTTTTATATATCTACCGACTGTTTTTTTTTTAAAAAAATACTAATTTACCATTTAGTAACAACTCATCTAAACCAATGCTTTTAAGAAAAGAACTATGAAATAAAAATTCAGTCTAAGTCTCCTTTAACAATTAGTCCCAGCACCCAGGAAACAGAGACAGAGGTACATTACAGAACATATTCCAGGACAACCAGGGGCTCGCTGCACTGAAAGACCATTCAAAACATTAAATAACTAAAAAAAAAAAATACCTAAAAACATGAAACTCATATAGCCGATATCTTTACATTAGCCTCATACTTTGATGAAAATCTAGTACAATGAGCAACGTAAAGTTCCAGACTGGATTGCGATTAAGCACATTTTAAGGGTTTTGCATTTAATCTGAGGTCATGAAGATGGATGAGGCAAATATGGCTGTGAGACAAGGGCGGAAGACACTTTTCTGAAGTATCCTTCAAGAATCCCAAGTTCCTAAATCAGGTAGGTAGGTAGGTTCCAGATCACTAGCACAAAAGGGCAAGACTAAGTCCAGGAGGCATTAGGAGAGATGCCTGGAGATGAGGCAATGAAGTCATAGATTGGAGATTTCTGTGTATATAACGTGGCAGTCCCCAAATAAGTTCTTCAACAAACCAAAAATGGGGTGGGGACAGCCACCTGGGAAGCCTTTGAAATAGAAGATGCCATTATGGAAAGTACATTAGATCTTTATTATGTTATATTATGAACTCAGGCTCGGCAAGAGTCACAGGACACAGTAAAGATTCAAATCCATTCTGCATCGTGATTCTCTTGAAAAGTCAAAATATGGCATCAAGATTACACTTGAGAGAGTCATCATCACTGTTCAGTTGTTCCTCAGGGGCTGAGAACAGGGACAGCACATTAAGAAACACCAGGGCACCTCACTAGTTTTACTGCCAGAACTGAGAAGGTGGTTATATTCATTTGAGATCATAAACTGAGTAAAACTTGTTCTTTCTACAGCCTCGTTGAATACAACATTACTCAGAACTACCCGATTCTAGGCCCTATCCAACTTCCTTCCAGTAGCAGACACAACTGTGTTTTAAGCAGGAAAGTGGCGTATGAACAGCGTTTGTTTCTCCAGTTATGGTGAAAGGCTCATGGACATCTCCAGCCACTGCAAATGTGCTCCAAATGATCTCAAGAAGTAAGGGGACAACTCAGAGCGAATATTGGGGGGCTCTGGGATGGCTTCTCTAGCGCCACTCATCTCCTACCACCATGAGGTCAGCACACTAGAAACTCCCCCCTTTTCATGTTCAATCATCAAATTAAACCATCCGACCTGCACATTCTTGAGACTCTCTCTGCACCTGTCCTTGTCTTCTAGGACTTCACCCTCTCCTTGGACTGCACCTGCCCTAAACCCGTTCTTCTCTCCTTCCTTCAGTCAGCTAAATAATCATCTTCAAACTGACAGCATCATTTCACAACCCCTGTTGTAGTCCCCTTGGCCATCACAATAAAGACTTGTATAGCACAGACAACTACTTCTGGATGGTAGTCCCACCTTTCTCCGTAGTTTCATCTCCCCAACTCCACTGAGAAGCCCCACTCACAGTGCACACATTAAGTCTACAAAACAACAGCCAACGTCTCCACCATGCTCCACTACCCCGATGGTCCTCTTCTCCTTTACTTATCAGTTTCTCCTGCACTTTGCAAATTAAACAAACCACATACAGACTACTCCATGTAGACCCCGAGAAAAGTTTAAATACAGTAATCCTTTAAATCTGGGAAAAAAGTAAGTTACCTATTTAATCATCTGGTAAATCATAATGCTACTCCACCATTTTGGCATATGTAAAAATCTGTCACTCCAGAAAAGCCATAGTCTTTGTTAAAAGACAACTAAAACTTGAACCAGGTTTACGCTCCCCTAAAGTTCCCATTCATTTGATGAAAATGTTCTTTTTCAGGGACAACCTTAGATTTACGCAGGAGCAAATGAAACTGCTTAAATCTGCAAACTGGTGAAATCTGGCTTATTAAAAATCAGCAGCCTTTCGTTTCACAGACAAAAGTGAGTCTGACAGAAGCAGCACCCCATGATGAATGCTAAGGTAACAAAAAGTGGGAGGCAGAGGAGCTCCTCAAGAGGGCTGAGGTAGAAACCAAGAAGTCAAATGTCACAGTTTGTCACAGGAACAAACAGTGGCAGGGTGTGTATGTGTGTACCTCAATTACATAGGCAATCATACAGCTCCTGTTTTTCTACACTGCTTGGTTAAGCAAGTGCCTTCTAGAGACAAGTTGGGTTTTAAGAGGGGAATGAGCTCTCCAGAACCTCGCAACTCTACTTTGTAAGCACAAAAGATGAGAGTTTTTGAAAAAAGGGGAAAATTGGTTCTTGAAAATATTTTTGGTATAGGGCATGTGGATAAGCAAGCAAACAACTTTTTTCCCCCTTAAGGAAATTTCCCCCTTAAGCTTAAATGAACACAGCAGTGTCCTAGGAGGGAGATGAAGCTGACTACTCAAGGTCCTGTTTAAGCTCCATGCCAGTACTGCTCAGAAACTGTATCCTGTTCACATTACCCATACCCCTTTAGCTGGGCCTTCTAGACCCACCTTTTGGAAAAGACAGTGTTGTGGTGTCAACAGAGAATGTTCAACTCTGCATAGCTACAGAGACCACTCACACACAAGCTACACAGTTTTGTGCCCTAAATTTCGATTTTAAAAATTAAGTTCAAGACTGAGAAGCTTGGTGCTAGAACGTTTTGACAGAAGGGCTTAGTTTGTGTGAGCCTTAGCATTCTCCAGGCCCTCAAACAGACAAAACAAGCCCACTAACTACTTTAGAGTTTATATTACTATTAGAGTCGCCGAACTATTTAGCCAGGACCACAACATTGAGTCTGGGAGTCATTCATGCCTCAGCCCGACACCTTGCTTTTCATAATGCTCACTCTTGTAAAGACTCTTATCTTGGATGTCTTATATGATGTAGGAGGGTGATCTGTCTATGTGTTACTTTCATTGGTTAATAAAGAAACTGCCTTGGCTTCTGCCTTGGCTTTTGATAGGACAGCAGCTTAGATAGGCGGAGTAGACAGAACAGGATGCTGGGAGAAAGAAGCAGAGACAGGCAGATGCCATGGAGCCAGCTGCCAGGTCAGACAGGCTGAATCTTTCCCGGTAAGCCACCACCTCGGTAAGCCACCACCTCGTGGTGCTACACAGATTATTAGAAATGGGTTAATCAAGATGTGAGAATTAGCCAATAAGAGGCTAGAACTAACAGGCCAGGCAGTGTTTAAATGAATACAGTTTCCGTGTAATTATTTTGGGTGTAAACTAGCCAGGGAGTCGGCAGTCCGCCGCTCCTCTTTGCAACATGTATACATGACTTTGGCCATGTGTGGTTTTTTTCTTCAAAAGATACACATGTGCACATGTGCGTGCATGTTGAGAGAGAGTAAGAGGATGGGGGAGGAGAGGAAGAAGGAGGGAGAACTTTAAAGGATGTCCTTATGATCATCACACTACTTTCCAAAGAACTATGCAAAGACATAAAGCCACAAACGACACACGCTTCTATATACTTGTGTCACGCTGTGCCAAAAGTAATAATAAAACACACAGAAGAAGAAAAATGAGTACTCTGGCAACTTTTCCATATAAAATGGTCATTCCACTAATAAAATAAGAAAAACTGATTTGAAAGTATAAAAGTCCTTTAATTAGGTCAACCCTAATTTTTATTTTATTATACACTTTATTATAAAGAAACACAAATGCTGACCTGCACTTCTGTAGCTAGTCATCTTCTCATAAAAAAACAGACAAAATAACAAAGACAACAGAGGAAAACTGAGGCTAGACACAGACATTTCCTGCCCTATTCTTAAGCACAAAGGTGAATTACTGATTGCCAGTTTAACCTGCGAAGTGAGGGTTAGTTGGGGTAAGGAAGGTTCATATCTAATCACCTGGACACGAGTCAACAGAAACTGCACTGTTGCTCGGTTACTGATATTTGGTTACACTACTGAGGTTAACAGAAAACTACCAGAGAAGAGAAATGAGTGACCTGTGACTAGGGTACAGACACTCAATGCTAAACACCTTCTCCTTGTTCTGTGCCTGAGTTAACAGGGTTTGGAGAGGTGATCTTATAACTGAAACACAGGCCCAGGATTCCATGTCTGAAATGGCCAAATGTGCTACTGACTGCAGATGCTGGAACATCTGCATTCCTGTAATGAGACTGTCTCTTGGAGATGAGATCCACACTTAAACAAATTCATTTATGGTTTAAGAAAATCTAGAGGTGTTCTTTGGAATAGTATAGCTGGTATGGTATTTTAACTGAGACCTGTTAACATGAGATCAGACGAGGGATTTTCTACTTGCACTAAAATAGTTATTACATAATACTGGATTCTGAAGCACTTTGGATTTCAGATTTTTGGATCAGAGGGGCCCACTTTCTACATCACTTGGATAATCAAAAAGTGCTATGGCCCATACCTAGGAGGTTACAAACGTGAGAGGCGAGGTACAAGAGCGATGGCATGGAGGCTCAGTTCTAAAACCATAAGAGCTTTTTCCCTATGACTTTCCAACATCACAGCCTAGTGATTTAATGGCTTTAGTAGTGGTAAGTGCATTTTGATTTTCAATTTCTACTTAGTCAATCCTAAGATTCATCCATTTCACGCTTTTAAGAGTTTCGTTCAGACAGTGTTTCTCTGCATAGCCCTGGCTGTCCTAGAACTCACTCTGTAGAGCAGGTTGGCTTCAAACTCCTGAGTGCTGGGTTTAAAGGTGTGTGCTATCACTATCCAGCTGAAATTTTATCTTCTTAGACAAAGTAGATAAAAGAACAAATACCAGAAAGGTCACAAGAAATTACCAAGGAAAATATTTAACATTCCCACCCAACAAATAAAACTGAATGTGGGTGGAGTGGTAGGAAATATTCAAACCAGGTTAGCTTAAGTGAATGCTGTGCCTGGCTTAAACGCCATGACTCATCATGGACCACTGGGTAGCTAATGCATAGGGTGGTCAGGTGAGTCAATAGGGTAAGCGAATTCACACCCGAGGCAAACACTAACTAGAGGAGGAACACTGGTTCAAGTCAACCCTTACTTACATGTAACAAATACTTCACATTTTTAAAGTTATCTCAAAAGGAAGAAGTTACTTCCTAATAGGTATATGCTGCACTGGGTTGGCATTCTAAAAAAGCTGAATGGTGGGGACCCCAGCAACTTTCTTATCACAAACTTAAGTGAGACAAAATTGAGAAGTATGAAGTGATAATACTTAATAAAATTCCAATGATAAATAACACTTTTGTCTTCATCTTGACAGGGCAGGGACAGCCAATTTGAAAAGGCAAGCCCAGCTAAATATTTAAAGCTATCACGATGCCATTCCTTTCAACAAGCAACCCATCTCTGAATTTAGTCATCTGGAGGCAAATCATGTTTTCTAGTGTTAATAGTATAAAATATTTTAAGACTAAAAATAGCTTCATTTCTTCTAGATATAAATGCCAGTCTAGTTAACATTAAACACATTATTCAGGGGAACAGATGTTACAAGTTCTTACTGAAAATTGTCACTTCTTGCTGTGGGACAATAGTCTATATCGTCACTTGTATTTTAATAAAACGCTGATTGGTCAGTAGCCAGGCAGGAAGTATAGGTGGGGCAACAAGAACAGGAGAATTCTGGGAAGGGAAAAAGTTATTCTGTAGTCGTCACCCAGATGCAGGGTCGCAGATGCCTCGCTGATGAAACTACCAAGCCATGTGGCTAAAGTAGACAAGAATAATGGGCTAATTTAAGATGTAAGAATTAATTAATAAGAAGTCTGAGCTACTAAGTCAACCAGTTTATAATTAATGTAGACCTCTGGGTATTTCTTTGGGACTGAATGACTGTGGGACCGGGTGGGACAGAAACCTCTGTCAATAACTTCTAAGTCAATTATTTATCAAAACAGAACTAGAGCTTCCTAAGGTTTCTCTCGCCTGAGAACCAGAACGAGACACTTTAGTTCAGTCATTTCACACACGAGTTCTCTAAGATTATCTGCCATGGTCTCCTTTCTCTCCATCTCCTGGGCTCACTTACTACATAGGGAACACAATAAGGAGTAAGAAGGGTTTTGGTGTGTGTATTATTAGATATTTCAAGAGAAAAAGTTATGACTCAAACAACATATCATATTGTTTAAATATTTGACTGACTGCTATGAGTACCCCTGAAGTCAATGGTGCAGATACAACTGAATCCTACAATTCCAGAGATGACCACAATCACGTAACACTAGATGGCAGAACCAAGGCTGAACTCTCTGGACAAAAGGTAAGCGCCCAGTTCTACAGTCAATGGAGTTTGTTGTGGCTGGGATTCTAGGTTGCAATGATTTGACCTAAACAGTTGCCTTTCCAATACACCAAATGAGACTTTTATCACAACCCCCCATTCATCAGTTCTTCACACTGTTTCTGTCTGCTTGTCCAAAGGCTTCAAAACTTTGGCTTGACAGACGGTGATATTCAAGAGTAGAAAACCATAGTATCCCTGCAACAAACCTTTCCCATGGCATGGTGTTATACAACTAGCAAACACTTTCACAGGCGTCGTTTCAAACAGTCATGAGGGCCACTATTTTGTCACTTGATTCGTCATCTTAAACAGTCTCTGGAAATCTCCCTTTGCATCTGTCTTCCCTCTCAGCTTAAATCCCAAAGCTTCCCAATAGGTCATTCACTGAGCTCATTCCCTCTCCAAGGCTGATTAGTCTCCCTCTTTCCTTCCATGGTTGGTCACTCTAGTCTCTGAGCTCTTTCCCTCCCTGATCTTTCTCATCAGACATCATCTTCTCAGATACTCAGAGAGAAACAGTGGTAATTTCTTTACCTACTCCAGCAACACTTCCACTCATAGTTTTGCTTCTACCTTATGATTAGATATCTTTATCTAGAAAACTTGGATCATCTCAACATTAATTATAAACCACATTCAATGATCTATATTAATAACTATACCAATACATCAATTAGAATTCAAATCAAAATATATTTAATAAATTGAGATTCATACTTAAAATATTAATTTAGCTTTTAAGATTCTAACAATGAGTAGGAAAATTAACTGTGCATATGTAATATACATTACCAAGTTGATGGTATCTGAGTTTTTCTAAACACATGCCATGCCACTTCATAACACTTTAATTATTAAAAATGACCTCTGAACATTAAAAGACAAACTGCTAGTTATATTTGCCTGAGATGATCCCAACATATTTGAAAGAGTCAGAGAGTTAAACCATGCAGCAAACACAGATGTAAAACGGGCAGTCCAGACATCAAGAAACAGACAAAGCTTAACGGTTTGGACTGGCACAAATTTCAAATGCATAAAAAAATTATTTCGAGAATAGTAAAAGAATTTGAGGCCTATTACTTTGCAGAAGTACTCACCTGACTCTTGCAAGTACCTATACACCAAGAAGTTGACCTCATCGCTGCTTATACTCATCTTTATTTCCACTTAAACCATGAGGTCACAACACAGGATAAAACCCTAAAAATAAAACAAAGTTAATTATTTTCTCAGTAAAATGATATTAAAACGAAATGTAAACAACATTTAATTTTATTAAACAATGTTAAACAAAGGTTCTTCATTGCCTTGCAAATCAACAGTTATTTCCACTGATAGTGAAAGGATTAACACAATCAAAGCATAACTAGTGCTGTTTTTCTATAACAACATCCTGTCAAGAAAAAAATTCACAAAGGCCTTCAACATTGCATGTAATATAAAATTTACGCTTTTTAAGTCTCCTTAACTAGGAAAAAAAAAAAGAAAAGAAAGATTTAAGATTCAAGATAATCAGCCACTGAACACAGGCAGTTTTAAAGCAGTCAGCAAGGGGGCGCTCGGCTGTCTCCTCTGACTGTCATGTCTACACATCTAGCAGACTTGCTCTCTACACCCCAGAATCTCTTAACATGGTGTTTGAGTCTTAAGATCTGGATATGTATAAAAGCAGGAAACTGGAACACAGTTCTTAGAATGCCACATTCTCTTACTGGATAGGGAGGGGTGGGGCAAGAAGGACACTATGACATGACTTAAGTATATATAATCATAAATCTATTCTCACAATTTAAGAAGTGGTCAGAAAACTTCTCGTAAGAGCACGCAATAAATAGTTGATGTTCTGTCAGCCATGCAGTCTGTCACAACTACTTGGTGTTACCGTGTGGTGCAAAAACAGTAAATACAAATGAACATGGCTGTGTTCCAATAAAACTTTATTTGTGGATACTGAAGCTTATATTTTACAATAACTGTGTTAAATTATATTAGTCTTCTTCCCTGCCCCCAAGAACACTTTTTAAAGTGAAAACAAAACAAACAAACAAAAAACAAAACCTCTCTTTGATTTTGGTCCTTTTGAGAGAGGTGGTGGGATAGATTTGTCCCACTGTGTACTAATCTGATTCAAAAATCTACTCTGGCACTTACACAGAAAAAAGACACATCAAACACGTGGGCTTGTGCTAACTGTCCTGCTACATTGTGGCTCTTGTGTATGCATGGCCCTTGCCTATCACACTGGGTAGATGTGGATGCAGAAGTAAAGGAACCTTCTGACAGATATGTTCCAGAGTCAACTGCACCATGGCCATCCTGATTCATAGAGAAAAGTGCCAATGTTCTCCTTGGTTGAGGAGAACTAAATTTCTAATTCCTTGTGGTACTGTGTGTGGATTAGATGTGCTAACAGAAACAGTACTGAAAAGGCTGCGGCACTCACATAGAATTGAACCTGCTGAAGGCTACCTGAACTACAAGCAAATTTCAGACATCTGACAAACACAACAAGGTTATGGCCACACCCCACAACCTTCCTGGTTTGTGGGAGAAAAATCTCTCTCTTTTTTTTTTTTTTGCAATCACTCAATGCAACTTGAAAAACATTAAGTGCACACAAATTAGGCAGTGTGTCTAAGGAAGTAAAGGATGTGAAATATGGGTGCTTCACAGGAGCCATGGATGGCACAATGTGGAAGATCTAGGGCCTGAATTCCACTCTTTTGAGTATAGCTTTGTGACCATGGCATACATACTTCTTATTAGTTTGGAATAGTAGGAAAAATAAAGGGGGGGGGGAGATTTCCATTTATAGAGTACTTGTTAGACAATAGGTAAAAGACCTGGTTAAATATACATTGATTTTCCTTTTCAGTATTATTTTCCTCATTTCAATGTGGCAAGATTCACATATAAGAAAATCATTCCTATGGGCAAGGCAATGTACTCAAAACCACTTATATACTAATTTCTGATGACTACTAGAAGTGCAAGACACAGTGAGACCAGTGAGAGAAGCTCAGCACTGGGTCTCTCTGCTAAATCCAAGTCTTTACCCATGTCATCAACCTATATGAACAGTGAAAGCTGTCACAGTTTACACACAACACTATCTTAACAAACGGCATCACATCCTCAAAGGCAACCAGAACATGTCATACACAGGCAATGAAATCCCTCCTGAACAAGACCTCAGAAATACACAACAGCATCATCTACTAACACAATCCTGACTCCCCAGTGAACTCTCAAATGCATCATTCATCTGTGGCCATGGTGCTCACTAGGCCCACATGAAGTGCGCTGTCAAGCTGACTTTATGAAACCAAGACACATTGTGATAACAGCACCTCTTCAACATGGTGGAGTCATTATGCCTTTCAACCCCAAACACCAAATAGTATAACTAGGAACAATAGTCTGTGTGCAAGCGTACAGAAAGTGACCCACCTTGCATGTAACTCTAATGGAGACATGGTCTTTCAAGGTCTCTAAGTTCACATAAAGATATGTGGGTCTTACTGGGCTGGTTCCCTTCTAAGAGACACACTAGGGATACACGGGCACAGAGGAGCCTCAGAAGATACTGACTATAATGGTGCCTTGACCTTGGATTACCCAGGATCCTGAGAAAAGGTTTCTTTTAGCCACTCAGTCAGTGGTATTAGCTCCAGCTAATGTAAAATTACTATTGTTTGGTTTTGTTGTCTAAGGGGAAGGCTTAGCTGTGGCCTTCAGGATCACTCAAGGGGAACAGATGAACTCAGTACATTAGCACCTAGTATCTCCTGCCAACCAATACCCTCCCCTCATAAAACAACACTGAACACTGGAACAACACTGAGAGTCCTCTACTCTCAATTTCCCACTTCATTAAAAATAATGAAAACCCCATCAATAGTTAAAGTAATGCCATTTTGTAGACATAAAGTACTTGGAAAGAAGGAAAGCTTTGAGACAATTTTTACATTTTCTAAAACGTACCTTAAAAGACAAGTAATTTCTAGTGTTTTAAGACTAAATAATATCCTGCTTATAAAAGTCCATTTGTAAACTGTAAATCAAATAAAACATGAAGATTTTACTGTGATTAGACAATCTCAGGAAAAAAGCCCCTGAATGAAATGTATGCTTCAGTTGGTTAATAACTAATCAAAAATAAATTTAAACTCCAGTCTAACAAAATCAAATCAATCCTTTTTCTGCCCTTTTTTTTTTTTTGAAACAGAGTCTATGTGGCCCTGACTGGCCTGAAACTCACTCTAACTCAGAGAGAGATCTTCCTGCTTCTGCCTCCAAAATCCTGGGATTAAAGGTGTGACCCATCATGCTTGGAGAAATCAACTTCTTAAAGCATCAATAGCTAATAGTATCAACACTGACTTGTGCTGGCAGTCTATCTAATCAAAACAACAACTCTCCAAGTTGAGAAGAAGCAGGAAGAGTATAGCTCAGATCCCCAGAGCCATGTGAAAGCTGGACACTGTAGCGTGAGTCCCTAAGCCAGCATTCACAGTGTGCGAGGGAAAGCAGAGACAGGAGCATCTCAGGTGCTGGCAGCAAACAGCAGCGTCGGAGGGGAGGAGTCATCTTCTACATGCACACTATGGCACACTGTGCCTAATACACACAAGAGCATGGAAGAGCCATCTGGGGGATTTTAAAAAAAGAAGAAACCTGATTCCTAAATTAAGGATAAATGCTATTTAAACTGTATTTTCAATCATAATATGAAATACACAGTAAAATGAAAAAAAATTCATTAAAAGTCACTGGATCTACATCTTGTATTTTTCACAAGGTATATTTAATACTTTAAATATAATGCCCCAGTACAGATAAAGTACACTTGGCAAGATGTTCCTTACACAAAACAGTACTTACTTTTTGTATTTATACTTAATTGTGTTTTTTGTTACACAAGATAGTCACCAGTGTTTGATACTAGAGAACACTACACTGAAATCCCAAATTAGCCATTTCAAAGGGTCTTAGCAATATATCTAGAAAAATTTACAACCAGAATTTATAAGCCAACTGGATCAATTAACAATAACTATTCTCCTATTGAGAAGACCTGTGGTGACCTACTTCATAGTTCAGATGTCGTCTATAACTTCCAAAACATAAAGGAAGAAGGACTCTTTACAGAAGTATCTAAATCTCTCTGAAACAGACTATACAGGAACACATTAAGTGCTGAATAGCTGAGTAAACTCTAGTCCAAATACATACATGGGGAGCACTGAAGGGTGAGATCCAGTAGACAGAGAGCGGGCCACAAAATGAAACTGCAGGATTCAAAGTAAACAAACCACTTTTTTGCTGAGAAAGAACGTGAGAAAGTCCAGTAGGGGAAGCAAACTAGTATTAGCATAGAAAGCTCATGGGCATAGAAAGATAGCACAATCACCTCAAATGAAACCAATCCAATATATTGCTGCAGCTTCAATCTTACAAGAAAGACTCAACACAGGCCACACTCTCCAAAGACTGATCAATCAGCAGAAGAGCTGAGCACTGTGTTCGAACTTCAGGAACAGTAGAGAAAACCATGCTTGGTCAAACCAAGATTATAACGATGTTTTTGAAACCATTTCCAGAATAAGGAGGTTAGCAAGCAAAACTAAGAGTAATGAACCTTCAGTAAGTTGAGAAAAGTGTTCACACACTGTTGTCCTTAGAATTTGTAGAAGAAAAAGAGTGAAGATCTGTGCCTAATGGTCCTGGTTAGCAAACAGTGGTAGATGGGGACTAAGGGTCTAGTGAAGTGCAAAGAGAAGACTAGTATAAAGAAGGGACCAGCTTCGACCCTAACAGACAACAGGAGCCTGTTCAAGTCAAAAGAGTGCTTCAGCTATATTTGGTGTTTAGTAAGGGATAATACAGATCTTGGAAAGTGGGGAAAAGCAATAAAGGTAACAGCACTTCCTCCAGGGTTTTCTGCTCTGAAAACAAGCAGGCAAACACACAAAACAAAAATCTACTCCATAATCACCAGAAGCCAGATATTGTAGAATCCTGCCAGGGACATTATACAATCTCTACCTGCCACGAGAGGCAAGTATCCTGTGGGAAGATGTGTCCTCCCCACTTCACAGCAAACGTCTCACTGTTACAGCTGTTCGAGGTATTCACAGCTTCAGGTAAAACATAATAAATACCCGGCAAATTCAGTGCAGTATTGGATCTTAGGATGAGGTGTACAGAATTTTACAGCGTCCTGGAGGCAAACTTCCTTTTCTCACAGGGTTGACATTTGCAGACATTACCTAGCAATGATGAGCTTCCCATCTCACAGGTAGAAACACACATTATGAATTTTCCATCGCTATGCACGACAACAAAACCAAACAAAAAGATCTCCCTGGAGAATTAATTGCATTAATATTTTATCACCAGTGTGATCTATACCAAGTTCACGTAAGCCTCTGCTTCTGGGGCTGACCTGGCTGCACCCTTTAGTTAGTTCACACTTCAAAATACAGAAGAATGGCTTTTCAATTGGCATTTCACAGATATCTTTACAGATGAATAAGGTAAACTCTTATTTTCAAGAAAATACTAAATTTGTTGACAAAGATTAAACTTAAGCTTAAAATTAAAAGTTTTGAAATTTTGGAAACATTGTCCTAAGTTTGCTAATACCCCAATGCGTAATCTTAGTGAGAACAGTAGTAAAGTAACGGCTCTGATGTTTTGATATCGTATCACAGGCTTGGGAAAGGTTTTCCCAACTTAATCTTTTTCAAACGACCACTACAAAATTTACAAAATTATGAGAAATAGAGGTATGTTAAAAAGTTTGAGAAAGGGCCAGGTGTGGTGGTATACATTATTAATCCAGCACTGAACAGCAGAGGCAGTGGATCTGTGAATTTGAGGCCATCCTGGTCTAGACAAGAAGCTCTAGGCAAGCCAAGGCTGCATAGTGACACCCTGTCTTGGGGTGGGGAGTGTGGAGGCTTGAGAAAAGCTGGTATATTTTAACATGAAATGGGGCAGAGAACCCAGCCTTAGACGGCGGAGGAGCTCCAGAGGATCAGATGTGCTGGCCTCTTCAGGAACTACTCCCCCCACCAACACACACAAATAATTAATAATAAC
Source organism: Myodes glareolus (assembly GCF_982192425.1). Lineage (NCBI taxonomy): Eukaryota > Metazoa > Chordata > Mammalia > Rodentia > Cricetidae > Myodes > Myodes glareolus. The sequence continues at coordinate 60,869,982 of NC_142045.1, forward strand.
AACAACAAAATCAAAACATACACATTTCCCTGATATGATTTCAGAGCCAGCGTCACATGAGCCCTGACAAAGAACTGCTCATCTGCTGAGACTGAGCCTAGTAATAAAGAAGACTACCAAATTGATTCTAAAAATAAATTCTGGTTTCAATTTGGAAACTTTCCAGCTCTCTGCACAGCCAGGGCTCCCCATGTTTCAACTGCAGCAATAATTCTTCACACCCGAATTCAGAGCAGATGTGAATGTACAGCTGTGCATCAAGCCAGAGATTAAAGGATTTGCAAAAACATAAAACAATTGCTGATCTAAATACTTGGAAAACACTTTTATTTCATAAAACACATGATTTGCATGGAGTTTTGTTAAAATGAGAATTATATTTTTAACACTTTTAGCATCTGATATTGTAAATACCAATACAACATATAACCCATATCAAATAAAAAATAAAAATCAAGAGTCCTCTGAGGTCACTAAATCAAGGCTGTAACGGGACTGCGGACGCCTGAGGATGCTGGTGTAAAACTCCACACCTTCCTAGCAATGGCTGTTATCATCTCTTTGTCAAAGTCAGTTTTCCGGGGAGAAGGGAAGCTACCTCACTACCTCACATTAGGCCACAAGAATTATTCAGATTTTAACCTGACCTAAATCTTTCATTTATGCTCGTGTGAGAATACACATTAGCTATCCCCCCAAATGTATTTAATAAAACAGATACTAACTTAAAAACCATAAATCAGTATGCAAAAGAGCTTGTTTTAATTAAATATATGGCATTTAACTCTGAACTATCAGAAGTAAAAATAATTTTTTCTGAGGCTACACCTCTGTATATGGAGCCCTCTACAGATATAACAATTGTTATATTGAAAATAATGAAAATGAGTTTTTTAAGTCATCATGCATTCCACAAATTTTACTGAGTTTTACATTATATGCCTGTCATTGTCCTATACTAATACAGAGACTCATTAACATTAAAAATAAATTGGGAGGCGAGAGAGACGGCTCAGCAATCAAAAGCACTTTTTGCTCTTATAGGGAATCGGGATTCAATTTCAAGCAAGCACTTGGCAACGTCAAACATCCATAATGGTGGTCCAAAGGGACCTGGTACCCTCCTCAGGGACCAGGCAAGCACATGGTGCACTACAAGCACTCATGCAAAACACTCATACATGTAAAATAAAAATAAATAAATCTGAGGTCAGCTGTGATGGCATACGCCTTTAATCCCAGCAATCAGCTTGCAGAGAGAGGCCACCTCTATGAGTTCAAGAGCAGCTTGGTCTACATAGTGAGTTCCAGGACAGACAGGGCTATGTAGAGACCCTGTCGCCAAATAGATAGATTAGGTACATGGACAGACAGACAGACAGATTAAAAAAAAAATAGTAACAGGGAAAACAACTGAGAACAACAATGACATGTTAACATGTTCATGATAATATAGTATTATCCTATGTGCTATCTAAAAAGAATCAGTCAAAGGAAGGGAATACATTAGAAAGCGGAAGCAGCAGCAGTCACTAAAGAGACAGACCTTGGAACCACATTCTAGACTGCATTGCCCATTCTGTGACAGCTCCTACTCTGACAGTGGACTGGGTGGGGAAGCACAGCTTCTCTGCTGCAGGGGTTCAGCTACTCAGACCCATTAGCAATCTCTTTCTCAACTTAAAATTGAGCTCTCTCTCATGCTTTTCTTCCCTAAGAGATGATGGTCAAAGCTAAAGTACTGTAGTCTTGTATACACAAACACACACACATACACACACACAAACACACACACACACACACACACACACTTTACCCATACGCATGCAGGTGGAAGGAGGGAAGCAGAACAAAACCTGGGCACTGCAGATTAACATGTACCATACACACCTGACAGTGGCACAGAAATAAACGGAAAGCTACCAGCCGAGCAACAATTTTTAAATACTTTTCAGCCAGTTTAACAAATTGCTGGTGATACAACTTCTATCTGTATCACTATATACTCTTAAAAACATCAGCAGAGTTCAAAATAACAGAGACAAAGGTGTCTAACAAGGTCAAACACAGAGAGCAGCCTTAAAACTTAAGTTAACCCATTTATATTAATCTGATTTCTGCCACATGGCTCGTCACCTCTCTTCCGTACAATACATACAACTTCCTACAACTCTGGCTGGCAAATTCCCCATGCCTCAGATTACTCCCTGAGTTCCTATGTCTGCCCAGAAGTCCTGCCTATCTTATTCTGTTTAATTACTGACCACTCAGCCCTTTATTAAGCAAATCAGAAGGAGCCTTAATTGTGTGAGGTAAAGGACTGACATATCTTCACACAGTGTGATTAAACATCCTACAACATAATTTACCTTAAGAAAATTGCTCAGAACTAGGAAAGGAAAAAGTTAATAAAAACAGAGGTGATGGAATTAATGGGGAACAAATCTCATTAACTGAAAACTGTATTTTAATAGCAATATTTGATAATGGTAGTTTTTGAACTTTGCCAAAAATTTTTTTCATCTTTATAGAAAATAGTAATATTTGCTCTTTCATTCTCAGTCTCACACAAATATAAATGTATGTGTATGTGCATGCATTATATATATATATATATATATATATATGTGTGTGTGTGTGTGTGTGTATGTATATATTTCTACCATGATAGCTTTCCTAAGAGAGAGACTAAGACTGGATATCACAGCAATATGTGATTTTTGTAGCACTGTGCCTATCAGTCACAGCTCTATAAAGGAACCGCACAAATCCAAAATAGTTATTTGCATTAACGCACTTGAATTTCTATCTAAAATGCAGACTTGTGTGTAACACATGGACATGTTCATGTATATGTAAACATGTATGTGGGCATGCAAGCAGCAGTCAGAGGTTAAAGGCTGGAGTCTTCCTTAATTGTTCTCCAGCTTTTTAAGGTAGAATTTCTCACTAGGCCTGAAAGTTCAACAATTTAGCTGGAATGGTTGGCCAGTGAGACCCAGGATCTCGCCAGTCTCACCTCATACTGAGAGTTACAGATGTGTACCTGTGATCAGCTTTATGTGTCTTCTGGAATTCAAATCCATGCCTCACACTGGTACAGCAAACTCTCTACTGACTCTCTAAAATGTAGCCTATATTTAAGTAAAGTCTTGTTATCTCTACTTTGATAATAATTTCAGCATAAAATTCATACAGCATATCTTTCTAGAAAACAATTCTCTTAAACTGTTGAAAAGTGGTAATTTGTCAAGTGAGACACTACGCAGAAAATGAGAAGCACTTTAAAAAGCTGCTCCGCATGACCCCAAGTACTGCATTTTCTAACCCCAGTGCAACTTCAGAATGTGGTCACCCATGCACTCCATGTGTGCTTCAGACAAGGCTTGAGTCTTTCTATTGTCACTCTGAAGTACAGCAAGCAGCACCCTCACCTGCCAAGGAGTCTATGATTCCTAGTTGCCTGAGAGAGTAACAGCAGCACAGCATGCACATATTTGGTTTCAGTCTCATACAGTAGTCTAGTTTATGAGGAAGCATGGTAAAGATTAAAAACGTCAACACAGCACTGTGCAGAGCAACAGCTGACTTGGTGGGCATCATACACAGTTTGGACACAAGAGCAAAGACATTCCACTACCATGGTAGGTAAGACAATCCAAGATTTCAAATAACCTAAAACTTACAAAAATTTTCATTTCTACAGTCTTCCACTTAATATTCTCAGACTGTAAGTGACCAACTTCAGTTACTTCTTGGTAAAACAAAGCCAGATAAAAGGGAATAACTAAACACTTAGTCAAGTATGTTCTGTCTTCTCTGTTCTACTGCTATTTACAGTTCTGTATTTGTCTATATCCCAAGTAGTTCAGAGCTAAGAGCATGACTGAAGAATGTTACCAATGAATCATCTGAGCTATTATATTAGTAAATTGATCCCAATTGTGATGACTGAATAAAACTATCACTAACAATGGAATCTGACTTAGACACCTCCCCCTACCAGATTTTAGTTTTTATAACAATCTATAAAAATTTCACATAAGCAAAAAATAAAATGCTCACAAAGATACTGATTACACTAACATTTCCTTGTATTTATTACCAAAAACATGATAGCCATGTGCAAGCCTACACTCAAAATGAAGCTTTAAGGTGATCATGTTCTCATGGTTGTCCAGAAACTGCAGATACCTGCACTTATGAGAGGTTTTCTGCGAAGGGGCACTACTCACTTTCCCTAATGGAAACCTTCTACAACTATCAAACACACTGTGATTCCACAAATGACATACCTTTATATTTTCTACTCTTAGTATTTTGATTTAGTTACTCTCAATTTTAAAAGTCAAGACACAGGAACTGCTGGCACATACCTGGAGCTCCGATACCTAGGCTGAGGGAGGAGGATTACTACGAATCTTGAGCCCAGCCTAGACTGGAGATGATGAGTTCCACCTCAGTCTAGCCTAGACAACACAGCACAACCCCACCTCAGAGTTATTCCTTACTCAGGTCAAAGACAAAAAATAAAGAGGCCAAACTAAATCAGGAAATACTGTCAGTAGAAATTGGAAAATATGAGAAAATACCTAGACCTGATAGTTGCAGATGTGGCTCCTATAACATTGTATAAACCTACAAAAGTTCACCCACAGATGTGCACAGAAACACTAAACAACAATCAAGACAGAGAGGGCCTTTTCGAATCCTGAGTAACACCTCAGAGGACCAATGTGGAGGCTTCTCTCCAGATCGCCATTTCTGAAATAACCACTCTGAGGCTTAATATTAATTACAAACTGTCTGGCCTATTCGCTCTGGCTAACTATTAACTAGCCCTTATAACTTAACCCATTTGAATTATTCTATATTTTACCACAAGGCTCGTGGCTTGTTATCTCATAGCTTGCTTTCCAAGTGGCTGCTGACATCTCCTCCATCTCTGCCTTCTTTTATCCTGTATCTTTGCTTGGATTTCTTGCTTTGCTCTATTTTGCATGTTATTGGTCAAATCAGCTTCTTTATTAACCAACGGTAATAAAACATATGCACAGCATACATCCCACATCAGACCAATACAGCCAAGAGGCTCCAAAGACTGGTGGACACACTCACTGACAGCAGCTAGGACTGGTCCTAGATTTTAAGCTTAAACATCTTCATCACCTATTGTAATTTTTGAAATTAAAAACAAAATTTAAATTAATACTGTCCAGAGATGATGGGACTCCAATAACAGATGTTAAGGCTGAGAAGAGGCCATGAGGTTTTTGTCAGAGAGGCCTTAGGCAGTAAAAAGTCAGCCTCAAAGGCATGAACAGCAGAAAGCCAAATGGAAATTTCCAGTCTGGAAAAAAAAAAAAACAACAAAAACCATCATAGACATTATAATGTGCAGAAAAAGAGCAACGAGATGAACAAATTTTCCTAAGTAAGAAATTACAACAGAGAAAGAAAAAAATGTATTAAAGAACATTTAAAAAGAAAAGAAGGTTGCATTTAAAAAGTAAGAAAATGGTTTTAAAAGAGACATTTTCTAAAATAACATTCTTTTAACTCTTGGTAACAGTGGGCCAGATTCAGAGACCTCTTCGTGTATGCTGTCACCTCTGGCTCGTCCTCCCCCGACCCGGCAGCCCCACTCAGTGATCACCAGGAACCCAGTGCAAACTTTGTGACTAACCTCCAAAAATTATTCTGGGAGGGAGCGAGGGAGCCCCACCCCTCCTTCCCTGAAGATCTAGAGGCAGTTAATAGCTGCTAAGGACAGAGCTTGGGGAAGGAGGCTGTATTTGTAGACACCAGTAAAGTCATCCATGCGTCTGTAAACAATTCCTGACCCATGGTCCTATAAAAATCTTAATTAAATATATTTGGTCACTACCTCACTAGGGAGGGGAAGGAGGGAGGGCACATGAAAATACAAGAGAGGCTAGCTGGTTAGAAGAAAGGGATCAGAGGAAAGAGGAGAGGTCTAGGAGAAGGTAATAGAAATCAAAATACATTATATAGATGAAAATGCCTTACTGAAACCTATGTATAATTAATAATGTGTAATTATCACCTAATGTATAATTAATGTAATTAAAATGAAGACTGAAGACAATTTAATAAACAGTAAGCACTGCCTCTGCTCTGCCCCTCTCTTCAGGCCAGCACTAGAGCAGGCTCTTTGGTGCTCTTTATGATTGTACAGTTGGAAAGGCGTTGCTAGACCATTCTTATGTGTCTCTTTCTGCCTGACAAGACTTGGAACACCACCACTCCAAAAAAAACATAGATAAACCAGAATGAAATCACTTACATAAGTTCAATGTTTTCTTTTTTTCTTTCTTTTTTTAGGAAAAAATCTTTTTATTCCTCTTTTCATGAAAATTTTATATAAGTAAAATTGATCACTTCTATTTGTCTAGATCTTTGAAGAATTTAGGAGATTTTTTTCCATGGGAAATTATCGTGTGCATATTTTTCTCTCTCTCTCTCTTTTTTTTTAATTTCCACCTCCTCCCCCTCCTCCCACTTCCCTTCCCTACCCCCACTCTCCGTCCCCCTCCTTCTTCAGGCCAAAGAGCAGTCAGGTTTCCCTACCCTTGCTGCGGGAGAATTATCTGTATTCTGTCAATCATGTATTTTAATAAAACGCTGATTGGCCAGGCAGGAAGTATAGGCGGGTCAACCAGACAGGAAGTAGAGGTGGGACAATGAGAACAGGAGAAGGCTAGGAAGGAGAAAGCTCATTCCTCCATTCCTGCCCAGACCACAGAGAAGCAAGATGTAACCTGCCCCGCTGGAAAAGGTACTGAGCCACATGGCTAACACAGACAAGAATTATGGGTTATCATAAGATGTAAGAATTAGTTAATAAGAAGACTGAGCTAATGGGCCAATCAGTTTATATCCTAAATGTAGACTTTGTGTGATTTTCTTTGAGACTTGCCGGCTGTAGGGTACCGGGCGGGACAGAAACCCTAACAAGCCGGCCCTCATGTTACATACCCTATGGGAAGTCCGAGGTCCTCCCCCTTTTCCCCAGGTCCAAGAAGATGAGCATCCAAACAGACAAGGCTCCCACAAAGCCCATCTATGCAGTAGAATCAAAGCCCAGTGCCATTGTCCTTGGCTTCTCAATCAGCCTCCACCGTCAGTCACATTCAGAGAGTCCGGTTTAATCACATGCTCCATCAGTCCCATTCCAACTGGCCTTGGTGATCTCCCATTAGATCAGTCCCACCGTCTCAGTGGGTGAACGCACCCCTCACGGTCCTGACTTCTTTGCTCATGTTCTCCCTCCTTCTGCTCCTCATTAGGACCTTGGGAGCTCAGTCCAGTGCTCCAATGTGGGTCTCTGTCTCTATCTCCATCCATCACCAGACACGATGAATATCTTGCATATTACCATAGTTCAATGTTTTCTTAAAGCCACATGAAAAATTTTAAGAGTGGAATTTGTTCCAACAACATGTCCTTGGTGTCATTATTTGTTACACAGAAGACCATTACCCCACTCCTATTTTCCTTAGCCACACTTCTTTTATAAACCACACCCAATGACTAAAAACAGCTAGTGGGAGTTTTAAATTGTTTTCATTATATTACAGATATGATTGTTCTGGTTTCATTATTACTGTCATTGGTCAAGATCCTGTTGAGCATAATTCATAAATTAAATTTTATTATGGGTGTATACATGCAGGAACGGGCATGTGCAACCCATGCTCAGAAGTTCATGAAGGAACACACACCATTTCCAGGTTTTAAAGTTACTTAACATTTTTAAAGTGAATAATTTCCTTTAAAAAACAAAAATAAGGTTATCTGCCACTTTACAGAACCTCATAATCCCTAACAACAAATGTGTTCTTATAATGGCTGTTAAGTATAGTCTCACCCCTCCTGAAGTAAACCAATCAAAATTCAGAACTGCAGAAGTCTAGCCCCTGACACATCAGCAGTACAGCTGGACCTGATGACTGAGGAAGTCAGAGCAAGAAGACTGGAACAGTCTGGTGACAGAGTTTACTTAGTACTGTGAGCATTTACACCCAAGAAGACTGGAACAGTCTGGTGACAGAGCTTACTTAGTAATGTGAGCATTTACACCCATAGAGTCTCAGCAACATGGCTGCCTGAGCATGAGCTGAACAAGGACAACACATGGGCAGGAGCATGTACAGGAGGCCTCAGGCAGGCGCACACACCCCCCCCCTAAGGAATGCTCAGTGGGAGAAACAGTCCATGAGATAGCATACCAACTGGTTATCCAATACCAAATGGCTAGCACTGAAAACAGACATACAGTAATAAAAAAAGACTGAGCAGGTTTATTTATGTATTTAGGAAAACACACGTGTGTGCGTGCACACACACACATTTTTGCAACAACAAATAATAATAAAAGAGGCAGTGAATGTGAAAAACAGCAAAGAAGAGTATATGTTACGGTTTGAAGGGAGGAAAAGGAAGGGAAAAAATAATGTAATTATAATCTCAAAAATAAAAAATAATTAAAAATAAAATAAATAAGGTTGTCAACACAGTGTGCATTTTATGTCTCCAGCATAGACAGTGACTATTCATTACAGTGTGCAACTGCTGAGAACCCCACAGTACAAACAGAGCAGGCCTACAGTGGAAGAGGACGTCAACAAGCTTCAGTGAGCTTCTGCCTAACTCTATGATGGTAGCAGTAACACTGGTATATGTACTGTCACATAACATGAACACAGATAAAAGAAAAATCTAGTTTTGAAATAAACCTCCATCCCTAAGAAGTGACTAGAACTCAGCTTTTTAAATAGTTGATAAACACCAGGTGTACTGCTGTAAAACAGATGTGCAAGCAAGTACTAGCTGGGCCTTGTGGTGCGCGACTTCGATCCATCACTCAGGAGGAAGAGGTCAGGTAGGATGACATAGTGAGACTCTGTCTTAAGCATCACCAACAATAAGACAAAAACAGAAAAAATTGCACGTGTTTCTTTCTAGAACACTTGGGAAGGCAGAGGCAGGAGGATCAGGAATCTAGGACTGCACTAGTGAGCTTGAGGGTAAAGCTGGATAACAGGAAACCCTGTCTCCAAAAACTTAAAACTAAAGCACGACTTCAACTAACCAGAAATGAAACTGACCAGCTGAATTAATTAGAGTCAACCTTCTTTTTTTCCAAGAAACATGCCATATGGCTAAAGACACTCACAGACTGAGCCAATGAATGGGAACAATCCATCAACAGAACAAACCTGAAAACAGCTGCAGAGCTCTTCTGACAACTGAAAAAGTCAGTTTGTCCAAATTAACCAGAGAGAAGGAAGGTCACGCATGCTTAATAAAGGAAACAATTCCTCAAGATGTAACTCTAAATGCACATCCACCACACATTACGGCTTCCAATCTCATCATAAAAACACCACTGAACAGAAAAGGTCAGACAGGTTCTGATATAAGATGTGAAATTTCATGTACCAAATTCACCTTAGATGAAAGAAATCAAACTGAAAACCAGCAAAGAAAACAAGCAGCTAAACTATAGTACAAAGTGGGCCCAACTACCACCTACAGCATAGTGCATCCAACAGAAACAAAACACATTCTCCTCACCAGCCAAGGAAAACTTGTAAAACTGACCACATTCCAGGTCACAAACCAAGAATTACCAAACGCAAAAGAATCAAAATAACCTCTCTTATCCACCAGATCAACATACAATAAAATTAGAAATCAGCTGAGAGAAAGTTGAAGCAACTACAGGAATACATAGCACCTGAAAAATATGCCCTTAGATGACCAATGAAAACCTCAGCAAAGAAAAAAGTTCCTAGAACATCATCATCTGAGATACCTGGTGTACAGATACGGCAGTTCTAAGAGGAAAGCTTATAGATGAGTGCTTACATTAAAAACAAACAAACAAAAACCCCAAAAGATCACAAATAATCTAATAATGCACCCCAATATCTTGGAAAAACAAGAATAATCCAAATGCAGAAGCAGCAGATGATAAAAGTTTAAGGAAGGAAAGTAAAACTGAGAATAAAACCAAAACATACAATCAGTCTAAGTCAGAATAACAAACCACTAATAAACAAACCTATGGCCCGGAGAAGAAAGACTCAAATTAATAAAATTAGCAATGAAAGGGGAGGTTACTACAGACTTCAGTTTATCTAAGTCAGTCATTAGGAATTATAAATAAAAATTTATAACCTAAAATAAAACTACACAGAATATATTCCTAGGCCATGCATGACCGACCAGAATTCAGAAGACAAAAAAACAGTTTGATAATGCCATTGAAGTAGTAATTTAAGTTTCTCAACAAAGAATAGTCCAAATTCAGGTGGATTTACTGGCAAATTCAACCAGGATCTAACTTTTTTATACTTATTTTCTTAGGAGAAGAAGAGGTTGTCACATCTCACATATGAAAGTCAGATACTTGGAGTACTTTTCTCCTTCCTATCATGTAGGCTCCTCAAACTCATTCTACTACAACATTACATTAATGAGAAAGTTAAAGACAATTTCACTGAACACACATGTAAAAACTCATAAATCTCTTACAAATCAAATTGAAGAATACATTAAGATCACACCCATGACCAAACTGATTTTATCACAGAGATGCAAGGTTGATTCAACCTACAGAACTGTAAGTGTAACTCAGCATGTAAGGAGATTTAAGGACAGCACCCTTCATAATAAAAAGCCTAGAAGCAGAAAGAACATACCTCAGCAAAACAAAGGTTAGATGCGACAAACCTATGGTCAACTAACTATGGAGAAAAGGCTGTTTCCTCTAAAATTTAGACTGAAACACAGGACCCTATTCTCTCTATTCTTATTCACCACGGTGCTGGAGTCTTACCTAAAGAACTAAGGCAGAAAAAAGAAAACAAAGAGACACAGACACAAACTACTTGAGATCTTACCTAGGTTGTTCTTTGAGGATGATCAATTCCTGGTGAACAGTACCTGGACACATCATCCCAACTTTTCTGAGCAGCTGGGCAATTCAGCACAAAGCATGGGGGTGTGGTGACAGCAGCAGGGATCTTCTCTGCCACCACTCTGTCAGGAAATGCTGAGCAGAACTGGCCTGCCTTCCTCACAGTCTGCCTGCACATCAACAAAGGATGGCTGAACCGTCTCCCTCCCTAATGCTACTCTTCAAAAGACACCCGGAGTTTTCTTTCTTTGCTAGTGTATCTACCTGCCCAACAGAACTTTTTGGATATATTTGAAAACAAAAGGCTTTGATTAAGGCTCTAATTCTATTCCTATATTCAAACCTAATAGAGCCACCTTCATGGTTCTGCTTATAGGCGTCCTTTTAAATGAAATTAGATTTTCCATGTTGTGGGATGACTGCGAGAATAGTTCACAAACAACTGTGAATCAAAAATTGCTCTTGGAATACTTAGAGAAAAAGATGTGCAGCCTTAATATCTAGACATCTAGCAGAGATGCCAATCAGAAGCACAGTGACAGGACAGTCTCATCTGATTAAAAGATGCATTCCAAAATGTCCACTGTGTACACACACACACACACACACACACACACACCCCTACGTAAAAGTTTATTTACTTATGTATATGGGTGGTCTGAATGCCAAAAGTGTGCCCAGTATCCAAGGAGGCCATAAGAGGTTTGAGATCCCCTGGGACTGCTGTGAGTCACCTTGTGGATACTGGGAACTGAACCCAGGTCCTCTGGAAGAGTAGCAAGGACTCTTAATGCCTACCTCTCTCACCCCTATAGCTATATTTTTAAAACTAGACAGACAATATGTATACTTTTTGTTGTCTGTTTTCACGTATAGGAAAAGATAAAGGCAAGACTATAACATACCATGAAAGGGTATTCATGCTTAATTAAAAAAAAAAGAATCAAAATTTTAAATTTTATATACTAGAAGCAAAGCAAATTTATACTACCAAATGCCAAGTCAGGGCACGGCGCTCACACAAGGATTTCCCAAATAATTTAGCAAAGTGTGAGTGTCACATCTGTCATCCAGGACTTAGAACCCAGGAAGCTCCTCATCAGTGTCAGGTCAGGCTGGTGGCAAAGTGAGGTCAAGGCCACCAACAAGAGCCTTGGAGTGAGACAATCACTCCCTCACACACACAAACAATTTCAAAACATAACACTAAACATAATGGTAAACCAGTAGGGCATAGGGAGAAAAATAAACAAAGCACTCAACTGTTTCCGGATCACAGAGGAGCACTGTGCACACGAAGGGCCAAGAAAGCCGGTGTGGCACACTGTAACCTTCGCATTTAGAAGCCTGAGAAAGGAAAACTGAATTGAAGGTCAGCCTGGGCTACGTGCATACATACACATGATACAGAGACTGTATCAAAGAACCCAATTCTATTTTTAAAATTTAATTACATCATTTTATTATATAATTATTTTATTACTCACTATTAAATATAATTAAATACTGAATAAAAATATGGTTGTTAACAATTATGTTATATAGTTATATTTATTAATAAGTAACAAATATGGCAATTATATAGCAAACATTAGCTATAATTAATATAATAACTAATATATAACATATTGGCGACTTTTTCTCCTATGGTGTGTTTATTTTTAAATATTTTGTAATTTGTTAATATATTATATGCATAAGTACAAAAAAATCAGGTTTATGTAAACAGATTTTTTCCATCATGAAAATACCAGCAAAGGATTTGTATTTTAGAAATAAAATGCTAAATTTGTACCAGAAATACCACATCTTGCTTCCCATAGCCAGAATCAACCTGCATCATAAGACAAATACTGTGGTCTGAGTAGACTTTTGTCATTCAAACAATCAGGACTTCTTAGAGGCAGTGGTAACTTGGGAGCAGGAACATAGCAAGAACTCTATCAATGCCTACTATAGTCACTTCAAAGACTGGAAAGTCAACTTGAAAAGGCACCTTTCCCCCCAAAAAATCTCACATCAATAAGAATAAAACCACAAAGCAATAAATATGTCAAATGTTCAAATCCACAAGCTCACAATAACACTTAAACAAACCCTACTTTCGAGGAACATGGAAAACAAGCCAGTATTTGAAACCCAGTGAGGAAAGGAAAGAATCCAAGCCTATTTGCTTCTTTCCTGTAAAAGCCTAGGACACCGAGTGCCTGGAGAGGTTTTCTTTAGGGAAACACTATGAACCAGAACACAATGCTTGTGCACACAAATGGAATAACCATGGTCACCAGTGATTATCCTCAACCAATGGATGCTTCTTTGAGAATGTACTAATAAAGTTTATAGATAATTCTGCTTCCCTAACCTTCCAGATAATAAGAGCTGACAGCAAAATTAGACTACTATCCATAGACCTAGCTGCTGATTTATAGAAAATACAAGGGAAAAAAAATCCCTAAAAAGATACAATTAAAAAATCACAGGGTCTGGGAAACTTTACAGACAGACAGGAAGTGATAATTAAGTGAACTGTGCACCTGTAGTAAACTAGGCATCTTGCTGCTCTTCTATGAAAACATACTAAGAGAAGTTGAAGGAATTTAAAAGGCTATTAAAAATTGTAACATCTATTAGATAACTAACACCTGGACCACAGTATGAAATTCTCAAAAAAGTAAAACTAAAATACCTACATGATCCAAAGGCCTGCTCTAAAATTCCAGAAAGAACTTAAAGTCTGAAATCATGATCTCATAAAACTGTATCAAGGAAAGAAACAAAGGAGAAGCAATCCAACTGTCCATAAAGCAAAGCAAATAAGTAGAGAAAGAAAATATATTATGCGCATAAAATGGTGTGCAACTTGGCCACTGAATTGGTAATGCATGCCTTTAATACCAGCACTCAGGAGGCAGTGGAAGGTTGGTGGATCTCAGTGAGTTCAAGACCAGCCTGGTCTACAAAGCTTGCACCAAGGCTGCCAAGGGTTAGATAAGATCTCTCTCTCTCTCTCTCTCTCTCTCTCTCTCTCTCTCTCTCTCTCTCTCTCTCTCATACACACACACACACACACACACACACACACACACACACACACACACACACACACAGGAAGGAGGGAGGCAGACAGACAAGGAAATAGTGTCAACTACAATATGGAGACCAGAAAAGGACAATCAGAAAGAGACAAGTATTGTCAGGATGCTGCTTCCAAAAGGACCCTAAAGTATTCAAATCCAGAGAAAAGAGAAATAAAAGAGCTACAGGTTTGATGAACTGCTCGGCACAATCAGTCACTGCTGATACCTGCATTACAATAGTGAAGATAGCAACTGTTTTGTGGTTTCAAGTATAAATAGAAAGTATGCTTATATTCCTTCTCACACTAAAAGACAATAATCAGGGGGCAGGGCACAGCAGGGAACAATTGGTCAGAGGGAAAATCTCTACCAAAGGCCATGGATATGAGAGGGAACTATGAGTTTTCTCTCTAACTCATGTTTGAAACTCTTTTTTTTAAGTCAAAATAATCATATAACCCGATAGCCAATGAGTCCTAATAACTTGATGAGAATTCCACAAGGAAAATAAAACAACATGCACAGGAGAACACTATTGGTCCTGGTCTATTTTAAGAAGCTAGGCAATTTAACCTCAATGTACACACAAGGAAGGCAGCAAAGGGATCTACCAATCCCCACAAGGCTTCTAGCAATCAGCAGTGCATATGTGGTGGAAAATAGGAAATAGCACTCTCTTCCTTACATGGTTTGCACAAATCTTTTATACACCGAACCTTTCCCAGCTTGTGCTATGTAGCCACAAAGTTTAAGTGAGTTCCTCCAGCCAGTGGAGGCCTTAGCCCTCCTTTTTGGGTATTAAGTAAAAAACAAGCAAAAAATTAGTTGTACACATGCATCCTGATGGCTAAATGACAAGTGGTCAGGAAAGACTGTGGATCACTGGACAGAGGTGTAGATGTCAGATTATACAGGCTATATTCCTACATTTTATGGCAGTCAAAATTCTGAACAACCTGGGGCAGTGGTCGCCTAGCCTTCTGATAGTGAGACAAACTGATGCCAACCAAAGCAAGGGGTCAGGATGTGCTAATGTCGTTCTGCTCCTTCTACTGCATTTAGGAAACGCTGGGGGAAGAGGTGTTTTTCAGTCTACATGACAAAATGGGCATAGATAGGAAGATGTGACCTAAGTCATCCCGCTCCACCTAGGAGACAGAAGGCTAATGAACAACTTCCCCTGCAGTTTACATTTTGATATAAAAGCTGTTTGGAGAACAAACATGGATGATTTTTCAGGATATGAATTCAGGACTTTCAGCTATTCCTCCAGCACCACCATCTTTCAATCCACAACATAAACTTTCACTGAATTTTCAGCACTGCTCTGAATAATGGCTAAGTTTGACTGTCCTGTTCTAGACATGGAGCCAGCCTCCCTTCATCCCTCTCTCAGTGAAAGTTTATGTTGTAGATTGAAAGAAAATGGCCCCCCAAGAGATTGGCACTATTCAGAGGTGTGGCCTTGCTGGAGGAAGTGTGTCACTGTGAGGGCGGGCTTTGAGGTCTTCTTTGCTCAAGCTTCCTTCAGTTGACTTCCTATTGCCTGCAAGATACAGGACTTTCAGCTATTCCTCCAGCACCACCATCTGCCTGCATGCCACCATGCTCCCCACCATGATGATAATGTACTGAACCTCTGAAACTGTAAAACCTCTCAATTAAATATTTTCCTTAAAAGAGCTGTTGCAGTCATGGTATCTCATCATTGCAATAAAACCCTAACTAAGACAAAAGTTGGACAGGACTATTGCTGTGATAGGCCTGATGTTGTTCTCCTTTGGAATAATATGAACTTTGGTTCTTTAGGTTAGGAAAGCAATTGTGATGTGATGAGTTGTAGGGGACTCTCTAAAGAGGTTTTATAGGAGCAGAGTTTTAGCATGTGGCCTAGAGATCATTCTTGTGATGCTTTGGTGAAGAAAGTGGCTGCCTTTGCCCTTGTCCAAAGAGCCTGCCTGACGCTACAGTGAAGAGTTCAGATTAATTCTGTTGGTAGAAGTAAAGACTATGTCATGTGGTTTTTAGGGTAACTTTAATGAAGATTTATAATGAAAAGGAGCAAGTTGAGCAGGGTAAATTATAAAATGTAAACTTTAAGGAGAAAATGAGCATCAGATTTAGCTATTCCAAGAGCTAAATCCTGCCTTCAACAAGATAAATAGATTAAGAAGTGGCATAAAGAGAGTGGTAACCTCATGGCAAGATCCCACCCAGCTAAATTTCCAACTTGTGAAAATAAATTAAAGAAAAGCTTAGAGCTGGTGTGTGGTGGTGCAGGCCTTTAATCCCAGCACTGAGAAGGCAGAGGCTGGGAAATCTGGGTCTGATGCTAGCCTGATCTACAGAACAAGGTTCACGACAGCCAAGCTTGAGTGGTACAAGGCTGAAAGGTGTTAAAGATGTCCATATTCCAGGCCCAGTAAGCAGCAGAACTTGGCAGCTTTGGCCACGTCGTTTTGGAGTCAGGAATAAAGCTCCTGAGGCCAGGCATGTGTTAGGGGTGTTCCTGACTGGAGGCCACTGCATGCAGCTGTGAAGTTGAAGCCTGGATTGTCTTAGAGAACCCAAGAGGTTAGCTATGCCAGAGTTGTGGGATACCTGCTAAGGGGAGCTGCTAACAGGAAGTGGAACCAGCCCAGAGAGAGAAGTGTGTCACAGTCAACAAAGCAGAACAGAGCTGGGGAGCTGAAGAGCGTTTTGACATGAGACATGGAGGTGCGGAGTTTGAAATTTGCCCAGCACTTTCCAATTTTGCTTTGGTTCAGTATTTCCTCAATATGTTACTTCCCTACGTTTTAATGTGCTATTAAATGTTGGAAGTATGTGATCTGCTTTTTGATTTTGATTTTTTTTTTTTACAGGAGGATTACAGTTAAGAGATCGCCATGTGTCTGAGAAGAGACTTTGTTCTTTGAAACAAGTTTGAAACTGTTTTAGACTATGGACATTCTTGTTGTTGGACTGAATGCATTTTTTTGCATTATGATAGTGCTTATAAGCCTTTGGGGGTAGGGAAAAAAACCTAAATAAGACAGTTTATATCTCGAATTTTATATTTACTATTTTCAGATCATGGTTGATGTAGTTAAAAAAATCAGCAAGTCAGAATATGAGGAGAGACTACTGTGCTCCATGACACGGTCAACATATAACTGCAGCATTTGAGGAAACCACATTCTGAACCATCTTTAAACACATGACACACTGATGCATGTACAAAGGGCTTCAGAGCTCTGAGAGACTGGATGTCCTCTGTAACCCTGGCTCTCTAGCACTAAGGTACACAAACAACTAACCACAAGTTTATAGTTTGCAATGATATAAAAAAAATCATTTTGGAGATTTTCAGCAAAATTTGCAAATGTTTGAAATGACCCAATTTAACATAGCCTATGAGCTGTTTCAAACATAAAAGCAGTGATACAGTCTGCATGTTGGCGCAGAAGAGGAGGGAGGCAGCTACTGTCACTTTTTAAGATAAGATGCCAACAACCAGAAAACTAGTCTTGAATGAGAGCTTCAAATAAAGCAAACAGGTCTCCTCAGAGCAGAGAGCAGAGGGGACAGAGGCGGGCAGGAAGAAAACGGTCGGAGTCTTCCAAATCTAGGATGATGAAATAACCTGGAAGGTAAGGGTGCTTGCCATACTTCAGGATACCACACAGAAAACTGGTTCTCTGGTCACTGTGTGGAGGAAATGTGTAGAAGGTGCCAGTAAATGACGGTAAATAGTAGAAGGATGGTAAATGGCTGCTGGGGGAGGGGGGCTCCTTTCTCTTCAGAAATGGAGCCACTGGTAAGCCGTCCCTGCTCTAACAGGGTGTAGGGTGTAAGGTTCTACAGCCATTCACAAAGATTAAGAATGATTAAACCCATGCTTAATATGGTACCACACGTCTTCAATCCCAGAACTCAGTAGGCAGAAGTAGAGACAGGCCTAGCGTTGAATAAGTCTAAGGTATCTAATATCAAATTTTTATCTACCATCAAAATTTCACAAGTCATCAAACTCTGCCAAAAGTCAGAGAGCCCTGGTACATTCAGCAGTGTAGTCATTATTACATGACAGCTGAGATTTATAATTCAAAATGAAAGACTTCTAAACTTTTCTAAAGAGGTAAAAAATGTTTCTTCCTAAAGTTATCAACTAAATAAACATGTAAAATCTTATATATTTAACTGCATACTTAGTAATATCAGGATAAGCAAAATGCCCTAAAACTCACCAAGATGATGGACACAAACAGAAGAACTGTTACCAGCAATATCAAATTTTAGCCCCCCCCCAAAAAAAGCTAGTCACAAAATGTAGGTCATTTCATAACAGATCATATTCATGTCATCTTTTCATACTGATGTGGTGGTACATCATGATAAATGATGAGAATGTTCCCCAAGAGCTCATACGTTTAGTTGCTGAAACAGTTGGGAAGGACTAGAAGGTGTGGCCCTGTTGTATCACTGGGGGTCGACTTTGAGGTTTCCAAAGCCCACATCATTCCCAGTTAGTGCTCTCTGCCTTACGGTTGTTGATTCAACATGTAAGCTCTTGGCTGCTATTCCATGCTTGCCTGCCTGTTGCTGGGCTCCCTGCCTTGATAGTCGTGGACTCTAACCCTGTGAAACTATAAGCCCCCATAAATGTTTTCTTTTTGGTAATTTGTCTTGGTCATGGTATCTCAAGACAACAATAAAAAAGTAACACACTTGATAACCATAAAAATTATAGAAAAATTATAATCTTCAAAGGAGGGTACCCGTTACTAAAATGCTAAGCTCTTCTGAGATTCTTGAGAAATTTTTATTTCTCAAAAGTCTCTTCAAAACAGCTACAAATCACTGACCTGGGAGAGAAGGAAAGGGGGAAGTATCTTACCATTGGCAGTGCATTGATGTGAGAATGTACAACTGGATATCTGACCACCAAACACAAGTTGCTGAGGCTAAGGAAAAGGAAAACAAATTCAATTTAAGATTCCCCACAGCAAATTCTGCATGTTCAAAATACTCATCGGCTTTGGCATCCACCAGGGAGACTCTCCCTGGGGTGGCTGTGTCACAAAGAGCAACAAATGCTAGCTGCCTACTACTGAGAGGGTAGTGCAGTTAGCATCCAAGAAAGCTCAGTCCCAGAGTGTTCAACTGAAGTAGGATGCTACGGTGTGTTCATCAGTCATGACCATGAGCCATGAAAATCATGTGAAGTTGCATTCTATAGATTTTCGTTCATGAGAAACATATTTAACTGGTTTTAAATTAACTGGTTATCACAACGTGGCAGTCATTAATATCAGACTTCACACAAAAGGGCTCTACCTCTCTACTTTTCTCAATGAGAGAAGCACAGCACATTACACCAATAGAACTTCTGCAACATGCAAGTTATGTTTCATATGCCACATCTAAGAGGTGATACTCAGAAAGGACATGGATCAGTGCAAAGTAGATTAGCAGGCTGATGCCACCAAGAGGAGAGGTAGCCACAGTGGCATGCTTACGTTCCTATAGCAGAAATTCGAATTTAAGCATGTCAATAATTAAGATCACCAATATCCTGAATAACCATAAAATCCAAATCCCTTTAGATTTGTTCCTCTGGTTTTACTTCTCACTGAGCACCTAGTTATCCTGGCACATGACCGCACTTAGTAGAGACCCAGGAATCCAAGTTAACATTAGATATCACATATTTATAGAAGGTCATGTCACCATACATCACTCCACTGGCCTGCAGTTCTTTAAGCAATGCTATGAAAACAAGCCTAGGATTTTTTTTTCTCATTTTTTAATTATTATTTTTAAAAACAATCTTATTTTACATACCAATCTCAGTTCCTTCTACCACTCCTCCTCACACTCCCCCACCTCCTCTCCACTCCACTCTCCATCTATTCCTCAGAGAGAACAGGGCCTCCCACAGGGAGACAACAAAGTCTGTCACATCACTTGAGGCAGGACCAAGGCCCTGCCTACTATATCCAGACTGAGCAAGGTATTTCTCCATAATGAATGGGCTCCAAATACTAGAGATAAATACTAGTTTCACTGCTAGTGCCCCCACAAACTACCCAAGCTGCACAACTGTCACCCACATTCAGAGGGCCGCTTTTGGTCTTACACAGGTTTCCCAGCTATCAGTCCAGAGTCAGTGAGCTCCCATTTACTCATCAGTTGTTTCTGTGTGTTTCCCCATCATGGTCTTGGCCCCTTTGTTCATAATATCACTCCTCCCTCTCTATGACTGGACTCCAGTTCGGTCCAGTGTTTTAGTGTGAGACACTGGTTTTCGGTATGAGGAGCTAGGACACACTGTGAAACACTCTATAAACAGAACTACTGAATCCCAACAAAACCTAGATACCAAACTCTGCTTGCCTTAGGGTTATTCAAAATGAACATCATTTATTTTACATTTAACATCAAAAAAGTATAAACATTTTTAAAAGATCTTTAAAAAAATTTATGTCTTTCAGTCATTTTAGAGTCCTCTGCTGAGAGTTTTCTGTTTAGATCTGTACTCCATTTTTTTTTAAATTGGATTATTTGTTCTTTTGATGACCAATCTCTTGAGTTCTTTGTATATTTTGGAGATCAGACCTCTGATGTGGAGTTGGTGAAGATCTTTTCCCATTTTGTAGACTGCTGTTTTGTCTTGTTGACCTTTGCTTTATGGAAACTTTTCAGTTTCAGGAAGTCCTGTTTAATTGTTTCTCTCAGTGTCTGTAGCACAATGTTCTTATCAGGGGGAAAAAAGAGCTTTGCTTTGCCATACATGCTTTCTATTTATTTATATACAATTAATATATAACATATTGCTAAATTATGTGCATTTCAAAGTACACAGAAGTAAGAGATAAGGTAATCTGCAAACAAACTTTCTGTTGCTTTTGCATTGTGACCTTTTTATACGTCTTTTTAATCAATGGCTTTTTTTTGTCATTAAGAAATATTTTAAGCCAGACATTGTTGATGCACGCCTAGAATCTTAGCACTCAGGAAGCAGAAGTAAGGGCAATCTCTGTGAGTTTGAGGCCAGTCTGGTCTAGAGAACAAGTTCCAGGACAGCCAGAGTTATGTGATGTGATCCTGTTTCAATTTAAAAAACAAAACAACTTAAGGTACAGCTTTCTCTAAGACTAAGAGTCAGTAACAAAAGGAATAGGTCTGTATCAGGCCTTCCTTGGAGACTTTTAATTTCAGACAACTAAACTGATTAGATCTAGCAAGTGGGTATTCATTTCAGTTTCTAAATATCAGTTTTCTACCACCCTTCCCTGTTCTTGTTTTAATATGCAATTTCTTTGTAAAAAATGTTCTTGTAAAAGTGAGCTAAAAAATAGATACTATAATCCAAACAAATGAAGTCACAGTAATCTTGAAATCCATGGAGATTCTGAAAAATGGAATGAATAGGTGTATTCTCACCCATACCCCCACCCCAGTCAGCACTGTCATCTAGATTATAAAAGGCTCTTCCAGCAGACCAGAGCCCTTCATCAAGTATCAGAAACAAATATCTTGTCACCTAAAATGAGCATCAATAAACTACAACAATTTCCACCCACAGACACCTCGTAACTCACTCACCTAGCCACACATATGAACTTGGGGCCACACTGGATCAGCTCATCCCAGTTCGTTTCCATTCCAGGGCTCTTTTCCTTTCTTGAAGTCAGTGTAAATTTTCCTCACCATCCCCATAGATGTATTTAATGGAAGTTCTACTAATTATCTCTCCTCAATACCCTTTACTCTTGTATTTAACTTGCCCTCATACTATAGCTCTTTCAAGTATATCACTTAAATAGTTAAGTAAATATCTGGTACTACAGCATCAAGAATGAGTTATCATAAGTAAACAGTAGGGTGACAGACACAGCTATCAGTAGACAATCTGAAATAAACGCAGGAATTTTAGAAACACACGGAGGCCCACACTACTTTCCAGTTCAACTGTTTTCTGAGAAGTCAATGCATTTACCTGTAGCTATGCAGCACATTTGAAAAGCATATCACAGGAAAGGAAAATTTAACTTTGTAAGACACAGATACAGACTTGCAGGAAACTTGCCGGAAAATTATGAACACTGTAGGCGTACTTAAATAAAAGGACAACGAAATTAAACCAGGACAAATCAAGTTGTAAAGAAGCTGCCTCCTGTACACCTGCCTTTTCATTTCTTTTTGTTTTCTAGAGAATGGCTTTACTCTGCAGCCCCGGACGGCTTCTAATGTGCACCCTCCAGGTCTGTGCACTGTTGCCTGTTTTGCAGCTGTGGTTCTGGTGTCAGCGCCTCCTCCTGCTCCGCCATCCGTCCTCGCAGTTTATCACCGACACGACACTGACATCCTAGTACTGGAATGCCCTCTGCAAAGGCTCTGCCCTCAAACCTAGCCCCAATCTTCCCTCTGGGTTCAACTCACACCAGACTAGACTGGGGGGGGGGCTCTCAGAGCACACGTCTTTCCACAGCCATCTACCATACATCATGGAGCGCCCCAGCAGTTCCTGCAGACCAGGACCTGTTTGTTCATCTTGCTGTTCCTCTAAAAAATGAAGACTAGCACCTGGAAAATTTGTAGTTCTTGGAACCAAATGTTCAGATAGTACCTAATGGGTGCCCCTGAATAAGAGAACTGAAACAAACTGACCACAGAAAGTGGAGAGGAAGTGGCTGGCTGCTATTCTGATGAAGAGAGCCTTTTCACACCAATTCCGGGAGGTGGTAGTGATAGACTGACCTGCCACTAAGAAAAAACTAAAGTGTACCTCATAAATATTATCACAAAGCTAACTTTTGTGGACTGCTAAATTTAAGTTCATTCAGTCTCCAAACAAAATATTGTACTTTTTAAACTATTATCAACATTTTACCTGAATAGAGCATCAATCTTAGAAAAGGCCCTTTAACACATAATCAGGCTTTTTACATGAAAAAAATCTGCAAAATGACTGATTTCTGACAATAAATTCTCTGGACACATTGACCCCTTTGAAAAGCAGTGGAAAATATGGCTTCTCCCCCAGGAAAAGTGCAAACACAATAAACATTTACTTTAAATGGAGTGACACAGTCTAAAGTCCAGTCTCCCGTGACAAGTGCAAGAAAATGCATCTGTATACTTAAAGAAAAAAAAAACAATGAATTTCCATTTTGTGTGGATAATTTGGAAGTAACGTTTACAATTGAGGAAAAATAAAACCTTATCAGAGCTGACTGTGTTAATTAAGATTTCTATTAAATGGGTGTAGCTAGCATACACAGCTGGGATTCAATTCCAAACCATAAATAAAAAGGGGAGATCTTATTAAATGAATTCACAGGGAGGTGTCCCAGAATCCCCGTGAACCCCTAGTGCATGATTTGCAGCATGATAAACGGACTAACTCCAAACGGGGCGACTTTGAAAGGCAGCTACGAATGGAAATCACAGTTTCAATTGGTCTCTCCTCATTTCTTGATTTTACAAAAAGGAAAAAATAATCCTTTTCCTTCCTCAGCATGACAACCCTACAGTGTGCAGAAGAAAGCCTTTGGAACACTGTACTCCGTGCCTAAGTCAATAGTCATGCACCTGAGCTTGCCAGACACCAGAGGATGAGGTGGGGTAGCTCCCTCTGCAGGGAGGTCTTGATGAAGCAGCCTGGGTTTAGCTGCAGTCAGGAGGATCTCCATGAGCACCTGCTTGTTTTCCATTCCCCATTGTTTTTCAAGTTACTTGGGGAAACTGAAGCCAAGGAGTTGTGTATCATGACGTTAAATTTTCTAAAACTAGACAATCTCAAGATTTATCATATATCCACGTTAAGACGCCTGTTACTACTTTCAGCTGAGTCTCAAGGGTGCAGAATGCAGTTGAACCTTATGTTAAATGTAAAAATAAACCACTGTGCAGGGATAAAGCAAAAAGTTATCAAATATTTTGAAATTTGCTTGAACTACAGCAAAGTTCCTAAATTAAAGTGTAGGAGTCAAATTTGCTATAAACCACCTTCTAGCTTTTGGGAGGTGGAGAAGCCGGAGGAGTCCAAGGCTGGCCTGAGTTACATGAGACCCTGTCAGAAACAAACAAAATTAACAAGACCAAACTCTTTTTATGCTTAGGTTTTGTAAGTTTTAGGTTTTAGCCAGGAATGCTAGCTCATACCCATTACCCCAACATTTACCCCAACAGCTACATAATAACTGAGACCAGCCTGAACTACTCAGATCACATCTCAAAAAAACAGAAAAAGTTCACTAACTTGTCAATAATGGAGAATTTCAACAAACTTTTAGCTAGGTGTTACTAAAAAAAGGTCATGAAAATTTATGAAAAACTGTCCATTACTTTTTAAAATGTGTGAGCACATCATTACTGTTCAGCACAACAAATTGTTCCTCTCCTCTCAAATTAGAGATACAGCTCACAATGCCTAAGAAATTCTACAGCTCTGATACAGTTTTCTTGGTGACAAAGTTGGTGTGGACTGTGGCTTACAGACAGACAGACAACAGTTAATGGGATGAAGAGCCAGGAGGGAAAGCTACAGAAACTGCACAGGTACCTAAAAGTTGACAGGAACAAAGATACCTCTGATGCCTAAAATCCTACTGGTACACCGGCTTGGGAAGCAGAAGAGCTGACAACTTCCCTAGGTCCTACTAGATCACACTCTTTGCAATTGTTGGGCAGCTGAGTCATGCACAGCATCTATCAAGACTCTAAAAAGATAGACCACAATAGCATAACACAGGCGAGCAACTTAGAGGAGAAAAGGCAAGAGCACATCCAAGGATGCTCTGTGACTGATAATTATTATGGAAACACCTCTCCAGACTGAAAGCTATACCATCCTGGGTCCTCCCTAGATAATGTCTCTAGGGTAGCAGTTCTCAGCCTGTGAGTTGCGACTCCTTAGGGAGCTGAGTATCACAGTAGCTGAAATAGTTACGACTTAGCAACAAAACAATTTTATGGTTGGTGTCACCAGGACATGAGGAACTGCATCAAAGCACTGCGGCATGAGGAAGGTTAAAAACCACTGCTCCAGAGTAAGACCTGCACATCACTTGAGCTTCAAACTGCAGGAGCAGTGAACCACTGGCTGGAGCAGTTTCTTGTTATTCTAATTATTATCCTACTGGAGGTGGAGCAGAGGGATAGTCTTTAAGTATTACAGTGCTGAGAACTAGAGAGAAAAATACACCAAAAGTGAACTGATGGCCATATCCATTTCATTTCAAGATGACGAGGAACCAGAAAAACTCGGTGTCTTTCCAAAACTCAATTACAAAAGAAGCATAATAAGGACCTTACAGAGAGGTCACAGAAGAGTACACAACAAATAAGCTATCATGGAGATTTTTTTTTAAACAAGGCATAAAAGGAGATACAACATGAACAGTTTTCATCTGCATTTTGAAACACACAGAAAACCTGAGCTTCTGCAGTGAGCACAATCTCTAACAGAAGTTAAAGATTCCCCTTCCTCTACCCAATAGAGCAGAAAGGGTTTCACAGTAGGTGGAGTGGCAAGCACAGCGCTCCCCCATCTGTCTGGGCAGTGGCTCTGGGCTATGCACTTAGTATCACAGGGTTGCTCACCACAGCAGGGCATGCAGCATGTACAACTTCAGAGGATGAGCACTGTGAAGTTAAAGCCAACAAGGTTTTTTAAGGACTCAAAAGACAGAGAGAAGCAGCACCTCTGCCTTAAAATTAACAGTATGGTCAGAGCCACAAGAGCTTCTGAAGAGCCCTAGGGCTCTGGGAACCTGTTTTACTCTGCCCCTCTGCTCTCAATCTGGCCTGGAGTCCATTTTAACACCCTGGGCTGGTGTTAACTTCAGCTTCACACTGAAAATCACACCAGGAATGTTAATGTTCACAAAATGGGTTATTTCTGTCTCAAGCACTCTAATTTCTTTCTCTGAAATATCTGTTGAAATCTCCCATTTCCTACATATTATAAAGCTGAAATTCCTAAGAGAGGCGTTATAACATAAAGACCTACCTTGCTAGTACTATATTATGGAGAATATCATAGATGTTATCAAATGCTAATAAGAAACACAAATCAGAGCAGTTTCTGCAAAGTGTTCAAAATACATTCAATTTTAAATTTTATTATTATTGTGTATATGTGTGTGTGTTCAAGGGCACATGCCCTTGTACATTTGTAGAGGTAATTAAAAAAAATAACTTTTAGGTGTAGGTTCTCTCTCTTGCAGTGTGAGCTCCCAGTACTCAACTTAGGTCGTCAGGAATCCCATTCACTACCTGAGTCATTTACATAGTTTTTAAAGATTTCCAATTATTTCCCCAAGACATGTGATACCGAGAAATGTTCATTCCAAAAACGAAATGTGCGACTGCATAAGCCCTAGTACAGCTCAGACAGCAGACTTTATAAACAGCTGCAGATTCTGCAGTATTCACAGACACTTATACCTGCCGTCGCTATTTTAGAAAATATTTCACTGGTAAAATTAAAACTGTAAGCAAGCCTCCTCAATTAAATGTTTTCTTTTATAAGAGTTGCCACAGTAGTGGAATCTGTTCCCAGCAACAGAAACCCTAACTAAGACAGGCACCCTGGTTCTTTTTCCACTGGGGCTCTAAAACGCCAGCATCTGATGCTGCAGCTAGGTTCCATGTAATGACTCACACACAGACATCTGGGTTTGACTTATCAAACAGAGAACCACTGAAAGCTTCCCAAAAGGAAAAGAAAAAAGGAAAGCATGCAAAAGATGGGCTCACAGAAGCCACACCTCCAAAAGAAAAGATCTCCTGCCTTCTGCTATGCTGCCCAGAATGTTTTTTAATTAACAAGAAATGTTAGGTGGAGGACAAAAATGACTCATCTAGTGAAGGAACCTGCTGCCAAGGCTGATAATCTCAATTTGGTCCCTAGACCCACGGCAAATGGAGGGGGAACTGACTCCTGAGAGGTGGCCTCAACACACATACACCTAAAACATCTGAGTCAACGAAACAAAACTCCATAAATTGCACAGAAAAATTATTTCAATGAGAAGACTGAAGAAAACTCAGCATAGATTTTTAGCTCAATACTATTTGTTTTATGCACTTAAGGACTAAGGCAAAAAGACTGTTCTTCCAAGGGTGACAAAAGGAGTACTCTAAACTGTGGTTTGCTTCATTTAAATCCCAGGCAATTATTACAGTAGCTCTGCATCAGGTAAAGAACCAAGGTCACTGAAGCTGAGCAAAGTTCCCAGACCAAGATTACACAGTTGGTAGGCAGCAGGAGGTTTGATCTTCCACTCCAACCCACCCTCTCCTAGATCTGTCTTAGGAATCTTTTCAAGGCTTGGTTCCCTAAAAATGACTCCATAAGATTTAAAGTATCGCTTTACTGAGGGAAGAAGAGGTGTGTACTTATTGTCCCCTAGTAGAGTTGAAGAAGAAAAAGCCATGGGACTGACTCACCTACAAGCAACACATACAGTCTTTGCCATTCACCCTGCCCAGCCTTCTGGATGGTCCTGAGCTTCTATTTTATACAGCAGTTAAATACCGCTGCCTTAATTTAAATATCGCTGCCTTAATTTTGTTTAAAAACAAAAACAAAAGAACTGACAACATAGAAATCAGGAACTTCATGTCAAGGTTTGGTTTAATTTGCACAATCTGAATTCCTAAAGAAATTAGAATTTTAAAACACATAATCCTTTCTTTTTAAGTATACCAGCAAGATTTGAAAAGCACTATTTATATTCAAATATGTGGCTACTTACTGCCCAATATTCCACCCAATTTAAAATTTCTACCAATATATTTGAAAGGTGTCTTGATTTATAACTGTCTTTGCTATTACTATAGACTTCTGTTACTGGGGTAATGTCCATCTTTGTTCTGGGGGGTCACATTAACTCATATTTGTCCCTAGAGTAGTCAATTCCCAATCAACACAACCACACTAAGAATCAGAAACTGAAGACTGCCTCTCAACTTGCTTCAAAGTGTCATTACTTGTAGCAAATAGGCCATCTTTCCCCCATCAGTTATCCCCAGACTTACACCAGCTGTAACAGCTGAGCAAGCCCTAGTCCCTGCTACTCCTTCCGGTGCTTCTTCATGTGTCTCCTCCACTCAGAACCTGAGAGAACACACTATCCTGAATCCCCCCATGAAGGAAGGGTTAGCAGTTTACACAGTGTCATCTCCTCAGCTGGAGGGGAGGGGAGGGAGGGAGGGAGGGAAAGATCAATAGTGATAACTTTTTAACTCACAAGATACATCAGAAGATTAAAATAAATGCTACAAATGTAAACAGTATCTGAAACTTAGAAAGCCACAAGTGTATTTTTGTTCTAAAGGTAAGGAATGATGAGATACTATATCACCTGAACTTACACTATCATAATAGGCCTCCACATCTTAAAAGCATCATATTGTACAAGGTTCATGCTACAAACATACATATAACCATTATTCTTCAAAGGCATTTCCCATATTTTGTTCTTGTAGTTCTGTTAATTCTTACTTCAGGTCAGAGAAGACTGCTAAGCCAGTGCAGAGCTCAAAGGAGTAACCACCACAGCCTCAGGGCACTGCAGGCAAGGCCCCGCTTCTCCCCTGGAGCTCTGGAGTTTCACTGCTGCTCATTTTTGTTTCTTTAAAGGTTGGGGGAGGGTACTAAGTATGGTGGTGTGTGGGTTCTAGTCTGAGCCATTGTGTCAAGGCATCTTGAGGACATGAGTAATCTGTGCAGGTCCCCAAGATCAGAGAGCTGAATTCCCTGTCAGTCATTATAAGCTACTCAATTTGGGTGCCAAGAGCAGCAAGTATTATTAAAGCCTGAGCCATCTCTCCAGCCCCTCTGTTCCCCACAGTTAAAGAGAATGGCCAAAAAGGCCACTTCAGGAAATCAGACAGCCGGGGGGCGGGAGGGGGGGGCGCAGTGGTCTTCTCTTGCTGGACAAAATGAAGCAGCTCAGGGGCTTACTGTCTGATTCCCTGGTGACCATTGTGACACGCAGTCCACAGGAAGACATCGCATCCCTGGCCCACTTCCTGCTCCTCTAGCTCAACTTTTTCTTTGTGCCAATGCCAGACTGTTTCACCTATAAAGCTCCTAAGATACCAAGTTAAACACAATAATCACACACCAGCCTTCCTTTTCAGATTCTTTTAATCTTTTAGTTTCAACTTGTTTGTGCTCACACATACATGGATGGGGTGGGTTCGCTCCTCCCACCCTGGGCTCTGGTACAGAACTCCAGTCATCAGGCTTGCAGAAGAAGTGCTTGTTGAACACCTCACTAGCCCAAGTCAGTCATTTTCTACTAATTACCAGGAAATCAACAAAAATATCTGTTTTTCTCTCACAAGACAGAACAAACTTCAAAGCTCTCTATCCCCTGGTGGAGGATAAAACAGGCTTACAGTCCACTCCACCTGGTCTGTGCAAATGTAAAGACTGGAGTGTTACCTGCTTCCAGAGATGTGCCAGGTCCTCATCCTAGACTTTGAATGTGATGAAAAACTGGTTGACCCTCCCTTTCTAGACCCACTAATGTGATGTGGTAACACACCAACCCCACACACTAATGTGAATGTATAGGTTACTAAAAACAAAAGAGGACTCCGTTCATAAACACAGGTATAAACATTCTGAAAATCTCAATATAAAACGCAAGATGGGTCACTCCCATGGCCCCAAAACTAAATCCTGGAGCTCAAAGTTAGCTGAACAACACACAGAGACTTCTTTTAAAAAATAAAAAAAATGTCTTTTAAGAAATGGTTATGGGGCTGGGCAGTGGTGGTGCATGCCTTTAATCCCAGCACTTGGGAGGCAGAGGCAGACGGATCTCTGAGTTCAAGACCAGCATGGTCTATAATAGCTAGTTCTTAGACAGGCTCCAAAGCTACAGAGCAGATCCTGTCTCAAAAAACAAAAACAACAACAATAAAAAAAAAATGGCTATGGGTACTGAATTAACCAAACAACCTTTAAAACAAAACAAAGCAAAACCTGCGGCCCAACATTACTCAACAGTATTCCTATTTTCTGGCTTCCAAACACTAATAAGCAAATGAAGCTTCTGTACAGGGGCCGGAGAGATAACTCCAGAGGTTTAGAGCACTTGTTGTTCCTGCAGAAGACCCAGGTTTGATTTCAGCACCCACACGGTAGTTCACAACCACTCAAAAGTCCAGTTTCAGGAGATCCAATGCCTTCTTCTGGTTTTGAAGGCACCAGGTACACATGTGCTATACATACAAACATGCAGGCAACACATTCGTACACAAAGTAAAACAAGTGAATCTTTTTTAAAAAAACTGTTTTTAGATTACTGCCTAAATCAGCAAGACTAAATTCCTGAGAGATGATTTTCACGTTAACAAATAATGAGTAAATGGAATAGGCTTTTCTGACGCCGTCTACTAGTCACACAGGATTTCTCAATGGCACTCTTACTAGCTATGATCTTGATAGTCACTCAGAGTACACTGAAAACTGCCTATTCCTTCATCTACATATGACATCAAAATAATTTTAAGGCATTAATGTTGAAATAACCAGGCTAGCTAAAGGATACAATAATTATATCTTTATTTATTGTAAGTGGAAAACTCACGAAATAGGAAACAAGAAATTCAAGCACAGCAGTGTTCCGAGGGAATGGCGCAGAGAGAGCACCTGGGCGGTACACAGGTTTTTCCTCAGGTCCCAGAAAACCATGCCTTACCTGGGTTTTCCCCATCATCTCCCCCTTTTGTCTAAACAAGAGCGATCCAAACCGAGACTCAAACTACATACAATAGGAACAGATATCAAGCATAAAATTACATAAGCAGTATTAGGCAAGGAACATATGGCAAATGTCTTAATAAACATTTTATTCTAAGGAGTCTAAATCTTGCATCAGAAATAAGCTTGGCTAAATTATAAGAGGAAGGTATCTAATCTTTAACCCTATCGAAGGCCTGAGAAAGGAGATACTATTACTAGAGTAGACAGGAAGTGCAATCAAGCAGCTTCCAAAGCTAGCACAGTGTGATGGAGACAATTAGCTACCTGAGCAATCACCCAAAGTCTCATTTGCAATGGTGAAATAACCAACCTTGGCTAAGGCCTAGTGTAACTAACAGACCATTTTCAGAGGCAGGAAATTTTTCAAAACTGTCTTACTCTGTCTTGGCAAGATTTGACAGTCTTTTTCCTTGTGTCCTGCTTATCCATTCCAGATAACACTTTTGTCAGTGGTTGAGGCATGGGCAGTTCCTTGCCCAAAGGCCAATTGTGCCAAGAAATAAACAAACTCTGAGTGGAGTGTCTTTGGTGCTCAACATTCTCTCAAGAATAGATTGGTGCTGTCAGGAGTAATCATATATCAAGAACCTTAAGTTATTTAAATGTCATGTTCTACAGATCCTTGAAGTGGTTGAAGATTACCTATCCAGACAGAATACAATCTCTATGTATCTAAAAGAACCTAATTAATCTGACAATATATATAACAAACACGAACAACTACTGACCTAATATTTAATACCTGTATAATTTAAAGACTAAGATTTCATGTCAGAATATTAAATAATCTGTAAACAAATGTGCAGCAAATGAGGACATGAGGACAATGACCTCAAAGGGTAAACAATGTGGAAGTATCTTGATCAGAGGTAAAAATATATAATGCAATATGAAAATATATCCTAAAGGTCATATCAATATACAAAACATCCTAAACAGAGGTAGAAACATGCATGTATATAATCTGACAGAATAACTTTGCATAGGTATACAAATATTGTAAACAGAAACAAAAAATAGGCTCGCAGAATTAGAAAGGTTGAGAAACACTGCTCTAGAGAACTTTAACGAACACATTTGCAAATACATGGGTAAAATAAATGGTTAGCAAAAGGGAGTGCAGTGACCCAGTAGCTTGAAGTCCTATAGAAGAAGTGATACTGGTACCCTATCTTTGTTTCTTAATCACTATAGAACAGATTATTCAAACTACTCTGGACTGCCAAGGGTACTTGCTGTGCTTTGTTGTGCCACTGGCTTAAATATGGTCAGGCAACAACACAGGCTACCCACTGTGCAGCTCATTTAATACACATCTCCAAGACTGCCTCCCATTGCTCCAGAACCAATATCATACTTAGGTGTCTGAGTCTTTGGGTACTCCTAACCAACCACAGGGCACAGAAACAGCATGAACAAAGACTTTGGCATCTGGACTGCATCTATAATTCAGCCTGAGTCACTAGTGCTGCCACTATCATTACCTCTTCCTTTCACAACCTTTAGGATCTGTTATAACAAATATCTCAAATAAGAGAACAAGCTTCTCAAACAGAAAGCCCCTTGGAACTCCCTAAGTCAACAGTTTACAAACCATCTCCCCACAACAGTATACACATGATCAATACAGAGCCAGAGACATCTTGTCAACCTTTATGAAATGTCTAAGGGGCTAGTTCCTATTTCACCAACTCTAAGTTCCATGCCTAATAATAATAATAATAATAATAATAATAATAATAATAATAATATCCTTGTGCATAGCACAGAACAGAATATTTGTTAACTATGTAAAGATGTGTAGTTATTTTACCTTGCCTGTCTAAGGCACCTGAATGGTCTAATAAAAGCTGAACAACCAATAACGAGGTAGAGGAGGAATAGGCAGGGCTGGCAGGCAGAGAGAAAACTGGAGTCAGCCAGCCAGTCACAAAGAAAGCAGGAAAGCAGGATGGACAGGATGTAAATGAGGTAAGCAAGCCTCTGGGCGGAGATTTAATAAAAATGGGGTTAAGTTACTCGAAGGAAGGAAGGAAGGAAGGAAGGAAGGAAGGAAGGAAGGAAGGAAGGAAGGAAGGAAGGAAGGAAAGGGAAAAACCTAACTAGAAACAAGCCTAAGCTAAGCTAAGCATTCATAATTAAGTCTCCACATCAGGATCTGGGGTCTGGCAGTCCCTAAGAAAACCTAATACATTGGGTGTCCAATATTAGGCACGTGTTTCTACATTGGGCCTGAGAAAACTGGAAAAGGAAGAAAAGGAGGGAGGGAGGGAGGGACGGAGGGAGGGGAGCAAGGAGGGAGAGAGGGAAGAAGGGAGGGAAAAGGGCAAAAACCAACAAGGCTTCCTAGTATCTTGATGCTCACTGCATAGAGATAGTCCTGCCACAAAATGAGCATTCCATGTTAAATAGAAACAACAAGCCAAGAAAAAAGCCTGCCACAGTGCAGAGCAGTTAATGTAGCTCCAGGTTAGCAGTTCGTGGCCAGCCCCACAGTGTATAAAGCTCAGCTATCGGAGACCAGAGGGGGATAGAGCCAGAAGCCAGTACAAAGTCCTGCATAGAGTTCAAAGTTTGGCTCACTCAGTCAGAGAACGCAACAGGTGCACAGTAAAGAAGGTTGACTGGAACAGCAGGATGGGGGCTGGGGGTGGACTGACAACACCACACCAACCTCTAAACGGGTTACTGTTTATTTTGAAAAGTATGCAGGTGCTTAAGAAAATAGGTACACAGAATCATAGGAAAATAGTTTAAAAATAATAAAGTCTTCAAAAAAAGAGAAAGGTATTAAAAAGGGGGAAAGCCATGTAAAGACAGGAAATACACAGGGAGTCTGTACCCTCTAAGGTGCTGTGTTGACTGAATTTTTTGAACGCTTATAGTGAATGACAGCTGCTAAGAGATAATGGATTATAAAAGGGACTGCTGAATCAAGTCTATATACTTTAGCAATACCTTAACTTTAAAATGGAATTCAGGAAATGTACTGTATTAGGGGAGGAAACGAAAGGTTGTGGAATCCTTCATGGTTAACAGAGATCAGGTTTGATCAGGGGAGAACCCTTGAAAATCCTGGCTGTAGACATAAAGAAATAAACAAAGAAAACCTACAAGACAGCTTACATATATACTGATACCTCTGAACGGGAAGAGTTCTGAGACTGGACAACAAATACTACAACTGTTTTCCCAAGATTTGATCATTATCTCAATTTTCTCAGAATCCTCTTAAGATACTATCATCTCCAAACAACAGGAAGCAGTCTAGAGAACACTATTTCCACATTCTCAATAGGTTGGGTGAGTGGTTTCTGATCATTTGTTGGGTTATGGATGTTTGACAGACTTTGGGGGCGGGGGAGATAAAGAAATATAGTATAAAAAGACAACTATTAACATCAAATATTTTGTATTGATAAGATTTTTTTAAAGTTACTTGTTATATGTATGTTTCTAATCTTGTTTATGGTACTGTGTTTATGCAGCTCATTTAAAATTATAATGTGTAGAGGTTGCTCCAATACCCGCCCCCACCGATCAGACCCTGTCAGTCCTACTCCACTCCAAACCCATCCGTTCCCCATGACCTCAGAGGAACTCTGACCCACAGACTCCAACTGCACAGCGCAGACCAAGAGATGAGTATTAGCCACCCAGCTGGGCACCCAAGTCTCTAGGCCCGAGGTACCCAGGCAAAACCACAGGTACCTCCCCTACCAGCCTCAGCTGCACTAGTCAGCTAGCAGGCAACCCTGCAGGAAGACTACTCCAACAAACCCCTATCAATCAGACCCTGCAACCTGTAAGTCCCACTCTACCCTCACACTCACATAGACAACAACTGCAACAAATGGCCCAAAAAGAGGATCCCTGAGATAAAGACACCGGCTTCAAGGATTGAACCAAGAGGCAGACACTGCAGGCACCAATTGCAAGAATCCATTCCACAACATAAAAAGTAACGTGGTTAACACAAGAACCCAGTGGTCAAACAACAGGAAGACCTGATCATCCTAACCCAGAAGCAGCAGAAAAAGAAGAAAAATAACCTTAAATATAACTTTAGGATGATAGAGACCCTTAAAGGGAAATAAAAAATTCCCTTAAAAAAATGGAGGAAAAGACAAACAAAAAAATTGGAAGAAATCAATAAATCTCTTAAAGGAAACCAAGAAAAAACAATCAAACAGGTAAAGAAAGTAAACAGTTCAAACAGTACAAGACTGGAAATAGAGGCAATAACGAAAACACAAAACTAAGGAATTCTGAAAATGGAAATTTTAGGTAAATGAAGAGGAACTATAGATGAAAGCATAACCAACAAAATACAAGAGATGGAAAACAGAAACTCAGTCATTGAGGATACGATAGGAGAAATAGATTTATAGGTCAAAGAAAATATTAAATCCAACAAATTCTTAAGACAAAATATCTAAAAATTTGGGACAACGTGAAAACACCAAACCTAAGAATAATAGGGGATAAAGGAAGAACTCCAGCTCAAAGGCACACAAAACATATTCAATAAAATCATAGAAGAAAATTTTTCCAACCTAAAGAATATGCCTATGAAGGTATGCAAAGCCTATAGAACACCAAATAGACTAAACAACAACAACAAAAAGTCCCCTCATCACATAATAATAAAAACACTAAACATACAGAATAAAGAAAGAATATTAAGAGCTGCAAAGGAAAAAGACCATATAAAGACATATAAAGACAAACTTATCAGAGTTATACCCAACTTCTCAATGGAAGCTCTGAAAGCCAGAAGGTTCTGGACAGATGTGCTACAGACACTAAAATACCACGGAACCAAGTCCAGACTACTATATCCAGCAAAGCTTTCAATCACCATCAATGGAGAAAACAAGATATTCCATAGCAAAATTAGATTTAAACAATACCTATCTACAAACCAAGTCTTACAGGAAGTACTAGAAGAAAAACTCCAGCCCAAGGAAGTTAGCTGCACCCACGAAAACACAGGCAACAGATAACCTTACACCAACAAACCCTAAGAAGGTAAGCGCACAAACATTACCACCGAAAAATAACAGGAATTAACAATCACTGGTCATTAATATCTCTTAATATCAATGGACTCAATTCAACTATAAAAATATATAGGCGCACTTTATATTACTTATATCCATATATGCGTTCATAAGAAATGTATAGGGTCACATGTGCCAAGTTCAAACAACTTGTGGGCGTCAGTTCTTTCCTTCTAACATGTGTGTCTCAGTTGTCAGGATAGGGGTTCAGAGGCCTTCCCCCACGAAGCCATGTTGTCAGACCCAGAAATTGTATACATATGCATAATTACATACATGAGATTATTAACTAAATACATATCACATAAAATGACAATGCGCAGTAACGTGTGTGCTTACATTTCTTCCATACCTAAGCAGAGCCGTGACCTCATTTGAGCATGGTAGTTATCAAAGAGTAAGTTGAAATCTCTAATGTAAACCTGTACCATTATGGAAAAGACAGGGTGGAGGCCAGTCTTTAACCTGACCACTTCCTTGGAGAACAGATTCTTCTGTTTTCCCAAAGAATTTTTGCTTTGTTCTTTTGTTTGTTTACTTGGTTTTGGTTTTGGTTTTTCAAGACAGGGTTTCTCTGTGTACTTTAGGAGCCTGTCCTGGAACTAGCTCTTGTAGACCAGCCTTGCCTTGAACTCACAGAGATCTGCCTGTCTCTGCCTCTCTAGTGCTGGGATTAAAGGTGTGCCACCACTGTCTGGCTACCATCAGAGTTTCTTTCTAACGTGGTCTTTTTTTATTGGCTTGCTCTGAACAAGCATTGTTTACCTGCAGAGTTAGGAATGCATGCTGGATATTACAATCATGTTTTCAAAAACAACTTTTGTTGGTAATACAGTCTACTGTTCTTGATAGGGTTCGCTTGCTCTGCTAGTTAAAGGACTAAAAGACAAGGAAAACCTGAAGCTCAGCAGGCAGCAGCAGAGATCTTGGGGGGGGGTGGTGGTGACAAAGCATGCAAGTGCAGCAGCCACACAGAGAAAACTGCCCTCTGCAAAGGAGAAGGGAGACTGGTAACCCTAAAAATCCACTCTTTCCTCAGGGTTCCTGAAGACTCTGAAGACTGTCCCTCCTCTAATTTAGGCTTGGTCAGTTTGAAGCTAGTATGACTGGCTGACCTAGAACTATGATCTGACAAGTCATGATCCAATCTTAGACTTGATGACCAGGTCCGTCAGCAGGCTGCCTGATGACAGGAGACATGTCAGGAGTTTGAGGAAGAAACTGTCCATCTTGGAGATTTGCCACCTTTATTACCTAGCTATGGCTCTTCTCCCTGCCTGTGTGCCTACCTGGAAGTCTAACTTCTGTTCTCTCGTTGGAATTGCAGTTCTTTGGGCACCTTAAACATATTACATTTGCCCTTTTTTTTTCCTGAAAATTGCTTTCATTTTTTTTTTAAGAGTCACAGTCAATAAAGCAAATAGTCAGCTATACAAAACATTACTGCAAATAATGTGAAAATATTTTAGAAAAGAAATGCAGGTTAATAGTCAGTCATCTATAATAATCAAGCTTATAGTCATGTTAAGTGTGTTTTCAAGGTTAAACACATATTTTAGGTAAAGAGATATTTTTCAAATTTTTCAGAGAACATGGTAATGAAGATGCCTAATAACCTAAGGGTTTTCATGATGGTGAGACATACCTACTCGTGGCAGCACCAATCTACTTCATAAAAGAATGATGGGCATTGAAGAATGTCCATATGGGAGAAAAATCCATTGTGACAAAGCTAGACATTTGGGCAAAAAGCTGGCATTGCCTCAACTGTTGGCAGAATACCATCCAAACTGAACATTTAGGTTGCAAAAGAAAGTGGCTGGCGAACTTTGCTCAGACAAGGAGGCACAATCCTTCAAAATTTTTGTTTCATAAAAACTTTAACAGCTATTCTAGGCCTGTCAGCTGAAGACCCATGTCCTAAACCTGCAGACGAACCTTGGGTGACTGTCCAGGCAGCCAGATAGCCCTGTCATTTTTATAGTTTCAGAAGTGGCTTCCACAGCACTTCCTGTTTACTCAGTATTATATCTTTCTGGGTTCGTTGATGTAGCTGAAGACTTGATAGTAATAGTTACAGTTTTCCTTAGCTAAGTTAGGCAGAAAACTTTGGACTCTTGAAGAAAAGATAAATGAGTGTTTTTTCTGAATTTGCCAAATACAAATAGACTGAATATTGCAAATATAATTCTTACTTAATAATTGTTCTTATTGTATATAGTTTTACTATGTTAAAGCCTTTTCTTTTCATTTAGACAAATAGGTGGAAGTATTGTGAAACAGGAATATTTATTTAATCATGCAAACATATGCTGCATTTGTTTAACTATGTAAAGATGTGTTGCTGTTTTACCTTGCCTGCCTGAGGCACCTGATTGGTCAGGCACAGAGGAAGCAGGAAAGCAGGATGAGTGAGCTTTGGGGCAGCACACAGATTAAAAGAAATAAGTTAAAATCAAATGGGGGTGGGCAGTGTTGATATTTAGGCATCATCATACTCGCCCACCCTGAGGGTCCTAACAGGATATATCCTCAGCTGCAGCCACTAAGCTACCTCCTGTGCATACTTGCTAAGTTCCCTTTTAAAAGATAGGCCCTGTCCACCCCGTGTCTGTCTGTCTGTCCGTCCGTCCCTCCCTCCCTCCCTTTCTTTCTTTTCCACCATGGACCGGTCTGTGCCCACCTCTGGCCTCCTCTTCCAATAAACCTCCCATGTGAGCACTGTTGGATGGCGTGACTTTCCCTGTGACATTTTTGAAATCACAACCAGTGGCGGGGGAGGGGGTAGAAGACTAAACTGAAGCTGAGCATTCACATGTCCACAGGTCATAATATGGGGCTGGTGGTCCAATAAAGCCTACTACAGTTACTGCTTTTCAACACGCATCACCTCTGACCTGGTTCCTATGTCTACTGTCACCTTTGTTTCAACATTCCTGTTCCAATAACATTCCCCTTTCTCTCTACTATTTGAACCTTGTATAACGTCAAGGTCATTCTTCAAAACTCTGGTAACTCAACTAACTGTTACAGGCTACGTCCTGCTGGTGATACTCCTCCCCTTAGCAGACGAGCTTCAGGCTCCACGCTGACAGCTCTTCCAGCCTCCTCTAAGGTTGCCTCCCATATAGAATCTGACCCTAATTCTCCACATCAACTTTAGCTAAACTGAACACACACTTGAAATCACAGGTCACATGCTAGCTTCCCTCCTCACACACTTCTACACTTGTAAGTGATGCTACGCCTTCTATTTATTTTGACCAATATCATATCAGCATGGCTCTTTTGTATATTGTGTTCTCTCGAGAGGCAGAAATTTGGCCATATTTCACAAACTGCTCCAAGATGTTAGTTACATCATCTAGTCTACATCTATACAATTATTCATAACAGTTACCTACCCCCAAAGCTAAGACAGTCATTTTCTTAATAAACACTAAATTATCTTCTGAGAACAAGACTTCTAAACTTCTGATCCAAAATTCTTTGCATTCTAACTTGTAGCTTCAGCCATGGTTCCCATATTTATGTTAATTAAATCCACTAAGCTGAACCCAACTCTAATTAAACAGTCAAATATCCTACACAAGAAAGGGTCTTCACAATCACCAAAGTCATAATAATCAATAATGGTTGAGAAGCTGATCAATTACAGACTGAATATAGGGCTGCTGATGTGGCTCAGTGATCCCCAGCACCAGAGAGAGAAAGAAGAGGGGACTGGAAAGGAAATGAAGAATAAGAGTGGGGGGATTTAATATATTTTGGCAACTGCTGGTGCTAAGCAGTAGAAACATGAAAACTTGTATTATCTCTTATACACTTTCAAATTTTACATACTAAACATTTTATAGTAAAGACATTGCTTCAAGAAAAAAAATTGCTAGAAATCAATCCCTTTCTTCCCTTCCAATCATCCTCCAGAAATCAGTCCAATTTAAATTTATGCATCCTTCAAGTACTGCCTCCATTAAGAAGTGCACCTACTACTTTAGCAAGATACACACATTAAGAACGGAAAGGATCTGTCTTATCTGGTAATTAACATAAACTGCATGGTCCAGAAGATCAAGTAGCACCTTTCATCCATGGCTCTGAATCTGGCACCTAAAAAACAAAACTCTCCCAACTGGTGTGTGAGAACTGCCGGGAAAACAAGGCTGTCATAGTCAAATGTCTTAATTTGGGTTTTACTGCTGTAAAGAAACAACTACTATGATCACAGCAACTTGTAAAAACATTTAATTGGGGCTGGCTTACAGCTCAGATATTTAGTCCCCTGTTGTCATTATGGATCGCAAGGTGACAGGCAGACTGCTAGAGAAGGAGCTGAGAGCTCTACATCCAGATGGGCAGGCAGCAGGGAGAGAGACACTGGGCCTGGCTTGAGCATCTGAAATCTTAAAGCCCATTCCCAGTGACACACTTCCTCCAACAAGGCAGCACCTACTACTTCAACAATGCTCCACCTCCAAACAGTGCCACTCCCTATATGCCTAAGGGGCCGTTGTCATTCAAACACCACATCAAATGATCTGTATATCTGACACACCTTTTGGTTTTACAAGTGGTTTACAATTTTTGTATGAAATTGCAAAATCCATAAAAACAGCAACTAACAAAGAGGCATCCTTATTCAGGAACCTAAAATCACAAGTCCCAGAGATA
This sequence comes from Myodes glareolus, assembly GCF_982192425.1. Classification (NCBI taxonomy): domain Eukaryota; kingdom Metazoa; phylum Chordata; class Mammalia; order Rodentia; family Cricetidae; genus Myodes; species Myodes glareolus. The sequence continues at coordinate 60,910,518 of NC_142045.1, forward strand.
TGCAGCTTGAAGGAAAGAAAATGAAGAAAAATCCTCAGCACCCATCCTAAAAGATGCAGAAATGGAGGATAATCCCAATGTTTCAATTAATGTGAAGTTAAAATCATGGAGTATTTAGAAAGATAGCATGCTAACAAGAAAACACACATTCTGCTAATGGAAGACGCTAAAGGTCTGCCTGTACTTAGATCAGCATACCATTTTGCATCACAGCCAGAGTTGTTTGGTGCTATGACCATGCTCACTAAGGAAATATATTCTACCAGGTACAGCCAACAGGGCTACAAAGACTAAAATACACCCTTGTGATGGTGTAAGACTAATATAAACACTAAATCTATCTCAAGACATCTAGGAATACAGATAAAAATTTCACCACTGGCTGAAATAACAGGAGGTGATTCTACTGAGCTAAAAAGATTCAAAGTCAGCAAAGAAGCATTCAAACTCACAAGTATCATGACAGTGGTCTTCTGACCCTAGTCAAGTTCAATCATGTACTTGCCTTAACTCTGGTATACCTGAACAAAATCTCTGATTTAAAATAGTGATTACTATCAGTGTGCCCATACTGAAGCCACGGGTTGAAATCCAATGTCTCTCAAGTAGGTTTCCAGGTATGATAAAACAGTTATTTGATAGATGGCTTCTGACATTAAGGGCTTAATGAGGAAGCTGCAAAGGGCAAGCCATTCTTTTCAACAGTGGTCACAGCTCAGAAGAACTACAAGTACACAGAAAGGCTTAGTCAATTGTTAATCTCCCCAGTCTCATTACCGAGGTCAAGCAATTAACACCAACAACTAAACCTTCCAAAACCAATAGCGTTTTAAAATGAAAACAGAGCTTATTCCTCTTGGAAGTAGGGTACTCTTTAACACAAATTCAATTAACAAGACTGGGAAACATTGTGAGAGGGAAGCCACAGAGCAACAGCATATGCAACACCTACTATGTATGGCTTATTCTGTAAATGCCGGCACTGGGGGAGAGAAGTTCTGACTAACTCCAGCAACAATCCAGAGGAAAAATATCTAAAGAGCACAATCTATAAATGGGTCTTTGTGGAGGTTTGAATGACAATGGCCCCCTTAGGCTCATGGGGAGTGGCACTGTTTGGAGGTGTAGTATTGTTGAAGTAGGTGTGACCTTGTTGGAGGAAGTGTGTCACTGGGAATGGGCTTTCAGGTTTCAGATGCTCAATCCAGGCACAGTGTCTCATTCTCTCTTCCTGCTGCCTTCTGATCAAGATATAGAACTCTTGGCTCCTTCTCCAGCACCACGTCTGTCTGTCTGCCTGCTACCATTCTTCCTGCCATAATATCAGCAAACTAAATATCTGAACTGTAAACCTGCCACAATTATTTTTTTTTCCTTTATGTAAGAGCTGCCTTGGTCCTGGTGTCTCTTGACAACAATAGAAATCTTTCAAAACAAAATCTTTCAAAAACAAAAGAAAATCCTATTTAGTATATTTTAACAAATTAAATGTAATCACATAGAACTTATCACTAAAAATAACATTTTACTTTTTTATCCCCCTGGACAGAAGCTAAGACCTCCAACAGGCTGGACCACTGATATAATTCTGTCCATCTCTCACTTTCACTGAGACAGGGCCTCACAAAGTCACCGAGGATGGCCTCGGGAACTCTGTGTAGTGCAGGTTGCACTTGAACTTGTGAGTCTCCTACATCAGTCTCCAAAGTAGCATGAGTTACAGGCTGCACCATGAGGTCTGACTATTTTTTACCTTCTTAATCACAAGTACATAATTGTTTTAATTGATGTCTTTAAAAGTGCACAGGTTCTCCACTGCACATACTCACAACACCGCAAAACAAAAGTTTTCTGTCCAAGAAATTCCAGACTTTGCTCAAAATGAGAATCTAGAATAATCTATGACAAAGGAAAATACCTAAAACTCAACCAAAAAAGATAGATTTTTAACCAATACATGAAAGATTGCTGCACAAAGCTTTTCCTATTTCAAAGAGTTGGGGGTGTGGCTCAACAGCAGACTGACTGTCAAACTGTGGAAAGCCTTGGGTTCAATCTCCAGCAAAGCCAAAAACAAAAACAAACAAGAACAAAGGAGGAGGAAAGAGACTATTCAAAACCTATCACTTCGAATTAATGTGTGTGTATGCACACGCACACACACATTCATGATCCACACACACATGATCCCAAGCTTATTTTGAGAAATACAGTACTCTGAAGTTGAAGCTTCACTACTAAAATTCAGACTTTCCAACTTCTATGTCTGGAAGCTGGGCATCTGCACTCAGCCCACTCAACCAGTATCAAAAGAACAATAGGGCAGCAGAGATGGCTCGGGATGGAAAATACTTGCCATGCAAGCATCAGGACCTGTGCTCATTAGGATCCCATAGAAACCCTGTTTAAAAAAAATAAAAAAAAGTGGGCTATGGTGGTGCATGCCTACAGCCCCAGCAATGGCAAGGTAGAAGGTAGATTCCTGGGAATACTGGCCAGCAAGGTCCCTATGGTCCTTTGCAGTATCTGGGAAACAAGATTACTCTGCTCAGCGAGGAGGAACAGGATGACACATAACAAAGCTAATCAAACACTGTGTCCTCCCACAGTTCAGTCACTTGAAGCAAACGTCTCTTTCCTTGCTCTCAGTTCACTATGTGGCACAGTTTGAGAGGAGGAGCCTTGAGGGGGAAAGCTCAACAGATGTGGGTGTCACCCAGAAGGGAAATGGAAACCCTAACATAAAGCCTAGAAAGGAAGCCAGCGAGAAAGCCAGGGCTCAGCCTCCGGGCTAGTACACAATCCTCTCTCTGACTACAAGTTACTAGACAGCTATAGTCAGCTATCTCTTCACTGGGAATCATCTACAACTTCTAATTGGAGGCTCAGGAGCTACTCAAACACGCTTACCTCTCCTGAAACTCCAGGAAAGCCTGTCTTTCTTTCCGTCTCTCAGTCCTGAATGTAAATATGTTAGCCTTGGTTTTGAAGTTTCAATATAACAACTACAGCAACCTACTTTCTGAAAGAATAAAAATTCAGAACCCAATGTGTTTCAGTCTGTTTCCTTCTCGACTAACTGCTACGAACAGGTCCTTATTTACAGCAAGCTTTCCTCAATCTTTCTGCTTACCCTCTTAACATGGACAGTGAGATGGTAGGAAAGCTCAAGATCCATCTACGTGTGGTGAAGTTACTTAAGCTACCAGAGTTAGAGGCAGTGAGAAAGTGCCAGCTGGTGCCTGTACCCCAGTCCTGGGGAATCTGAGGTATGAATACACAGCATTTCAAGCCAGTCTGAGCTGAAAAACAAGCTATGGTCTCAAAGGACAACTATGTTCATGAGAGTCTGTGGTAAAGTCAACTTCATATGCATAATCAATCGTGCATAAAGAACCCGCACAATCTGAGCTGGAGGTAAAAAAATAAAGACCAATGGGCACGTCTTTATGACCTGGAATGAGTGAGTGCTTTCTTAAATAGGGTTAAACCCAACTACAAATGGAAAAAACTGGCATCCCAAGTTTTCAACTCTCTAGTTTAAAGGGCATGAAAAGGCAACCAGGAAGAAGACACCAGCGAATCCCTCCATAGGGATTTTGTATCTATAATATATGAAGAAGTTTTACAACTTATTAAGAAAGAAGCAACTTTAAAACGCAAGCAGGTTCTCCACAGTGCACGCAGAGGATCAGCATGCACAGAAAGGAATGCTCAGTGCCACTTACCAGAAACTCTATGACCCCAAATGCCCAGCAGCAGAAACAGTGAAGAACATGAAGGAGTATGGGCTGTGGATCCCAACACACCTGTGGTGGATCCCATGCTGGCAGCTCATTCTTACAATATCCACTGTGTAACAGACAGATGTCATGCTTTTGCAAAAATGAAAATACACACTAAGATATGTGTCCTGTATGTATATAATATCAATTACCACAATAACTTATTTTAAATTCTAGGTGAGGTCATGAATGGTATTACCCATCTTCACTCCCAGTATTCGGGAAGCAGAGGCCAAGAGGATGTCTGTGAGTCAGTCTGGTCTACACATAAAATACCAGACCAGTCAATAAGACCCAGGCTACACAGTCAGACTGTATCTCAAAAATAAATAAATTCTAAGTGTGAAAGAAAAAGTATACATAATGTGCAAGAGAGAAATGCTGGCAATTTTGTCTTCATGATAATTAAAATAGCTTCTTAAAGTAATCCAATTCTTAGACTTCCAAATTTAAAAGTAAAGTACTTATCCTTCAGGGTGGTAAGATGGCTCACATCTAGCCTGATGACCTGGTTCTGACCCCCAGATGGTGGAAGAGGAGAACCCATTTCTCTTATTGGAGCAATGCTGTAGCATTCATGTGTACATATACATATAATATACACACACTATACACACACAGAGTATACAAACAATATACACACATACAGTATACACGCACATACATACAGTATACAGACATACATACACACCAAAGATAGTTTTAAATTTTTTATTGATCTTTCTCAAAATTATTCTTCAGAGTCACAAGATTTTATACTTTCATAATGAGCTTGAAAAGAATGACTTTAACAAGAGTATGAAGCAGCTGACAGTTACACTGGCCTGATGAAACTAGTAAACCAGAAAGCACACTTTAAGAGACAATCTGGGCTGGGAATGCCTGCTCCTCTAGAGAGGCCGAAGACCTGTTGAAGCACAGTGAGTTCCTACCAACAGCATTTCCAGCATGTTCCCAGGACCACCCTCAGGCCCTGGTGTATATGAGAAACTGCTGCTGTATTCACAGTAATGTTCTGAATCCCAGAAAGGTGCAAGACTTTCTGCACCTTTAATCAAATTTAATCAAAATTTAATCAAAAAAAGAGGCAATTATTTGTTTTTAAGACCAGAGGCTTATACTGTTTAGGTGTTTCTCAATGCTGTTGTCTTCTTCAACTGACATGTTACTAGTGACACACCCAAGAGATGCCTTGGGTCCGTACTCCATGATTTCCACAGAACGCTGCTACTTCTGTGGGCTTCAGAAAACTTCTCACCCTTAAGCACTTTAAGATGTTGATAACAATTTGCTTCATATGCTTTGGGATTCCATCTCACCTACTGAACGGAAAGCTATGCAAACCAGTACTTTAGGAACCTCACAACACTGAAAACCATGCACAGCATACAATTACAGCACTGTATCCTTGACTGCATCCCAGAAGGACAGCAACAAAAAATGATGACAGTACTTGGCCGAGAAATAAACTAAATAAAACTCTTTTCATATGACTGCACTTAAAACTGTATTATAACCACACCAGAGAGGTGGTTCAAAAACCTCAATTTAACACGCACAACAATTTTTTTCAGTGGGTCAATTAACCTACAGTTCTCTTAAAAACATGAATTTGTGTAAAATAGCAGGTCATTTGCTTTTAAGGTTAATGTATCATTGACAAGACATGATGCAATAAAGTCTCTGGGAGGAGCTTGTTAACTTTAATCTGATCACTCAGGAGCTAAAGACAGGTAGGTAAATCTATGTAAAATTAAGAATTAAGGCCAGCCTGACTAGCGCCCCCCTCTCATATTCATTCTCTCTCTCTTTCTCTCTCTCTCTCTCTCTCTCTCTCTCTCTCTCTCTCTCCACACACACACACACACACACACACACACACACACACACACACCTATCATTTAATTAAAACAAACACCTTGAAATCCAGGCATGACAGCACATGTCTTTAATCCCAGCACATGGAAAGAGGTCATAGAAGAGTCAGGAGATCAAGGCCAGACTGAGCTGCACAGTGATTTCTTAGGCCAGTCAGGATACAGCCCTGTCTCAAAGCATAGACAACAACTCTTTGTTGCTGCCTGTGTCTCAACAAGCTGCTGCCTGAGCAGTACAGAGGATCAATTTGTAGATCCTACAAATTCTCTTCAGAACAAGAATCATTCTTTCATGGTATAGCCAAAGCATGGTGCGGGAGAATTGTCTGTATTCTGTCAATCATGTTTTAAATAAATGCTGATTGGCCAGGCAAGAAGTGTAGGCGGGTCAATCAGACAGGTAGTAGAGGTGGGGTGATGAGAACAGGAGAATTCTAGGAAGGAGGAAGCCCATTCCTCCCACTCCTGCCCAGACTCCAAAGAAGCAGGATGTGAGCTGCCCCACTCACTGAAAAAGGAACTAAGCCATGTGGCTAACATAGATTAAGAATAGTGGGTTAATATAAGGTACAAGAGCTAATAAGAAGCCTGAGCTAATGGGCCAATCAGTTTATAATTTTACGGAGTTCTCTGTGATTTTCTTTGGGGCTTGCCGGCTGTGGGGTACCGAGCAGGACAGATACCCCAACAAGCCAGCACTCATGTTACAGAATGGCGCCCCACACTGGGTGCCACGCTGTAGTAATGGGGAGCAGCGGCTCCCGGATCGGGCTGAGTTTCTGCCCGGATCCCGGCTAGCTTACCCCCAAAATAATCACAGAAACTGTATTCATTTAAACACTGCCTGGCCCATTAGTTCTAACCTCTTATTGGCTAACTCTCACATATTCTTTTAACCCATTTCTAATAATCTGTATCGCCACTTGACTGTGGCTCACCGGCATGAGTCTAAGCAGCGGCCATCTCGGAGAGGAGAGCCATGGCATCTGACTGACTCTGCTTTCTTTCTCTCAGCATTCTGTTCAGTCTACTCCACCTATCTAAATTCTGCCCTATCAAAAAGTTAAGGCAGTTTCTTTATTTAGCCAATGAAAGTAACACATAGACAGAAGGCCCTCCTACTCCAAAAGCACAAAAGCACAAAAACATTCAGAAGCCCTAAATGTTTAGAAATTATCCCATTTGCAGTATCATGCATTACAATCATTCCATGACATCTCTGGGTAATGGTTTGATATCTTATCTGCCTGTCTGCCTATTGTAGACTGGACAGGACATAAGCAAAGGGTCTATTATTTACAGTTTTTAAAATACTTTTATATTTTTATTATTGTATGTATGTCTATTATTTATAGTTTTTAAGATCTATTTTTTACATTTTTAGTGTGTGTGGATGTGTGTGTATGTCAGCGTGGAGGTCAGAGGACAACTAGAATTAGTTCTCTCCTTCCACTATGGAGCTTCCAGGGATCAAACTCAGGACATCAGGCTTAGCTCGCAAGCACCTGTCCCTGCTCAGTCATCCCACCAGCCCTTATTACCTTTTCATGCTCCAATTCCAACAATGAAGAAATGGCTATGCAAAACTCAGCTTAAACTGACTCCTTAAAAATCAACTGAAGGAGCTGGAAAGGTATGATTTAGTGATATTTCAGGTGGTAGTGTAGGTAGTGTAGGGCTGCAAAAATGATCAAGGTTAAAAAAAAAAAAATCAAGCCAATCATTCTTTTCTTTTCTTTTTTTTAGTTTTTCAAGACAGGGTTTCTCTGTAGCTTTGGAGTCTGCCCTGGAACTAGCTCTTGTAACTCAGGCTGGCCTTGAACTCACAGAGATCCTGCCTGCCTCTGCCTCCCCGAGTACACCGCCACCACCCGCCTGACGCAAGCCAATCATTCTTAATTAGTGGCAACTATTCATGACATCTATAATGGAAACAAAAGACCAAAAGTTGTTACAATTATAAAAATAAAAATTATGAAATTAATATTCATTTAGTATTACTTAAAATGGACAATTGTGAATTAGCCTGCAATTCAATTTTTTTTGTAAATTCAATCAAATGCTTTGAAAACCATGTGTCCATGATGCAGATTTACTATCTAGTTCTTTCTGCATCATGAGCCATCGTGTGTGTGTGTGTGTGTGTGTGTGTGTGTGTGTGTGTGTTTCCAGCCTTTTGCTCTAACATAAAAAGTTCCAGGCCAACCAAAGGTACACAGTGAGAGCCTATCTTTTTTTTTCTTTTATTTTAAAAGGGGAGAGGCTGGGTGACTAAATGAAGAAAATGATTACAACTCGTACCTTATTTACATAAAGAGAGTGCCATAAGAGGAAGCAATCCTATTTCCCACGAGTGCAGAAAATAAAGCATTTTCAGAACATAAAAATAGTAAAAGTTAAAATATAATGCTATTTATTCTTCCTGGTAAAAGGAAGCAAACTAAGATTTCACTAAGGGGATGGGTATATAACTCAGGTGGCAATGCTTACCTGGTGTGTACTGAGTTTGGTCTTAAGGATCATATAGACACAGCATGCCTATAACCCCAACACTCAGGATGTGGAGGCAGGAGGACCAAAAATTCACTGCCTTTTTTGGCTATCTAAGGTATTCCAGACAAGCAAGCCCAAACCAGCAATCAAATCTTAAAAAAGAGAGGGGGAGGAACAGATTTCACTAAGAACTTTTGATATAATTTCATGATTCTCGGGTGTATAGTTGAGAAGAATTAAACACAGGTTAAGTATTCGAGCTTCAGGGACTTTGAAAGTAAGAAACAGAGCAAAGATGTAAGCCAGACGCCAGAATCATGAACGAATCAGTTACATGGGTCTTTTCAACTGTGAGAGACCTGTCTTTGTGTGTCTCCCAAGCTTCATCTTCCAGGTTGGTAAATATCAGGTTCACATATACGCACCACTTGCGTGTGGAGGTTAATGATGGCACCTCCAGGGAGAAAGCACCTAAAAGTCAAACTGAAAAGCACATATATTTTTATTTTGACTAAACTTTCACAGAATTTATCCTCCAAAATGTGCTCACACTCACTAAAATAACTTGTTCCCAATATTATTCATGGCAACATTATCAAAATGAACAAAGTAACTTATACAATAATATGAGTCTGGTAAAAAATAAAAATAAAAATACATCTTTCATTTATACTTATGGATCTGATCCTAAAACACTTAACAGTGTTAACAGGAAAAGGCTGATGGGAAAAACTGTCCATAATTAAGTAATTTTTAAGAGTACAAGTCATGAAAGAAGATATAAAGCTAATTGTCTTTCTAGCTTTAGCCCTGACACAATTTTTTGTTTCTGTTTTGGACAAGTGCATAAAAATATATCTGATAGTGAAGATGTGAAATCCAATGTAAAGTTCCACAGTTTCAAAACCACTGTTCTAACTGTGCAGAAACTCACTGAGATAGACAGACTCTGGCTAATCTCTTACTGCATGTTTTGTTTTGTTTTGCTTTTCAAGTCCCTTACAATGAAGTTTTAATTGAAAAAAAAAAATGAGCTGAAAGAGCATTCTACATTCTTGTCTATGATAGTAGCGCCTATGGAAGGCTCCCAAGAACAGCACTGCTTGCTGCAGGTAGAAAACCGAAGTCTATGGAAGCCTCATTTACTGCATATATTTTTTTACATTTTTATTTTGCACTAGAAAAATAGTCAAATGTTCTAAACAACTAAGCTTAATACTCATGACATACTAGAGAAGCAAGAGCAGAGATGCCTAAAGAGATGGTCAGAGCCTCAACTCATCAGAAGGGTGTCTAGAAACCATCTGAAGCAAAGGCTTCAGAAAACATGCGGAGAACACTTCAGCCCATGAAGGACACTCATGACAAGGAATCTTAAGACTACTTGATATGAATCCCATAAAGACACGGCAGAGCGTAAAAGCATGAGTATATAAGGAAGCAAAGAACAGACATGCACAGTGTTTTGTTAATCTAGAATTAGCAAGTATAAAGGGAAGACTGTATTTCCATAACTGCTGACACCCTCTCTTTTAAAGGGTACAGGAGAGCAAGAACAATTTACATGGGAGGCTATATCTGGCTTTGCCAATAATCACTACCCACAGCCCTAAGCACAGTACTTCCTGCACACAGTGATTCACATGCACATTTCCCAGCCTCACACTGCATTTATGTAAAGCAAGGATATTACTATCAGTTGGTATGGGAGAATTGTCTCTATTCTGTCAATCATATTTTAAATAAATGCTGATTGGCCAGGCAGGAAGTATAGGCGGGAAAACCAGACAGGAAGTACAGGTGGAGCAAAGAGAACAGGAGTATTCTGGGAAGCAGGAAGCTCCCTCACCATTCCTGCCCAGACCACCGAAGAAGCAGCATGTGAGCTGACCACTGGAAAAGGTACTGAGCCACATGGTTAAAATAGATCAGAACAATGGGTTAAGATAAGTCATAAGAACTAATAATAATAAGTAACCTGACCTAAGGGCCAATCAGTTTTATAACTTATAGAGATCTCTGTGTGGTTGATTTTGTCTGGGACTTGTGGCTGTGGAGTACCGGGCGGGACAGAAACCCCAACAAGCCGGCCCCTCATGTTACAATCAGTCCTGGTGCTGGGGGAGATATGGAGCACAAACATCATCAGCAGGTACAGTCCACTTGTTAGCTATGTTTAAATTGATAAACACTAAAACAGAATTTCTTTGGTGGTATTTTGGCTTTGTTTCCCAGGTTTTGTTTTGGCTTTGTTTTCTTTCTTTTTTTTTAAATGGGGATTGGTTTTTAAATTGGCTCTAACTTACTATATGCAACATAGGTTGTTTTCAACCTCGCATTCAGCCTCCTTGGTGCTAGGAGGACAGGAAGGCACAAAACACATTCTTTCCACAGCAGCCACTTTGGAGAGTACTCTGCATTTATAACTCTTCCTCCAAGACACCTAGCAGCACAAATGAATAAAGCCACATTTGTCTAAACACAAAAGACCCTGAAGGGAGTATCAAATCAAATAAAGACTAAGCCACCATGAGGAGACAGATCTCCCCCGCTTGCCCCCCTCCTCACTGGTAAGGAGCAAGCCACTCCTCACTGGTGCTGCACCTGACTGCGTGGAGTGTCAGACACTGAAGTACCATAACTAAAACCTACAGCCTGAAATGATGAAGATACTTTCAGTTCTTCTGAATAGCTGCCATCTGATTTTAAGTTATTTGGATACAATTCCTGGCATCTTCCAAAACAGGCAAGATTCCTTGTCTACTAGGACGCATAGTCTAGTAGAATAGGAAATAACATATACAGAAAAGTATTCAAGGATTTAATTCCACAAAGACAGCACTGATAATCCAAGAACAGAAGAGCTTCCAAGCAGAAGTCAGTGGGCTCTGATGGATTTTCAGGCCAGTGCTGTTTACTATGAACACACTAGATTTTGGTGAGACACACACACAGAAAGGCAGGGGCTATCTACCACTGGGCTTGATGACATAGATCCATGGGCATCAAAGGCCCTAATGAACTGCACTGTGAGCTCAGCAGTGGTCCAGCCAGGAACAGGTGGCTGCTGAGAGACAAGCAGCCAGGGATAAGGTATGCCATATTCATACACAGTATCCCAGCAGCTTTTCACATCAGGTCCCTTTTGTGGAAGGGCTGTTGTTTAGGCAATGACAAGTTTTTAGCAGCTACTCTGCCTAACTTCCTTTAATGGAACAAAAAATTCAAAACAAAATTGGAAGTACTTAATTGTAACTTAAAGTAATAATAAAATATAATCTAATACTTTTTGGTAAAAATCCAGAGCCACTGGGAATAGAGAATATAACCAAAAAGGAGGAGGAAGCATATGAGCTTAGGGCCAAATCCAAGCAGGTGGTAACCAGAGTACAACACTCTAGGCAGATGACCACAGCAAAGACACAGGTTCAAAGATGAGAAAACAGCGATGTCACAAGAGTGGGACACAAGGGACAAGTGCAGGAAATTAAACCAGTCAGATAGGTTAAGTGTATCATGGACATGTATAAGGATTTCAACTAAGACCATATATTTATTTCAGCTCCTGCTGCCTCTACGTTCACACTTGTTCCCTCCTTCCAGCAGTTAGAGCCTACAGTCAATATCCTAAAGAATAAATCACATAATCTCAGTTTAAAATATATGAATCCAAAATTGCTGCATCTACATTCCTTTGTCTGCTACCATTCATGCACAGTGGAATACAGGCTACATCATATCTTGACTCTAGTTTCACAGCTTCCTTCCACACCCTATGAGAGCTCAGAAGACACACCCACATTCCATGTGATCTCAGCAAACATGCCCCAATAGATAATGAGTGGGACGAGATAGCTCTCTGGAGTGCAAATTTTAAATAATAATGCAGTACTCAAGATCTGTGGTTTCCAGACCTCTGACTTTACACTGAAGGAACTATATATAGCTTCTACTGCAGTCCTGGAATTAGATAATACTGTCCCTTACTCTTCTGACAAAAACATAAAACAGACTGTCAAGATAAATAACTGAAGATAATCCTGAGACCAGCCAGGACTCAGGCAGCCACTGACCTACAATCTGGTCTCTCTCCCTTAGGTTTTCTTTAACTCAATGAGCTACTGTGTCCTTCCTCTTTTTCTTCAATTAACTTGACTCTGTTGCTTGCCAACCAAAAAACTGAGAATCTAAAACACTAAGTGTGATAGAAGCCAGGGGAAGTCATGCACAGCACAGCACGAAGCACAGAGCATTTGAGAGCATGCTAGCCTACTGGAGACAGAACAAAGCTGCAATGGTAAAATGGTAGGCTTGAAGTGCTAACACTGTTGCTGAGAACACAGATTCCAGACCCTAAGAAGACTGTGTTCTAAAGCACATGATAATTATCCATGAAGCCACGATGGGAATGCATCAGCTATGGCAGCACACATCTCCCAATTGTGATGGCACTCCATTTTCCCTTAGCTTCCCATGGACCTGTGAGCGGGAGGAACTGGAGAGAAACCAGACCTTCAATTCCCACCCTGACTTCCTTCTATTTCTGCTGTGGGAAATGCTCTTGTACACTGTAAAGATTTGTCACGTGTATTGGTTTAGTAAAATGCTGATTGGCCAGTAGCCGGGCAGGAAGTACAAGCAGGGCGACCAGACTAAGAGAATTCTGGGAAGAGGAAAGGCAGAGACGCAGTCCTCATCCAGAAGCAGAGGAAGCAGGATGAGAATGACGCACTGAGAAAAGGTACCAAGCACGTGGCTAAACATAGATAAGAACTAGTTAGTAACAATCCTGAGTAATAGGCCAAACAGTTTATAATTAATATAAGCCTCTGTGCGTTTATTTGGGACTGAAAGGCTGTGGGACTGAGCAGGACAGAAACTTTCATCTACATATTTCTAATACAGGAACACCCTTCTCACCCTGCACAACAGGTTTATCTGTATACTTCTATAGGAAAAAGATTACATCCCAAAATAAAAGAGACATTTAAATAGCAGTATCTACTAACTGGAGTATAATAAAATGAATAATAACAGACAAGCTTTAATTATTAAATACATCATTCCTAATACTATGTTGTATGTATGTGTGTGTAAATATATTATTTCAAATTTATGGTGCAAAGAGAGACAAGAAAAAGACTTGAGACCTTTAATCTAGAACCTAACATTCTCTTGTCTCCAATTTATTCCTACCTCCCATTACTCCAAGACTCATTCGGTTTTTCAAACTGTATTACTCAACCAATTGATAAACATCATGAAATAAACTTAAAGTCTTCCTGTGCAGCTCAGGCTGGTTTAGACCTCACAATCTTCCTGCATCTGCTTCTCAAATCCTAGGACTACAGGCATGAAGCACTACACCCAGTCAAGTCAGATTCTTTTTTTCAACAAAATACAAAGTATGACTGCATCACATAAAGGCAAATACTTTTTCCTGAAAGCTCTAAATTCTAACTTTATACACATATGTACAGAACAACATGTTTCAAATATCAAAGTCATGGCATTGGCACCATCGTATTACTACCCTTCAAGCCCGGCCTCAAGACTGTGACGGCCTTGTGCGTGCAAGGCAGGCATGCTGTCTTTGAGTCAGACACAGATAGCCCTCTTCACCAGTGCTCTAACACTCTTCAGTCTCTCCAATTTTTACCCGAAATCTCATGTCTGAAACATGTGGCAGTGCAATTTAAATATGCTAGTGCAGGCAATAAACAAGGGAGGAGGCAAGCACTTTCTAAGGTGTTAAGTGGAAGGCAACATCTTCAGCAGCCTCTGCCCACCAACTCCAAGCTTTTCTGTACCTAAAATAGTTCTCTGTTGCCCATTACTCCAGTAAAGTCAATCCCTAAGCTGAATCCCTAAATTGTGCAGGTCACAGCATACAAAGCAAGCCACACATTTATCACACAGCTACAATGGAAGGACAAAACTGAGATCTGAAGTGAGCTATCTGGAACAATTAGGATCATTCACAAGCCCAGCAGAGTAAAAGTACATGGCTCTGGCTCCAATCCCAGCACTTGGGAGACATACCAAGACCTATCTCAAAAACCAAGATTCTGTAATCCAATGTATCCAGAAGTTACGGCAGGAAGATCCCAAGTTTAAGGTTAGCTGGGCTGAATGATCACTGTGTGATAAAATACAGAGTACCAAAAGAGGCTGGAAATATAGCAGTTCCTCTCCTAGCATGGTGTAAAGCCCTGCATGATCCCAGTACCCTAGTAGAGGAGCAGGAATAAAATTATCTATTATTCTATTACTACACTAAAATAAAAATTATTCTATTTTATCCTAGTGAAATCTGAAAGCAGAAAACTAGTCTCTGATTCCACAGAGATAGGTGAAAACTATTTGAGACTAGACTCCTATAGCCTAGAGTTTGCCCTTGTGCATTCCAAGTTAGGTGACCAAGTATACTGCCAGAAGACATTGAACCACTCAAATATCATTATCTTCCAGCAAGGACTTAAAACTAGTTGGAGAGTGTTGCTTTTCTAAGTGAAATTTGCCATGCAGATATTATTAGACTTTCAAAAACTTAAATATTAGTCATAAAGAAAAAAACTAAAAAAAGCAGAACAAAACAACGAACCAAAGGAAGAAACACCAGGCAAAAACCAAGACACTCCTGGGTAAGATGGCAGATCAAGGCAAGTCACTTAAGACTGACAGAAAAAAACAAGCTTTGAAAATTCATCAAAACACCGGGTGGTGGTAGCACATGCCTTTAATTCCAGCACTCAGGAGGTAGAAGCAGACCAGCCTGGTCTAACAGAGCGAGTTCCAGGACAGGCTCCAAAACTACAGCAAAATCCTGTCTCGGAGAAAAAAAAAAAGAAAGGAAAAAAAGAAAAAGAAGAAAACAATTCACCAAGGCAGTGACAGAACAGATGAAGAGCCAAACACATCTCCCAATGGGGGTTCCTGGTACAGGAAGGAAGAAAGAAGTCTCAGTTAGGAGGGCTGATGCCTCAAGCATAGGCTAATGAGGGAAAAGACCCCAAATAAAACTGCAAAGAACATATTGAAAACAGATGCAAAAATCTCAATGAAGAAACAGGAAAAGCAAGGCAACCCGACTCCTCCAAAAGAATATAAATCAACTTACATATGCAAACAGGAAAGCCTCCAAAAGCTTAGTAGTGAAAATGAAAAATTAACCTCAAGAGGATAAAAGTAAACATAAATCCACTCCAAAACCTAGAAAGAACAGTCACCCATAAAAATGCAGAGGTCAGTAGAATGGGGGACAAAATGAGTACTATAAATAAGAAAGGAAGGAACATGAAAAATTCTACAAGAAAACTGAAATTTTTGAGGGGAAATTTTAGAAACATGAACTACATTAACAGACTCACCAAGGTATGCAACAAGTATTGAAGTACAAGATACAGACAATACTATACCCAAAAGTCAAAAAAGAAACAAGTGAATGCAAGAAGTTCCAAGTACCATGATACAATCAAGAGACCAAACATCCACAGTACAGGAGCTGATATTCAAACTAAAGGGATAGAAAACCAATTCAATGAAATTATACCAGAAAATATATTCAGATTTGGGGAAACAATTTTTTAAAATTACATAAAAGCTCAAAAGCCAAGTCATGCTGGTATCTCATACAGGAGAATTCAAGCCAAAATTAGAAGAAATAAAAAAAGACCACAACACATTAAAAAAGAAACAATTTATCAATAACATGAAGCAATTTTAAGTAATAAACACAAATGAAGAAAAACGGTTACACAGATCCTGATACTAAAGAATTAGATGATGTTAATAATTGCTTCCATCTGTTGTTGGATACTGCTCTTGTCCCCTGTAAAGATTTGTCACTTGTATTGGTTTAATAAAATGCTGATTGGCCAATTAGCCAGTCAGAAAGTATAGGTGGGGGTAAAGAGACAAAGAGAATTCTGGGAAGAGGAAAGACTCTGCAGTCACCACAAACAGAAGAACCAATATGAGACTGCCTCACTGAGTAAGGTACCAAGCCACATGTTTCTTTTTGAAAAGAAACAAAACTGAAAAGCCTCTAGGCCAAATAACCAAACAAGGAGGTAGAAGACACCAGCTAACAAAAACAGGCCAAGTCAGGAAATGCTAGGGACACTTGGTGAACAATGGAAGCTTAAGAGACCACTTTAAAAACTTTTATTTCAAAAATCAGGGAAATTTGCAAGAGTTGGACAAATTCTAACCAAATATGATATATCAAAAAATAAAGATATAAAGATCTATAACAAATAAGACTGAAGTAGCAACCTGTGATGGCTATGCTTGGTTGTCAACTTGACTATAAGGGCATAGGCCTTACCTGTGAGTGATTTTTTTTTTTTGGTGGGGGAGGGTTTGTCTTAGAGTGTGGAGGACCCACTTCTAGACCACTGAGGTGGTAAAGACACACCTTCACTCTAGCAGCTTTCGTTCCTTGCCTGCATCAAGTCCATTCCCCCAGTGGCACCCACTGTGAGAGTCCAGCTTAAACTGAAGATACGGTGAGACATGCGACATCGCGTACTGAAAAAATACTGGATTCTTAAACTTTTCAGTTCACACCCAGCCCCTGCTGGATTAGCTAGACTGCAGCCTGTAAACTATTCTAATAAATACCCTTTCTATATATAGAGAGATTTAAGTTGTTACTCTAGAGAACCTGAACTAATACACTCTCAAGTATGAAAAAGCCCCCAAACCATGAAATTTAAAATTAGTATTTCCCAGACTGTTACAAAACAAGAGATAACTACCACTGAACTTACTCTAAAAGAACAAATCCAGATGACATGACAAAAAAGAAAATTATAAACCTATTTCTCTGATGAACACAGATTATAAAATTCTCAATTACCTACCTGAAAATCAAATTTAAGAACACAAAGAATATACACAACAATTAATTATATTTGTTCTGTGAACACAAGGTTGGCTCAACATATATAAGTCAAAGAATGCATTAAAACACATAAATAGACTTAAGGACGAAGCCATATGGCCATCTCAATGTACAAAGATGTATGACAAAATTCAAAATCCCTTCCTGATAAAAGCTCTCAAGAAACCAACAAGAAAAAACAGCACACAACAGAGCCAAGGCTAAACATGGCAAACATATTAGCCAACACCAGACATGGGGGGGAGGGAGACATTTCCTCAAAGTCTGCAACAGGACAAGGGTATCACTTTTACCACTTTTACTTAAGATAGTACTTTAAGTCTTACTTAGAACAGTAAGAGAAAGAAATAGCAGTTCTAAACAGAAAAATTAACCATATTTATCCATAAAATTATCCACAGTCTTTTCGTATACTGAAAAGACTGAACCAGAAATCTCTTAGGCCCGATCCTTTCAGCAATATGCAAATATGCTGCAGGATGCAAATACAGTAGCTTTCCTATAAATCAGTTAACAAACTTTCCAAAAAGGAAATCAAGAGAAAAATCCTGTCTGTGATAGTTTAAAAATAAATAAAATATCATAGCATAAACTTAAGCAAGAAGGTGGAAGGCCTCTAAAATGTAAACTCTAAGATCTGAAGAAAAAAACTGAAAGGCCTTCCATGCTTACAGACTGGCCAAACTATTACTGTAGAGAGATACTATACCAAAATAGGGATTTCAGATCCAACGCCAGTCCCATTAAAACTGTAATGACTTTTCACAGAAGTAAAGAAAAAAAAATATGAAAACACAAAATATTCCATAGAACCAAAGCAACCTCAACACAAATAATGCTATTGGAAAGCCAGGAATGACAATACACTGGAAATCCAACACTTGAGTCAGGTGAGGCAGAAGCATCACCATTAGTTTGAGAGCAGCCTGGGCTACATAGTAACATCAGGTCAAACTGGTTAAAAAGTAAAACCACTCCTGTCAAAACAATCAACCAGGGGCCGGAGAGATAATTTACCAGGTAAGGACTTAGCTCCTTTCCCAGCACCCACAGGACGGCTCTCAACCATAGCTCCAGTTCCAGTTAACCCTATGTGCTCCTCTGCCCCCACGGGCACTGCACACATAGTACACAGACATAAATGCAGACAAAACACCCATACACATAAAGAAATTTTAAAAGAAAAAAGAAACCAGCCAACAGTAGCCAAAAAAATATTAAATGTATAATACCTGACCTCAAATTATTCTATAGTACCATAGAAACATGGTCCCAGAACAAAAACAGGTAAGTACAATGTACTAAAACACAGAACCAAAAATATACCCCACACCTACCACCATCAAATTTATGACAAGAGTTAAAAAAATGTACATGGAAAAAATCCTCCTAAAATAATGGTACTGAGAAATCCACATGCAGAAATAATTAGATCCCTATCTCTCACCTTGCACAAAAAAAAAAAGTTTATAGTGGATCACAGAACTTAATATAAGATCTGAAGCACTGAAATGTTGAAGCATAGGGAAAATACTTCCAAAGGGGGTGGGAGGATAACTTTCTGAAAATGACCTCAACAGCACAGGTGGGAAAACAGGAAATTAAAAAGCTTCTGCATAGCAAAGGGAACAATGATCTGTACTAAGAGACAAGGCAAAGAAAGAATGGAGTAGGGTGGAAAATCACTGCCAATTATACATTACACACAGCCTTCCAATTAATACTCAATAGACATTCTTAAAACAGTGGAACCAGAGGGATGGTTCAGCAGTTCTTCCTGAGGACCCAGGGTTAGTACCCAACCCACCTGGCAACTCCCAAGGGATCCATCATCCTCTCTGGTCCCCAGAAGCACTTCATGCACACAGTGTAGACAAACACGCAGGCAGAACCCAAACACATAAAATAAGAATAATAATATATACAAAATTTTAAAGACATACATATTTGAAAATAAAATGTTTGACAACCTTAGACACTGGGGAAAGAATACAGTAATGCTGAGATGACTAACACAGAGAACAGTAACAGAAACATGCTGACACGTGGGGGAGGGTAACCCCTCCAGTGCTGGCAGAAAAATAAGGAAGTGCAGCCACTATGGAAATCAGTGTTCAGGTTTCTCAAAATACTAAAAAAACTGAACTGTTACCTGACCTAGAGATATCCTTTCTGGGCATATAGTGGAAAGGAAGACTTAGAGACAGACTGTACAGTAGACGTACGCATCACAGAGCTGTTTACCCAGAGAGAGAACTAGCCTAGATGCCTCATAAACTGATAAACACATAAAGAAAATGTGATTTGTGTACACAATGGAAATTTATTCAGTCTCAGAAAACAGAAATCCTAACATTTACAGGAAAACAGATGGACTCTGCAATAGTTTTAAACAAGTTAACTCAGACTTAGGAAGTCTTGATCCTACAATTTAATCTTTTTACACATATGGGGGGGTTGCTAGAAAGGGGTCCAAAGACAAATAGATATCTTGAGGATGAGGAAGGTACATGAGTGCAAGTCCCAAAAGAAGAAAGAGGCCAGCTGAATGGGCAGGAAGAGACCAGGAAGAACAAAATATGTATGAGATACACAATGAAACTATTGTGTACTAACTTTAAAACCCAAATGTCAGTAACATGGCTCAGCAGGCGAAGGCTAACAAAGCTGAATCCCTAGGAGAACCAACTCTACAAAGTTGTCACCTGACCCCTACACATGGGCCATGATATATGCACACATGTAAATTAAAAAATAAGTATAATAAAAATGTAATAAAGATTTAAACTAAATAAAAAATGATGCTGTCTTAACAGGGTTATCACTGCTGTGATGAAACACCATGATAAGGCAACTCAGGGAAAAGGGGTGTCCTTTTTGGCTTACATTTCCACATCACTGTTCATCTTTGAAGGAAGTCAGGACAAGAAGGATTCAGGCAGGAATGTGGAGGCAGGAGCTGACGCAGAGGCCATGGAGGGTGCTGCTTACTTATTTGCTCATTATGGCCGGTTTAGTCTGCTTCCTCATAGAACCCAGGACCACCAGTCCAGAGGTGGGCCCTACCCACAATGGACTGGCCCTCCCCCATCAATCACTAATTAAGAAAATGTCCTACAGGTCTATATGCAGCCCACTATTAAAGGCACATTTTCTCAGTTGGAGTTCCTACCTCTCTGACACTTGTTGGTCATGCTGCCAGAAAACTAGCCAATAGAGAGGGAGAAATGACTTTTGAGATCTACAAAGGTAAAATAGTAACTATTAGGACTGTAGTTTAAGAAATGTTCTAGAAAGACAGAATATGATACCAGATGAATCCATTTGCATATGCAGTGGAAAGAGGTATGAAGGAAATGGTAGCTGTAACTAATGCACTAAGACAGGGTAACCCACTCCTGAGCATCATTTCAAAGTGGGTCGTAAACTCAAGGACTATGCCATAGAGACTACTTTAACAATCCAAAGCAGTAAGGAGGCAGAATTTTCTATTAATCCAAAGAAGAGACTGAAACTCGCTGAATAAGACTACTCCACATACATCATACATCACCCAGACCTCATACATAATCAAAACACTGAAACAGAATCTAAGGAAAACACATGGACCATGCCACCTCTACTCAAGAGAAAGCTGAAATGACTACAGAAATATCAGATGAGGCAGACTGTCAAAGCACAGAATATGAGCAAGGTAAAAAAAGGTGATAACGAAGGGTCAGTACAGCATGGAAACAAAATACTACACATTCACAAACCTAGG
The DNA here is from genome assembly GCF_982192425.1 of Myodes glareolus. Lineage (NCBI taxonomy): Eukaryota > Metazoa > Chordata > Mammalia > Rodentia > Cricetidae > Myodes > Myodes glareolus. The sequence goes on from NC_142045.1 coordinate 60,931,344, forward strand.
CACATTACTTCAAAATAAAAAATGCAAAGACAAAGTTTCACAAAGAAAGAGAATCTGTGTTCCCAAAGGCTGAGCAATTTGAGTATATGATTCATGGTAATTACTGAAGGGGGACAAAAAAAAAATCAAGAAACGCTAAGTGAAAGACTTGAATATTATCAAACAAATCAGCCTAACAGACATGAGAAAAGTGAAATTACGTAGGCAAACAGCAGCTGACAGAGCTCAGGAAACTAAAATGATCAGAAACTGAATAAAGCACCCCTAAAATTCATTTATTCCAAGAAAATACTGGGCTGGGTTGCACAGCTTTATGACCCCAAGGACACAGGGGCAGAGGTATATGGTAAGATCCTGTCTCAAAGTGGGGGTGGGGATCAGTTGGTAGAGTGCTTGCTTGGCAGCTACAAAACCATTCCATCCCCAGCATTTTGTAAACCAGGAGTAGTACATGCCTGTAATCTCAATACTGTAAAAGTAGAAGCAAAAGATCAGACTGTCTGTTATACAGTAAATTCATGATGATGTCATTCGGCTATAGCAAGAAATACTCATATTTAGAAAAGTCTCAAACACTGAACTCAGTCCTTCCTTTCAAAACATTAAAGCAAATTATACTGATAGTGAACACCTGGGACACAAAAGAATATATTTCAAAATTTATAGAATTAAGAATGTCCAGGACATTGGGGTATAGTGGGTAAAAGAAAAGTAACTACCACATTGGCCTCAAGATTGAGTTCAATTTCCAGAACCAAATAAAGGGCAGATGCAGTGGTCAGAGTCTATGAGCCCAGTGTTCCTATGGTGACATGAATGGCAGGACAGGAGACTCAGCTGGAAGCTCACAGGCCAGGTGCCCCGAGTATGCAGTCAACAATACAGAAGACAAGGAGTCCATGCATGTACCCACAATCACATGCATCAAGAGAGACAAAATGAACATTTACAAATGAGAAAAAGAAAAGGAGAATATCCAGTTGATTAGAGTGCTCCAAGCTGGGAAAGAAGGGAAGAAAATATTTGCAAATGATACAATCAATCAATCAGAGGCAAGCAGAACCTGTCACAAAGGCAAACAGCGACCTCAAAAGCAGGATGGGAATTCTCAGACCTTCCCACCTTAAATTCTAAGACATTAACCTAAGCGACTTGTCAAGGCACCCACTATTTATCATCTGCTTCTACACAACCCACCCATACACAAAGTCAGCCAAGTGTCTCATACACCATGAATATGAGAGCTTGCTATTATAACTGTTTTAAAGAGCCATGGCTCCAGGCGTGACCAACTGTTTAAAACATTCTATTCTCATTACTAGCCAGATTCTCAATGAGGAACTGGAATGAATATAAACTGGTCTCCTTTTCCATAGAAAACAGAGGTTTAGAGCCGGCAGCGGATATCCACGACTGTGGTCTCAGCATCTTAAGTTGGTTGGTCTGAGGCAAGCCTCGGAGTCATAGTGAAATGCTCCCCCACAAAGGCTTCGAATGGCTAGCTGGCTCATGGTACTGGGTGCGATTACTTTGCAATGTTCTACAGCTGCTTCACTAATACAAGTCTCACAACCCTTGAATGCAGGCATTGGCAAACTGTGACCATGGACCACATCCAAGCTGTTTTTCTGTTCTCTGAGCTGAGAATGGTTTTACATTTTTAAGTGACAAGGGAACAAATGAACATGCAAATAATATGAACTTCAATTTTAGTGTCTATCATGAATAGAGTTCTTGGAGCAGAGTCACATCTACATACTCTTTATGGATGTTTCCAATATACCAGTGACTTAAGTAACTATCACAAATATCTGCTATGTGACTGGCCTTTACTTAACCCAATGTGCTGCCTCTGGTCTGTAATTACTCTAGGAAAATAAATTCTGAAGCAGACATCTATGGAACTATAACAACCCAGGATTTCTACTTTGAGAACATGACATGTAAACCAGGCTACACAATTCAGTGACTAAAGTAAAGCACAATCACTTTTCTCATCTGTTCAATAGCAAGAGTAGACAGATCAAACTAGAAGTGTTGAATGTCTAGTTGGCGCACAGTATTAAAATTAAGTCACTAGAATTTTTAGGTTTTCTTCCATTTATTTAAAATATACTTACATCATTTTTCCCTCTCTCCTACCTTCCCATGTCTGTCCCATGCCATTCATGGCCTCCTCTTTTTTTAACCAGTTGTTCATATACATACAGGATTACTTTGCTCTCCTGTTGTGATAAACACCATAACCAAAATGATAAACACCATAACCAAAAGGATCTAGGAAAGAAAAAGCATTCTTACAGTTGTGATCCATCATGAAGGGAAGTCAGGGCAGAAATACGGATGCAGGGACTGATACAGAAAGCATGAAGGACAGCCTGCTAACTTGCTCCCCAAGGTTTATTCTACTTGCTTTCTTATACAAGCCAAGACCACTAGCCCAAGGCTGGCACTGACCACAGTGGGTTGGGCCCTCCCACGTCAATCATTAATAACAAAATGCTCCAGACTTGCCTACATGCCAATATGATAAGAGATACTTTCTCAATTGAGGTTCCCTCTTCCTAGATGACCCTAGCATGTGTCAAACTGATAAAAACAAAACAGCAAAAAAAAAAAAACAAGCTAGCACATATAAATGACTAAACACACAAAAACAACTCGCTGAGGCTGTTCAGTGTTTCTAGGGATTAGAAAAAGACCTGAGTGAAGCTCTGCGTGAATGGACGTTGCCAGCACATACTGGCCATGTCAGGGACCTAGCCTCTGACCCATGATGGCCTGTGTAGATGTTGATAGCACGTACAGAAAATGTGCACCATAGCGTTCTCTCCCACAGCCTGCAGAGACTGCTTCTACCTAGGTTAGCTAAAGCTGTCTCCTTGTTCCAGCTCTACACAAATCTTTCCTCCTCATTTATCTGTGATTACCCCTCCTGCTCAACTGTGCAATAACTTACCCCCTCTACATGCAGGCAACACCTGCCTCATCTAGCACGGCTCCAGAGTCACGGGTGGACCTAAGCGGAGCAGCAAAGGTTCCAGAGTCACGGGTGGACCTAAGCGGAGCAGCAAAGGGATGAAGAAAGACAGACAGAAGGACACGAGGACAAAAAGCAGGGATCAGGCGGCCATGTTCTCTGCTTAAGAAAGTTAAGCACCCAAGATGCTCACAGTGTTAACAGGGAGGAGGGTGGATACTTTCTGGAGCTATAGACAACCCTGGCTGAGCACCATACTTTACAGAACAGTAGACATTCACTGAAAATCCTGAAAACATACAAACCTGGGAGACGCTCTCAACTTCCTGGTCCAGTTCCTGCTGTGATAACACTTTGACACAAAGCAGTTTAGGCAAGGAAAGGATATTTTGGGATTATACTTCCAGGTCACATTAAATCACTGAAGGACATCAGGGAAGGAAATCAAATCAGAAACAGAAGCATGAAGAAATGCTTCCTGTTGGCTCCCACACTCACGCTTAGCTGTCTTCTCCAGTCCACGACAACATGCCTAGGGCAGGGAGGCTAACTAGGATGCGCCCCGAAAGCAGTGCTGTGCAAGGAAGAGTTCTTCCATAAACAAATACAAAACCAGAATAGGCACAGCCATCTAAATGACCATAACCCTAAAGGACATCTTCCCACCTCCAAACTGAAACTATAGAAAAGACAATGTTCTCTGAAGTCACTAGAATTCATGGGGGGGGGGCCATTAGTGAAGTACACCCCAACAATGATGTACAAGGCCTGAAAAGTGAAGATCCGAACATCACAGGTTAGAGGCAAGAATGGGCTATGAGTCCCTGTCCTTAAAAACAAAACAAACCACACAAACAAAAACACCCTCAGTGAGGCACGGGCTCACGTTCGTAAGCCCATGTCAAGGCTGCTCTGCACCTGGGGACCCGTGAATTCCACATCATACTGAGTCACAGGATGAGGCAAAACACCACAGAAGAGAGATTCCACTAGATGCTTTAGATATTCTGCTCTCAAATGTGAATCACTGCATTCATTTTTTGTTTTTTTAGACAGATTTTTCATTCTGTAGCCCAGGCTGGCCTTGAAGCAACCTTCCTGCATCAGCAAAGAAAACAGCTCACTTCCCAACCTAAGTGAGCAAACAAGCCCCTTGAAATTACAGAAATGGTAAATACTCACTTCAGTGAAATTGCAGTACACATTTTATAAAGAGCCCTCAATTTAAAATAAGAGCACATCTAACACTCCTTTACAATGGCTGCATGATTTTTAAAAAATGCTAAGAAAATGTTAAGTATTGTAATATATCATGGCCAAGTCTGGTTACAGTAGCTGCTACTTGCCAACACTAGGGCAAAACTCCATCCCTCTCACAGCAGCACCATCTCCATTTTCTCCTTTCTCATAAAGGACAAACAGCATTCATGTCAGGAGTAGAGACACAAGTCCCAAGCAACGAGGAGAATGAAGAATGACGCCAACAATCCTCAGCGCCGTCACTCAGAGCCCATTGCTCTGCCAGCCACAAAGAAGTGCTGCTCCCAAGCACAGAGGCACAGCAAGGCAGGGTCTACTTAGGTTTGGGAAACAAACTAGTTGGACCCCCATGTTTCAGGACAGTAATCATGCACCTGCTAGTTCCAGAAACATCGGTATATTTACCTGTTTAAAAGTTGCGAAAGCTTCACCAATAGTTGGAGTTCACAATATGTTAATGTTTCAGTCTCACAAATCAAACATAACTTAAAACATGAAAGATTTGCATGCGATACTTAACGTGAAAGGGGAAAAAGGAAGGGCAGGAGAAATGAGACTGAATGTTTCCTTCCTCTTGATGACCTCTAAGCCACAAGGCAGCTGGAAACTGGCTTTGCTGCTTTGGGCCCTGCTAAGTACTATTCCCAGACTTCCAGAGCCACCTCCAGGTCCCTCCCTCTTTCCCCTTCCATTTCCAACTTCAGGACGGGTGCCAGCACTCAGGGTTTCAGGGCTGCATTTCCATACATTTCCTTTTTCATCAAGCTCTCATTAAACATCTCTAAAGACCTCAGAGATTTTCTAGAATACAAATAAAGTATATCGTGAGCACTAACCCAGTCAACACAAGGTTGTACATTCATAAACACCAGCAATACTGGAGGCTGCGTCCCCACAGCTTCCCCACATTTCTATGGACACCAAAAGTCTTTCTTTCCTTTGGAATTTTAGGACAGGGTCTTCTATTTCCACTGCTAGGTAACCGATCTTGCCTTTACCTACTACATGCTAAGATTATAGGCATATGACACCATGCCATTTAGCTAAGTCCATTTCTCAATTAATAAAATGCACGGAGAAGATTCTTAACAGCAGCCAAGGAAAACCCCACAAAAGAAAATCTGGTAAAGAAAAATACCAGCATCATCCCCCAAAGCAGCACGGAGCAGGGCTGTGGATATTTAGAAGGCAGTAAACAATTTAGCTACATATATGAATGGAGTTTATTTGTAGTTTGGCCTTCTCTACATGACATGCAAAGTACAGTTATTAACAAAATATTCTGATTTTTTTTAAGCTTAGGACAATACACTGTAAGGAAACTAATCTGGGGGAGAATGCCTTATTTTGATTTCATAACATTCTTTAACTGAAAAAATTTATAATTACTATTGAGTGACCAGTGTCAGAATGTGCAGACAACAGTCAGAGCGTGACCTGAACCAACAGTGAGCCTCTCAAAGTCACAGACACGAAGATTAAAGGGACTACAGAATCTGAAACATTTGCCAAGATCCCCAAGTCTAGAATGGAAAAACACACCCACACACAGACTAGCTCTTCAACTGCAGTCACCTGAAGAGGCTTGCACCAGCGGGATTTTTTCTCTCCAGATCCATTTAAGAAGCATTCCCAATAGCATGCTATACTGCATGAAGCAAAGTAGACAAACACCTTGGTAGTTTCAAAGTGGATACGTGTATCATTCATTCATGTTTTCTCTCTCACATATAGACAAGAGTAGCATGCAACACAAAATGCTAAATTAAGCCTGGCATGGTGGCACATACTTGTGTCCCCAGTAGTTAGCAGCTAGTTGAGGCTAGTCTGAGCTATTTGGAGATACCTAGCCTTAAAAATAATAAAACAGCAAAAAAAAAAATAAGAAAAACAGAATATGCTAAATTTAAGGTATTAAGACCCTATGTAAATGATATAAAAATGGTGCTAACCCAATATAGCAACTTTCTTCTTGTTTTATAAATCTTCTTAAAATAACCAACTGTCTGACATAGCACTAGGCTCAATATAATCATCTCAAACTAGGGGATTTTCAAATGGATGCTGCACAACTCAGAAAAGGCAAGACAGAGTCCCTAACTGCGACCAAAGCTTCCGTTGAAGCCAATGTGATTTTGGACAAACAAGCTTTAAAGAGACTATCACATATCATAATGAGCTAATTTAATTTCTGTGATTAAAAAATTTAAAAAAAAACTTTAAAATTATTGCAAGTTCCATCCTCAATTAAGAATCCGAACACCAAGGCCAATGAGACGCTGCCAAGCCTGGTGACCTAAGTTCCACCCATGATAAAAAGATCTCAGACCTCCATAAATACAGTGGGATGCAGATCCCTGAATGAGTACGTAAGGACACACACTAAAAATATAATCCCTTCTAACATTTTTAAAGAATCATGTACCAACAATAAGCGAAGAGATCTCACATCATTTGTCATAAAAGCAATTCAAAGTCAGTGTATACACACAAACACACACATAAGACAGATAAAGTACTAAGTGTGAACCAAAGCAGCCAGAGAGATCAAATACTGACAGCTGCTCTGTGGTTGGTACAGCCAGTTACCTTGAAGACCCTCGACAGCTATCCACTCAAGTTTGACAGACTATTTCTACAGCCCATCAGTTCTGTGTCTAATCTATAACACTAACACACAATAGTTTCACCCACAATACCCCAAAACAGAAATCCAAAACATCCTTTCTAAAATTCAAAATATTTCTATCACAGGGACAACGCCAAAGAGTGCAGGTACCGCGAGTCCCAGTGCAGCCTTTGCAGGAGCATGGGCACAGCAATGCTGAGTTCACCCAGCCCCTGAGAGCAATACCAAAGACCAGGACAACTGGCCACACACAGAGCTCAAGTCCAGGAGAAGGGTTTTCTCTCTCTCAACCCTATTAAATCACATGACTGTTGTTTTCTTGCACCATCCTTAAGATAAGTCAAGGTGATTTTGATCAACTGATACAGATGCAAGTCTGTGCAAATGGCCCAGTAATAGTTCAAAGGGTTTGTCATTAAAAGGAATCAAAGCAATCACATAAGTCTAGTTGTTAAGTGCTCCAAAGGAGTAGTCACCTCAACGAAAGATGCCACTATACTGGAAAACTATCGACTGTCCCCATGTGAAGAGACTTCACAGGAACAAAACGGCAAATACCACCCAGTTCAGTCCACGTAGTTAGCAGGCTGTTACGCTCTGTGCTTTCCACTCCAGAAGGTCATCTTACTCCTGTACACAAGAAGCTCCTGATGATGACAGCAATGATGGGTAAATGGCACCAAGGCTATACTACCACAAGGCCAGTCTGACGCTATCTCCAAGATCTAGGGGGAAAGGAGATGGTACTGCTCACCAAGTCTGCCTCTAAAGACGCCACCAATCATCTTATGAAACACACAGAAGCCAGACATGGTAGTGCATTCTTGTAATACCAATATACAGGAGGTAGAAACAGAAGGACTTTAAATTCACAAAGGCCTGGGCAACATGAAATACTGTGTTAAAAAAAATAAAAAAGTAATAACAAATCGTCTCTGGGCAGAGGAACCAAGCTCCAATTAGGGCTTTTATGCAAGACAAAGCAAAACATAGCTTGGGCAGGATGGCATTCCTTCTATGAAGTGGTTACCTCCCTCTTAACAGCCAGACTAATTTGACTACTGTGGTCCACAGTAGTAAAATCAAAACTTGGAGAGGAAAAAAAGACAAGAGAAAAGAAAAAAAAATCTGGAAAGAGAGAGGCGGGGTGAGAGGACACTGCTTGTCACAGCAACATAGCAAAGCCCCGGCTGCCTAGAAAACTGAAGGAGAGCTGCTTTGTGTGTGTGTGTGTGTGTGTGTGTGTGTGTTTGTTTTTTGTTTGTTTCTTTGTTTCTTAATTTTGTTTTGTTTTATTTTCAAGACAGGGTTTTTCTGTAGCTTTGGAGCCTGTCCTGGAACTAGTTCCTATTTATAGCCCAGGCTGGCCTCAAACTCACAGAGATCTGCCTGCCTCTGCCTCCTGAGTGCTGGGATTAAAGGCGTGCGCCACTGCCACCTGGCAGGAGAGCTGCTTTTGTACAGCGTGGGCAACATAAAAGTAGTATGAGTCAAAAGAGTTACACTTGTAACTTGTAGGGAGCACAGGTCTAGCGTGGTTAGTGTGGCGGGAAAAAGAAAGCCCTGCTAGAGCAGCAATGCAGTCTCCATCTGGTTGGTCACAATACAGTTAAAAAATGTATTTAAAAAAGTCATTCATGGACATATGATTTAAGGGGGTATGATGTGAGCTGGTAACTGATTTTGAGACCAGTCTCACTACACAGTACAGGCTACCCTAGAATTACATGTGATTCTCTCTCATGCCTCAGCCTCCAGTCTGAGATGATTACCAGCATGCGCCCTATGCCCGGTGGTCAACGCTGCGTTAGGTGCAGAGAAGGAAAACTGAGGGAAGGAGGTAAAGAACACAGGCCACGTGGGGCAGTCAAAGCTGCACAATTACCATCTGTTCATCTTACTAAAGAATGACACTGACGGAGCCACACATGTGTATGACCAGCACTCTCCACTGCACAGGGCAGCAAAAAGACCCTCAGAGCTACCAAGCAGAGGGCAACACCGTGCTCTCAGACTTCCCAGTCTGAGAGGCAGGAGCCAAAAAAAAAAAAAAAAAAAAAAAAACCTTTAATATTAACAAATTGCCCAGTGTTGAATATTTTGTTATAATAGAAAATAAACTAAGACAGAACCCAAACAAATGAAATACTTACATATAGATCCAAACTACACCCAAGATGTACATGAGCAAAGAACACTAAAGTCAAAGAACCAAGTAAATGGAATGTTGCTATATATACATATATGAATAATCTATACCATCAAGACACCTCTACCTCCCAAACTCAACAAAGATTCAGGTCAGTCTCAGTCAAAATCATGACAAGGCAGTCTGTAGGTATTAGAAAACTGAGTCCTCGAAAAAAAAAAAACAAAAACAGAGAGAAAGAGAGAGAGAGAGAGAGAGAGAGAGAGAGAGAGAGAGAGAGAGAGAGAACTGAGTCCAAAATTTTTATATAAGTTTATACACAAAAGATCCAAAATAGCCAGCTTAATACTGCGGGATGAAAAGATGATGCTGGCCCTTGAGACTATACTCGTGAGGCAGGAAGGACAAAGCTCCCAGAGCAGGCAGGAGTAAAGACTGCCGTATGCAGAGGCTCCTTCCAACAAATGCTGCAGGAGTGATTGCAATAGTAACGAACCCTGGACATTGGAGATGGGGCTCAATAGTTAAGAGCACATGCTGCTTTTCCGGGGGACCTGGGTTTGATTCTCATCACCCACATATCAGTTCACAACCATCTGTAACTCATCTCAGAGGATGGGACGTCCCTCTCCTGGCCTCTGAGGGTACCAGACAAACACTTGGTTCACTAACACAGATGCAGACAAAACATCCGTACATATTAAATAAACAACAGTGACCCCACATTCATCACAGCAATGAAGCAGATCAATACCTAAATGTGAAGCAGAGGACTATCTAAACTTTCTCAGAGTGATGTAACAGGACACATAAAGGAGACAACTGACAAGCTGGATTTCATCAAATTTACATTTTCTGTTCTGTAATAAACAATGTCTGCAAAATGAGAAGAGGCCAGAAAACACAGAGAAATGTTTGCAAAACATATCTGATAAAAGATTATTAACCATCTATATAAAAAACATATTTTTTTTCCAGTAGCTGTGGTTCCAAAGACAGGGTCTTTCATTTAGCAAGAACTACTAAAACTCATCAGTAAGAAAACAGTTGGGTCCAGGAAAATGGCTCAGTCATCAAGGTGCTTGTGGCACCAAACATAAGGGATTAATCTTGGACTACCAATACCCAGTGTACAAGTTAGGTACAGTGGCACATGTTTGTAACCTCGTACTGGAGAGACTGCTGCTCACCCAGGCTCACTTCATCAGTGAGTTCCAGGTTCAGTGAGATGCCCTGCCTCAAAAAGTGAGGAAGGTATGTGACATCTGCTCTCTACACTGACATGCATGCACATGTGCTCACACAAAATAAATAAATGTAAAAGAAGATACAAAAATGAAAATTAAGCACATGTACTAACCAGGAAAATAAAAATTAAAATTTCACACCTGCCACGATAGCCAAAATCGAGACACAGACACCACCAAACATGGGAGGACCCTGTGGACAAGACACTCCTGCTTGGTTGCTGCTTATAAAACAATACAGCCTAACACACATCCCAACAATTGTGCTACTGATGTCTACGTAACTCACACGCACACGTACGCGCACACGCACAGACACACACACACACACACACCACACACAAAGACCCCCATGTGGATGTTTCTACCAGTTGTATTCATAACTAGCCAAATTTAGAAATAACCAAGATATCTAGAAGATCAACAAAGGAAGCCAGATTCCAGGCAGACAATCCTGTGCTCTTCACTAGAAAGGGGTAAGAGAAGACAAGAGGGAAATCTGAAATTACTCTAAGAAATGACTGTGAAGAGGCCACATACTGTATGAATCATCATATCTGTATTCATAGCCTGAAAAAGGCCAAACAATGAAGTCTTAACAAAGATCACGGACTGGGATGGGGCGATCGGGAGAGGGTGGGGAAACTTTGCACAATATTGTATGCAGAATGAGCAGCAGCTTGAAATGGAATCTGGGTGATATTGGCCAGTCTACAAAGATTCTGGTAAAGAATTCAGTCATTGGAGATGAAGCCCAAACAGGGACACCTGTATTTCTTCCTTTCAACTTTAATGTGAACCTAAAACAGACCTAAATAAATTCTTTAAAAAAAAAAAAAAGTTACAGAGCAAAATCTCATAATTACTACCCTTGAGTTTCAGGAAAAAATTAACAACTAGTGCCTTTCTAATCTGATAAGAAATAATATATAAATATGATGGCAGTCAGGCAAATAAGTCACCAACCATTTGTCAGTCTGTCTGTCTTTATCTTTTTTTTCAGGTCTCATATATAGTGGGCAGTTGTTCTGTCTGAGTTATGGTATTCCCCCCATCCCATTCATCCCATTCATTAATCCTCTTTCTTAATTAAAATTCTAAAATTAGATACACTCAAAATATCAAGCAAACAGCTGCAATACTTTTGCTATATTTTTTGCAGAGTGGTATTCAGTTAGAGGGCAATTCTTACACAGCAGGTGCATAAGAGACAACTAAGACCTAAAACCTAATCCATGTGTAACTAATTTGCTCTATGCATTAGTAAAAAAATAGCTTTAATATCCATGAGAATCACAGCCCAATCTTGTGTCATGCCAGATTACTGGCTACAGACAAGGTTATCTAAGACACACTTAGTAGTGTGCTAACTACACCAAAATAAGACACCATATTGGTTTAAAAACCAATTTTGCCACCTTACATTTCAATTTTTTTCCCTTTTTGAGGCATGAGTAGTACAAAGGGGTGGTAAATACTTTATAGCCAAGACAGAAACTGTGCTAGGGCCTATTTCCTCTTCGTTCTCCTCCTCTTCCTCCTGATCTCTCTCACGAATTCCTTACAACTGCAGAGCATTCTCCTCCAGCTTACTTGCCTTTTAGACAACACTCAAAAAATAACTAGGAGACATCTAGGCCCTGGGGTCCTTCTCCTCCACCTTCCCCTTCAGGAAGCAAGATGGAGGTTTTCAGTTCTCTTTTCTTATAAGCCTTGTCCACACCCACCACAGCTTCCAGTTCTCCTCTGTGGCAGGTATGGTCGGCCCTCCCCCTCTGGCATTCTCTCAGACTCTGAGAGTCACATGGCACCTAGTGCCGCGGCTCGTGTTCCATGGGTTTGCAGAGAACACATATGTGGGGGTGGGAGGCAGGGAAGAAGTAGGATAGAGGAGAGAGGAAAAAAATATAGCTGTACTTTAATTAAATTAAAAAAGAACACATGGCAGCCCTTTTGCTTCTGATAAGGATCTCCTTTGTTTTCCCTCAATGAGGCACAGAGCCCATGAATCCCTTTCTACAAGATATAAACGTAATTATTCACATGACTCACAAAATCCTAAGACTATGCTTCAAATAAAAATTAAAAGAAATTAAATAATTTTCTAAATGTTCCAAAATACAGCTCAGAATGATCAGTTTCCCTAACTCCTGGCATCCCTGCACACAGGCATCCACCGTGTCCTTTAATACAGTATCAACACACTTTTTAAGATGATCTACAAGTATAAAATAAAATTCCAACTACTTCAGAATGTATCTATTAAATCTAAAACTTAAATATTCATGCAATGGTAATCTTTCGTTACTGTGGTGCCTGCAGTAGACAAGAGCTGAGTGACATTCAGCAATGAGGCATCGGCAATGTAGCTGGCTTGGTCCACCCTGACAAGCAAGCTACTCAAAGCAAGCAATAAGCTTTTCTATTCTATTTCCAATCTACAGAATTTATCATTTATTATTTGAGGATTCCTTAATTCCTAAAATCTGACTACATGTTTATATATACATTATATGCATCCTATCAAAACGAAAAACTCCATTTCAGTTGGTTAGGAGTTACTACATTTTGTTAGTTTCTTGGATAAAACTGTTTATTAATACTAAATAGAGATTTCACCACTTCATATGCTCACATCAGTAAGGACCAAGACTGTGAATATTAATCTATTTAAAGGTTTTAAATCTAAAATCTATACCTTACATAACTTTTAGAAGAAAAATTATAACGACTTTGTATCCACAAACACAAAAAAATCCAGATCTCTTACAATTACTTGTATTTTGTAAAAATATGAATTATATTTAGATTCTGAATAGGAGAAACCATTAAATCATGTTTCAGTTACTGTAAAAGGCAATGGAGAAGAAAAGATTAAGAGTAAAACTAGGGGGCTAGAAAGATGGCTAGGAGGGTAAAGCTCCACACAAATGAGGAAGGAATACAGATCTCTGGAGCCCTCATCAAACGCCAGTGCTCAGAAGGCAGTGAGAGGGGTTCCCAGAGCTAGCTAGCTAGAATAGCTCGTCAGTGAGAGCTCTTGCCTCAGTGGATAAACACATGACTGAAGACACCCAGTGTCTGCCATGGACCATCACACACATGTGCTGGTGTGTGTGTGTGTGTGTACGTACATACACGTGTGTGTGTACTCCATTCACAGGAAACAAAAAATTAAAAATTCTTTTTTAAAAATGTTAAATAGCCCTAAGTTTCACAAGCTGTCAGTATTGGCTTAAAATATTAGTTTCATTTAACTTTATTTCCTGCATTAGAATAACTGTCTTCATCATTCCAATAGAGACTTAGGTATTCGGAGAAACGGCTGAACTAGTGGTTGTGGAATAGGAAACACAAGATGAGCCTGGGATCTGCTGTATCAGAAAGAAAGTGCTATAAGAAAGCCAAAACTACAGAAGCCAGCAGCGGCAGCAGGTGGCACACACCTTTAATCCCAGCACTCAGGAGAAGAGGTAGGTGCATCTCTGTGAGTTTCAGGCCAACCTGGTCTAAAGCTCCAGGACAGACGAGATCTACACAGTGAAGAGACCCTCCACCTGCCCCTAAAACACCAGGCTAACACTGGGACAATTCTGGGAAATAAGCTCAGCAATAGTATTAAATTACAGCCCAAAGAACAAAGTGATCTACACAGGACCACAGGCATGACTGAGTGGGTGACATACTAAAACATACATAAATAAATAAAAACAATCTCGTATAAAGGAAACAACACTGCATTAAGGAATGAAGGGCAAACCACCATGAGCACTGCCCGGAAAAGACCTGCTGACAGGTGCTGGAGCTATGGGGAGCAAACGCCATCGTCTGGATCTCCCCCAAAACATTTATGTTCTTTCTTTGAAGTTGGAGGCTGTCTGAAGGCTCTTCCAGGAGCTGAGCACCCATAGTGGAACACACACAAAAACCCCTTCCTAGCGACAACAGGACATAGGGCCAGAATCAAGTGATCAGCCTTAGTATCATCTCAAGACATCCAAAGAGACCTCACACCCTCAACGAGACAAAATGCGACAGGCACATTTGAGACCTCCCCCAAGTACCCACAGCCTCAATCCAATCAAAGAAAATGCAGAAAACGAATGCTTTTCACAACTGTCAAGATAGTGAAAACAAAGAGGGAGAAATCCCACAACAGGAGGAGTCTAAGGAGACAGAAGATACAACATGGGATCCTGGAGCATCAGGCAGACACCAGTGTGTGAAACAGGAACTGCAAGTAACAACTAAGGAAGGGGGATTAAATGTACAAGGAAAAGTCACCCTACCTCTACAACTGTTCTTTGTTGTTGTTGTTGTTGTTGTTGTTAGGAATGTATTTTTTTTTAAGTTTTTATTGAGCTATACATTTTTCTCTGTTCCCCTCCCCTTCTACCCTCTCCTATGGTCCCCATGCTCCAAATTTACTCAGGATATCTTGTCTTTTTCTACTTCCCATGTAGATTAGATCCATGTATGTCTCTCTTAGGGTCCTCTTCGTTGTCTAGGCTCTCTGGGATTGTGATTTGTAGGCTGGTTTTTCTTTGCTTTGTATCTAAAAGTCACTTATGAGTGAGTACATATTATATTTGTCATTCTGGGTCTGGGTTACCTTGCTCAATATGATGTTTTCTAGATCCATCCATTTACCTGCAAATTTCAAGATGTCATTATTTTCTTCCGTTGTGTAGTACTCCATTGTGTAAATGCACCACATTCTCCTTATCCAGTCTTAGGTCCAGGGGCATTTAGGTTGTTTCTAGGTCCTGGCTATGACAAACAATGCTGTGCTACAACTGTTCTTACTCCAAACCTAAAACTCTCACAAAATAAAACAAATTCATAGTACCAAACTTTCAAGACAAAGATGCATAATTATAATCAAGTATAAAAGATTATTTGGGAGAAAAAATTAGATCCTTAGGAAAGGACGGCAGCTGTGGCGCTGAGCGGAGCACCTGCCTCATGGGCACACTCCAAAGAGAAAACCAGACTTTTAAAACAGGTGTGGTAACAGCCTGTGTAGTCCCAGCACACAGTCACACTTGGGAGGTGAAGGTAGGAAGACCACTAAAGTCATCCTCAAAGGCATCCTCAGCTACACATCAATCAAGTTCAAGGCCATCATGAAACACACCATCTTAAAAACAAACAAAACAGTTTTAAAGTGACTAACCTAGACTTCAGTAACAATAAGCAGTCTAGTATCAGTCCCTAGCTCCCTAAGGCTAATCTCAAATTAATGCTGTTTAAGGACCCTTAGTTAAGGCATTTGAATGGAAGGCATTCTCACTGTCCAGCACTCTCAATTTTTCTTTTCCTGCTCCCCAGAAATGGAAGCACAGTGCAAGCCAGAAAGCACAGCAATGAGTTCTCTCCACCGCTTTCTGAATTCCCCACTACTTATAATTATTTACAATTTCATAAATGTATACACTATACTCCAACCACTCTAACCCACATCCTCACTTGACACCTACCTGTCAACTCCCTGTCCCCACTAGCTTCTTCCCTACAGTGCCTTTCCCACATTCTTGTCTTGTTTTATTTTGTGACCCACTGAGTTTAATGAGTGGCTTGGATGCAGAAGTACCCAATGGAGGTACTTCTGGTAAGTCCCCAATGCTTTCTATAGACATCAGAACACAGGTCACATGACAGTCAGGATATGGGACCTCATTCACACCTACCACACACTGCACAATCAGTGTCCCTTCCCTACCTCACACTACACACAAAGCTGAAACCAGGCTGTTTTGCTTAGAACAATCCTCCCCAGCTACCTCTCACAGAAAATGCCCTCTGGCAGAGCACAGACTCACCTGCCTCCTGCTCCTTCCTCCTTCCCCTCACAAACTTGTGCTAGACAAAAACTAAACCATGTGCCAGAAAAGACCAAGCTGGCACATTTATGCCAACGCCCTCTTTTCCTCCTCTTTACTCCTCACACATCACTCACACTTGGTGGCTACAAAATACTTTAGTGCGTGCAGACTACCAATTAGAAGGCCAGCTCCTGAAGCTTTCAGTATTTAAAAGATTACACATACCTAAAATAAAGTGATTTTGCTTTAAAAAAATTACAATTGCAGAAAATGTTCACAAATTATTTAATATATTCTAAACAGTATACACAGAGCAAGGTGAAACCTTAATGCTAAAAAAACTAGGGGGGAAGGTGATAAAAAAAAACTGGTTTGATTTTCAAAACCATTCTGCCAACATGCATTAGAGGAAAAAAAAATCATTCTCAACCATGAATTTGTCTGGTTAGTATGTCTTTTAGTAGTCTCTACAGTTGAAGAGGATATGACTAATGTCTCTAAACTTTTCATGATATTAACTAATACAAGTTTCTTTTCAGTTAGCTATGTATTTTTCTTTTAGGCTAATTGTAACCAATGTGTATATTAGTACTGCACATCATCCATGTAATCATCAACATGCTCAGTCATATATGTAATTAAAGGGCTGAGTGTAATGAGATGGAGACAGCTCACAGTCCAGGGTGTTAAAAATGAAGCAAATGGGATTGGAAAGAGGCGGTCAGACGTGGTGGCTCCCCGAAAGTTCCTAGCAGGAAGGTGAAGGTGGTAAAGGTCTGAGGTTAGCCTGGGCTACAGAGTGAGGTACAGGTCACTACAGGCTACAGAGTGAAACCCCAACTGAAAAGCACAAAAGAAAAACCAACCAGCAAGTGGCGGAGCACACCTTTAAATCCTACTGCTCAGGAAGCAGAGACATCTCTGAGTTTGAGGCCACTCTTGTCTACAGAGTGAGTTCCAGGACAGCTAAAGCTACACAGGAAAACCGTCTCTAAAAAATAATAAAAATTAAAATTAAAAAAGGGGGGGCGGAATAAAACCTAAGTCTGGTGCTCAGCACCCATGTCAGGCGGCTTAGCTCCTCCAGAAGAGGCTTCAAGGCCTCTGATCTCCAATGAACACCTGCACTCACATGGGCAAACCCACACACAAAATAAATACATACACATAGTACAAAACAGAATAAATCAGATTTACTTACTCAGAAATTACAATGTCACCATTTATAAAAAGAGCTCACTGCCCTCCTCTATCACTATACATCTATGATGGAGCTCATTCCGAGGATAGTCCCTGTCAGCACTGCATGGCTGACACAGACTGAAGAAAATTACAACTACTATCAAAAATTTTACAAAAACTTATCAAAAAAAAATTACAACTAGTCCCTTGGCTTCCATTTTAAAAACAGGTTCACTTGAAAAAGCTGGGTGGCAGAGGTGAAGAGACGCGAGTCATTTGCAGGTAAAGTAAAAAACGTCATAGTCACACTTCCCAGTGTGCCAAAGGCCAGACAGTGCAGGAGGAGGAAAAGCAGCGAGGCTGCTTTAGTCCAGACATTCCTGGTGCTCAGACAGGCCTGGTCCAGGGCTCCTCCCACAGAGGAGTAATGTAGCAAGACTTCTGGATTCCACATCCCAATGAGGTTTTTTTTTGAATCAAACCAAAAGCTTGTCTGGGGCCTCAGCAGCACAACTCCTCTGAGTTCTTTCTGACTCAGAGCTGGCCATCACCACACCGCAGGTACACGTAGCTAAGAGTAAAGGACAAAATCTCCTCAGCTCACTTCACTGGAACTGGTGGTATGTGGCCTACCTCCTATTACTGAGGAAAATGAAACGTACCTTATTAAAATCAAATATATTGGCACAAATATTTTAGTATCAGTTCCTCAACTACCCCTACTAAACTAAACACCTACAGGTCCTGTTCCAGGTACTGGGGAGTCACAAGGAAGACAGAACCCATCTCTATTCTCATTAGGGTTAAATTATGCAGAAAGGGGGTGGAGAAACCAACGGAGGAAGAATTTTGAGGTAAAATGATAATACAGAAATTAGTAATATAAAATGGTCACATGGATGAGCCATTCATGTACATGCCAATCTCATGGCACAGCACTGAGGAAGAACAAAGACGTTACGATGAGGAGGGAGCAAGCACACCCTTGGGTAGGGACTGCAGGGCTGGCCAAGCAGTACCAGAAGGGAAGCACTGTGAAGACATGCGCAGGGAGAAGAGGAAGGTGTACTCGCTAAATAATAACTGCCCCACTTTGGTTTAATTTATTAACATTGTGTTTTTTGTTTTGAGCCATAGTTCCATGTGGCCCAGGCTGACTTCAACTTGCTCTGTAGTCAAGACTAGCCTTGAACTCCTGACCCTCCTGCTTCCACCTCCAAAGTGTGGATTACAGGTGTGGACCACCACTCTCAGGCTTTTTGTTTGTTGGCTGGCTTTTGGGAACTAAATTTCACTATGTAGCCCCGGCTACCCAGGACTCACTATGTTGCCCCGGCTACCCAGGACTCATGATGTTCAGCAGGCTATTCAGGCTAGCTACTAGCTGCATTCCTCCTGACTGCCTTGTTGAGATTACAGATGCAGTCCTTTGAGGAAACAGAAAGGGAGGTGACTGACCTCACTGGACAACTCCGCGGTGCCCGTCAATACACATAAAGGTGTTTTTTGCTATACATTACAAAAACAATACAGATTAGTGGAAAACTCCAATTTATGCAAAGTCCAAGGCTGAAGACAACAGAGGTTTTATAAGGGGAAAACAGGACATTCAAAATCCATACAAACTTTATAACAAAATATTACCAAAATCAGCAATCCAAATTAAAATGTTAATAAAAATTATAGTGGCTAATTTCTCATGAGAAAAATATTCAACCAAAGATAGAAAAACAAAAACCTAAAAGAATTAAAGAATATTTGCTGCTAAATAAAACTTGAGCACAATACAACCCCAGGACCACCAATGCAGTGAGACAGAAGAGTCTGAAGCCTGTGGGGTGATCTCAGCACCGGGAGGACTACAGTGTGGGACTCGCTCTCTAAAAAGAAATGGAGGCGGGGGTGGACACTGAAAAGATGACCAGTCAAACTCCTCCAAAAGGAAAAACTCAGAAACCTCCAAGTTCAGGAGTAGGGGAGGACACAGGAGCCAGAGCAACTGTCTTACAGGCGCATGGCTTCCCTGTTTCCACACCCTAGACCACTCTTCTGTGCTTGTCCTCGATTGTCCACTCTACTCAAACCCATGGAAAAATATCAAGCATTTTCCAAATAAAGGAAAGGAAATAGGTAAATTAAAATTTTCCCAACTGTTTTTTATTGCAAACTCACTCAGCAGCTTTCTTCATACTACCCAAACCACAATCATTAAGTTATACCATGGACACACATACTTTTGTTACAGTATTCATTTGTGGATATATATGATATCACATATGCATGTGGGCACAAAAGCGCCACAGTGCACACCTGCAGGTCAGAGGACAATGTTGTGGAGTCATTTCTCTCACTAAACTCAGGTTTTGGTGGTAAGCACTAAGTCACCTCACTAGCCCACATCATGTTTGTCCAAAGATAATAAACTATTGTCCCAGGATGGAGGGGAGCACTTTTCAACTTGTAGAAATGATTTAATGCCTCTTTGTCAGACCAAGACTGACAAGACTGTTGAAGTCATCCAGGAAAAACACACAAGAAAGTCAAAGGAGGCACAAAAGAGGACGGCCAGCTCTGCACAGGAGCTGACGGAGTGGAGAGAAAGACACAGACTGAGAAGCAATGAGCTCAAAAGCACATCTATAAACAAGCAGAGTCTAGCTACTAGGGCTCAAATTACCCACCTGAGGGGGACAGGAGACTACAGAAAAAAGGGCTTGCAGGACCAAACCCTCCTGACTGCCATACCAAACCACAGTGGAGCAAGAGATAGCACAGACTTCTCATTGCAATACCCATGATGATTTAAAATTTACTGGTGAGCTTTTTAATTCTTTGCAAATATCAATTACATATTATTTATGGTAATCACTTTAGTTCATCTGTAAACTAGAAGCCCTGTCTTCTCAAATGCAGATCCAATGCTGAAATGATCAACAAGCTCCCTTCTGACAACAGATTTGTATACTCCAGATCCTGAAGGCTCAATTCTTATCCCGCCCCCTACTCTCCAGAATCCAAGGTTATGGATTATGTGTGTCAGTAGATAAGGATGTGGCCAGGTCACGACCTGGGAGTTACCTCTGTTTCTCCCAACTACGACCCTCACTGACACTAGCTGTTCATGATCATGAAGTGAATATGGAGCACTACCATCAGTGAACATCCAACAACAGACACAAGGAGAAATGCAGCTCCTTATCTGACACAGTAAACAGTCAGACCAGTCAGCAGGAGACAGAATTACTTCTACAATGCACAGCCTTAAACCCTGTATGTATGCCACGGTAGAAGCATGGGCCACAAGATTGTGTATGGTGGACCAAGAGCTCACATAAAGAAGCAAAAAGCAATGCTCTAGCAGCATCAGGAAAGGATATAAATGGAGTAGGGAACTAAAGGAACCAGATCACAAAGAACAGGGGAGTCAGGAACCAGTGCAGAAGCCCAGAAGATGAAGATGACTTAATTAGTTGTAACTGGTAATCTTAAGTCCAGGTCTCTGTTTCTTTTACCCTAGTTTTGGGACTATTCCTTGCTCTCACAGTATACCTTAAGTTGTTCCCAAGCCAAAATAAAAGATTATACAGGTGGCCCAACCCGCAGAGCAGTTCTAAGTTGTTCATTTCCACTGCTCAGAACCGAAATAATCACACAGAAACTGTATTAACTGTATTAATTAAATAACTGCTTGGCCTATTAGCTCTAGCTTCTTATTGGCTAACTCTTATATTAATTTAATCCACTTCTGTTAAGCTGTGTATTGTCACATGTCTGTGGCTTACCAGCTAAAGTTTCAGCATCTGTCTCTGGCAGGGCTACATGTTCTGACTCCACCCTTTTTTCTCCCAGCATTCAGTTTAGTTTCTCCTGCCTACCTCTATTCTTTTGCCCTATCAGGCCAAGACAGTTTTCTTTATTAATTAACCAATTGCATTCACAGTATACAAATGGTAATCCCACATCACCTCCTCTCTTCTGTTTAAATAAAAAAGGAAGGTTTTAACTTTAACATAGTAAAATTACACATAACAAGACAGGTATCAAGCAAGAATTACAGTTAAAATATTTATATCTACTTTATCTTTTATTATATCTAAGGAAAACTACAACCATAACTGTTTATTTTTAAACCCCACCAAAGACTCCAGAAGGATATAATATTACCTAAGTAAACAATAAGTTCATAGAATGCAACTTCCAAAACTCTAGAATTGTCAGACTTCTCGCTGCCTGGACAGTCATTTAAAGTTCTTTGGTACCATTGAGGCATCCAACTTTAGCCTATAGGTCCATAGTATCTGGCAGACTTTTCCATAAAGCAGAAAATTTGAAAGACAGTTTTGCCTCTATTGGCAGTTTGTCAGTTACTTTTTTGTGTGTCCTGGCAGACTCTTTCATGAAGCAGGAACCCCTAAGGATCATCTCACCTTTAGGCAAGTTTAGTAGTCATTTTTCTACAGGTCCTGAATGTTCAGTTCATCAAGCAGTCCCAAATGGCTAGCCAATTCCATAGGGAGCCTCTTCGATGCCCACCTTCCTCTTGAAGTAGTTGGTGCTGCCAGGAGCAGACATGTCTGTCATGAAAAGTTCTAACTTCTTAAAACATTTAAATGTCATATTCTGTAGTCTTTGAAAGGTTTGAAAAATACCTATCTGAAATACATCTCTGTACATCTAGAAAATCGAACATGACTACAAACTTGACTATTATAGATGATTATCTATTAACCCATATTTTTAATTATACATTTTTAAATGAGCTGCACAAACACAATACCTTAATCAAGAGCAGAAATATACATAACAAAACTGACCTTAATTTTTTATCAATAACTAAGATCCACACCAATACAAATCTCTATAGCATATCCCCCTTTAAATGTAACAGAACATTTATAGACAATATTTACGAATATGGGCGCAGTTCTCACATCAGAGCAGGACATCCACGCAGAGTCTGATGACCTTACACTTTGAACACCGTGCATCCACGGAGCAAGGAGCTAACTTAGCCACATCAACCTCTTTACTGTGCCTATATGAGTTTCAAAGAGAGAAGGTTCTGCAGCGACGAAGAAACCTTCAAATTACTTGGAAAAACCTCCCCAATTCAATCCGAGCAGAGTCTGCAGTTTGCCTCTTCTTCAGCAGTGGCTGCAGGTAAAACATGGGTAAAATAAGTGTCCTCAGGAAGGCACCACCTACCTAAAAAGTAAACAACCACACCAACGACATGTCTACAGGTATTTTTTCTAGAAACAAGTGACTACTCACAGATCAAAATAGGACCTTCAGAGAAAGCCAGGCATGGTGGCTCACCTATGATGCCAGCACTCAGGAGGTTGAGGCAGGACGATCAGGAGCTCAGGGCTAGCCTGTGCTACATAAGAAAGTCAAGATGATTTGTCTATGTTCTATCATGCATAATGTCAACCTTCCTCCCATTCTGATTATAAATCATAAATAGAAAATTATAACTCCATACTTTAAATCCAAGTTCCCAAGTTTGTTGGATTAATAATAAAATAATTATTAAATATTATAATCAACAGGTTTTAGAGAATGTCACAGGACATTGGAGAAACAAAGCTGGTGTGAAGGGAGGCTTTCTCCCTGGCTTGCTCACTTTCATGGTGCTGCGAGCTGCTGCTGATGGCTGGAGAAGAAAAGCCATCAGCCTTGTGAACTCTGTGAGCTACAGTAATAACTAGACTGGTTAAGATAGGCCATGGGTCCAACAGTGACATATTATGTTATGGGGGTAGTAAATAGCTTCTTTTCCTACTCTTTTCTTTTTCTCCCCTCCCCATTTTTTTTAATTGGATTCACGGCCAGTTTCACAGAAAGAAACTTTTACCTGCCACTCTAAGTTTGGCCAAGAACTCATGACTTCAGAGTTCTAAACCCCAGGGGTGATATCGCCACTGTTATGTTGCTAAATGGACAGACTATCAAACCACCTCTAGATACACAGATCACTGCAGCTCCCAGTCCTCAGACAAGTTTCTCTGCAGTTGATGAGTTAATGCACAGTGAGCGTCTGTGGAGTGCTCAGCCATACAGTTCCCAAGTTCAGGGAACATCAAGGAAAAGTGGGGAGGGAAAGACTTTAAGAAGCAATGGTGCAGGAGAACTAAGCGAAACAGTGTCTTCTAAACATAACAGGACTGATGCCCTCAAATTCTCAGCAGTTGCAGTTGCTTGTGGAAGGCCTGCCATTATCAACACCAGTCAGCATTCCAGTGTGGGAGGGAGAGGCTCACTAGGCCCCACCCCCACCTAAGATGATAATGACAGTTGATGGCTTCTGGGAGAGAAAAAACGTTCTATCTATGGGTAAGTTCACCATTTTCCGTGGATGACACCACAATAATGTGGATACGGGCAGCAGAAATCGGACTGGGTGCAGTCAGAAAAGAGAGAGAGAATGTGAAGTTAAGAGGGGATGAAGGGGCTAGATCCAAAAGGAGGTGGAGAAATGGGGGGAAACGCAATCAAAGCACAATATAAAATATTATGATAAAATAAACTTCAAAGCGGGGAAAAGAGAAATAAATGGTTTGTGTATGCACAGGCGAGCACATTCATGTAGAGGAAAGAGGTCAATACTAGGCAGGCATCTTCCCTGGTTGCTCACCATCCACCCCATTTTCAAAGACAGAGTAGGGTCTTCTTTCTCACTAACAAGGACCTGGGGGACAAGCCCAGACTAGCTAGACCAGTAGGCTCCAGTGATCCTGCTTCCACTTCAATAAATACTGGGTTTCAAGCGCATGTCACTATACCCAGCTTTTTACATGAATGCGAGCAATCCAAACTCAAACCACTCATTCTTGCATGGCAAACGTTTTCCTGACTACATCACCTCCCCAGTCAGTTTAAACAAGACATGATAGTGTACACCTGTAATCCCAGTACCTGAGGAGACTGAAGCAGGAGGATCAGGAGTCTAAGGCCATAGCCTGGGATACAGAGTAAGACCCTGTCTCAGAAAAACAATATTTTAAAGACAAGGAAGGGCTGGCAAGATAGTAGGTGAAGATGCTTGCCAGGTACCTAACTCCATCCATGAAAATCATGTAAAACTAAGGAACCAACTCCATAAAGTTGTATTCTGACCGCAAAATGCACTCAATGGAATATGTTCTCTTTCTTTGTGTGTAACATGTGCATGCACATGCATGCACAAACACACCAAAGAAAGACAGAGAAGAGGAAAATGTTTTCTTAAAAGAAACAGGAAGAAAAAGAAAAAGACTGCAGCACCTGTCACCAGCCCCTTTGTGCTCACTCCTTTCTGGTACTTCTGCATACACAGACGGGGTTGTTTCACGCAGGTTTTTATCAAGGTATCAATCACACCTGTTTTCATGAAGTTACCATGTACCCTGGAAATGACCAGAGAAAGCAGTGCAACTTACCTCCTAAGGTACAATCTTCTTAAAACATCAGTGTTACCAAACTCAGTATAAAGCAACATATTTGGGGCACCACATCCTATAATCCAGAACTTGGGAAGGACATTAAGTGTTCAAGGTCAGCTTCCGCCACATGACAATATACAGGCCAGCATGAGGTCCTAGCTTTAAAACACTAAATAAAT
The DNA here is from genome assembly GCF_982192425.1 of Myodes glareolus. Lineage (NCBI taxonomy): Eukaryota > Metazoa > Chordata > Mammalia > Rodentia > Cricetidae > Myodes > Myodes glareolus. The sequence goes on from NC_142045.1 coordinate 60,956,219, forward strand.
CAACAAAAAAGGCCTACATCTTTCAAACACAACAAAACTCTGCATTATCCAATTTTATTCTAAACTGAGCCATAAACAAAAATGAACAATCCCCAAATGCCTTCCTTCTCAGCTATGCAGCTACAGCTGCTGCTGATCCCAAAGGTCAGCAGGCTGGAGAGATGGTTGGCTGGGCCCAGAGTTCAACTTTCAGCATTGACACCAGGTGGCTCACAACAACACGTGAGTACAGCTCCACCATCCCCTGACCTCAGAGGACACTCAGTACACAAACACATAATTTTTTTTAAAAAAAAAAGTACTTTCTGGCAGTCACTAGAGTAACTGAGGAATCCTCTTTGCCAAGCCCCATACCAACCACTTTACCACGCATCCTCATTTCAGTCCTCATAACCAACAGATGAACAAAGAACTACCCTCTATTTCCACTCCAGAGTGGAAACCAACTGTAATTGTCACCTGATCTCACAAAACCATCCACAGATAAATAGGGATGACAGGAATCAAGCCAGGACTGCCTGGAGCCCGTTCTTCACACAGTAGCATGCTCGAGAAAAAGCCTGCTGCCAGTTCAGACAGACCCTAGCCAGGCTCCAGGCACTGCCTCAGGAAGGCTGACATCTCTTCACTACAGCACGAAAACCGGGCATTCAGCTTGCCCCAGCTGAAGCTGAAAATGAGGTACACAAATAACTGGAAAGCAAGACCCTGCATCAGTAATCTAAATGTCCACAGATAAGTACAAGTGCCACAATTGTAAGTGATCAACTGCAACCAGAACCAAAACAGGAATCTGATGTCTCTACTGAGTCAATACAAATCCCATGTCGCAGTACAACCCACGCAGAATCCACACAGCAATATAAATCCTACCAAACCAAAGGCTATCATCATCACCTCCCAGTCTAAGAGAACTTGTCTGCACCTGATTCCCAAACCCCTGACAAAAATGTACTTTTGAAATAAGATTGCTTACATGGTTCTGAACTAGAACTTTTTATTTCTTTTTTTTCTTTTTCTTTTCTTTTTTTTTTGTTTTTTGTTATTGTTGTTGTTGTTTGTTGTTTTTCAAGACAAGGTTTCTCTGTCTAGCTTTGGAGCCTGTCCTGGAACTCGCTCTGTAGACCAGGCTGGCCTGGAACTCACAGAGATCTGCCTATCTCTGCCTCCCGAGTGCTGGGATTAAAGGTGTGCATCACCACCTCCAGCTGAACTTTTTATTTCAAATTATCAACTTTAAACAGGACTCAAAAAAGCTTGGTGACCCAGCTAAAATAAATACCAAAATGTGGTATGGTAGCACAGGCCTTTAATCTCAGCATCTATGAAGCATATACAACTGGATTTCTGTACATTCAAGGCCAGCCTAGTCAACAAATTCCAGGCTAGCAAGAGCTGTATATATAGCAAGACTGACTATAAAGCAAGAAAACAAAATAAAACCCAACAACAAAAAAATCCCAACGTTTGATCATATGACAGTTCTGTTACCGAATCTGAGGGTAAATATAAAGTGCTGTCAGAAATAATGGATCTAGATCTTTCAGAACAGGGGGAAGGGAGAAAATAGCAGATCCATCTCCTCAAAAGGAAGTCTGTTTTGAGGTAAGGACTCACCATACACTCCAGGAAAACCCTGAACTGAACTGAGCTGAACTCCTGCCTAAGCCTCCAAATTTGGGAACTGCAGGCATGAGGTGTCATGCCTAGCTCTTCCCTCTTCTAATTATCCAAATTAAAAGATTAAAACTTTTTTCTTCTTTTTATTTTTAATTTCTAAAACAAAGTCTCACTGGTTTTATAGAGCAGGCTGGCTTTGAACTGAAGTGATCCACATGCCTTTGCCTCCCTCACCGGAATTAAAGGTGTGCCACCACACCCAGCAGGTACACTACCAAGCCTCAAGGTCTGAATTCTATCCCCAGGACCCACGTGGAAGGAGAACTATTTGTCCCAAGTTGTCCTCTGACCTCCACACAGTGTGCAGCATGTGTTCCAACCCCAGTAACTACATATATATTAGACAAAGTATAGTTTTACAAAAGTCTGAGCTGGGCATGGTGATACATGCCTAAAATCCCAGCATTTAGGAGGCAGAAGAACCCAACACTTCAAGATCATCCTCAGCTATATAACAAGACTGGCTAGGCTGACATGAGACTTTGTCTCAAAACTTAAAAAATAAATTAAGTAACAGACTTGGAGCTGGCAAATGGCTGTATGATGCCTAGAATCCACACTGTAGGACAACATTGACAAGCTGTCCTCCGACCTCCAATCCCGCCTACACACTCACCAGGATCAACAAAAGAAACAGAATAAACACTTAGTATTTTAACTGACTTCACATTTCAACACAGAAGTAATAAACTGAATTGAGTGAGAAAATCTTAGGTAGTAGATCATTACCTTGATATAAATTTACAGAAGCTAAATGTTTTTCTCTCTGTAACCACAGGTTTTTGGTTTTTTTTTTTTTTCGGTTTTCTTTGAGTGGGGGGCAATAATCATCTGTTGAGTTCAATCCCAGCACGGCGAAAACATAAGAAGGCTAGCAAGATACCTCATGGGCAAATAGGCCACCAAGCCTAAACACCTGAATACAACAGCAGAAGCACCAGGGCGGAAGGAGACGACTGATTCCACTGACTCCACCAGCAATAACTGGGAGTGCACACATCGTAAGTGTAAAAAATAATAATGGTTCTAATTAAAAATCAAAATAAACTCGTTGGCTTAGCACTGGACCCATGTTAAATCGCTGCCACTGTTGAAGCAAACACACAGTGATAACAGAAGCACAGACCTCTGTAAACCTTCCCTCTTCACCTCTTCACAGTACTACTTTCTAGACCACCAAGGAAAAATGAAACCACTAACACCTTTAACCCAGAGCTAATGGAGCAAGTGTGGGGCCCTGGGGTCCATCCCAGCACCGCATAGATGGAGCATCTGGTGCCCTCCTGTAATTCTTGCACTTAGAAGGTGGAGGCAACTCAGACTCAAGATTATCCTCAACTACACATCCAGATGGAGGTCATCCTGGGACAGCAAGGAACTCTGACAAAAAAAAAAAAAAAATCAAACGTCTTTACTTAAAATATAGAGAAAGAGCCAGGCATGGTGTCCCATTATTTGGGAAACAGGCAAGAGAATCAGTTCAAAGTCAGTCTGGATCACATGAGACCCTGGGCATATGTGGGAGGAGGGCAAGTTTGAACACCTAGAGCACAATTTCACATAATTACTGGAGTCAGACCTGGTAGATGAATCTGCAACCCGAGTAGTTGGGAGGTGAGGCCTGGAGGGTCAGGAGTTCAAGGTCAAACTGCACCAGAGAACTACTGTGTCTCTAAACCACAGGCGAAAATAAGACATACTCTATTAAAATGCTGAAACGATCATCTCTGACTTCATCACCAAGTTCTCCCTTGGTTTTTAAATTCTGCCTCCTCTAGGAAACCCCGAAAGGCGAAGGCTACACAGTGGAGGAAGACTAGACACCACACCCCAACTGGCTGGTGCCCATTCCGCCACTCCTCCTCCTGTCAGGGCAGCTTTTTCCTCACCTGAGCACATGGGCTGCAGGGCAGGCCTGCGTTCACTGTGGGCTACAGTCTCTGAGCAGCACTCAACTCACTTTGTTCAACTCAGAACCATGCTGGAAAGCACATCTTTAAACTCTAAACTAAACGTTTTGAAAGGACATAACTTCAAATTAGTTGCCGTAAGAGTCAATTACCCTGGTGGGTTGGCATAAAAACCTCCGGAGATGGCTAAGAATGTTCTTCTGGTAGGTTAAACCCACTCACACTGAATACACAGATCTATACTGAATGCTATGTGTTAATGGCTCAAATCAAGCTCCAATGTTCATCAGAAAGTTATAACTACAGAAAGGCCAAACTCACAATTTTATTTAGGTATAATACTGAGGAAATCCTGAGTTAAAAGACCAGGAGAAAACTATTAGGTTCAGTAGAGGGTGGTAATGGCATTCAGGAGTAGAGGCAGAGCTGCTGCAAGCTCCTGGCCTCACTAGAGTGCGTGAATAGTGAGACCCTTTCCAAAAACAAACAAAACCAGGAGGTGGTGGCACACCCCTGTAATCCCAGCACTCACAGGCCACGTGCTGTCTGTGAGTTCAAGGCCAGCCTGGTCCACAGAGCAGCCAGGGGTACACAGAGAAACCCTGTCTCGAGAGACAAAATAAATAAATAAATAAATAAATAAATAAATAAATAAATAAATAAAAATTAAAAAAAAGGAAAAACTAGAAAAGAAATAGCCAGAAGGAACATCTAGAAAGCAAAGTCCTTTGCACTGTTAAGGAACCCACAACTAGACTTTGAGCAGCAACACTGCAGAAATGAAAAAAGTCTAAGGCCAGCCTCAGTTACACTCAGTTCAAAGAAAGTCTGGGCTACCTGAGATTCTGTCTCAACACACACCAATTTCAAAATCTTAAGCATCATACCTGGCAAACACACAACACAGCTTGAACATCCCTGATCAGAAAACCCACAATCTGAAATGCTGCGAAAACCCAAAAGTTCAACCAGACCCAAACGCAAACTCCACCCTGACCTCAGATAACAAGACACCGACCAGAAAAAGTATTAACACTAAATACAAAATCAGTTTAGGCTATGATACAAGGTGCGCATGAAACAAAACTGACCTTCAGATTCAGACTAGAATCCTAGCCAAGAGATCCCATGGTAAAATCTGAAGGAAAAACCCACAGCACCTCTGTGTCCCAGGCATCTCAGAGAAGAGCAGTCGGTATGCACACCTGGATGAAGTGGAGAAGGTAACAACTCTTAACTGAAGTCTAGTATTCCAGTTCAAAGGACAAACCTACCCACTTTCACTAAGAATGGACCAAGTCAGAAAGCAGACATCAGTGAACAGACAGAATGGACTCCATAAACAACCCATTCTCCACGATTCTCCAAGAAAGACAGGTCTTCCCCTCAGAGGCAGAGCACCTCACAAAGGCACAAGAGGGCCTATCCCTACAAAGCAAAAGAGGGAAAGGGGATTGCCACAGACATTAAATGCAGTGGACCCAGAGAAGAACATATCAGGACTGCAAAAGAGACTTCTTGGAGTGCGGGGCTGAAACAACACAGAAAAAGCCAAAGGGAAGGGACGGCACAAGCAAAACTACAGCACTAACAGACACAGCAGCTCCAGGATCTGAGGGCACGCGAGGGGCCAACCAGGGGCCAGCTGGGAGACAGGGCATGGAAAGTGGAACAGGTGAGAAAGAGTCCTAAATGTCCGGCTGAATGAAGCCCATGAACTCAGTCTAGCTGGCAAGAGGCAACCATTTTGGATTTTTTTTTGGGGGGGTGGGGGGAGGACTAAGTGATGAAAGCCAGTAGAAATGACACTGTCAGTAGTTACATTAGGTAAGAGAAATCTGTTCAGAAAACCAGTAACATCAATTAATGCAAAGATCAAACCTAAAACTCTCCCCACATTCATGGACTTGCTGGGAGACACGAGCCTCAGAGTCACATATACTGTCCCCAAAACACTGCCCCTGCTCCTCACTACTGCTCAAATTGTCACAAGGACTTGTCAAAGCAGCAGTCTAGTCCTGACAGACAGACGTGTGACACACAGCACCAATGCTGGTGAGAGAGGTAAAAAGAAAAACTTACGGGACAGAGACCTGAGCGAGTCTCCTAAGGACAGGGAGTGCGGACTCACACATGGTTAAGGCTTGAAGGCAGAAAAAAACACCCACTTGTAGAACAGACCACAAGTTCTGTCAGACATCAAAACTTAAAAACTTGAAAATGTTTCCAGTAAAACATAGATTTGAAGCCTAAGACCAGAAACTAAGATATAGGAAAGCCCACACCAAACAAGTGTTGACAATGCAAGCTAAGTCCTCATAAGTAAGCCTCGAGCACAACTTTGAGAATAAATATATTATGCTAAGTTTATTTCAGGAGTTTTGCCCACAAATTCAGGAAACAGACCTGCCAAGGGCTTTACATGCTATTATGCCCCTTAACAGTAACACACACAGACAAAAAAAAAAAAAAAAAAAACCTACCTCATGACAAAAGGCATGGCTTGACATTCAGGCAATGCTTGGCAAGTCAAACACTGCTCTCAACACTACACATACACCAACTGCACTGCCTCAACTATGATACAAGGGGAAAATCTTCACTAACATCACTAGTCTACCCTTGAGGAAGGAGAACCAAAGGGCCTTGCTCAGAACACTGCACTACATCACATGTAGGACCTTTTACAAATTTTCAGAAATGCACACTTCTGAAGACAGTTGGTCACACTCTTTTTTGCTTTCCATGCTTAATTTTCTGTTTCTATCACCAGTATTTGGAGAGGCTATCTTTACTATTAGGAAAAACAGCAAGTGACAGGGCACTCCATCTCGGCAGACAGCTGGAGGGCTCTGCATGCCGGAAGAGCTCCTGGACCATCCCTCCATCCACCACACCAGCTCCTGGACCATCCCTCCATCCACCACACCAGCTCCTGGACCATCCCTCCATCCACCACACCAGCACCTGGACCATCCCTCCAACCACCACACCAGCTCCTGGACCATCCATCCATCCACCACACCAGCACCTGACGGAGGTACCTCAGAGCTACAGTCCCTATTATAAACACAATAACTGTCAGGAAATCGGAAATTCAAGCTTGGCAAAGCCGCAGGGAAATGTGTCATCTAGAAAGAGAGAAAGAATAGGTGGAGCACTTCTTCAAGGACTACAAGAATTATCTTCTGAGCACTTCACCTCATCACCCATAGAGAAAGCCAACACTACAGACTGACCACAGGGGACCACTCTAAATTGACAAGCTGCACCTCACACCACCTGGAGGTGGCTCAGTGTCCCTTTCCTCTGGCTCTCAGGTAAAGGGAAATTACTGTGCTCTTATGACACCAGAGGCAGTAAGTAGTGAAACTCCTGTGCCTCGGCCCACTACAGTCTCTGCTGGCGGTCTGGTGGGCAAAGCGAATGGCTCCCGGCTACACAGGCACATGGGAAGGAAGAGCTGAGGACAAAATATAAACGCCTGCTGCTCACTGCCTTCACCTTCCAACTTTAGGTATGTACACTGTATATGCTATTTCTGAAAAGGAGGAAAATTTACTTGTACCAGAACAAAGACAGTCCTAACCAATGGCAGTGTTTCTGCCGTCACTGTCTCCCCTGAGCTCCAATTTCTGTTTGTTTTTCGATAAGTAACAAATCTTCCAAATTTTTCAACTCCATCGAAACGGCTCAGTGACTCTCCACACTATAGGAAGACTCATTTGTACACTCTGAGCACACTGAGTTCGACTTCACCACACGTGAACTAGCACACTCACACAACAGGCCAAAGGCTCCAAAGGTCCATCTGGCACACCCCTTTTCATCAGAAGCCCCATGTTTATAAAGCAGTGGTTAACCTTCCTGCTCACTGACTTGAATGCTTCTCAGTGCACAGGAAGGTATTTATTTCTTGTTTTCTTGGCAGACAGGTATTAAGATAACCAATCTTACAAAACCTTCATTAGATTGATTCCAAGCACCAAACAGGTCTTGGGCACATGTAAAAAGTTTAAGTGTTTAACGGTTCTTCAACAAAAGTCAAGACAAAATTTAATCTCAAGGCTGTATGTAGCTCAATGGTAGAGCACTTGCCTCGCTTGAGTGAGCTCTAGCTTCAATTCCCAATACTTTACAAGAAACACATCCAAATTGAGAAACTACTCAACTTAGCACCAGTGTCTCCTATGTAAACAACAAGTACAGGTTAGACATGTGCTTCAAACACAGGGCGAAGGTCCAGGAATTTTGAAGTAACTAACAAGTTAATTACGTGGCTTAACTTTTGAGACACTGTTTCCTTCCTTCCCCCACAGCTTGGTGTCTGTCCTAAACACTAGAGATCTGACTCTACTCACACTACAGCAAGGAGGGAAAGTGATTGGATTGTTTAAGGTTTGTGATTAGACTTCATGCCTTGCAGGCCACCAAAACTGAGACAGAAATATCTGAACGCAGCAGAAAAGCCTCGGCTTAGAAGCTAACTGCACACAGGGCCTGCCTACCTCCTTTTAGGCACGTTTTTTTGTCTTGCCACCCCTCCCCCATAGGTAAATGCCAACTGTTTCTAGAACTCTTAATGATAATTTGGGAAGCTTGCCATTAACTCCCATGACTCAATCCAACTGATACACAATGTTTCTTTGCAGACAAAGATGCCCTACTTCCCCAGACTATAAACTTATTAAGGTGATGAGAATGCGCAGTTCCAGGAAGTCAGGATTACTGAAGAACTCCAATAAGCATGGCTCTTGTTAACAAAAATGAACATGAATCACATAGGGAAACCCCAAACTCACTACCTTCAACGGGCCACCAAGATGCAAGTCATTTTAGCTAAGTTAAATCAGTAATGATAGGGCCTTGTACTATCCCAAGAGAGTTGGGGAGAGGAGGAAAAAGACGTTACATTGGTGGGGCATTTAGTCTCAAGATTCAAACTACAACTAACACATCATTTCACCCACCATATTTTATTAACATGTTTAGTCCAGCCTAAGGTTCCTATATGGAAAACAAGAAAGTCAACAGTAAACTTTCCTAATTAACTGTAAATGACAGAGGTAGGAAAATCCTTCACGCTGGATCCTGTGGAGTGCAAGGTTTTAAGAAAACTCCGGACTGAGGAAATATCATGTTTAGCGACGTTCCAACACTTCTGTGTGACCACCAAATTATTTTCAGTGTTTGGTAACCCAACAAAAAGAGCGTTTCTTAAAAGCCATTCAACTCAAACGTTACACGGAATAGACCATTTTCACAACTTAAATTTAATCCAAATTGAGAACTTCCAAAATTACCTAACACTCTTAATACATGCATAGCTCGCCTCGAGCTGCCTTTCAACATGGAATATTACACTTAAATAAAAGTCAGCCCCTGTTCCAAAAAAAAAAAAAAAAGACATCGGTTGCAAAGAGGAAGTCACCCAGCAAACACTCACAACCTGGCCTCTACACTGTCAGAAGATAAATGTGACTTGTGTGCCACCCCGAAACTTACCAGGAAGCTGACAATAAGTTTGCCAACTGTATACACTTCTGACCCAACTTTACCGAGGCTGTGGCCAGGGCCTCCTTCTAGAGAGGACGCAGACACAAGGTGCCCACACGCGCGTCCCGAGCGAGCGAGGCCGGGCCGCGCCCCTCCCCCGCCCGCGCCCCAACAGCCGCCCGCAGTCCCCGCCGCCACCCGGGGTCTCCGCGCGGCGCGGCCCGGAGGGGAGCGCGACCGGGTGACTGCAGCCCGCGCGCCCGAGCGCGGACGGGCGCCCATCCTGAACCCAGCCCGCTCCCCCGCTACGCAAGCCTCGGGCGGCTGCGGCCCCGCACCCAGCCTGCGCCCCCACGCCCGCTCGCCAGGGCCGAGCGCCTCCCGCAGCCGGCCACCCCGACCCGGGAGGGGGGGCAGCACGTGAGCGCGGCCGCCCCTCCCCCGCGCCCAGGCCAAGTTCGCAGCGCCCGCCGCCCCGGGCCCGCGCTCACCTGCTTGGAGACGCTGTCCCCTCCCGGACGCGCGGCGCTCCCCTCCTGGCCGCCGTCGGCACCCCGAGGCGCCCTGGGGTGCGGGCGCTGACAGCCGGGCGGCGGGTCGGGCGGGGGAGGGGCGCGGGGGCAGGGCGCAGCACCGAGGCAGGAGGGGAGCTGTTACTAAGGGAGAGAGCCAAGCGCGCGAGCGGCCAACGGCTCCGGCTCGGCACCGGGGAGCGCGGGGACCAGCCAGGCACAAATGAGCTCCGGGCCCGCGGCGGCGGCGGCGGCCGCGCAGCAAAACAAACCCGAGCGGCCTGCGCTGGGCGCGCGGGGAGGGCGGAGGGAGCGAGGAGGGGGAGGGGAGGGGGGGAGGGGAGGAGGACCCGCGGAGGGGGAGGGGAGACGAGCACCAGGAGGGGGAGGGGAGGAAGTGTGGAGAACCCCGGGAGGGGGCTGGGAGCCTGGAGGAGGCAGGGAGGGGGAGGGGAGCCTAGAGGAAGGGTGGGGAAAGAGAATGTGGAGGGGGAAGGGAGCCTGGAGGATGAGAGGCGAGGGGGCAGGGAGCCTGAGCCTGGGGGGGGGGGGGAACCACGAGGGAGGGGGAGGGAAGAGGAGGAGCGCCGGGGTGGAGGAGGGGCGCTCCGGAGGGGCGGAGGCAGCGCGGCGGTGGGGGTGGCGCGCGGTTCCAGTCTCCGCTTCCTCACTCGCTCTGCTCTCCAACCACCCTCCCTCGCTTGCCGGCGGCGCTGGGGGCTGGGCTCGCAGCGCATTCTTTCCTGAGCCGGCTGCCCGGGCTGTCCCGCGGCCTGGGTGGCGCTCGGGTCCGCTCGCCCCGGGCAGCTCTACGAGCCGCGGCCACCCAATCCCCGGAGGCAGCGGGCAGGTACGGAATCGCGGCGCGGGCTCCGGACGGACATCGCGTGCAAAGCGCGTGTAAACTCGCCTGCTCCGAAGCGTACCTAGAAAGGGGCTTCATCTGCCGAGCAAGTTACAGGATGGAATCCGAGCACCGAGCATGAGGGAGGCGCGCACACGGCGAGAGGGGTTTGGTGCTAAGGCAAAGCTGTAATTGAAGTATGTGTGCCCAAATGTGCGACTTATCGTCTTCTGGGGCTGTTGGGAAGGTTTGATCGATCAGTTCACTTTGCGCGAAAATAAACCCATAGACTGAATGAATGTTCACTAAGTATGCACCCGCGTGAGTTTATCTCCTACTTTCTGCATGCATGTGGCACGTGAAGGCGGTTTCTTAAGTACAGTTCGGCTGACCAACAATGTCGCAGTGTGATTTGGAGTGGGGTGCAGAGGGCATGTCTTTTGATTTTTAAGGGAAACATTTTTAAACACTGCGTTAACCTTCCTGAGCTTCTCAAAAACCTGGATCGTAAGAAGCAGCCCTCCTTTTCATTCTAACATATGACTTGAAACTCTGTCTTTCCAAATGTTTTGTTACCTTCTTAGGTGAGAGGTTCTGGTTTCAAGTTGTCAAAGTATTTAGGTATATGAATGTGTGTCCTGTCAAGCACTGATCTAACGTTAGTGTCTCAAATTTTCAAACAAAGTATCTTTTTAAGTAACTTTCACCGCTATAGACTCAGTCCTGCCTAATAAACTCAGTGACTAGACAAGTTTGTTATGGTTTTTTGTTTGTTTGTTTTTTTTCATTCACGATCAATGTATCTATCTGCCGGCAGCAGTCGGAGATTGCTGCAAGGGAGTGGAAAGGCCCCCCAAAAGGAAGTCTGTGGAGTTAGAAATGCCCTGCCTACCAGAAAGTTCAAAGCCTGTGCCTGGCTGTCTTTGAACTTGTAGTCCCTGGTGAAACAGAGATTGTTAGATTAAATAAGGTCACCTGAAGGCGACGTAGATAACGGTTTCCAAAACACTGGGGAGTGTTTAAGAACTGTCCAGTGGTGTGTATGTCCCCCTCTCCTTTTTTTTTTCTTCTTTTGTTTTTTTTTTTTTGGTTTTGGTTTTGGTTTCTCGAGACAGGGTTTCTCTGTAGCTTTGGAGCCTGTCCTGGAACTAGCTCTTGTAGACCAGGCTGGCCTCGAACTCACAAAGATCCACCTGCCTCTGCCTCCCGAGTGCTGGGATTAAAGGCGAGCGCCACCACTGCCCAGCCCATAAACCTCTCTTAAGTAAAGTAGCCAAGGTTCTTTGTCTGAACCACTCAGTGAACCTCTAAAGTATTTGAGTGGTGGGGTGTGTAGGCAAGCTGAGATTCCTGCCCTTGACCTAAACAATAGCTACCAGAAAATGAAAGCACACTTTGAGTGGATAAAGATGTCCATCAGTCCTTCCACTCAGCTCCAAACGGGTGATTCTTAATGCCCCCGTGAAACGTCTCTTCTAAAGACATTCCTCCTTCCCACCAGTTCTTAGCTCTCTGCCAAGCTGCATCCTGAAGTAGTTCCGTGTGCACTGGCAGTTGAGAGTGTTGAGAATCCGTGAATTCGTTAGGCATAGTATCTTAGGATGGAAATTGCTTTATTTAAGTGCAATGACAGAAATCATACTTGCTCCAGTAAAGTGCTTTTCAAGTTTTGGGGGGGTTTTTTTGGATTTTTTTCTGTTTTGTTTGTTGGTAGGGGTTTTGGGGTTTGTTCTCATGGTTTTTTTTGGGTTTTGTTGTTGCTTGCTGAGAAGGATTTTCCTGTGTACCTCAGCCTGGTCTCAAATGCTTGGCAATCTTCCTGCCTATCCTCCTAACAGCCAAGAGGATACCTTACCATTATCAAACATTACCAGGGCCTTTGATATTTATTGCTCAGCAGGTTGATATGCCACTTGGTGACCTAAGTTTAGTTCAGTTCCTATGTTCCAATGACAAAATGGGAGGCAGAAAACTTCTCTGCCAGATGACCTGGAATACACCGCTCAACAGAACTGAGACCCTTGAGGGTTCACACCTTAATCCCTGCACTTGAGAGGCAGAAGCAGGTAGATGTCTGAGTTTGAGGCTAACCTGGTCTACATGGTAAGCTGTAAGCCAGCCAGTGCCACATAGTGAGACCCTGACACCAAAATCAAAAAGGTAAGAACGCAGTCCAGAGGTTGTGGTTCGCTCTCGCGTCCTCTGACTGTGGCGTGTTTGCACCTGCACACACACACGCAGTCAACAGCCTATCATCATTTTAGATGCTCTGCTTTTCCCTAAATGTGAGCCTGCCTGCTAAAGAGAGTTGGCTGTTCTTGTTTCTAGATACAGGAGCCCATCTGAAAGCTCAGTGTGGCTTTAGCATTCTTTATTTTTTATTGATTTATTTTTTTGGTCCCTGTGTGTGGTGCATGACAAAACTTTTGCTTGGGAGAAGAAACATGCTCATCCACTCACCCCATATAGGGAACCCACGACAGGACAAAGTACTGATACCACCAAAGTCCAACTTGGTGAGCCAGTTGGGGTTACTTACAGAAGCAGAAATGACTCAGACAGGTGTATCACCAAAACCCACTCCAACATGACTGACAGTTCAGAAAACTGGGCGCCTGTAGCCCACTGCAAGCCTGAAACAACGTATAGATTGCCCTTTCCAGGTGCCTCGTTGTCCTGACCTCTTCCGGGCAGCTCTCTCCTCCCAGTGTCTTCTCCGTAGCTCACCTTCACTTCTCTGAACGGCCTCTCAGCTCTTGTTTACTCCAGCAGGGAAAGCCCAGTGAATCGGGTCAGTTTCAGGAAATTCTTTTTTTTTTTTAAATATTTATTATTTTTACAATATTCTGTCCATGTGTATGTCTGCAGGCCAGAAGAGGGCACCAGACCCCATTACAGATGGTTGTGAGCCACCATGTGGTTGCTGGGAATTGAACTCAGGACCTTTGGAAGAGCAGGCAATGCTCTTAACCACTGAGCCATCTCTCCAGCCCCAGTTTCAGGAAATTCTTAAAACTACTTTTGTATTGTTGACCTGCCTGCTTAAGGGGCTTGTGTTGGGTCTGTTGGAATGTTTGAATCTCAAGGAAACTGTTACACAGCAGTGTGTATGTGTGACAGCAGTGTGTTTGTGTGTGTGTTTAAGCTACCCAATGGAACCAAACTTGGGTCCTCTGCAAGAGCAGAACCAAACTTGGGTCCTCTGCAAGAGCAGCAAGCACTGTTACCCTGAGCTATTTCTCCAGCATCAACATCTTAAAGACTTAGATAAATGGGCCCTGCGTGAAGGTAGAATGAACCTCACCCTTTAGCCATTCCAACATTCCCAGCACACAAAGTCAAAGGCCGCACTGAAGTTCAAGAAGTAATTAGACCTGGGCAAATTGAGAAGAATTGTTACTAATTTTCAATGATTGACTGCCTGATTCCCAGGAACCATCTCCAGCACTGCCTAAAACAGACCTGGGCCTGCACTTGTAATCCAAGATCTGGGGAGGTGGATAGAGGGCGATCAGAAGTAATCATTATTATTTATAAACAGGTGGTGGGGGACCCACGAGGGGAGCTGTGGGCCACCCAAGGCCTTAGCCGGTCCCCTTGGCGGGTAGAAGACCGTGGCAGGTGAGAGACAGACAGACAGATACATCTTGCAGAAAGAGTGTTTGCATATAGAATTTATTTAGTGGGTTATGGAGAGGGAAGGAAAGGGGAGAAGGGAGAAGCTGCCTCTCCAGAAGGGCAGAGAGAGTCTGCTTGCCTCAGCAGAAGGGGGGAGGTTGGGAGTGGGCAGGGCTTGTCTCTTAAAGACACAGGGTACCCAGGTGACAGACCAGGCCAGCAGATTATAACAGTCCTATCTTTCTCTTATAATAAAAAGTTGGGAAGTTAGGCATAGCAGGTTGAGGGAATTGGGGCAGCAGTTTTTCAAGACTGCTTTCTGCTTATTTGTGGGCATCATCTGGGGGAGGGTCCTGAGAAAGCTGGGTGATGGGCACATCCTGGGATAACCGGTTGCTTTTTTCCTGTCCAGGGTTTGTGGTGTGGAACTATCCAGTGTCTCTTGAACCTAGCAAGGTGTTGGCAGAGCAGAGGGCAGAGTTAAGTTTAGGAAGAAAAAATTTTAGGATCAGGGAATTAAGAGGGGTATATCTGACCTTTTAAGGTGAATCCTTCAATTTGGCTCCCTGGAACTCACAAGAATTTTTGAATGTGAAAACGTAAGTTTTAGACATATATGTTGTATAAACGGCAACATATTTATGTCATAATGACTGTGACAGATATTTTTGCACAATGAAAAGTATTTTTAAGACTATGAAAGGCAGCATGGGAGATAAATTTGGTAACTTGTATTTGTCCTCACACCTTTATAACTTGCAAGCACACATCTTAATAATTTGCATTTGTATATCTTAAAACACCCTTTATTTAGAACATATTAAGAAGTTATATTGATATTTGTTTGGTGAGTTTGTCCTTTTAAACTGATAAAACCTCTCAGCTGTCAAACTGCATCAGAGATCTTTGAGAAGGATAAAATTTTACTTGAGTTATTGATTAAAAAGTGACAGAGAACTTACTCTATTGGCTACCTAGAGCCATTCCTTGGGGTCCTCCATGATCATCGAGGGCAGGGGCATCTGGACTGTATTTGTCTTCTGTTGTTAGAAGCAGGGCCTGCCAGGCTCCAGAAGATCCCGTGGGGTAGGAAATCTGTAGGAAGACAAGCCTACCTTGACCTGAACAGCTAGGCTCCAGTGGTTCTGTCCACCACCTGGAGATCGTCAGTTATATGAAAGGCAGTTTTTGCCCAGTGGTTAGCGCTTTCACTTGATGAAGTGAATTGAGAATAGGCATTGTTCTGTGCCCACCTGTCTTCTGTCTTCTTTGGAGGAAATAGAGTGCTGCTGCTAGGAGCCAACCTGTCTGTTATGAAGAGTGTTTTAATAATTAAACATATAAATGCCATGTTCCCCAGATCTCTGAGCAGTTGAAAGCTGTTTCTCGGGTATAGATAGGTTATAACTACAGCAGAGACTCAGCCTGGAGAGCTGGGTCCAAGCTTGACTGTTTTTGACTTAGCAGGTGAGATTTATACTTGTAAAAGACAAAGAAGGAAAAAAACTGCTTGCAATAAAAGCTTAACAGTAGAATTGACAATAGTGAAACACAATATATTTTAAAGCAGGATTGGATTACATATGTGGTATTTTTGTAAGAGGCTTAAAAGTACCTATTTAAAATATGAGAACTATTGCTTTCTTAGTCTGGAATGAGATATAATGAATTTAAAACATTTAACAGTAAGTATACATATATTTACACATAGTTGAATTTAAGTTCCACATAAAGTTAAATGAAAAATGAGCCTATGGCCGGTGCTCTTCGGCTCCTCCCTTTGTTAAGGTCAGAGAAAATGGCGGCAGCGATAGCTGTCCACGTGCTGTCATGCTTTAAATTTAGCTGTCAGCTGATAGAAGTTGGAAATGTCAGCCTGTTTCCCACAGATGAGGCAGAAAAATAAACAACAGGCTTGAGCCCATTATCCTTTCGGCCACAAGATAATCGGGCCAAGAAGGGCAGTCCCACAAGGGGCAGCGGCAGGTGTGCCTGGTGGGTGGGAGGCAGACAGATACAGCATGCTGAGAGAGAGTTTGGGTATAGAGTTTATTTAGTGAGTTATGGAAAGGGAAGAGGAGAAGCGGGGGAAAGGGAGAGAGGTAGAAGTTGTCTCTCCAGAAGAACAGGGTACCCAGGTGACAGACCAGGCGATCAGATTCTAACAATCATTCCCTGCTATGTAAGGAATTCTAGAACAGTATGGACTAGTCTCAAAAAATAACAATATATAAATGAATAAGTTAAAAAATAAGTTTTAGGTAGGTATGGTGGCACATGTCTTTAACCCCAGCACTTGGGATGCAGACCCAGAAGGCTCTCTGTGAATCTGAGGCCAACTTCGTTTACATAGTGAGTTCCAGGACATCCAGAGCTGTGTAGAGAAACCCTATCTCAAAAAATAACTTAGATCCTGGGAGTTTGTTCATTCACTAAAGGCAATTATCACAAAGCTGGAAAAATTAATCACTGTTCACACACACACACACACACACCTCTGGCTAAACAAATCCTGACTCGTCTTACTTCACCCAAGGAGCGTTATCTAACAAAATTTTAAACCACTATGATGCTTTAAAATGTTTATGTGGAAGATGTTTGGTGCCCCAAGTCTTAGTCGGCACTCAGTAGATGCTCGTGTTTGCTGAGCTTCCACGGGCGTTCCTCTGGTGCACCGGGATGGGTTCCTTCTGCCTTGTGCAGTTCTGTGGTTCTTGGGCTCCCAGGCTGTGCTGTCAGGACTGATGAGCAGCTTGGCAAGAGTCTGGGTCTCATCACATCTGTGCAAAGTGTACTCCTGTGACCTTTCTCCATCGGCATGACCTTGTCACAGGCTGCTTGACCTGTGCTCAGATTCTGTAAGTGTTGGTCCCAATACAGTCCCTCAGACTCAGGTTACATGACAAGAAGCCTGATACTGCTTCGCTTTTGTTCTCTTTCCTGGCCAATCGGAGACAAGCACCCCTTCCAAGGGAGGGACACCCCTCTTTCTTCTTTTCCCATGCTAATGCCCTTAAAGCGGCTATGTGTTAGTCAGCCATTGCTGTCTTTGCTTAACCCAGCGGCATGGTGCTTATTATCCTTTGAGGGTAAATAAATCTCCTTTGTACTGAGAATCTGGTGTTGTATGCTGACTCCAAGGTCCTTTCAATAAGCTCAATGGGCTTTACTTGAGAGTTTTCATTTCAATAAAAGTAATAAAGTAGTATTGAAGGGGATATTTTAAAAATAAATAAATAACTGACAAAGAAGCTAACACCCGGGAGACTGAGGTAGGGGAATTGGCATAATTTCAATAGCCAGGGCTATTTAGCCAAGATCCTATGTCAAGAAAGGCACTAAAAAAAAAAAAAAAGAAAGAAAGAAAGGAAGGAAGAAAGAAAGAAAGAAAGAAAAGAAAAGAAAAAAGAAAGTAAAAAAACAAAGGCCCTCTTTAATCCTAGCACTTGGGAGGCACAGGCAAGCAGATTTCTGATGCCAGCCTGGTCTACAGAATGAGTGCCAGGTCAGCCAGGGGTATAGAGAAGCCCTGTCTCGAAAAACCAAAAAAAGAAAAGGGGTCAGGGAAGATGACTTAGCAGTTAAGAACATTATGTCATGTGACTCACAACCACCTAGAACTTCAGCTACAGGGTACTAATGCTCTACCTGGCCCCCACAACTGAACATTTCCACAGGCAGACACATACACACATGTATAATTTTTTTATTTCTTTTTGTTTTTATTTCTTTTTGAACAGGTTTTCTTGTAGCTTTGGAAGCTGTCCTGGATCTCTGTAGACCAGGCTGGCCTCAATCTCACAGAGACATCCGCCTGTCTCTGCCTCCCAAGTGCTGGAATTAAAGGCATGAGCCACTACCATCTGGCAACATATAATTTTTAAAATAATCATCTTGAAAAAAAATACACCTACTATTCATATCTCTCAGAATCTGGAAATAGCAGGTAGGATCCTGTTTGTAATTCGGTCAGAACAGAAAGCCAACCACACACACAGCACGTTGTTTTACCAATCACCTTTAATTGACAGCCTTGTACTGCCCTGGCAGCATGAAGAGCTTCATATTGTGTTGACAATTGTTGCTATCATTTAACAAACATTTATATATGCTTAGTGAAGAAGGCATTCAGAAGCTGTTTACAGTGAACCAAAGAGAACCTACACTTTATGGCGTTTACATTTCAGTCTTGTACTTAGTAGGGGCTAAGAATATAAAGAAACTTTCAAAAAATATATTCAAGTTGCATAACTGAGGCTTTGTAGGCTCAGTTGGGAGAGGCTTACCTAGCATGCATGAAGCCAGGGTTTCTTCCTCAGCACAAAATAAGGAAGGGAAGGGAAGATAAGACGTCCAAAGCCCTCCTAACTTCACATAAAATTTATGATCATCCTGTGCTACGTGAGACTGTCTAAAAATAAATAATAAGAATAAACTAAGTTGCATTGTGGTTTAACTTTTATCATAAAGACAGTATAAAATGGCTTGGGTAGGTTTGTCCTCTTTTGCTGTTCCTGTTCAAGTAGAGCATTATTCAAGCTGTCAAAGAACTAGCTTGCAAGCATGAAGCCCTGAGTTTGACTCTCACCCACCCACACAAATGCTGGGCATGGGCCAAAGAGATGACTCGTCAAGTAAAAGTGCTTTCTCTGCAAGCCTGATGATTTCAGTCCAGAACCCATTTAAAAGCAGGAAGAGAAAACCAACGGCATGAAGATGTCCTCCTGTGTACATGTACTCCCACACTTATTACGTACATATGCACAGCCATACACTCACAATCATGCACCAACTTACATACCCAGCAAAGAGCCAGACTGTTGTAGTACACCACCTCCAGCAAGGCTCTCAGATGGCTTTTCCAGCTCTTGCTGTCCCAGGCAAGTCCAGTCACTGGTGGTCACACTCCTTACTGCCACTCCACAGGCCCCAGACTGGTCAGATAACCGCACTCAAGAGTGAAGTCATAACAAAGCTGAAGCAAAGTAAGGTGGGACGTGAGCATGGTGCATTGTTTCAGATAGAGAGAGGACCCATTGTTCTGAGTCATACTGACACATGAACAGAACGTTAATGACAGAGAAGTGAGTACCCACCATCAGGAAAGGAGCTCCAGGAAGATGGAACATCAGGTACGTGGAAACAGAGGTGAAAGCACAGCTGTTGTATCCTGGGAATGAGAACAGTTTTCAGCTGGTTGGTATGAAGCAAGGAAAGGTGAAAGGGCTTTTCCTTTCTCAAATATGGAAAGACATAGGAAAGCCTTGGTCCATACGCAGAGGACCAACTGGGAGAGGGTGTTGCTGGCTGAGGACTCAGAGATCCTAAAGAAGATGGTGTTAGAAAAATTAGATAATGTACAGACAGGATATTACTCTGTTGCCAGGATAGCCCATAACTCTGGCAGTCTGGCAGCTGGCCTTGAGCGTCTGTGCTCTTCCTACGTCAGCCCGGAGCTCTAAGTCCCAATGCCTGGCTCAGCCACCTACTTGCCAAGATAAAAAATGGAATAGTTTTTGGTATGTTGTTGAAAAGGAGAATCCAAAGATGATTACTGGGTTTAGACCAACAATGCGGAAGAGGGAAGTTGCCATTTGCAGAGGTGGGGAGGGGGGACAGTTTTTTAAAGTGCCTGTTTTTATACTTTGATGAATATGACATGTCCTCAGGAAAGTGTGTGCCAGACAGACAGATTAGCACATCTGGTGTTCATTGGAGGCGGGAAGTGGAGACATGACTTTATGGCTCACTAAGAACTGCCAATCTGGATTCAGTCTCAGGGATCACATAGAAAAGCAAGAGATCAAAAGTTGTCCTACCTTTGCTCAAGTGCTGCGGTATGGACACACACATGCGTGTGGTAAGTGTATTTTTTAGAAACTGATAGGTGTAAACATTGTGAACTAAACAGTCAGTGTAACTGCCTGTTTGTCTTGTTTTGCTCTGTGTTTTTCTCAGACAGGATTATATGTAGCCCAGGTTGATCTCAGACTCACTATATAGCTGAGGATGACCTTGTACTGATCCTTCCAACTCCACCTGCAAAGTATACCATTAAGCCTGGCTTAAATATTTTATTTATTTACTTATTTATTTATTTTTGAGACAGGCAAGCCTTGAACTCACAGAAACAGATAAACCTGCCTCTGTCCCACAAGTGCTGGGATTAAAAGTGCATGCCACCATACCCAGATAAATGTTTCTTTTTATTAGGAGTATCCTGATAGGGCTTTAAGTTGCCCACCCCAACATCTTCCCCATCTAGGAACTGCTGGAGCACATGAAGGTGCCAGCCCTGTGCATCCATGGCTGCAGGATCCCACATGACTTAGGGCGACAGCAAGATATCTGAGAGTCTCTGTGAGGGCCCAGGATTGACTGTAACAGAAGCCAGAGACCTTGAACTAGCTCAACTACTCGTTGCAATGAACAGTCACAAGTAAAGTTGTTTGGGCTGGGCTGATTAAGCATGATACTGCGGATGCACTGCAAATTCCAGTGTCACTACAGTGAATGGCACTGTCGTGGACATGCAGGTTACAACCCCCAGAAACACTGCGGTTGACAGAAAAGCAGTTCACTGCCCAGAGGGGTTGATGACATTTCTGTTGCTGTTCTTGTTTTACTTTCTTTTCTTTTCTCATTTTTATTTTTTACTAACTTTTTGTGGGGGCAGCTACAAAGGTGGAGGGTGGATATGGAAGGGCTGTGAAATTAGCAGAATTGGGGTACATGGTGTGAAATACCCAAAGATTCAATTTAAAAAATTATGTTATTTAAAAGAGAGGCGGGGGGAGAGTTTCCTGCTAAATTTATGTAATCCCAGGTCAGCGTGCAGTGACTTTGTACATGTGTGTATACTGGCTCCTAGTGTCAGTTGCTCTCATTCATAAAGCATGGTGCAAGCACTTTTCAAGACATTGTGTGTCCCGTTTCTAAGTTTCTCAACAACCAAAAAGGCAATCAATGTCTTCCTTAGACAGGATGGCATGAAAGTCAAACACGTGCCTCACAGTTTGTGGATTAGGAGGCCTGGGGTCAAGGTATCAGCCTGGTCAAGTTCTGGCGACCTTTCTCCCTGTTCCCTCACAGCAGGGAAAGGAAGCAAGTCTCTGTGTCTCCCCTTAGGGCACTGGGTCCACAGTGGGTAGACAATGTATTCTCAGTCTAATGCATGGCATAATGAAATCAAGTAATGGATCACAGGGCAGGCTGCAGGCTGCCAGGAGCATGGACTGAAGGCTTCTGAGGCTCAATCTGCAGTTCCGTGAAGGGAGACGTGCAGGTCCAGACTAGGAAGGGTAAGGACTGCTAAAAGTTACTCTGCTGTTTGGGCTGTGGGTGTTCACCAATTTGTAGAGTGACTGCCTAACATTTAGGAAGCCCTGGGTTCCACAGTGCAGAGGCGCACATCTAAAATCCCAGAGTAAAGAGGTGGAGGAGAAGCAAGAGATCAAACATTCAAGGTTGTCCTTGGCTACATACAGTGAAGTTTGAGGCCAAAGGGGGGCCTCAAAACAAAAACAAAAAAACCTTTTTGTTTTCGTTTTTTGGTTTTGTTTTGTTTTTGTTTTTTGGCTTTGTTCTGTTTTGTACAGAGAGGAGAGAAAAGCCAAGTGGGCAGCGCTACTTAACAGAAAGGACCACATTATAATAGAATTCATGTCACATGGTTCCTTCGTGAGCATCTAAAAACTATTCACTGAGTACAGATAGGGCATAATCAGGTGTGTCCTCTGCTCGCAGTGTTCATAGTGTTAGAGTGTATACTGGCTAGGGAAAGAAAGTGAGCCCACCCTCTCCTGGCCTCCGCCTCCTCTTGAGTCGCCATAGGAGAACCTGGTTACAGGATACGCCATTGTATAGTAATCTCACTACGTATGCACATGAAAACCCGACGATTCTTTTAGCCTCCGGAATTTGAGTTATCGAGCTTCATATGGTCACACTCACCTGTAATCCCATGACCCTGGCAGCTGAGGCAGGAAGATCGCCACAAATTCGAAGCTTAAGCTGGTATTGAGACCTGTGTCAAAATGGCAAGAAAAATAAAAGTCTTACTTTAAAAAAATTCTAACTGTTCCCTTTTAAAAGCATTTTGTAGTTTGGTTAATTAAATTCCCATGTATTAAACTGCGTGTATATGTTTAAGGAGCCCAGTTTCCTTTTTAAAAGTGTTTAAATTGCATCCAGGTGGTGTTCACACACCTTTAGTCCCAGCACTTGGGAAGCAGAGACAGGTACATCTCCAACCTGGTCTGCAGAGTGAGGCCAGAACAGCCAGGGCTGCAGAGAGAAACACTGTCTTGAAAAAAATGAACAAAAAGCTTAAGTTGCTAGGCAAGTAGAATCAAAATCACTTGTCTAATGTTCATAAATATGACTGACTGTTTATAAAATGTGTCTCCTAAGTTCTCTTGAACATTACAGAAATGTTTATAGGCGTAATAAAACTCATAGAAGCTGTGTAGCAAGCTTGAGACCAGCCTGAGCTACAGAAGATTCTGCCTCAAAACAAATGAAAGCAAAGAAGGGGAAAAAAAAAAAAAACAAAGAAGAAGGAGGAAGAGGAAGAGGAAGGGGGAGGAGAGAGCCGGGCAGTGGTGGCACAGGCCTTTAATTCCAGCACTCGGGAGGCAGAGGCAGGCAGATCTCTGTGAGGTCCAGGACAGGCTCCAAAAGCTACAGAGAAACCCTGTCTCAAAAAACAAACAAATAAATAAAACTCATATCTTCTAAATCCACAAATCTAAATCAACTATAGTTCTAATTTACATGTTTTACATTGGCTTTCTAAGAGAATTTGCTATTCTTTTATTTAAGAAAAACCACCATGTTCTTTTATTGTATGGGATGCGCACAAATGCCACAGTGCACATTTGGTAATAGCTTCCACCACATGGGACCCAGGAATCCAACTCAAGTCATCAGGTCTGGCAGCAAGCTCCCTTAGCTTAGGAGCCATCTCGAAGTCACTGGTAGTTAGTTTAAAATGTTAAATTATCTTGAAATTTAACCAAACACAGTCTTGTAATCCTAACCCACAGGAGGATCAGGAGTTCAATTATAGGCCAGCCTATACTACTTGAGATATTGTTACAAGAATGAAAACAAAAAACAGAAAGAAAGGAAGGAAGGAAGGAAGGAAGGAAGGAAGGAAGGAAGGAAGGAAGGAAGGAAGGAAGATCCCACAAAGTTAAAATACCAAATACAAATATAAACAAATACTTTCAAATAAATATAAATACCAGTACTGTGGTCATCTAAATAGGAATGATCCCCATAGATTCTTATGTTTGAATGCTTGGCCCATAGGAAGTGACTCTATTAGGTGGTGTGACCTTGTTAAATGAAATGTGTCAAGGTGGTGGCCGACTTTGACATCTATGCTCAAACCACTCCAAATGTGGCACACCTTGTGCTGCTTGCATGCTGCTGTGTTTTCGACCATGACAAAAATGGACTAATCCTCTGAACTGTAAGCCAGCCCCAGTTAAATGTTTTCCTTTATAAGAGTTATAGTCATAGTGTTTCTTCACAGCAATAAAAAGTCAACCTAAGACATGTATATAGTTTCTATTTGTGTATTACTATCTTCACCTTTGTGTTGTTCTGAGTCTAAAAGAAACTTTTCCTTTTAATAGACAATTCTTTTAGTCCAAGAGATAGATCAGTGGTTGAGAGCATTTGCCTATCTTCCAAAGGACTATAGTTTAGTTCCCAGCACCCACATCGAACAGTTCACAAGAATCTATATCTTTAGTTCCAGGGAACTGGATGCCCTCTGTGACCTCGACCTCCCTAGGTAATTCACACATATTACACACCCACATTGGTAAATAACACAGAGATATTTTTGTAAATAAAAGTAATAAAGAGTTCTGTCTCAAGTAAGCTAAGATGCTATCTTGGTTTAGATTGTCACTTCAAATTATATAAACTGGGTAGCTTCTAGACAACAGAAATTGTCCTCTATTCTGGGAGCTTGAAATGCCAAGAGAAGATGCTGGTTCTGGCGGATCTGGTGTCAAGTGAAAAGCCCACATCTAAACTTATCTAACATCTTCTTGATGTCTTCTTCAGGGTTACAGAGAACAAACTAGCTCACGACTCTTTAGGAAGGCTTGCACGCCCCTTAGTGAGGTCTGACAGAAGAAGCTCCTCATCTTATGTCACCTTTGGCATTGGATGCCAATATATGAATTTGGGATGGGGAGCACAAATATTCAGATGACAGGAAATGCCTTTCCTGATCACGGAGTGGCTGACTATGCTGACAGATGCTGGCTGGAGACAGACACAGACAGAATTTCTCAGTCTAGTTAAAAGATGCTGGACCTTCCTTGACCCCAGACAGTGGGAACTCCTGCCCTTTCAAAAGACAATCTGGAAGCAATTCCTGTCAGCAGTTCTGTTGGCACAGCTTCTTTCCAATGGTTTGGTTTCAGACCCTACCTATGAGACTCATGATATAATCTTGGACATGTCATGGGTTCATGCAAGTGGCTAGTCCCACTTTTGACCCACAGTCCCAGACATGCCAGTCTTACAGGCACTAGATTCAAAGCCCACTGTACTTTCTGAGAAGAATGCCCAGGTTTTTTTTTGGTGATTTAACAGTTATTTTACAAGTACAGTCGACATAAATTCCTTATGTCGGCATTTCTCAAACTGTGTTGCACTCAATATGGGATTTAATTCATGTTTCTGACAGTAAAGGATTAAGTCAGTCAAAGGCAAATGAAAGGTAGAGTGTTGGCCCTGGATGCACAAGGCCCCAGCATTCTAGGAGCCAAGTGTGGTGCATGTGTGTAATCCCAGCGCTCTACCAACTTAGTGAAGAGAGAAAAACCAGAAGTTCTCATGCTTACTACATAGTGGGTTTGAGGCTAATCTGGGCTACATGAGACCCTGTCTCAGAAAAATAAAGAACTACCACATTGAACTTGTCTTCTAGAAATGTGTGGTGTTCATTAGCATGGTGAAAAAACTGAGAAAACCTTATGTAAATGCCAGAGCTAGGAATTTATAAAAAGAGTCAGTGAAGTGGCAAAGGCACTTGGCATGCAGCCTGAGTTAGTTACTCTAAGCCCACATCAGTGTGGAAAGAGGTCCTCTAATCTCCACATACATACACCCACATATCATCCACACACAAAATAATAAGAATAATAATCTAAGTAATTAAAAAATAAATATCTTTGAACCTCTTTTTCTCTTTATTTGTGTGTGGGTGTTTTTGTTTTTGACAAGGTCTCTCCTGGAACTTTATCTACTTTGTATGTTCCGTGCCAACAAGAGACTCTGTCGCAAAATAAATAAATAAATAAATAAATAAGCAGGTGGGAGTCTCTTGAGGAATGGCACCTGAAGATGACTTCTGGCATCCACAAACATACATGTACATGTGAGCACACACACAAAGAACACAGGAGAGCTGGGTATGGTGACCCATACCTGTAACCACTGCACTTGGGAGCTGGAGGCAAGAGGGTCATAAGTTCAAGGTCATCTTTAGCTACAATGTGTGTTCGAGACCAGCTTGTGCTACACAGTGTCTAAATCTCAACCTCCCTGACTGCTCTCTGACCCTCCCCCAACCTGGAAAAAAAAACATTTCAGCTGTTTCTTAGTCTTGCAAGCCCTGTGGCCTAAGTTTGAAATGGACTTTTCTTTAAGCTATACCAGCTGTGTCGGAAGCAAAGCCATGACACTGCTTAAGCCTCGGAATACTAAACAACAGAGAGAACTGGCACTGTCTTGGCTACTTTCCAAAAGCAAAAGACAATGTCATACAGATGAAATAATTGAATCGTTATATAGTTCAATGAAATAGGAAGTACTGTTATTCCCCTCTCCGTGGGATTTGCAGCCCCAAGTTACATATCCCTGCCCCCATTTGAGGTGCTTATCTGCAAAGAAAACATAATAACTTCCCTCCGCTCCTATATTTGGGAAGGGAAGTTTGAGTGCACGTGATCATTCCTTGATCCCTGCTGGGGTCAGGTGACAGTCCCTTCGCAGCCCCCTCCTCTTTTGGTGCCATGGTATAAAAGCTAGCCCCAGCAGAGTAATAAAGAAGCTGTTCCATCTCAACATCGTGCTCTGTGAATTCATTCAACCTGGACACCCTCCGCCAAGATTCTTGGTTCCAGCCCGCGCTGGCGCGGTACCTCTCTATAATGAAAAGCCAAACCACTGACCCATTTAGAAACCAAGATCTCCAGAACTAGGTTTATATCCAGGGGACTAAATTCGAGACTTTGTTTTGTGTTTTGAGACAGACCCTCAAGCAGCTCAGATTGGCTTTTAACTTCCTATGTAGGCGAGAATGTCCCTGGCTACACAGGTGCAGAAATTCCCAGTGTGCCTCAGGCTGGGTTTGTGCAGCACTGGAGTTGTGCACAAATGCTTTTGTGCGTGCTAAGCAAGCACTCTCCCAACTGAGCTAACTACCACCGCATACAGTGGGCAGATCTAAGCTTGGCAATGGAGACAACTCATGAAGGGCTAGGAACCCAAAAGCGCCCTGGGTTACCATCCTGAGTCCAGGGGCCTCATGAACCCTTTCTTGAACCTAAAGGACATCGTGTCTAAAGCATGCTTCTACACTGCCCTGGACAACAAAAGCCAGAATTCTTGTTGCTTGTAGGTGTGGCATCCCTAGTTGTGGTTCCATAGGGAAGCCCGGAGAAGGGCCGCTGTGGAGGAGCAGAAACACCCTGTTGTCTGTGGCTTTGCCTCTGAGCAGGAAGGCAAGCTGTAGTTGGTGAGCACTGTACCTGATCAGCAGCTGAGGACTTGGCCAGCTCCTTTCTAGAGGCGATAAAGAGGGGTCGCTAAAAGCGAGTGCTGGCAAAAGGGAGTAGGAACTCTGCTCTAGGTTCAGCAAACTCACTGCCAGAGAATAAAATGTTAGGCTGTGCTTGTCTTTGTTGTCCTTTTCCTCCCTCTTTAGTGTTTAACAGAGCAGAAACTACTCATCGCAGGAAGATTTCGTCTCTAGGTTACATTCTGCTGTAAAGATATCTGTAAACACACACACAGAGCTAACTAAGTCTTTTTTAACTTTCTTTTTATTTATTTTTTGTGTCTTCCACAACATGCGTCTTTGATCCCACTCATTTTCCCCATCCAGCACTAACTCTTGCTTGGCAAGCAGAAGGTTTGGCATTTTTATGCCATGCACAGCTGCACACTTGAGCAAATGGGCAAGAATTCTGTTGCTACATTTTGTTTGGGAACTAGTGCCCACAACAATCCTGCAGAGCCATGAACCTCAGCAGGGTTGAGCTGTAGGGGAAGTGGATTTGAACTCTTCCATGCTCAAGACCCCCAAATGGAATATGTCTACATCTTTAAGAAGCTTGCCCCAGCACGAAGGTAGTAATCACCCTAATTCTGTTGCATCTCATGTGAAGAGTTCAGCTTCACGGTAAGGCGCCACAGTGGTAAAGACCAAATAGTGGCTTTTTAGTAAGACAACTGTTTGTCCAATTATCTGCCCAAGACTATCCTCCAAAGCCTTGAATGTGAATTCCATGTTAACAATGAAATCTCTTTTCAATATTTTATATATTTTTGTTTTGAGACAGTGTGTGCTGGTGTAACACCATACCCATCTTAGGCTTAAAAATCATGTTACAGTAAAGACAGACTAGGTTAATTTCTGTTTATGATTAAATTTCTGTTTTTCAAGGATTGGACTATGCCTTATCTATAACCTTAATTACAAATTGTTCTGAACTGTCTTTTCCAGGAAACAGCCACTGTATCTTTGTTTCAAAGCCATCTTGCAACCTTACCTTTGTTTCAAAAGACATCTTGTTATGACCATCTTGCAATCCTATCTTTGTTTCAGGAGGTTGTTATTACTATCTTGTTATGCCCACTTTGCAATCCTATCTTTGTTTCAGGAGGTTGTTATGACTAACTTGTTATGCCCACCTTGCAATCCTATCTTTGTTTCAGGAGGTCATTATGACTAACTTGTTATGCTTATGTTCTGCTCCTGTAACCCCACTTATTTTGTCTACCAAATCCCCCCACCCCATTTTAGAAATCCTTACTGCTGAGCTATAGAACCTTGTCTTCTTCACATCCAATGCTGACAACTGAAACCCTGCCTTAAGAGGAGGCATTCTGTATGCTTTCTTTAATTAATTGTTTACTTTATCTAATTTGGTCATGATGATTTGAATCGGTTGTCTTTCTTCTCAAAATCTTTTGGATTAACAGGGTGAAATTATTCCTGGATAGGTGGGCCTGAGTTATACAAGAAAGCAAACTGAGAAAGCAAAGTGGCACAAGCCAGAGAACAGCATTGCTCTAGTGCTGTGGGACATGGTCTTTTATCCTGTCACTTGTATTATTTTAATAAAATGCTGATTGGCTAGTAGCCATGCAGGAAGTGTAGTATGGAAAGAGCTGCATCCCACCTGGCTAGCTTACACCCAAAATAACCATACAGAAATTGTATTAATTAAATTACTGCTTTGCCCATTATCTCTAGCCTCTTTTTGGCTAACTCTCACATCTTGATTCATCCCATTTCTAATAATCTGTATGTAACCATAAGGTCGTGGCTTATCAGGAAAGATTCAGCATATCTGACCCTGCAGCTTCATGGTGGCTCTCTCTTTCTGACTCTCTTTTTTCCTCCCAGAATTCAGTGCTGTCTCCCCACCTACCTAAGTTCTGCCCTATCAAAAGGCCAAGGCAGTTTCTTTATTCAACCAATGAAAGCAACACATAAACAGAAAAACCTCCTACACCAGGAAGAAGTAGAAGCAGGGCAGCCAGGCAGGAAGTAGAGGAAGGGTAATGAGAATAGAAGAATTCTGGAAAGAGGAAGGAGTCCGTCTTCAATGTCACCCAGATGCAGAAGATGTAAGATGAGAATGCCTCACTAATAAAGGTACTGGTGTGGGAGAATTATCTGTATTTTGTCAATCATGTATTTTAATAAAATGCTGATTGGCCAGGCAGGAAGTATAGGCAGGTCGACCAGACAGGAAGTAGAGGCGGGGCGATGAGAACAGGAGTATTCCAGGAGGGAGGAAGTCCCTCTGTGACTCCTGCACAGATCACCAAAGAGGCAACATGTGAACTGCCACACTGAGAAAGGTACTGAGTCCTGTGGCTAACATAGATAATGATAATGGATTAATATAAGTTACAAGGACTAGTAAGAAGCCTGACCTAATGGGCCAATCAGTTTATAATCTTATGGAGTCCTGTGTATGATTTTCCTTGGGAGTTGCCGGCTGTGGGGTACCGGGCGGGACAGAAACCCCAACAAGTCGGGCCCTCATGTTACAAAGGTACCAAGCCACATGGCTAACACAACGAGAATTATGGACTAATTTAAGATGTAAGAAAAAGTTAATAAGAAGCCTGAGTTACTAGGCAAACCAGTTTATAATTAATGTAGACCTCTGTGTGTTTCTTTGGGACTGAACAGTTGCGAGACTGGGCAGGACAGAAACCTCAGTCAATACTCTATGACCTCTGCATCAGTTTCTGCCTCCAGGTTCCTACCTTGAGTTCCTCCCCTGACTTCCCTGAATGATGAGTAAGTTGAAATAAATCCTTTTTTCTTCCACTTGCTTTTATCCATGGTATTTTATAACAGCAGAAGAAACCTTAAAGTACAAGGCCATCTGATCTCAGAGGGGAAATCCTTGCATCTTCTTTCTCTCGTGCAGATCCTCGTAATGTGTGCGTCTGTGTCAGTGAACAAATGTATGTGGGTATGGCACAGCATTTAGAAAGAACAAGAAAATAATAAAAGATAATATGCATATTGAGGAGTTCTCGTGTCTAGAGTACTTTGTGTACAGTTTTTGTGCTTTCAAGATATAACACACTCTCAATGCAAACTATGGCAGTATGATTCCATGAGGGACATTACTGTACTGAAACCTGAGGTTTACATTGTCTTTCAGTAAATATTCCTGTAGGCTACAATGCATTGTAAACATAATGTAAAACTTAATGTATTTTAATCTCTAAGCAAGAACTCTTGCTATTCAAATTATAGAGAATGGAGGCTGTTAAAATGTCTTTAATATCATAATTTTGAAAACTGAAAATACCAGAAAGTACTGATTTGAATATTTAAAAAGTTTACTTTAAACAAACAAAACACACTTTTACATCAGAATTGTCAGGGAGTCATATTTTCCAAATAATTGTAAGAGGTTTGTGATGTATTTAACTTGCTCGAACATGCCAGAGTCCTTATCAGTTTGCTGGTACATGGGTAAGGATAGACGAGATTTTGTTTTGTTTTGTTTTGTTTTTCAATTCATTACCTTTTTTATTTAAATGTTTTTCATACAATGTATTTTGCTCATCTTTTCCCCTTCCCCAACTCCAAGGAAACAGTGTCTTCCAGCCTTACCAGGACTGATGTGCTTATGAACTCAGAGTCTGAGTCAGCACACAAGACCTGCACAGATTCAATCCAGAAGTCCCAGGATGGTGAAGCAGAAGTGGCCACAGATCCTACCCCATCCAGGGTAGTGTTTGCAGTCAGTACCTGCTAGCAAAGGGAAAACAGCTTTCTCCATGGAGTCTCACTGAGTGTATCAGCTGCATTGCATGGCAGGCCCCGTGCCCTGGAGTAGTTGGCCAACACAAAATAAAATAGCTCCAAAATAATGTATTTATGTTCATATGGGGGAATGTGTATTTTGCTTTATTTGTTTCCTGTTTATTTGATTTTCACTTTTGTGTTCTTGTGAGTTTTTTCTCTTTTATTCTTTTTTAAAGCTGAGAAGAGGAACATAAATTTGGGTGAGGAGGGAAGGCAACAAGGGTCTGGAAGGAGTTGGGGGAAAGAACTGTGAGCAATATATTTTGTATCAAAAAATGTAAATAAAAATTTAACTTAAAACATAACATAAAATAAAATGAGCAAAAGAAAAAAATAAAATAAAATAGGGTTGCTTACAAAAATTTGGGGGTTTATTTGTTTATTTACCTGGGCATGGGAACCTTAGTACCAATCACACCACTAAGGGAAATGCCTCTTCCCCTGCCCTGCTGGTACAACCATGGACTGCCCTTATGTCCTCAGAAAGAGTGGGTCTTCTTGAGACCCACTTGATCATGGATTCTGGACCTGCACTGTCTTATACAGGTCTCATGAAAGTTATCATGGATGTGTGAGCTCATAAGAGCAATGACTCATGCCATGCTTGGAGATGGCATTCCACAATGCTCCACCCCTTCCTGATGAAGCTTTTATAGTTCTTCTGCCCTTCTGGGATATTTTCGAGGAGGTACTTTTCTTTAATCTTATAAAAATATGAGATTAGAATGTTAGTAATAGAAAATATCCATCTCATATCTTATCAATCAGCACAGGTTTAAATATTTATGCAGAACATTATGCATACACATACAGAGAGAGAAAGAGAGAGGGAGAGAGAGAGAGAGAGAGAGAGAGAGAGAGAGAGAGAGAGAGAAGAGGCAGATCAGGGCAACACCAGTAAATGTAAATATCTTTTTTTCTTTAGAATCATTTTATTGATAGTGTCTGAGATTATAAATTTATTGGACAAGTTAACATGATTCACTATCACCTTCACTAATACAGAAATATATGTCTTTTATTTTAATTCAATTATTTGTATCCTAAGGACACAAAAAGTACCTTGGGGTTTTTTCTCTTATGTGGAGATTTTTATTGCTTGATTCAGTATTCATAAAATAAGCTGTTTACAGACAAGTTGAGGAAAATAGCTCTAGCTTTCTGCAAATATATGTGTGTATACATATATTGACATAAAATGTGTGTCTATATACACTGACATGGAAGAGCTGCTGGGAAATGGAGAGAGGGAAGAAGCGGGCAGAGCCTTTGTTCTAGTCTGAAATGTGGACTGTGCTTAGAAAACTTGCCGCTCACTTCTCATGACTCACACCTCTCCACCCACTCTCCTTCCGAAAGCCTTTAGCTCTATGAGGGACTTCTCTTGTCAGCGAGGGTCGTTCAAGCCATCACCTCCCTGTGTGCTTCAGTTAATGCCGTCTTCGGTTGTGAGGACTCTGGGCAAGAAGAACTAGGCATGGAAGGCCAGATAATTTTCACCTTAAACTGACCTAGATTCTAGGTCATTGCATGTTACCACTGAAATGCCAATCTTCTCTGATAGTCTTACACAACCCATTCTCTCCTGCTCTTGACATTCTGAAAGCAAGTTTTCAGCTAGTTTTAGGCCATGTTTTCTCCTGCAAACAACTGGAGCTCAGCAGTATTTAAGATGCTTCTTGCCTGTTCTCTGAACACCTTCTCATCTCTCTCCCAGTACTCAGTCTACCTAGTAGGGCTTGGTGCTAGGCACCTGCAAAGAGACCAAGCAGCTGTGTCTTCTCATTACAGCATCTGCTTGCCTTTCTTACAATCAATCCATGTTCTTGGGGTGCGTGAAAGTCCTACCCAGAGAACTGAATTTGCCTTCAGAATGGGCTCCTTCTGCAACCTATTTTCTGGAGGCCAAGGTTTGTTTCCGCCCCAGTATTGTCAGTGTCACAGCTGCCCTGCATTCTCACACTCTTCCCCAATCAGCCCTGTTCTCCTCGCAGCTTTGCATTCTCTCTTCCTGTCCGTAGCTTTCTCTTAATTTTCAGTTTCTCTGTTAGTTGCCAGTTCTGATTCTCAGCTTCAATCCAGGTCTTTTACCTATGTCTTTTAGGATCTATGGGACTAAACCTTTAATCCCTGTACTTGGTAGACAAAGAGAGGCAGATCTCTGTGAGTTTGAAGCTATATAGGGAAACAGCCAGAAGTACACAGTGAGATGATGTCTCAAAAACTACAATGGAAAGACCCCAGGGACACACTTTTCTTCTTTCACCTCCGATCACTGCAGCTCCTCACCCCCACCCCATCCACACTCAAGCCTGTGCACACCACATTGCATTACAGAGAAAGCAGTGCATATCAGTTATTGTCAATTGTAAGTTTCCATATTCCTTTTGATGGGATGTAGTGCTGAAGTCACTAAGGAATAATGAGAAGTTACTGCTGTTTTTAGGTACCTCCCTGCTTTCTAGCCCTCCCAAGGGTCTAAAATGCTGGATGACCAATTGCACACGTGCTGTATACCATTGTTGGACACCGTGCATCTGCAGCTTCCTGACCCTTGCTTGTCCCCAACCACACTAGCATTGGCCAGTTTTATCAACACAACACAAAACCACTTCCTCCTAGCCGGAAAGGTGCGTATTACTATCTCTTTTCCCACCCCGCCCACAAATATGCACTCTAGGGTCCCAGTTAATTCCCTCTCATGAGGTTGGACTTGGTCATTCAGGTGGCTAGATCTCATCTGGAGAATCCTTTGTTTCCTTTGTTTATAAACACCACCTTCTTGGGGTGAAGCTTCTCGCAGATGCTAAAGCCAATTAGACAGTGAAATGAATTATGGAAGGAGGTTAGGATTCACACTCGCTGGAGAGCTGGGAAAGCAGGAGTGACTCTGGCCTGTCCGATGATTCTGTGGGATACTCCTGACAGCCAAGAGGATAGGCTGGTTGATCATCCATGGCTAAAATTTATGAACTTCCTGGGCATTCATAATTCTGTTATGGATCTCATAGATATAAAGAAATCTTTTGAAAAACACAGGCTCCCCCCACCATGAATATGAAGAAGGATACATGGGAGAGGTTGAAGAAAGAAAAGGGAAGATGAAATGATGTAATTATTTTATAATCTCAAATGATGGTAAAAAATGGTCCCCTACTCTTGCAGGACATATGAGTAATGTTTTATTATAAA
Organism: Myodes glareolus; assembly: GCF_982192425.1. Taxonomy (NCBI): domain Eukaryota; kingdom Metazoa; phylum Chordata; class Mammalia; order Rodentia; family Cricetidae; genus Myodes; species Myodes glareolus. The sequence goes on from NC_142045.1 coordinate 60,990,071, forward strand.
TTTTCTGTGCTTGGAAACTGAGCAATGCAGTATTTCTGTTCCTTGCTTTGGGAAAAAGTTCTATATATCCCAGAAGGGCATTGACTTTGCTATGTAGGAAAGGATGACTTTGAAGCATCCTGACTCTATTTCCCAGTGTTGGGAGATTACAGATTTGTGCCACTAAAGCTAGTTTATGCAGTGCTAAGAGAGATGCCAGTGCTTCAAAACAAGCTCTCTACCAGCTGAGCTGCCTCCCCAGCACATCAACACTTACGTTATTTTAGCTCATATTTCACAGGAGTTTGTGAACGATTTGTAAGATGCATGAACACTGGAAAAATTAAGTGGGGCAGAAAATATACAGTGGTCTCAGTTCTACCATACAAACAACAAGAAGCTACTGGGTTTGGTCTCAAATGATTCTACACTCCGGATACTTTGGAATTCTGGTTTAGGTGTAATTAGGGCAAGGAGGCAAAAGGCTGTGAGGAAGTGGGAAGAAAGCAAATGATTGGACATTTTCTTTGCCAGAGCCATAGCAGAATAATGACCAGGAGTCTGTCTAAGGTGGTCTTTCCATTATTGTCCAGTGATTTCTCCACTTAATTGTCGTGAGGTTCTGTTCCTAGAGACTTGCCTACTCCCTGCAGGCCTGCTGCCTGAGAAGGTGTATGTCACAGTCATACTAAGATGCTGGGCCTCCTCTGTCCTGTACAGCCCTCATGGCCAGTGTCCCATCACTTACTTCTGCACTGTCCAGGGTGAGCAGCATGATGGTGCACATTCATAAGACTTTCAGAAGTGGGTCAGGAGATGGCTCAGCAACCATGACTACCTGAGATGCTTAGTTTGTATCTGTCAAGTTTAGTTTATTGGAAATTTATTTGTCCAGTGAAAACCAACCTCAGATAGACTCCCTGGAACCCACTGTAAAAGGAGAGAACTAACTCAGAATGTCTCTACAGGGTTATTTTTAAATTGTTTTTATTGAGCTGTATATTTTTCTCCACTCCCCTCCCTTCCTCTCTTCTGCCCTTCTAGCCTCTCCTATGGTCCCCATGCTCCCAATTTACTCAGGAGATCTTGTCTTTTACTACTTCCCATGTAGATTAGATCCATGCTTGTCTCTCTTAGGGTCCTCTTTGTTGTCCAGGTTCTCTGCGCTTGTGAATTGTAGCCTGGTTTTTCTTTATGTCTAAAAGCCACTTATGAGTGACTACATATTATATTTGTCTTTCTGGGTCTGGGTTACCTCATTGAATATGATGTCTTCTAGATCCATACATTTTCCCGCCAATGATGTCATTACTGTTTTCTGCTGTGTAGCACTCCATTGTATAAATGTACCATATTTTCCTTATTCATTCTTTGGTGGAGGGTCATTTAAGTTGTTTACAGGTTCTGCCTATGATCAATAAAGCTGTTGTGAACATAATAGAACATGTATCCTTGTGATATGATTGAACATCCTTTGGGTATGTACCCAAAAGTGGTTTTACTGGGTCTTGAAGTAGGTTGTTTCCTAACTTTCTGAGAAATCGCCATACTGCTATCCAAAGCAGCTATACCAGTTTGTACACCTACCAGCAATGGAGAAGTGCTCCCTTTACCCCACATCCTCTCCAGCACAAGCTATCATCATTGAAAGTTTTGCTGGGTATAGTAGTCTAGACTGGCATCCATTGTCTCTTAATGCCTGCATATCGCTTGACCAGGACTCTGTGGTTTTCATTGTTTCCATTGAAAAGTCAGGAGTAATTCTGATAGGTCTGCCTTTATATGATACTTGAACTTTTTCATTTGTAGCTCTTAATATTCTTTCTTTATTCTGTATGTTTAGTGTTTTGATTATTATGTGGTGAGTGGACTTTTTTTCAATCTGTCTACTTGGTATTCTGTAAGTTTTTTTTATATCTTCATATGCATATCTTTCTTTAGGTTGGAAAAGTTTTCTTCTATGATTTTTTTGAATATATTTTTTGTATTTTTGAGTTGGACTTTTTCTATCCCTATTATTCTTAGGTTTGGCCTTTTCATGATATCCCATACTTCTTGGATATTTTGTGTTAAGCTTTTGTTAGATTTAATGTTTTCTTTGACCAATGAGTCTAATTCCTGTATTGTATCTTCAGCGCTTGAGATTCTCTCTTCCATCTCTTGCATTCTGCTGTTTATGCTTGCATTTGTGGTTCCTGATGATTTTCTCACAACTTCTGGTCCCAGAATTCCCTCATTTTGTCTTTTCTTTATTGTCTCTATTGATTTCTAAGTCACAAATTATTTCTTTTATCTGTTTGATTACTTTTTCTTGGTTTTCTTTAAGGGATTTGTTGTTTTCTTCCAATCTTTTTGTTCGTCTTTCCCGCCATTTCTTTGAGGGAATTTTTTCATTTCCTCTTTAAGGGTCTCAAACATTCTCCTAATGTTATTTTTTAGGTCTTTGTCTTTTGCTTCATCTATATTGGCGTGTTCAGGTCTTGTTATTGTAGAGTCACAAGTTTTGTTGGTGTCATGTTGTTTTTTTGTGTTGTTGAGTGTGTTCTTATCTTGTTTACTGATTAGTGTAGTTGGGTCTGTGTCTCTCATGATCAGTCCTCCAGGTGCCAGTGGATGCAAGGTTCAGATGGTTGCTTCTTATGGTGTCTGGGTCACAATTCTTGTCACCTCGGAGTTCTCTCAGTGTTCCTGGAGGTCGCTTGGCACTCCTGGGGTTCACTCTGCAATCCCATAAGTTGTTTGGGCCTGCTCTCACAGAGATCCCTGGCTCAACCTGTTTTTGCTGAGGTCCCTGGTTTTGGCCCAGTCCCACAGAAGTCTCTGGCTTGGGCCTCCTCTCTTGGCGGTTGCTCCCCTGTACCTGCTCCTGCACAGGTGGCTTTCAAGGGCCTCTCCAGGCAGAGGCCATTGGCTCAGATCTGTTCCCTCAAAGATTGCTGTCTTGGGCCTGCTCTAGCAGAAGTTGCTGGCTCAGGTCTTCTCCACTGGAGGTCATGGGATTGGGCCTGATTCTGCAGAGGTCCCTGGCTTTGGCCTGTCCCCTCAGTGGTTGCTCCTTTGTCCTCTACAGGCTTATATGTATGCATAAAAGTACATGTCAAAACAATCAGTAATTCTACTGATCGAAACTTCCATTGTTTTAGCCAGTCATTTAAATCTATTATGTAATTGGGTACATATTCCTATTTAAACTCTTTTTAAAGATTTTATTTATTTATTTTTAATTGTGTAAATAAATGTGTGTCTATATATAGCTGTGTGCATGTGAATGCAGTGCCATGGAATTCCTGGAGCTATAGTTACAGACAATTGTGAACTGCCCAGTGTTGGGGCTGGGAGTTTAACTTGGGTCCTTTGCAAGAACAGCAAATGCTTACAATTACTGAGCCATTTTTACAGCCCCCAAATAAAATTCTTAAGCTATTATTTAATCTGTTCAGCATACTAAACTTTCAAACACCTTGGACACCCAGTTTTTCAATACATAAGAATTAATCTATGTTTTAAATTGTTATTTTTAAAAGCTTTCATACACGTATATATTATATGTTGAGCACACTCCTTTATCCCATCCCTTTCCAATCTCTTAGACCCCTGTCTTCTAGACAGCTTTGTTTCTCTACTTTGATGTCATATATGAATCCAGGATTTTATAAACCTATACAAAGTCTGAGAACTACAAATAAGAGGAAACATGATGCTTACTTATCTGTGATAGGCTTGATTTGCTATGTTTTGTTCATGTCCAGCTGAGACTATTTTTATTCAAAACGTAACTTTGTTATTTATGGCTGAGACAATTCCATTGTATAATGTGTGTGTGTGTGTGTGTGTGTGTGTATCAAATGCAATGTATATGTATTACATTTCTCTGATCTATATATCCTTTATTTAAATAAACAATCTCTCTTAGAATGATAAGTTATAACTTTTGCACACATCCGGTCACTTAACATCTGTTTTTTAGATGAAAGTTTCTATCAGGCTAAGGGGATTTTAAGTATAGGAGAATAGATAACAGCAAGACTTTTCATTGACTCTCCTGCCAGGAGATCATCCCAAAGCCAGAGATGAGCTAATTGTCTTCCTTTGTAGTCAGCTGCTATTGTTGGTTCATTTCAGGAGCCAATACAGTGAATTCAGAGTGCTATTAAATCTGCAAGGGAGGAGCTCAGTGCAACAAGACCTTCTGTACCTGTGCAAGCCCTTGAGGTTAGGCTGATGCATCGGAGCCAAGAGAAGGGGCTAGGAGATCCAACTTTTGTGTTTCTATGTTCCTCCTGCTCCATACCCTCTTACAAAATTCCTATTAAAATGTTTTTGCCCACATCTATCCTTTTGTCCACTTGTGTCTCTAGGTCTCCTAATTTCATTAAAAAGATTTTATTCTTGTAAATCTCTCCTTTCCAACCTTGACCCCAATGTTGACCTCAATCTTGACCACAGCCTTGACTTCTTTTTTTCCCTTCTGAGCTCCAATTTCCAGGGTCAGTCTTCCCTCAATTCTTAGGTGATAACATCCTCGACTAGGCTTCTGCCATGAAGTCCTGTGACCTCACTCAATATTGCAGACAGATTCGGAAGCTCCTGTGGTTTTGTGAGGCCACATGTTTGCAATACTTTTTAGTAGCAGGAGTGTTAATGCTGTATGTATGGGTAGAACAAGGAACATGAGGCAGTCAGACACTGAAGCAGATATTAATTGTGAATTGAGACAAAGTGTAAAGAAATTTTCTGTGAAAGTTAGGAGGTAGGAGAAGATGAAGAAAGTCATGAAAGGCTCTGAGGATGTGTCTCAGGGTAGAGCCTGCCTAGCAAAACAAAACTGTGTTTCAGACTCGACACTGCGTAAAACGGGTAGCAACATTTAATAATTCTCAAACTCTGGAGTGGAAAGGAAGTAGGAGGATCAGAGAAGTTCAAGATCAAAGAAAGAAAGAGGAAGGCAGGGCAGTCCACCACCCCCTCTCCTCTGACCTTCTCATGTAGATTATCATTTCATTCTTGTTTACCTCTCCCCACTGAAAGGTACGCATTCTAGTTCTTACTGCTGTTAATGACTTCTAATCTCCAGAAAGGCCCTATCGAGAGTTGCACAATAAGTGTGCATGTCCCGAAGGGCCAGTGGGGCACATATGCATGCAGAATGTAGGAGATTGGAACATGGACCTGAAAAACACAGGGTTTCCCTGGAGGTGGAGTAGAAGATGGAATTCATTATTTAAACAAACAACAAACTTTTTTTTATTGGTTTTGCTTTTTGTTGGCATCATAGGTGTTTATCACCACGTCTTATTTATACAGTTTTAGAAATTAGGTTCAGAGCTTTGAACATGCAGAGCAACTGAGCTGCATCCCTACAAGATGCTAGAATTTTGTTTGATTAGTTGTGTTTTTCTTTGTTTTTCAAGACACAGTTTTCCTGTGTATTCTGGCTATCTTGGAACTTGCTCTGCATGCCAGGCTGACCTCGAATTCAGAGATTCTCCTTCCTCTATCTCCTGAGGGCTGGGATGAAAGGTGATTGCCACCACCACCTGAGAGTAAGATCAGAATACTTCTGGTCCAGAGGCCACATCTCCCACAAAGGCCATTAGTCAAGTTTTCTTCTGACTTGTACTATAATCAGTTGGTTCATAATGTCACTGAAGAATTGTTAAAGTTGTCTTCTAACAGGCTTCCCTACTTGCAGTTTCTATCTTCCTGTTTTGTCTCCACATAGTCAGGAAGTCCATCTTTTCCTTGTCCTAAAGGACTGCTTTAAAGGATGTAGCCTTTCTATTAAAGAGCCATAATGGACTTCAAGTAAATACCTGTTTCATCTATTCTGTCTTGAGGCTTTGCTTTCACTCGCTTTGCTTTCCCCATTCTTCAGCTCTCTTCAGCCAGCAATCTACCGTCTCTGTACATATTTAATGCTTCTGTTCTAGTACAATAGGGCGACTTGCATTGACTGGGTAATACACAAGGAAGAAGGATATTGTCTGTAGGTCTCTGTAATTCTTCTTCACCCTGGGTCTCCCTGTCCCGCAGCTGGAAACCTTGGAGCATCTTTACTTATTCTCTTGTGCCAGCAGGATTTTAGATTCACCTCAGCTCTCCAAGAAGATGGATTGGTGAGAGATTGGAAGGTATAGTGGTCTGAATGAGAATGACTTCATAGGACAATACATTCGAATACTTGGTCCTCAGTTGGTGGAATTGTTTGGGAAGAATTAGGAGATGTGGCTTTGTTAAAGGAGGTGTGTCTCTGGGGTGGGTTTTGAGGTTTCAAAGACTGACACTGCCAATCCCAGGTAGCTCATTTTTCTTTGCCTCCTGCTTGTGAACCAGTTGTGAGCTCTCAGCTACTGCACCAGCACCATGACTATCCCCTGCTGCCATATTCCCCACAGTGATCATGAACTCACAGTTGGAAATTGTAAGCCCCAATAAACTGTTTTTTCTATAAGTTGCTTTGGCCATAGAGTTTCTTTAAGAACTAGAAAAGTAACTAAGACAAAAGTAACTAAGTAACAAAAGTAACTAAATCACCATCTGGGCCTTTTCCTGTCGGTTGGTTATGGGCAGCCCATGAAGTAGACAGGATTTCCATGGGCTTCTGGAATCTCTGAGGCTTTTTGTAGGAATGTGCCAGGTACCTTCCCACTCAACCTGAAGAGTCAGAACAAACAGATCATATAAGAAATGATCTCTTAGGTATATATTGGTCTTAACTTTCTCTGTCATCATGACCATGGCCACCACCACCACCAATACCATGCAGGGGTTAAAAACAAGACCTCCTGCAGGCCATGCAAGCACACTACATACTATCACTACTATCACTGAGCTACACCTTTGTGTTACTTAATGGGAATTGGAAGGAATTCATCACAAGAATTTGGAGGAAACCAAGGTGGTTTTGTTTGTTTGTTTGTTTTTTCTTTTTCTTTTTCTTTTTTTTTTTTGTTGTTGTTTTTGGTTTTCAAGACAGGGTTTCTCTGTAGCTTTTGGAGCCTGTCCTGGAACTCGCTCTTGTAGACCAGGCTGGCCTCGAACTCACAGAGATCGGCCTGCCTCTGCCTCGCAAGTGCTGGGATTAAAGGCTTGTGCCACCACCTTCTGGCCTGAAACCAAGGTGTTTTAAAACAGCATAGAGGTTAACAATCTGGCTTGATAGAGCAAAACTGTGATCCTCACATTTGGGTGGCAGAGGGTAGAGGGTCTCTTCAAGTTCATGACCAGATTGGACTACATAGTAAGACTCAGGTCAATGGAGCTACTACACAGTGAGACTTTGTTAAAGCAGGAGGATGAGGAGGATTAAACAAACAAAATAATGGTACTGTAGCGATCAAGGGAAGTTCACTGGCAGCATTTCCTTCCTGTCTCTGGAAGCTGAGGATCCCCGCACACAGTTCTTCCCTTGGTAATCCTTGTCCTGGTGTCATTTTACTACAGTGCTATATTTGCATCTTCTTTACCTCAATCCAAAGACTTGCAGTTGATTCTAAAGGAGGAAGAGTGAAAAATAGCACGTGTAGCTGGGCAGTGGTGGTGCATGCCTGTAATCCCAGCACTTGGGAGGCAGAGGCAGGCAGATCTCTATGAGTTCAAGACCAGTGAGGTCTACAAAGCAAGTTCCAGAACAGGAAGGAGTGTTACACAGAGAAATCCTGTCTTGAAAAATCAAAGAAAAAGACAAAACAAATAAACAAACAAACAAAAAACCCACCGTGTGCTTGACTTCACTTGTGAACAGTCCTGGCTACAGAGACGAACAGCAGGATGTTATCAATGCCACAACATAGAAAATACTTTCTAGCCAATAAATTTCTCTATTCTACTCTTCAAGTTATTCAAAATCAAAATCAAGCTACATTTTAAAATATTATAGCTACACACACACACACACACACACACGCCACTTTTGAGAGATCTTCTGTATGCAAGGCTGACCTCAAAATCCCTAGATAGCTAAAGATGACTTTGTACTTCAAATATTCTAACCTCCATCTTCTATGTACTCAGATTACAAGCATAGCCACTTTAAGGTTTAATTTTTAATGATATAAGAAATCTGATTTATGGCATTTATACATGGCCTGCAAAAAGAATGTCTAGTGTGTGAAATGACATAAAATACACGAACATTGTATATTGACCTTTTACACAAATATCGCATGTGTACATATATACTCAGACCCTTAAATAGTATGACTCTACACACATTTCAATGGAGCAGTGTTTAGAGAATGTGCTAGAGTTGTGATAAACCCTGAACTTTATATTTAAACCCTGTTATGCAACATCTCAGAACAAGTCAGTAACAGAACTCATACATGATCTTTCCAAGTCAGACCTTGCTCCTAGAAGAAATAGACACCTCTGGCTGACTAACACTCTAGGCATCATGGGAAAGGTAGCAATCTACTTCATGTGCACACAGCTTTCCTGCTGGACAGAAAACCTTATCTGCTGCAGAGGTTCAGGAGTTTGTTTTCTGTAAATATGAACTACTTCTGTACACCACAATAGTTGAAGTATTGATAAACACATCGGGAAGAAGAGGTCAGCAGGAAAGGCTCACTCCTGTCTCTCCTAGAAAAAAACTCCTACACATTTTTATTTTATAACCTCTTCCACCACACTCTCCTAAATGACTGATCAAAACTGTAAATCCTTGGTTCTCAATCTTCCTAATGCTGCAACCCTTTAATGTAAATATTTTTGGAGATAGATGTCTTCCAAAGGGGTCATAACCCACAGGTTGAGAACTGCTGCCCTAAAGGAAAGAGAAACTGACACTTACCATGAAACTCTCAGTGTTCTTAGGAAGGGTCTTCACATATGCATAGATCATAAATAAACACACAATTAATTAGAAAATACACACTATCTGTATTGTTAGATTTACAGATCACATACATACAATAGTCCACTAAAAAAGTGTACTGAGAATATATGTAGTAATTTGAATGTCATTGGACCCCATCATCTCATAGGGAGTGGCTATGAGCCTCATGGTAAAATATAAAATAATGAAAATGGGTTAATTCTAGAAGTAAGAGCTAGTTAGCAATATGCTTAAGCTATTAGCCAAAGAGTATTGAAATAATACTGGATTCCTTCCTTTTTTCTTTCCTTCCTTCCTTCCTTCCTTCCTTCCTTCCTTCCTTCCTTCCTTCCTTCCTTTTTAACGTGGATTCTGGGAACTGAACTGAGTTAAGTCACTGTGCTTACAGGGAAACTCTTTACTAACAAAGTTCTCTCTCCAAGTTCAATTTCCATATTTTGATGTGAATAATTCACACACACCCACACCCACACACACACACACACACACACTGAGAGAGAGAGAGAGAGAGAGAGAGAGAGAGAGAGAGAGAGAGAGAAGGGAAGCATATATAAAGGAACCATAGGAGTGTGAGGAGCATAGAGAGTGGGGTTAAAAGACACGGGGTGGGAAACAGTTACACTCTTTGTACAAAATATACATGTAAAACATTCAAAAATATAATTTTTATTTATTATTTAAATTGCCTATTGCTCAATTAATTAAACTGTTAATTTGAGTTTTTCTTGGGGTTTTTTTTTGTATGTGTGTGTGTGTGTGTGTGTGTGTTTGGGTGTGTTTTGAGACAAGGTTTCTCTGTACCTTTGGAGCCTGCCCTAGAACTAGCTCTTGTAGACCAGGCTGGCCTTGAACTCACAGAGATCTGCCTTCCTCTGCCACCTGAGTGCTGGGATTAAAGGTGTGTGCCACCAGCGCCCAGTCTTTTGTGTTTTAATTTTAAAAGAGGGTCTCACTGTGTAACCCTAGTTGGACTGACTCACTCTCTGTCCTGAAACTTGAGAGCCTCATGCTTCAAGTCCTAAGTGCTTACAGGCGTGTCTTACGATGCCCAGTAAACACATTGGGTCTTTTAAAATTGCGTTTTGTTGTTTCTCAAGCCTGGTTGAGAAAGTACCATGTGAGAAATGGCAAGCAGGCAGTTCAGATTACAATCAGCGTCCAGTCTCTTGCAGTTTCTGTTGTCTATGGTTTTTGTCAGATATTCTCCCAGGTGCTACAAAAATACACACACAGCTGACAGGTCCAAGTCTCTATCTCTATGGAAAACATGATAATATAAAATATTTATGGAAATGAGGCTCTTCCTGTGAGAATGAAACAGAAGAGACTGATTCACAGGGATATAGTCAGCCAAAGGAAATAATTTAGCACGTAGAGCTAGCGCACACCTTCTGTTTTCAGAGGATCTGATCGTTGGGGCACTAGATGAGTCTCGGGAAGCAGATGGATTGTTTTCATTTTTTTAAAAAAAAAGAGAGGAGAAACTTGTTTTGTTTCTCAATATTTACATCTTCTTTGTCTTGAAATGCATAGTGATTCAGAGTCAAGATCTGGAGTCAGTTTTATTTTTAAAGTAAATAGTAAAGAACTTTGGATACATGGATGCTTAAAGGACAAAAGAGCACATAAAACATCAAAACCTAAAATCATTATCTTAAGCCAATGGTTCTTAACCTTCATATTGTTGTGACCCTTTCATACAGTTCTTCATGTTGTGATGACCCCTAACCATAAAGTAACCATAAAGTTATACTTCAGAACTGTAATTTTGTTACTGTTATGAGTCATAATGGGTTATCCCTGTGAAAGGGTTGTTCAACTTCCTAAATGGTCAGGACCTATAGGTTAAGAACTGCTGTCTTAAGCAGGAGAAAGGTCTACTTATGAATTTGTCAAGACCTGTAAGAGCCAAGCAGCTTGCCACTTGCCTGCTTTGGAGAGTGCCCTTTCCAGGCGCCTCAGTTGGTTTAAACCTCTTCCAGGCAGCAGGTCGTGTGTACCCCCCCCCCCCCCCCCCGTCTTCTTGGTGACTCAGCTTGTTTGAATCTTCTTGGCAGCTCTGCTCTTTTTCAGAGTCTACTTTGCAACGTGACTCTGCTTACTCTGGAAAGGAGGGGCCTAGTAAATCTGGTCATTTTCAGGGACTTCCTGAAGCTATTTGAGTTGTTTACCTTCCTGTTTGAGTTTCCCTGCCATCCTGACACCCAATCTTCCAGTTTAGAAATGCCCTCACAGATATATCCAGAGGTGTGTCTCCAAGGTGACTCTAGATCATGTTAAATTGACAATCTGTAGTAACCATCAGACCTGGAACTGGAGAATGGAAGAAAACCTGAAGATTCAGGCAAAGCATGTCTCTTTAGAAATCGGATGTTTCAGGAGGTGGCAATTGGAAGAAGATATGAAGGAAGACAGATGGAGCTGGCATACAGAGAGCCAGATGTGAACAGGGCAGCAGAACTGGCAAGAGACTACTCAGAGGGCTCACAAATCACAGAAAGAATTTTGGTGTTCATCACAAGAGCAATGGAATATAATAAAGGATTTGAAGAAGAATATCAGACACAGTCCCATATTCATTTTAGTAAGATCACTGAGGCAGACCAATTCCACGGGTATAGAATGGAAATACAATCAGGAGACTACTGCCAAGGTTCCTATGTTTATTTATTTGCTCAGTTTTTTGAGATGGGGCCTTCTGTGTCCCAGATTTGCCTTGCTTGAACTTTCTATGTCGCTAAGGATGACCTTGAACAGGATCCTGATCTTCCGCTTCGACCTCCTGCGTGTGTACGTGAAGGGATTACAGGTGTGTGTCATCATGCATGGCCACTTTCACCAAGCAGCACCAGCTGTGTGAGAGGTTCTTTTTGTTAATATCTCTGGGAACTCGAGATGCACTTTGACCTTGCGACACTGAGTTGAATTTTGCCGTCTTGGCATGGCTATTCCATCTCTCTTACAGACAGGAACTTGTTTAGATTCCAAATATAACCCATAAGAAGCATTTGCACTTAAATTTCCTTTGCTGTTATAATGTAAGATTGAAGACATAAGGGACTGGTCTTATAGAGGGCATTCAGATAACTAGATAATAAAAAATTGAACATAATAAATATTTATGGGACCCATGAGAAAAAGGGAAAAATATGAGGAACCATAAGTGAAGACTTCTCTGAAGTAGTTCCTATGGAGTGGGGAAAGTAATTTTCAGGAATGAGTCTGTACTTTAGCAATCAAATCAATCTTTTTGTTTGTTTTGTTTTGTTTTTCTATTTGCCCCTGGCTGCTCTGGAATACTGTAGACCATACTGAGACTTGAACTCAGAGATCTGCCTGTCTTTGCCTTCCAAGTGCTTGGATTAAAGGCATGTGTCACCACCTGGCAGCAATGGACTCTCTCAACCTGTTTCTCTGTCTCTGTCATTCTCATATTTGAGCAATAGTTCAAGAATGGGAAGTGTAGTTCAATGGTAGAGCACTTGTTTAGCATATTCAAAACCCAGGGTTCAAATCTCAGCACCACAAAATAAATAACTGGCCCAAGAACAGTGCAATGTAAGACTGTTGTGGGGTTGTCCTTAGTATCCCTGCTCTGTTGCTGTTGCTGCCAATATGTGAGGTACTGGTCTTAGTTGGGAGTTTAAGAAGGTTACCAGCCAATAGAAGGGGAAGTGAAGGCCAAAAGTGTTCCCTTTAAGAGCAGAGCCAAAGTAGAAAATGGTTCTGCTTAACATATTTATTTAATTGTAACAAACCAGAAACAGACAGATGGCATTCTCACCTACTGTGGGGGTGTGAAAGAAAATGGCCCCCAAAGAGAATGACACTGTTAGGAGGTGTGGCCTTATTGGAGACTATGTGTCACTGTGGGGCAGCTTTGAGGTTTTGTTTGCTCAAGTTTCCCTCAAGTGGATGGCCTGAAAAAAAAAGTCCACTTGCCACATAATAATTAAAACACTAAACTTACAGAATAATGAGAGAATATTAAGAACTGCAAAGAAAAAAAGGCCAAGTAACATATAAAGGCAGACTTATCAGAATTACTCCTGACTTCTCAATGGAAACAATGAAAGCCAGAGAATCCTTGTCAAGCGTTATGCAGATATTAAGAGTTCACAGATACTATCCCAGACTATTATACTCAGCAAAACTTTCAATGACCATAGAAGGACAAAACAAGATATTCCATAATAGAACTAGATTTAACCAATAACTAACCACAAAACCAGCACTGAACAAAGTACTGAAAGAAAGACTCCAACCCAAGGAAGTTAGTTACATCCACAAAAATACAGACAAGAGTTGATCATACAGCAGAAAATCCCAAAGAAAGAAAAAAAAACCCACAATAACATCACCAACAATGAACACTAAAATAACAGGAACTACCAATCACTGGTCATTAATATCCTATAATATAAATGGACTCAACTCACCTATAAAAAGTTACAGGCTAACAGATTAGATATGAAAGCAGAATCCATCCTTCTGCTGCATACAAGAAACACTCTTCAACCTCAAAGGCAGCCATCACCTCAGAGTAAAGGGCTGGGAAAATTTTTTTCGAATCAAATGGACCTGAGAAACAAGCTGGTGTAGCTATCCTAATATCTAACAAAATAGACTTCAGACTAAAATCAAGCAAAAGAGACAAAGAAGGACATTTCATACTAATCACAGGAAAAATCCATCAAGAGGAACTCTCAATACTGAACATTTATGTCCCAAATATGAGGGCACCTTCATATATAAAAGAAACACTTCTAAAGCTTAAATCACACATTAAACCACACACACGAATAGTGGGAGACTTCTACACCCCACTCTCACCACTGGACAGGTCATTCAGACAGAAAATTAACAGAGAAATAAGGGAGCTAAAAGATGTTATGACTCAAATGGACTTAACAGATATCTATAGAACACTCCATCCAAATATAAAAGTATGTATCTTCTTCTCAGTACCTCATGGAAACTTCTCAAAAATTAATCACATACTAGGCAGCAAAGCAAACCTCACCAGATAAAAAAAATGGAATAAACCCATGTATCTTATTGGATCACCATGGCTTAAAATTAGAATTCAAGAGCAACACTAATTTCAGAAAGCCCACAAACACATGGAAATTAAACAATGCTCACCTGAATCATCAATGGGTCAAGGAAGAAATAAAGGAAAAAGCTAAAGACTTTCCTAAAATGTCAATGAAAATGACTACACAACATACCCAAATTTATGGGACACAGTGAAAGCAGTGTTAAGAGGAAAGTTCATAACACTAAATGCCTACATAAAGAAGCTGGAAAAATCCCAGACTAGTGAATTAACAGAACACCTGAAAACTCTAGAACGAAAAGAAGAAAACTCACCCAGGAGAACTAGACTGCAGGAAATAATCAAATTGAGAATTGAAATCAACAAAATAGAAACAAAGAAAACAATACAAAGAATCAATGAGACAAGGAGTTGGACCTTTGGGAAAATCAGTAAAATAGACAAACCTTTATCCAAACTTGCCAAAAGACAGAGAGAGGATATCCAAATTAACAAAATAAGAAACAAAAAGGGGGACATAACAACAGACACAGAAGAATCATCAGGCCATATTTTTTAAAAAATGTACTCCAAAAAATTGGAAAACTTAAAGGAAATGAACAGTACAATTTTCTGGATAAGTATCACTTACTGAAATTAAATCAAGACCAGATAAGCAAATTAGATAGACCTATAATTGCTGAAAAATAGAAACAGTCATCAAAAGTCTCCCAACCAAAAAATCCCAGAATTTTATGCAAGATTTTTATACAAGAACTAATACCAATTCTCCTCAAATTGTTCCATACAATAGAAGCAGAAAAAACACTGCTAAACTCATTTTATGAAGCTACAATTACCCTGATCCCCAAACTACACAAAGACATTACTAAGAAAGAGAATTACAGACCAATCTCATTTATGAACATTGATGCAAAAATACTCAGTAAAATACTGGCAAACTGAATCCAAGAACACATCAGAAAAATCATACTCAATGATCATGTAGGTTTCATCTCAGAGATGCAGGGATTGTTCAACATATGAAAAATATGTCAATGTAATCCATCATATCAACCATATAAACAAACTGAAAAAAGAAACCACATGACTTCTCATTAGAATCTGAAAAAGCCTTCAACAAAATACAACATCCCTTCATGATAAAGGTCTTGGAGAGAGCAGGAATACAAGGAACCTGCATAAACATAATAAAGGCATCATACAGCAGATCAACAGCCAACATCAAGCTAAATGAAGAGAAACTCAAAGTAATCCCACTGAAATCAGGAACATGACAAAGTTGTCCACTCTCTCCATAGATATTCAATATAGTACTTGAGGTTCTAGCTAGAGCAATAAGAGTTGTCTTACTGGAGATCAAGGGGACACAAACCAGAAAAGAAGTCAAACTCTCACTATTTGCTGACAATATAGATAGTTTACAGAAGTGAACTAAATAATTCTCCCCAGGAACTTCTACAACACATAAAAACTTTCAGTAATGTAGCTGGATACAAGATTAACTCAAAAAATCAATAGCCCTCCTTTACACATATGATAAACAGGCTGAGAAATAAATTAGAGAAACATCACCCTTCACAATAGCCACAAATAACATAAAATATCTTGGAGTAATTCTAATTAAACAAGTGGAAGATCTGTATGATTAGAACTTTAAATCTTTCCAGAACAAAATTAAAGAAGACACCAGAAATTGGAAAGATCTTCCATGCTCTTGGATAGGTAGAATTAACATAATAAAGTGGCAATCTTACCATAGGCAATCTACAGATTCAATGCAATGCCCATCAAAATCCCTGCAAAATTCTTCACAGACCTGAAAAGAGCAATTCTAAACTTCATAAGAAAAATCAAAAGATCCAGGATCATTAAAGCAATGTTGTACAATAAAGGATCTTCTGGAGGCATACAATTTCTGACTTCAAACTCTACTACAGAGCTACAATACTGAAAACAGCCTGGTTGAGGCATAATAACATACAGGAAAACCAGTGGAAATGAATCAAAGACCCAGATATCAATCCACACACCTACAAATACCTAATTTTTGACAAAAAAGCCAAAAATATATAATGGAAAAAAGAAATTATATTTAACAAACTATGCTGACATAACTGGATATCACCATCTAGAAGAGTGAAAACAGATCCATATCTATTGCCATGCAGAAACCTCAAGTCCAAATGGATCAAAGACCTCAACATAAAACCAGCCATACTGAGCCTCATAGAACAGAACGTGGGAAATACACTTGAACGTGTTGGCACAGGAAACTACTTTTTAAATATAACCCCAGTAGCACAGACACTGAGAGAAACAGTCAATAAATGGAAACTCCTGAAACTGAGAAGCTTCTGTAAAGCAAGGGACATGGTCAACAATACAAAACAACAACCTATAGAATGGCAAAAGATCTCCACCAAACCCACATGAGACAGAGGGCTGATCTCTAAAATATACAAGAAACTCAAGAAATTGATCATCATAGGTCATCAAAAAAAGGGCGGTATAGAACTAAACAGAGAACTCTCAACAGAGTAATCTAAAATGGTTGAAAGACACTTAAGGAAATGTTCAACAACCTTAGCTCTCCAAGAAATAAGAATCAAAACATCTCTGAGATTCCATCTTACACCTGGAAGAATGGCCAAAATCAAAAACACTGATGACAGCTTTTGCTGGAGAGGATGTGGGGTAAAGGGAACACTTCTGCATTGCTGGTAGGTGTACAAACTGGTACAGCTGCTTTAGATAGCAGTATGGCAATTTCTCAGAAAGTAAGGAAACAACCTACTTCAAGACCCAGCAATATCACTTTTGGTTACATACCCAAAGGATGCTCAATCATATCTCAAGGACATGTGCTCTACTATGTTCACAACAGCTTTGTCACAGGCAGAACCTGGAAACAACCTAAATGACCCTCAACCAAAGAATAGTTAAGGAAAATATGATACATTTACACAATGGAGTACTACACAGCAGAAAAAAATAATGACATCATAGGCTAGCAAATGGATGGATCTAGAAGACATCATATTCAATGAGGTAACCCAGACCCAGAAAGATAGATATAATATGTCCTCATTCATAAGTGGCTTTTAGACATAAAACAAAAAAAACCAACAAAAAACAAAACAAACTATAATTCACAATCACAGAGAACCTGGACAACAAAGAGGACTCTAAGAGAGACATACATGGATCTTATCTACAAGGGAAGTAGAAAAAGATGAGATCTCCTGAGTAAATTGGGAGCATGGGGATCATGGCAGAGGGTAAAGTGGAATGGGAGTAGAAGGGAGCGGAGTGGAGAAAAATATACAACTCAATAAAAACAATGAAAAAGAAGGATGTATTTTCTTAGTGTCCTTATTATTTCTTAGTGTCCTGAAAGTGTTCTGTTTTTCTTCCCACTAAAACAAATTTTAATTTGTTTAATTTGGTTCAAATTAAAGTTTAATTTGGTTCAAATCTATAGACTGCAGATGACTCCTCCCCCTGTATACTAAAGTCATTTGTTAATTCTTTTTAAAAATAATATCTTTAATATTTTAGCCACATTCTTCCATTCCATTCGTCTTTCTCTGCCCATATCCCACCACAGTTGGACTATGAAGCTTCCTGAAGTTCAGGCCTTCAACTTTGTATTTTTGCTTGTAAATACAGTTCCCCATGTAGGGTAAAAGTTCGAGTCCATTTCTGGGTTTGAAAACATACCAAAATCCATCAATCTCTGAACTCCAAAACCCACCAATTTCTGACCTCCAAATCTTACCAATCCCTAAGTTTGAACTCCCACAAATCCCTGAACTTGGCTGGAAATCTCACATATTCCACCCTGGAACCCTGGGAAGCCCTACCCTCAGGAAACCCTGTATAAGCCTTCCTTCTGCTCCATCCTCTGCAGCTTCTCTCCAGCAGAGGCAGCGATCCTCCTGTGTATCTTCCAATGAATCTCTTTTGTGAAGTTTGTTGTTATGTGTGATTTTGTGTTATTCCTTGGCTTCCAACTGTAGGGATCTTTTTCCTTTCAGAGCTGTAACATCTCCATTAGGGAAACCTTTTCCTCAGAACTGTAATACCTCCAATGGGGAAGCCTTTTTCCTCAGACCTGTGGTACTTATCCCATTCTCTTGCTAGAACTCATATGAATGACTATTGGAAATGTTTCTTGTTTTGTTTTGTTTTTGTCTCTGTATGTGTATACAGAGTGTGGTAGATATGCATGTACACATCTTTGCATGTGTATCAGTATATGCGTGGGTAAGTGGATGAGTGTTTGAGTGTGTAAACCAGAGATTAACATCAGCACCTGTGGTCTTCTGTCATCACTCTCCACCGTGTATATTGAGACTTTCTGGTTGGTTCAGCTTCCCTCACAGATTCCCTGTCTCCCTCCCACTGGGGTTATAGATGGACCACCTCACTTCCCTGGCACTATGTGATGCTAGGGATCTGAATACCGGTCCTCATGCTTTCATGGCTTTTTGTCAAGAGCTTTACATCCCAGAACTATCTCTTGTAGACCAGGCTAGCTGCAAACTCACAGAGTTCTGTCTACCTTTGCCTCACGAGTGCTGGGATTAACAGTGTGCACCACCACTGCCTGCTAGAACTTTTTAATTGCCTGAAATACCTATTTTATAATGTTTGATGCTGGTGTGTCTGTGTGTGTGTTTGTGTGTGTGTGTGTACCGGCTAAGTGTTCAAGTGGATGCCTGTGTGTTGTGTAAGAAGTTAAGGCCAACCAAGCTAAAAGGAGCCAACCTGGAGTCTGCCTGGAGCTGTCAAAGGTCCTATCTATGCCTAGCCAATAAGGCATGGCCAAGTAGTGTTTCCTGAGTGTCTAGCAACAGGCACTGTCAGAGGTCCTGATCGTGCCTAGCCACAGAGAGAAGAGCATGAGATGTCAGCTATCAATTGTCACCCAGCCTGGGCACTGTGAGGGTATATAAGTTTTCCCTTGCTGTTCAATAACTGAGTCTGCTGTAAAACTTCTACCTGACTCCTGGCATCTATGGTCGTTGATATTGCCCCTTTGCACCCCCCGACCCAAGGAAGACATTAGGATCCAGCAATACTAGTGCATATTCGTGCTGAGTCCAGAGATAAGCCTGGGTATCAATTTTCAGGCACAATCTACATTTTAAGGAGTTGGGTGAGGTGTCTCTCACTGACCTGACATTCACTAAGCAGGCAAGCAGGCCTGACTGGTAATCAAGCCACAGGGATCCACCTGTTTTTACTTTCCCTGTGTTGGGATTGCAAACTCATGCAGGCCTGTCTTTTTTGTTTGGGTTCTGAGGATTTAACTCTGTTACTACTAACTGATCTATCTTGACAGCTCCTGCTGGCTCTTTCTAAGCCAAGAAATGTGTGGTCCTCTAGCTTATGAATTTGAATTTTGATTTTGGTCCTTACTTCTTCTGCCTGGTAAATTTCAGAAACATAAACATTCATTTGTGAGTTTTACTTTTTAAAATTAATCGATTAAAAGAATCAAGTTTGTTCTCTGATGACTTACATTTGATTACTTACACATGACAATACATTTGATTACTCACACCATTCTATCTTATGACCCTCCCATCAGGTATAATATACATGTAATACAAGAGTCATATTTTCAGGATTGAACACGACACCCCCAAATTCCTCTGTTCAGTGTGAGGATGTGGCAGATGACAGACTTTCAAGTGAGGACTTCCTTAGAAGGAAGGGTTCCTTATGACCCCTGAGCCTTGTCAGTTATTGTAAAAGTTTCTTTTTAATTTAGGGTTTTAAAGATTTACTTTTGATTATGTGTCTGTGTGACTATATGGCATTATATACACATGAGTGCAGTGCCTTCAGAAGCCATAAAAGGGTGTTGTAGTTATAGATGGTTGTGAACTGTCCAATGTGGGTGCTAGGAAACAAACTCAGGTCTTCTGAAAGAGGGTCCTTAGCTTCATAGCCAATTCCTCCAGTCCATAGAGTTATTTCAAGTGTCAGTTACTATAAGAGAGAACCTGGACCCTGCATGACCTCTGGCTTCTCTCTCCTTCTGCGGAGTTTCTTCTTTGCTTTATTTGTTTGCTAACGTGTGTATGTGGTACAGGCTGGCCTAAGACTCACTATTTAGTCAAGGATAACCTTGAACTTCACCTGCCTCTACCTTTCAAGGGCTGCTTTGAACGGTTCATGTGGTGCTGGAGATCTACCACACTGCTTAGGTTTGCTAAGTGAACAATCTATAAGCCACATCCCTAGAGCCTGCACAGTGCCATTTGGAATCTCAGCAGCAAAACTGTGAGTTAACTGTGAGTTAAATA
Organism: Myodes glareolus; assembly: GCF_982192425.1. NCBI lineage: Eukaryota > Metazoa > Chordata > Mammalia > Rodentia > Cricetidae > Myodes > Myodes glareolus. The sequence continues at coordinate 61,010,268 of NC_142045.1, forward strand.
ACATAAATCTCATTTTTAAAAGAAAGTTTCCTGCCTCAAGTACTTTTCTTTGTTGCCATATTTTTGAGACATGGTCTCATTTAGCCCAGGCTAGTTTTGCATTCAGTATGTAGCTGAGTTCTGATTCTCCTGCCTGTACTGCTCAAGTGCTGAGATTTCAAGTATGTGCCACCAAACCTGTCCACTAATGTTGGAGGGAGTCGTCTTGTCGTCCTGGCCACCTGGCTAGCTTAGCCCTGAAATAACCACACAGAAACTGTATTAATTGAAACACTGCTTGGCCCATTAACTCTAACTTCTTATTGACTAACTCTTACATCTTAGTTTAACCCATTTCTATTAATCTGTGTATTGCCACGTGGCAGTGGCTTACCAGGTAACATTCCCAGTGTCTGTCTTTGGCAGATCCATGGCATTTCTCTGACGCTGCCCTTCTTTCTCTCAGCATTCTGTTCCATCTTCCCTGCCTACCTAAGCTCTGCCCTATAAACAGGCCAAGGCAGTGTCTTTATTCATTAATGGTAATTACAGCACATAGTGGGGACTCCCACATCACACCAACCTACTTTTAGTCCATCTGCTTGATGTATTGGAATATTTTCCTAATGTTATTATTGATAAAACAGTTTTTATGGAAAAAAATGCCAAATTTCTCATTTTCAATTTAATACCATTATTCATATTTTGTTATATGTCATTGGCAGAGGTCATTCATTCATTTTCTGGCTGCTTACACTCCCAAAATATTCACACAGAAATATTATTATTTCTGTATTAATTGCAATACTGTTTGGCCAATACCTTAAGCCTATTTTTGGCTAACTCTTAAATATTAAATTAAACCATTTCTGTTAATCTGTGCATCACCACATGGCTGTGACTTACTGGCAACTTTCTAGTGTGTCTGCCTCCCGTCGGCAGCTGCATGGCTTCCCTTGACTCTGCCTATGAAGTAGGAGGCTGCTTGTTTCCCAATTGCCCAGCAGCTCAGACCCAAAATAACCACACAGAAACTGTATTAACTAAATCACTTCATTGTGGCACGCCAGCAGAAGAGACGACTACAACAGGATTCTTCTCAGAACGTACTTTTATTGGAAGTGCACAACTTGAGGTTGATGGCGAAGGACCCTGGACCCTGATGCACATGGCTTATAAGCCGTGCAGAACAAAGCCTGAGACGTGTCCGAGTCTGAATGGCTCTGGCCGCTCCTGATTTTACGAGTCAGCTCACGATTGGTGGCTGGATCGCTCCATTTGGGAACGGGCACCAAGTGCCTCGGGGTGGGGCCGAAGCTGCTTGAGAGGCAGGAAATGACGGCAGGGTTGTGGCGCCTTGGCGCCCTACACTTCATGGCCCATTAGATCTAGCTTCATATTGCCTAACTTTTACATTTCAATTTAACCCACTTCTATTAATCTGTGTATTGCCACATGGCTGTGGCTAACTGGTTAAAGTTCCATCCAGCATCTGTCTCTGGTGGGGCTACATGACTTCTCTCTGCCTCTGCCTCCTTTCTTCCAGCATTCAGTTTAGTTTTCCCTGCCTAGCTCCACTCTACCCTATCACAGGCTTAAGACAGTTTCTTTATTAACCAATGATTTTCACAGCATACAGAGAGGAATCCCACATCACCTCCCCCCTTCTGTTTAAATAATGAAGGTTGTAACTTTAACATAGAAATATTATATACAACAAAAAGCAAGAATTACAGTTACAATATTTATATCTACTTTATCTTTTATCATATCTAAGAATAATTATAACTTTAACTATATATTCTTCAACTCCATCAAACACTCTAGAAGGATATAATATTACCTAAGTAAACAGGAAGTAGATTGTAAGCAACTTCTAAAACTCTAAAATTGAGAGAGACATCTTGCTACCTGAACTCTCACCAAAAGTTCTTCTGTATTGCTGCAGGATCCATCTTCAGCCTACAGGCCCAGAGTATCTGGCAGACTTTTCCACGAAGCAAGAAATTTTGAAGACAATTCCGCCTAAATTAGCAGTTTGTTAGTCACTTTCTTCTGTGTCCTGCAGAATGTCTAACAGACTCTTTCATGAAGCAGGAACCCTGAAGGACTGTCTCACCTTTAGGCAAGTTTATCAGTCATTTCTCTGTGGGTCCTGCATGACCAGTTCATACAGGTTAGCATCAAGCAATCCTGTTAGGCAAGAGCAGTTTCTTACCTAAATGGCTAACTTACACCATAAGGAACCTTTCGGTGTCCATCTTCCTCTTGAAGTAGCTTGGTGCTGCCAAGAGCAGATGTGTCTCATTGTCATGAAAAATTCTAAGTTCTTGAAACATTTTAAATGCCATATGCTGTAGTCTTTGAAAAGTTTGGAGAATGCCTATTCATCTGAAATACATATTTGTCCATCTAGATAATCTAACTAACATGACTACAAGCTTGACTATTATAGATGATTAACCTATATTTCTTAATTACACATTACATTTTTCAATGAGCTGGACAAACACAAGACCTAAATCAAGAGCAGAAATCTATCTATATCTCTCTCTTCCTTCCTTTATTTCTTTCTTTCTATCTATCTATATACAGTATAACAAAATTGACCTTAAACTTGTATCAATACACCAAGATCCATACCAATGTAAATCTCTATAGCATATCCCTCTTTAAATGTAAGAAAACACTTATAAACAATATTTGGGGAATTTGGGCATAGTTCTCTCCAAACTGCTTCCTGTTGTTTACTGGACAGGGTAACTTTTTAAAAAATTTATTTATTTACTAAAAATTTCCACCTCCTCCCCTCCTCCCACTTTCCTCCCCCTCCTCTCCCATCCTCCCCTTTCCCCCCTCCCTCTTCAGTCTTAAGAGAAGTCAGGGTGCCCTGCCCTGCGGAAAGCCCAAGGCCCTCCCTCCTCCATCCAGGTCTAGGAAGGTGTGCATTCAAACAGACTAGGCTCTCAAAAAGCCAGTACATGCAGTAGAATCAATACCCAGTACCATTATCATTGGCTTCACAGTCAGCCCTCATCACATGCTCATTCAGTCCCAGTCCAGCTGGCCTTGGTGATCTCCCATTAGATCAGTCACACCGTCTCAGTGGGCAGACACATTCTTCATGGTCCTGACTTCCTTGCTCATGTTCTTGCTCCTCCTGTTCTTCATCTGGACCTTGGGAGCTCAGTCCAGTGCTTCAATGTGGGTCTCTGTCTCTATCTCCAATCCTTGCCAGATGAAGGTTCTATGGTGATATGCAAGATATTCATCAGTGTGGCTATGGGATAAGGTCAGTTCAGACACTCTCTCCTCTGTTGCTCAAGGACCTAGCTGGGGACATCTCCTTGAACACCTGGGAACCCCTCTAAAGTCAAGTCTCTTGCCAACCCTAAAATGGCTCCCTTAATTAAGATATCTTCTTCCCTGCTCCCATATCCACTCTTCCTCCATCTCAACCATCCTATTCCCCTAAGCTCTTCCCAATCCTCCCCTTCTCCCTTCTCTCTCCTCATCTCCCCTCCTCCCACCCCACCCCCACTCCTGTGCTCCCAACTTTTGCCCGGCAATCTTGTCTACTTCCAATATCCAGGAGGATAAATATGTTTTTCTTTGGGTTCACCTTCTTATTTAACTTCCCTAGGATCGCGAAGTATAGGCTCAGTGTCCTTTGTTTAGGGCTAGAATCCACTTACGAGTGAGTACATACCATATTCATCTTTTTGGGGCTGGGTTATCTCACTCAGTAAAGTGTTTTCTATTTCCATCCATTTGCATGCTTCCTGTTGTTTACTGGGCGGGGTAACTTTTGTGGGTATTCACAGCGACCTTTCAGCTGGTCTTCATCCATTAAACCATATTAGTCTAGAAGGATTCCACAGGTTCTCATCATCTGTGGAAGCAAAAGAAAAACCTCTTTTCCAAAGCAACATATTCTTAGACGTAAATTTTGAGGACAAAAAGTATATATATTGGTTACTTAGCTCCTTCACAGTCAAAAAATTCAAAGAAAACACAATAATATACATAATTCAGATTTTCTTTGAATTTTCCATCTTTATGTGGCTTATTTTTCTTTACTCCTTTAAATCTGTGACTGTACTCTGTCTCTTTAAAGACTTTTATTTTTTATAAACTATTTACTTCCTCCTAAAACTCTCTATACTTTGTCTTTTCCCCCCAAGCCTACATACATTTATCCAACACTGTGACCCATTTAGAGGTCTTTTCCACCTGAACTTGTCTTTATTATGTATCTGTAATTATTTTCTGTCTAGAAGCACTTCTTAAAATGCTAAGCACTTCTTAAAAACCTAAGCTGTGGCATTGCTAGGGAAAATATGGTCTGCTTGCTCTATCCAGTCCGACATGGAGGAAATCTGTTTACTGCCTCTGAGAGCTATGCACATTGCCCCATTTTCAGGCACACAGTCAGTCTATGTTGTCATTAAGCAAGTTGTAGCACTCTGCTTACAAACCCCATTTAAATACCCCATAGCCAAACCTCCTCAGAGGTTGTACTTGCAGCACGGCCCAGGAAGTCATTTCAAAATCACATGGCTTTTTTTTTCTGCTACCAATGAAGCAGGAAACCCTCTCTTAAAGGAGCCACAATGATGAAACATGCTAAACTTTTTTTTTTCTTGAATTCCTTCCCTAACTCTCTCAGGTTTTAAGTGGATTTTAGTTGGCCATGTTGTCACCAATTTCTAGCAGGAGGCCACTTCTTTGTTTCCCAATTGCCCAGCAGCTCAGACCCAAAATAACCACACAGAAACTGTATTAATTAAATCACTGCTTTATCCATTAGATCTAGCTTCTTATTGCCTAACTTTTGCATCTTAATTTAACCCATTTCTATTAATCTGTGTATTGCCACATGGCTGTGGCTTACCAGGTAAAATTCCATCCAGCGTCTGTCTTTGGCAAGGCTACATGGCTTCTCTCTGCCTCTGACTCTGCCTCTTTTCTTCCAGCATTCAGTTTAGTTATCTCTGCCTACCTCTACTCTACTCTATCACAGACCTAAGACAATTTCTTTATTAACCAATGGTATTCACAGCATACAGAGGGGAATCCCACGTTATGCCTACTCTCTCTACATATCTTCTTCAGCCTGGCTGATAAGCCATTGGCCAAAAGCCCTTCTTTATTAAACAACGGTAATAAGACATATTCACAGCGTACATCACCTCCCACTTCAATATATCATCCTTTTGAGACAGATACTTACCTGCTCCAGGCTGGCCTAGAACTGGGTTTGAAGTTGGAGGAGGGTGACCCTAGTTCTCAGGGTTCACATCCTGAGTATAGGGATTGTTGTCATGCTTTCACATGACTGGCTTATTCAATGCTGAGGGTCATTCCTGGGGCTTAGAGCATGCTAGGCAAGCCCTCTATAGAGTGACATTCTCAACCTCTACATCACTAATTTTTGGCCCTTTTTCTTGTCTTCTTGTGAATTGAGGAGCTTGTTTTGAGTTTTCCACTTACCCAATCTTTTGTCTTTTGTTTTCATTTTTACAAGATTTCCTCTAAAGTTCACCCACATATCTTTAATGTTTAGCTCTAAATCACATTATCATCCTCCTTAATCTGTAATAATTTTGTAATATGTGAACATGGCTAGATTATTTCCAGAATTCTCTTCTCTTTGCTTTTTGCTGTGGTGAGCTGTAAGAAATAATTGGAGTAAGATTTTGCAGGCAGAAACTAACCCTTCAGCAGTGGCACATGTTTGCTCTTTTGGAGCTTAGGAGGCAGAGGGAGGATGATCCAGAGTTCAAGATCATTCTCGTATGTACGGCAAGTTCCAGGACAGCAAGCCTGCTTGAAACCCTGTCTCCCCCATATCCCTAAAGTGATGAATCTAAGCAGCAGACACATTGCTATATTTTATTTCATGAAGTAGCGTGAAGACAGCAGGAGTAGTGGTATCTTGTGTGTGCTGTCCTTATCTTTTGGCTGCCTTTCTGATCTGGGCACAGTCAAGTATGCACAGATGCACTCCCACTCCCACTCCCCATCTGGCTGCTCTGACTCTTGCTTCCCTATGTGTTTAACTCTATAACAGGGATGCCAGCTTTCTTATGGAATACCATTCTTTAATTTTAGAGGCATGAGGAGATGAAGCAACATCTAGTTCATCCAGATTAAACTGCCTAGTTGCTGTTACATTGTGGTCTCTTCTGCTAATTTTTTTCTCTAACTGCCCTCGAAATAAGTTATATATTCCATTTTGAGACTTCAAAATAGAAACTTCATCAGGCTTATTAGCTAGCTACTATATTAACAAATTAATTCCTTACAATAAATTCTAGAGTTAGAAATCTAACATCTGGTTAACAAATTATGCCAAAATGTAGTGCCTACAGACAATTACATATATTAAAACTGGAAGTGGTGGCTCAAGTCTGTTGAGCCCTTAGGAGCTAGAGGTCAGAAGACAAAACAGTCAAGGTCAGGCTGCCCTACATAGCAATTTTGAGGCTCGTTTGGGCTACATGAGACCATGGTGTCTATATGGCACCATTACTACTGCCACCAACCGTAACAGAATAATAATAATAATAATAATAATGATAGAAAAATGGATACTGAAAAAATAATCCCTCTTGTTTTTTATGGGTCAGAAAATATCCAGTTTCTTCACTGAACATTTACCCTGCAGCTTACTGTGAGGTTGTTGTCTAGGTGTTATCTGTAGTCTCTGGAGGAAAAGCTAAGGAGGCACCGTATTCACATAGCTGGGAGGATGAAATCTGCCAATGGGAGAGAGGTGACCTCTTCCCCAGAGCGCTTACTCTACACAGTCGGCTGAATATCTTCATAATGCACCCACATGTAGTACACCTATATATACTCACAGGCAAAACACTTATGCACATAAAATTTAAAGTAAACAAAAGTCCATTATCAGGTTAGTTCTCTCTTTCTACCAGGTGAGTCCTGTGTGTGGAACTTATGTCACTGGGCTTGACTGCAATTTCATTTTCCTACTGAGATATTGTGCTGGTCTATTCTTAAATTTTTATAATTAATCATACAGTTCAGAATCATTTGTCAGTTTTGGGGGTCAAGAAGCCTGCTGGTGGGAATTTCAATTGGGAGGCGATTAAATTGTCACAATATCAGATATTGCTAAAATGAGATAAACAAACACATTGTGTCTTATTGTATCTTCATTTATTCAGGGTTCCTTTACTTTCAGAAGTGTTTCATAGTTCTGCTGTGAGATTCCTAATCTTCTGAGACTTTTTAGTGAATTTATCATCTTGAATGTTTTGTACTCTGGGTCTGGGTGTGGCTCTTTACGGTGGAAACTTCTGTCTTTGCTACACTCACATTTCCTTCAGGTGCTTGGCAGTACTTATAATGGCTGCCATGTAGCAGGCACTTTCTCATTTATAAAGACCTCTCTTTTTATTCAATAGTTTCTTGCTTCTTGCATGTTTTGACATTGTTCTTGTAAGCCACATATGGTGGCTCACTTCTTGAATCTCCCAGCATGTGGGGGATTACAGATGTTGGAGGACTGTGGCAAACTTGAGACCAACCTGATCTATGTCAAAAGTTCAGATCAGTCAGGGCTACATAGGAAGACTGTCACTAATACATATATATTTTATATTGTGATTATGTTTCTAAATACATTTCTGAAATCTATTTCCTTTCATTTTGTTTGCTTTAAAAAATGTTGTGGTTCTTTTTATGAGTGACTATGTACATAACTGTATATTAGCATGCTCTGTTTGATGCTTACTCCTGTATTCTGCTTTCTGATTTTTTGAGACACATAGCTCAGGTTAACTAAATTTACTATTATAGTCAAGGACGACCTTTAGTTCCTTACTCTCCTTCCTATACCCCCCAAGTGCTGGGACTATGAGCATGAGCCCACACCTGTCCTTTTTGCTTTTATATTTTTTGCTATGTCATATCTAAACAGGACTTACTTGCTAGATGTTCTTCACAAGGGTGTAATTGCAATCCATGGAAAGCTGAGGCAAGAGGATTGCCTTCAGTAAAAGGCAAGCCTAGTCTGCATTACAAGTCGAATTCATGGTCTGACCTACAAAGTGAAACTTTGTCTTAAACAAAATAAAATAATTTTAATACATTTAAAATAGCCTTATTTTAATAACATTTTTATTTTTAGTTTGTTATTTATTATCTTTACCTTTTTAAAATCAGGTTTCTTCAGGACTGTTAGCATTTGGAATCTCATTCTTTACATTTATTTTTGACAAAATGCTTATGTGTGTGTGCACACTCACATGCATGTGAGTGTAAGTACCCACGCAAACCAGAGGCATTGGATTTCCTAGAGCTGGGCTTGCAGACGGTTCTGAGACAACTGATGTGAACGTTGGCAATTGAACACAGGTCCTCCCTAAGAGAAGCAGCACTTGGGAACAGCTAAGTCATCTTTCTAGGTCCATGAGAAGTTTTTTGCATTTGGTATATATGTGTTCACATTTGTGTGTGCTTGTGTGCTCATGTGCAGGTGTGTAGAGGCCAGAGGCTGCCATTGGGTGTCTTCCTTGATGGCCTGCCACTTATTAAGGCAAGGTCTCCTGTTGAACCAGCACTCACCTATTCGGCTGGTCTTTCTAGCTAGTGTAGGGATTTCCTGTCTGTCCTGTCAAATGCCAGGATTACAGGCAGGTGCTGACTTTTATGTGGGTTATGATCTGAACTCAGCTGAGGTGTCTGCCCAGTCTCTATGGTGAGACTTTTAGTCTGAAAAGTTCCTGCAGGCAGAAGGCTAGTTAATATGGAAGTAGCCTTATTTGCTTCTGTTTTCTGAGCGATTGCAATCTTCCTGCATCTTTGTGAAGCAGGTCTTTATCTGACCCCTCATGCGGTTGTTTTTTGGTATTAAATTTCCCCATGACCAGAAGTGGAAGCATCTATTACCCACGTGGCTCCCAAGTGCCTCTGGTAATAAAAACGCTTGCCACATTGAATGCAATCGTCATGATTTGGGAGACCTTCATCTGAACTCCTTGGCTTCCAAGTGTGAGGCAGGCAGTACAGCAGGTGTTTAACCAACAACCAGTTTCCAGCTTTCAGCTCCAACACTGAGGAAAATCAACTGCATTTAATACTTTAAAAGGCATTCTTGTCAAGTGCAATGTGGCCTTTTCCTGACAACACTTTAAACATAGTTCTTATTTCTTCTTTTGGTCTTATTATTTTAAACAGTCTTAAGGCTTCATAAAGATGGTTGTTTTGTTTGGGAGACAAAGTTTCCAGGGGATAATAAAAACACCTTGAGTGGTAGAATAGCTGCAACACACAGGGAGCTGCTGAGGCCAAAGGGAGGGAGGCTTGGCCTGCTGCTCACTGAGATATCTTCTGTTGAGGGAGCTTGGTGCACCCTCAGACTTCTTAATCACTTTCAACTGTTCTGAGACTTTGATGATGCTTTAACTTTCTCCAGATGTATGCTCACTCATCAAACACACACACACACACACACACACACACACACACACACACACACACAGAGAGAGAGAGAGAGAGAGAGAGAGAGAGAGAGAGAGCGCATTCCTGAATGCTTGCATTCCTGGGTGCTTACTGTTCAAGAGCCCAATGGGAGAGCAATTGCCCAGGGCTGTTTTTTCAGGTGAACTGGCCCTCTGCCAGCCCTAGGCTTCTGGGAGTTCACCCCAGAGCAGTAGTGCACAACACAGTACGCTTTAGACACAGAAGGTATATAGTGACAATGACTTCCCCTTCAGTGGGAATTTTCTGTTTTAAACTGAGTCTGCTTATCTAATACGCACAAACTGAAATGATCATCTGTGTTCTAGGGTAAGTGGGTTTTGTTTTTGTGTGTTGGCTAATTCCCTTTAGTTTTCTATCACTCTATTTCTTAAATTTTCGTTAGGTGATAGTGTGAAGGGTTTTAAAAAATATATGTATTAAATAAATATAAATATATATCACAAATTCCTTTAAATATAGGTGAGAAAACAGACCAGCAAGTAAAAGTATTAGAAGTGTAAGTCTGACAGTGGAATTCAATTCCAGGAGCCCAAGTAAAACAACAAAAACAAAACTCTGGGTATGTGATCTGCATCTGGAATTCCAGCCCTCCACTGAGGGATAAGAGGTGGTAGAGCTCCATTTTCTCCTCTCTGGTACCACTGTCTTTTCTCATGGTAGTGCTTTCGGGTCTTTTGCAAGCTTGACTACCTCCAGAGAAGACCCTCCACACCCAACTACTATGGAAGCATGTTCGGGTCTCAACTGCAATGTCGCTTCTACAAAGGTCTCCGTAGACTCCCAAGGTCCCATAGCACACAGCACTTTCTTCAACGTATTTGATACCATTTGTAGCCGTATTTCCTGCTATTATTATCAATTACTTTATTTCCTTTCTGAGAATATTAGGTTTATCTTTGCACCCCAAGATCAAATATGTTTCTCTCATTGTTTCTTAGCTAAGTAGAGTATACGTGATAAAAGTAATGTTGCTCGAACATAGATATTAGAATGACAAAAAAAGATTGGGATTGGGATTCTTCTTGTACTATATGACAAATGTATACATTTATAGCCTAGAACACAGGCGCTTGTACATACACAGCTATAGATCGTTCTTCTAGAACATTTATACAAGTCAGCAATATCATTTTTAATAGATGCCAAATTATTAATTTTTCTACTTAAATATTTTTCCTGGTACAATTTTATTTAAAACACTTCAACTTACCTGTATTTCATTAAATCACTGTTTACAAAAATGTTATAATGAGCTACTGTGTTTCCATTTCTCAGCCTCATTAACAACTTAGAACATCAGGGTGAGTAATATTCTTTAGGTAGAAAACATATGGCTACATTAAGAGAACCAATATTGATATAACAGATTTTACAAATCTGTTAATGTTTATTTGCTTATATATATACAGAATAGAATAAGTTACCCTATGTATAGATACAATTATAGTGCACAGGGTCTATTTAGGTTGTTAAATGTATATGCACACACACATACACACATATCTGTCTATCTATATATGTAGATATATATATAGTTTTCAAAAAGCTTACACAAAGCAATTTATTCACAGAAAATAATTTGAGAAGTCCTGTTCACAGACAGCGCCCACAAAAACTCCCCTTACTTCAAATGCTGTCAGAGGGGATGCCCCATCTGCCTAATCTTTATCCCTGAGAAAGGAAGAGCTCTGAGGGCTGACTGGGCTCCAGCTTCAGGAGTCTTGTGCTGGGGAATATCGCTTTCAGGTGTGTTACTTTTGTTTATGCTGCATTTGATTAACTGTGAAGCTGTGATTCTTTGCCTGTCTAAAATAGTTAAAGATCCTAATAAAAAGTTGAATGGTCAATAGTGAGGCAGGAACAAGAATAGTCAGGGCTAGAAGGCAGAGAGTATAAACAGAAGGAGAAGGGAGAAAGAGGAACAAGAGAAAACAAGGAGACAAGAATATCAGGGGCCAGTCACGGAGTAATAAGGAAAGTAAGATATACAGAAGTAAGACCTAGAGACAAAAGGTATTCCGGATAAATTAAGAAAAGCTGACAAGAGACAAGCCAAGACTGGGCATTCATCACTAAGAATAAGCCTCTGCGGGTGATTTATTTGGGAGCTGAGTGGTGTCCCCCTCACCAACTAAGCAAAGACCTTAACATCATACCACAGTCTTGGTCCTGTTTCCTCCTGTTGCCCAGAGTTGACACGCAGGGCAGTAATGCCCAGTTCCTTGCATCTCTGGGTTTCATCCTAAGCAGGCAACATGGCTGCATATGGAGAGAACTCATCTATGCCAGTCCTTACCTTCATTCCACCAGTTACTTGGTAGATGATTTCTTTGCCAGAAAGATTGGTAACCTGGACAAAGGTATCATTGAAGGAAGCAAAGACTATATTCTCTCCTTCAGCTCGTTGAGGTCCAAGGACTTCTTTTCTTTTCTTTCTCCTTTCAAGGGGCCATTTTTTAACGTCATCTCCAGACTCCCCTACCAAAAAAAGTATATATCACTTTTTTGAGACAGGGTTTCATATATGAAGCTTACTTTAAATTCCTGATCCCTCTGCTTTTGCCTTCCAAGTGTTGGGATTACAAATCAGTATTAGATTGTTATATAATTTTATAGTCCTAAAATCCCAGAAATTGGGCTAGAGTTCTTAATTAAAAACAAACAAAGTCACAGCACTGGGTCACCAGGCCTCTAGCTAAGTAGAGCCCTGGCTTACCCTTCAAACATTCAATGGCAACCTTTTCACTTGTAAAGGTATTTTTTTTTTCTGCAAAATATTTGTTAAACTATGAAAAGACGTGTTGATGTTTTATCTTGTCTACCTGAGGCTCCTGATTGGTCTAATAGAACACTGAATGGCCAAAAGTGGAGGAGGAGGTATAGGCAGGACTTTTGGACAGGGAGAATAAGTAAGAGGAAGATTTCAGTTTGGGGAAGAAAGACAAAAGATGCTAGTGATCATTTAGACAGACAGACATGGAGGAAGCAGGGAAGCAGGACTTTCAAAATGAAAGAACTAAAAAACCCCGAGGAAAAACGTAAATGAATAGAAACAGGTTAAGTTAAGTTAAAAGAGCTAGTGGAACAAGCCTAAGCTAAGGCCAAACATTTATAATCAATAACAAATCTCTGTGTCTTTATTTTGGAGCTGGTTGGCAGTCCAAAGAGAAATCCAGCTACAGGTATTATAGTTCAAAAGATAAACATAGCTGTCCTTACACAGGATCAGAATTCAAGAAACATAATAGGTCACGAGGCATAATAATTTGAGGCAAACCCCTGAACTAGATTAACGACAAAGCTGTCATCTGTCACCACACACTGATTCTAGAAGAGAAGGAAGCTGGGAGGGAGTTGCTGCTCACTCTGGAACAACAGTATCTCAGTGCTGGACCAAGGAAGAAATCTCCAAATCACTCACACAATTCAAAATTCAGTTCTCTTTGTTTACTCTATTTTCCCCTGCAGCAGAAGCAGAAGGCAAGTAGCTAACACCTCACATTCCCTACCCCACCCTCTCCAAGGTAAAACAGGCTGGCCTCTAACTTTCTATCTATATCTATATCTATATCTATAATCTATATCTATATCTATATCTATATCTATATATCCAAGATGACCTTGAACTCCTGACTATCCTTTCTTCATCTCCTGAAAGCTAGGATTATGGGTGTGTACAACCACTCTTAGTTTGTGTTGTGCTGGAAATTGAACTCAAGGCTTTGGGTGGCTAGGCAAATACTACCAATTGAGCTCAATACATCCCCAGCTCAGCTTGCACTATATTTAAGAGTTATAGTTACTGTCTTAAGATTCCATCTAAAGAAAACAATACAAAGAAATAATCAAAAGCAAGATGAGTCTTTAAAATAGTTTGAAAAAGTACAAAAGACTTATTGTTAACCTAGACATGTATCCATTTCCTAAACTTAATAGGGAATAAGAATACAGGCTAGAAAGATGACTCAGTTAGTCACTTCCCAAGAACCAATATAATAAAGCAGGAGAAGCAGCATGGATTTGTATTCTTAGTGCTGGAGAAAATAGACAGTGAGTGCCCCTGGGGTCCCTGGCTGGCCAACCCTAATCTAAGCAGTGATCCCCAGACCCCAGTGTGAGACCCTATCTTAGAAAGGGTGAGGATACAAAATGGCTCAGTGGGTAAAGGTGCTTGTCACAGGACTAAGAACCTGAGTTTGATCCCTGGGACCCACATTGTACCAGTTGGTTTGTGTCAACTTGACACAACTTAGAGTCATTTATTTGGAAGAGGAAATCTCAATCAAGAAAACATCCTGACTACAATGGCATGTGGGCAAACCTGTGGTGCGTTTTCTTGATTGATGATTGATGGGAAAGCCTAGCTCATTGTGGGTGGTGCCATCGCTGGAGTGATTCTGAGAGCTATATGAAAGCAGGTTGAGCAACCCATTGGAAGAAAGTCAGTTACCAGCACTCTTCCATAGTCCCTCTGCTTCAATTCCCACCTCTAGTTTCCTGCTCTGTTTGAGTTCCTGCCCTGCCTTCCAGCAGTAATGGAGTGTATCCTAACAGTTGTAAACTGAAATAAACCCTTTCTGAGCTGTTGGGTCTTCATGTTCTATCGCATCAATAGAAAATTCAACCAAGGTACACATGGTGGAAAGAGAAAATCAAATCCACAAATTGTCTTCTGATATTCAAGCACATTCCTACCACTAAATAAATAATAAAGAATAAATCTCAAATAAAAAAAATGTAATAGCACATGAGGAATCACCCCAAAGCTTGTCTGCTGACTTCCACATGTGCCTGCACACACATTTCCTTGCACATTTACCTCTGTGCTCCTGTATTCCTCCCTTAAATAAGATCCACTTTGCTAATGAGGTGACTTTACCCTATCACCAAGTAAGCAGATTCAAAACAGTTTCCATGTCTTCAGTAACTTACACTTTCATTTTTCAGGAGCTGATTCTGTACTAGAAATGCTTGTGTGTGGGAGCTATTGTCTCTCGCCCATGTTTAGAAGGAACATGGCAGTCAGGCAAAAGAGGGAGGAGGCTGAAGGGGCATCGAGAGAAACACGCACAGAAGGAACCAATGGCAGAAGAAGGCTGTAAAGTCTTTGAATCAATGGCTTCATTACCAAAGTGGAGCGTAAGGAAAAAGAAACAAAAAAAACCTAAGTGTTGGAGAAGGCGGCTCTATGGAGAAGCTACGAATTGTCAGGATTTGATGACTTTTGAGCCTTAGATCTACCCCAGTACTCCTATTCCCATCCTCCTGATGTTTTGTTTTTCTGATAGAAATCTGTAACCTTGAAATCTCAGCAGGTGCCCTCTCTACCCTGATCCACATTTATCACAGTAATACTGCAATACCTGGATGCTGTGGGACAATGGTCTGTACCCTGTCATTTGTATTTTAAATAAACACTGATTAGCCAGTAGCCAGGCAGGAAGAATAGGCAGGGTGACCAGGCAGGAAGTAGAGGCAGGACAATGAAAATTCTGGAAAGAGGGAAGTTTCAGTCTGTAGTCATCACTCAGACAGAGAAGAAGCCAGACACAGAGCAAGCAAGATGTGACTGCCTCGCTGAAAAAAGTACCAAGCTATGTGGCTAACACAGACAAGAAGTATGGGCTAATATAAGTTACAAGAGTTAATAAGAAGCCTGAGATACTAGGCCAATCAGTTTATAATTAATGTAGACCTCTGAGTATTTCTTTGAAACTAAGTGGATGTGGACCAGGTGGAACAGAAACCTCGGTTACACATCTAAGTACCAAGTCTTAAAGCAGTATCTCTTGTTTCTACCTTGTGACCAGAAGTTGTGAAAAAGCTTTGTCTTGAGTTGCTGCAGGCTGATTCAGGGCCTGGAGCATGAGTGGTGCTGTACCAGTGAGCTGTTAGCCAGTCCAGGTAAAATTCTCATTAACGGTCTATATACAAGACATTGAGAAGTATGGCTCCTAGCTGTGCTTCCTGACTTTGAACTCATTAGCTTCGAATTCATGGTGATCTTCCTGCCTCCTAATGCCTGGTTTTCTTTTTCGGTTTCTAAGTCTGTGTATTCTCGCTTGGAAAAAATAAAAACATAAAACACGTGCATTAGTTACTGCTTTGTGGCATGCACTGTATCTTCAGGAAAACAGCCTGGCTTTGTGAATAGCTGCCAATAGAAGCCAAACTGAAGGGGTTTATTTCACAGTTAGAAACTCAGCTGCTTTTCCTTAGACACCTTGATGCTTATGGATTTAGTTACTTTTTCTGTCACTGTCACCAAATGTCTGACAAGAAGGGAATTAAGAGGAGAAGGACTTATTTGGCCCAGAGCATGAGAGGATATGACCCACTGCGCCAGCTCCATAGTGTGCAGCTGCTTGCTCACGTTTCTGCAGACCAGAAAGCAGAATGATGCAGTGTGCAATTGAGGCTGAGCTACCATCTATCAGTGCTGCCTCAACAGTCTAAACCTGCCAGCTAGGTCTCAAAACATTCCACAACCTCTCAGAAGAGGGCCACCAACTGTGGAGCAGCTGTGCAAACCTGTACGTCTGTGGGAGACAGTTCACATTCAATCCACAGCCGCATCCTACAGCATCTGTCCAGTGTCCTAATCGTTTTGGTATAAAATAAGATCTTGGGGCAGAAGTACTGATCTGTGAGATACAATGATGTTGAAGTGAGGGAGCTGCTTGCTTGTTACCGACTGCCTGGCTAGCTTAGACCTGAAATAATCACACAAAAACTGTATTAATTAAATCACTGCTTGGCCCATTAGCTCTAGCTTCTTATTGGCTAACTCTTACATATTAATTTAACCCATTTCTATTAATCTGTATATTGCCACATGGCTGTGGCTTACCGGCTAAAGTTCCCAGTGTCTGTCTCTGGCAGCTCCATGGCTTCTCTCTGACTTCACCCTTCTTCTTCCCAGCATACAGCCTAGCTTTCCCCGCCTAGTTCTGTTCTTCCCTGTCATAGACTCAAAGCAGTTCTTTATTCATTAACCAATAAAAGCAACACATAGACAGAAGTACCTCCCATACCACAATGCCATTGGTTAAGATCAGAAATGAGACAGAGAGAAGCTTGTTAGACCAAGTAGACAAAAACAGTGTTAAAATGTGTTGTTTCAGAGGGACTAGACTCCCCCTCCCCTAGGTGCAGGAACTTGCTATAATTAACCTTCTGACAGAAGACTGGTTAGTTCTTTCGGAATATGATGCTGCATGACAGGGCTAATGTTGTCTCTCGTTGCCCTCAGATAGAGGTCTCAGTGTAGAGAGGGGAAGGCCTGCCTGATGGGCTCATGCATAAACCCTTTCAGTAATGACAATCAAACCTTTCTCTTAAGGACATTCAACAGGTCCTGGGCTGACTGTAATGAAAGAGTCACAACTCCAGCTCCACAGGGCTGATCATCTATCTAGTCCAGCTGTCTTTGTTTTTCTTATGAGTGCTTGTAAATGCGTTTTTATGTGTGTGAACTCTGTGTGAACTCTGTGTGTGTGTGTGTGTGTGGGGTGTGAGCACATGTGCTACAGCAAGTAGATATCAGAGAAAAGTTTTGTGGAGTTGGTCTCTACTTCTTCCTTTACATGGTATACCAGCTAGTTTTATGTCAATTTGACACACACACAACCTGGAGTCACTGGAGAGGAGGGAGGCTTAACTGAGAAAGAACCTCAGTAACACCGAGTCCTTGGTAGGCCTGGAAGGTATATTCTTAACCAGGGATTGATATGAGAGGGCCATCCCACTGTGGGTGAACCCACCTGGGGAGGGTGGTCCTGGGTTCTGTAAGAGTGCAGGTTGAACAAGTCAAGAGGTACAAGTCAGCCAGCAGTTCCTGTCCATGGTCTTTGTATCAGCTCCTGCCTCCAGGTTTCAGGCTTGTTTGAGATCCTGTCCTGACTTCTTTCAGTTATGAATGGTGATACAGAGAGGTAAGTCAAATAAACCCTTTACTCCCCAGCTTACTTTGCCCATGATTTTATCACAGAAAAAATAATTCTAACTAAGACACATGGGTTCTAGCGATAGAATTCGGGTTTTTTTTTTTAGGCTTGCAAGGCATGAATATTACCTCCTGAACGTCTTGTAGGCCCCCATTTGTTTTCTTGAGAACAGAATCTCTGCTAGCCCTGACTGGTTAGGGATGACCTTGAACTTCTGATCCTTTTGCCTCCTCCTCCCAAGTTCAGGGATTACAGAAATGCCCTGCTATGACAGTTTTATATTTATTTGTTTTAATTAAAACTTCAGGAGGAAGACTAGATCCTGGGGTTTATATTTGAATATTTCTACCACAACAGCTTTTAGACCCAGGCTCAGGGTCTAATGCAGGGATTTTGACAGTTGAATTTATCTAGACAATTCTGAGAAGTGGGGAAGTATCAACATTAGGTCTACTGTTTGTCCAACTGGGTATTCCAAGCTCATTCACTGCTTGACCCCCTGGGCTTCCATTCTAGTCAGTGAACCATAGCAAGTGTTTGGGTTTCCAGGAACAAACTGCTGCTCAGAGCTGAAGTCTAGAAACACTCAACAGCATTTTCTTTTCTCATGATGCAGGGTATTCCTTATTCCTTTCAATGGTTTCTGATGTTGACAAGGCAGAGGGTAGGTTTACCTGCCACTTGCCTGCTGTCCCTATGGGGCTCCCGCACCCATGAGCTTTGCTTTAACTAACTCAGGCTTTGGAATTTGGTGATTTTTCTTTTTCTTTTTTTCTGCACTACATCATTTTTACTATTTTATTGTTGTTGCCTCTGGTAATTATATATTTGGTCATGATGTTTTATAACCATATGTATGTATGTGTATGTACATATTTGGTATGGATCTCACTTTGTAGTCCAGGCTGATCTAGAACTCACTACACTGCCTACACTGGTCTAGAACGTGTAGCATCTTCTGTCTCCAGCCTCCAGAATTATGTTATAGATGTGAATCACCATACCTGCCTCACTTTTCCTTCCTTTAATTTAATTACCAATTTAACAAATATTTTCATTACATTTTAGTTATTGTGTATAAAGGGCTCTATCAGGCCTGAGCATGGCAGACATGGTGCTGACTGGTTTTGCCTTTTGCCCTTCTACCCCATCCATTCCACCTTGTTAAAAACCATTAGATTACATTCCTAAAGCTGACAAGGCCAACAAGGTCAATTCCCTTATTTGGCTACTTCCTCCTCCCAAAGCTGACTACCAAGGTCCAGCTATCAAAATCCCCCTTTCCCCTTCTCCTTCATTCTCTATCTCTGGTTTTCATTTCTTATTCCCCACCCTGTGTACCTCTGGGAAAATAAATCTTCTTTGTGCTGAGAAGTTGGTCTTGGGGTGTCTTGTGCTTACTGTGATTCTTTCAATGTATTTGTGTGTAACATGACTGGCCGGCTTGTTGGGGTTTCTGTCCCGCCCGGTACCCCACAACCGGCAAACCCCAAAGAAAATCACACACAAGACTCCATAAGATTATAAACTGATTGGCCCATTAGGTCAGGCTTCTTATTAGTCCTTGTAACTTTTATTAATCCATTATCATTATTTATGTTAGCCATAATGTCTCAGTACCTTTTCCAGTTGGGCAGCTTACATGTTTCCTCTCCGGTGGTCTGGGCAGAACTGTGGAGGGAGCTTCCTGCTTGCCAGAATACTCCCAGTCTCTTTGCTCCACCTTTACTTCCTGTCTGGCTTTCCCGCCTATACTGCCTGCCTGGCCAATCAGCGTTTTATTAAAATATGATTGACAGAATACAGATAATTCTCCCGCACCATTTGTGAGTACATGTGTGTGTGCACACATGCGCGAGAAAGTGAAATGTAAAAGTCAACCTGAGGGAGTTGGCTCTTTTTCCTGCATCATCCAGGTCCTGGGACTTGAACTCAGGTCATCAGTTTCATTAGCAAGCCCCTTTACCTCCTGACCCATCTCATTAGACAGGCTTGTTATTATTATTGTTATTTTTATTATTTATTTTATTGATTTCTGTGTTTGTCAACTTTCCATTACTGTTCCAAAATACCTGAGAAAATCAGCAAGAAGGAAATATTTTGTCTCAGGGTTTCTGCATTTCTGTCCATGGTCAATTGTCTCCTTTGTTTCAGAGACCAAGCAGAGATAAACCAGGACATTCACCAGGGTCCTCCTTCTTCAGCTAGACCCACCTCCTGGTTAGCTCCCTGATAGCTCACTACCTCACAGCAGATCGAGGAAATAAGATCCAGAAGAGGTCAAAGTGCTCAGGAGCCCGTGAACACTCAAAGCCCCACCTTTGAATTCCACTGAGTGTGAACCATCTCTTAACTGTAAGTCTTTGGAGAAAATTCAGACTGTAGTCAGGATGGCAAGACAAGTCATTGCAGGCTGAAGAACATAGTTCTCCTGTGAAGAACATGGGAAGAGGCCATTGCCAGTCTTGGTCGTTGCCTGGAACTGAAGACGGATCGGAATGGCCTCATCAGACAGATCAAGAAGGGCTGCTTGGGTCTGGGAAAGCCAGAGGTACTTGGGAGTTTGAGCATGAGTCACCAGACTTCTTTGGATCCCATCTAATCATTGACTGTGAGATTCTTAGAGGAATTAGGAGGTGCTGAAACTCAGGGATGTTGTAACTCAACAATCTCTAGGATAAGAATATGTCATGATTTCTGTCTCTGTAGCCACAAAACACAAGGCTTTCTTTTTAGAGGGCATGTGGTTCTCTAAGCCAACCCTGTTTGGATTAGTCTGAGTTCTGTTTTTCTGGGGATTTGGAAAAGGAGTTCAAAGGAATTAGCTCTTGCCTTTATAAGGGCTGCCAATCTGAATCTATCTGTAGGAAGGACAGTAGGACGGAGACTCAGGACAGAGCCCTGTTTGACTCTGAAGACAGCCATTCCTCTTCCACTGCAGCTGCTCCTTTTCTCTTAGGCTTTTCAACAGATTGTGTGAAGTCCACTTTTGTTAGGAACTCAAAGTTGATCAGCATAATATCACTTAAAAAAATGCCTTTAGGAGGGTCAAGGGCAAAGTTTAATTGGTAGAGTTCTTGTCTATGAAGCCCTGAATTCTACCCATAAATCCATAAATCTGGCCTGGTGATGCACACCTTTAATGACAGTGCTCTGAAGTGAGAGGCAAGGGATCAGGAGTTCAAAAGTCATTTTATTCTACATAGGGAGTTTGAGGTCAGCCTGGATTCATGAACATCTGTCTCCTAGAACAAACAAACAATACCCTGGGTCACGATGGTACTTCAGTTGGTAAATAGCTTATTCCGAAAGTTCACAGACCTTAATTTGATCCCCAGAACCCAGGCAACAAAATCTGGTTGCAGGCACTGGGGAGATGGTTCAGTGGTTAGGGTTTGAGGACCTGAGCTCAGTTCCCACACTCATGAGGTGGTTCATTTTCAGACACCAGACATGCATGTTATGCACATATATACATACATACAGACAAAACACTAATACACAATAAATAAAGCAAAACTTTTTAAAAATCTGTGCTGGTGCACATTTATAATCTTAGTTGTGAAAAGATGGAGATAGTAGATCCTTGGGTTCATGGGAGGCTCTCCTACCCGACTAGACAAATACTAGGGCAGTGAGAGATTCTCTCTCAGCACCCCCTAAAACAAACAAACAAAAAAAATAAAAACGTGGTTTCCAGAGCCTGAGGAAGGCTGCCCAAGGCTGTCTTCTGGTTTCAACGTGTATACATGTGCACCCTTCCCCCATGCATACATCCATACAAATATGCAAATAAATAAATAAACAAGTGAATAATAAATAACTTCATAACTACACCCTGACCTCCATTAGACCAAATATGTAGGTACGATTGATCTAGGTAAGCTGACAGATAAAATTAACTATCACACTGTCTTTGTTTCTGTAATAACATCCAGGCTAATCTGGATTTTTTCTCTCACATAATTTCTTCCTTTTAATAATTAGGAACTTGGTCTTCCCAGGTTTGCCAAGCTCTTCCTTGCATGTGGCCACAGTTCTCCAGAGCTGCCCTTCCTGCTGCTGCAACAGCTTGACTCCCACAGTAGCTTTTGATCTGACCCCATCAGAGAAACAGTTCTTGAGGGCAATGTTGCTCAGCCTCAAGTCTGCTGCCATTATCATACTGGTCAAGGTTCTTATCTGCAAATAACATAGTTCACCTGGACTAGTTTTAGTTGAAATGGGCTTAATAAAGGCTATCATGTGGCTCATGGGACCATAAGGGAATTGAGACAAATGCTGTAGCCACTAAGTCACACTGAAGAAAGAGCCTGAGGAGGAAGTTGTCCTGTGGCTGCCAGCATTCAGAGCTAAGGAGGAAGTGCCTAAACCCCAAATCCATGCACAGAGGTCTGAGGGTTTATTATTTCTGGGGAGGAATTGGAAGATTTGTCCACCTCTTTTCACTCTAGTCTGAGGAAAACTTGATGAGTAATCTTTACTGTCAACTCAATGTCAGGTCTCAAAGCAACCCAGGACAAATCTCACTCAGTACCAGTGGCTCCCGCTGGCACTTCTCACTCCCCCTGACTCTTCCTGCCCAGAAGCTGGGCTTCTGCTTCCCCTTCCCGAATTTCTTTTTCCTATAGAAAACTGGCTATTTTGGCCTTGGAGTAGTCATAGACAAATTTAGTATCCGACAGCTCACTCAACCCTGCTAAGTGTCCAGGGCCTTGGCTTTGGGTTTACAATGCTTCTCCTTAGGGATATTAAAATGAAATGGTCCAAAGCCAAACACATTTCAGTGTAAACCTTTGTGCTGCTCTTGGCTCCCAGTGCTCTCTCTTGCTCCTCTCTCTTCTCTCCTTCCAACCCCCCCAATCCCCACCCCAGTTCTGTTTACTCCCATGGCCCAGTTTCAGTCTGGACTCTTCCAAGACGCCTTTGGCTGTTCTCTCTCTCATATCTACAATAAAACCCTTCTCCTCAGCCACACCTAGGAGTGGCCAGGCCCTCACCCATCCTAGAGATTAAGAGTGCCTCTGGGTGTGTCTGTGAGGGATCCAGACAGAGAAAAATCCACTCTGAATATGGTCACTATCCGGGCGGAATGACAGAAGAGAAGAAAGTGAGCTACGCTGACTGCTTCCCAGCCTGCCATGTAGGAGCCGCTTTGGCCAGCTCCCCATCTTCCCAGCAAGGATAGACTGAATTTTGTGAAACCATGAACCCAAAGACATCTTTCCTCCCATAAGCTGTTTATTTCAGGCATTCTACTACAGCAACAATAAAATCAACTAATAGAAGCGCTGTCATACTGACTGTAGAATACCTGGTTTCAGGATGGCAGTGACCATGCAGTGCTAACAATGACATTCCTGGGTAATTTATAAGAATATGGGCATTTCTTCCCTCTGCAGAACTGTGACCTAAACGTATCCATTACAACTGCCTTTTCACTCCATTATGCCCAGAGCATGGAATCACCAAAACCAACTAGGAGACTAAGTACTGTATACAAAAGCAGAGAGCCTTTATTCAAGGTTAAGCTTGGACTCTTGTTTGTTCAACGCAGCGGTTGAGGGCAGAGAGTCCCAAGCCCAGGTGGGGTGGGATTTTATTACAGTAGAGGATGGGGTGAAGGGATTTCTAGGTTTCCGGACCCTGACTGGCTGACATTTGTCTAGGGGTTTTCGCAAAAAGAGAATAGAGGACTCCTGGGCACAAGGATGTCTGGTGATCTTATTTGATCTTATCTAATGACTGGAATGTCCGGTGCTTCCCCTTAGAAGCTGGTCCTCGCTGGGTGGTGTCAGCTTATGGTTTTCCCTGGAACCTGGTGCTGCCTGCTATGGCAGCTGTGCGACCTGAGCCCCGTGTGAGACCAGGTTGTCCTGGGCCCCACATGACCTGGGCCCCATTATGTATGCCCGGGCTGCCCTAGGCCCCACAACACCATTGTGAGAATTGAACCCAGGGACTTGAGTGTTCAAGGCTGAACCATATCACCAGACCCTTTACCTACCTTTCAGATAGGTCAGGTACATTCAGACTGTAGACTTTTTGTTTATTTGATTTTGAGACAGGGTCTCACTACATAGCCTGCACTTTCCTATAACTCACTAGGTAGACCAGGTTGGCCTTGAATTCACAGAGATCCACCTGCCTCTGCCTTCCAAGTGCTGAAATTAAAGGTGCGTACTACTATGCCTAGCCAGGCCCTAGATCATTAACTGTGGTTTTGAATGACAGAATGCTCTAGAGTATTGGAAACACTCTGATGTGCTTGGCAATCTGATGTGCCTGACATGTAGAGAGAGCTGGGAAGAAAGCCTGACCCTGAGAGAATCTGGCTTGTCTGATGCCCTGACTTCAACCTTGTGAGGTCTTGAGCACGTGTGCTCCCCAGTATGTACTTTCAGAGATGATAATTGGGTGTTTATTGTTTGAGCCACTGAAGTTGATGGTAATTTCTTACACACAATAGAAACTGATTACAGACCTGATTGGAATTCATCAATGAGATACTTGTTAGTGGCATATAGATGCCTCTTCAGATCTCTTTATTTGAAATAGAGACATTAAGATCTTTAAAATGTGTTTATTTTTATTTTATGTATGTGAATATTGTTTGTATGTATGTATAACACATGTGTGCCAGGTGGCCATAAAGGCTAGAAGAAGAAATTGGATCCGCATGAATTGGAATTGCAGATAGTTGTGACTTTTGCAAGAGTGGCAAGTGCTCTTAGCTACTTAGGCATCACTCCTGTTCCTAGAGACATTTTTTAAAATGTGGGAACAAGAGAAGAATTAATTCAGTAATATACCCATAAGCCCACTGTTTTCATTCTTTAAGTGTGGGATTCTTGTGCTCTGATAAGTGATTGAAAGATATAACCAAAGTCCAGACTTTAGAGTCAGTGGAGGGCCTGTCTCCAGTTCCTGCTAACTGCTACAGAGCTGGGATACAGCAGATTCACTTTCAGTAGTAGCTGTTATCCAATACAAGTAACCTTTGTGTGTTAATGGAGATTGAGTTCTGGGTCTTGGGATGCCAGGCATATGCTTTACTACTGATCTATATCCTCACTCCTTCTTTTCCTTTGTAAAAGTTGAGACAGGGTCTTACTTTTCCAGACTGCCCCAAACGCACTGTGTAGCAAAGGTAGGTCTTGAATTTGTCATCCTGTTTCAGTTTTCTGAGTAGCTAAGATCAGAGGCTTGTGTCAACAGACTTGGCAAAAAGTCTCATTCTTACTGGAATTTTTTATAGTTATTTTTTGTCTTATTTTGAGTTTTCTTCTTTTTCATTCTTTTAAAAGCTTACATTGACTATGTACAGTTGTGCATTTCTTTAAGGCCTTTTTAAGTTGTGTTCACCCCCATCACCTTCTCTTGTCCTCTTCCATTCATGATGAACTCAAGTCCTTCCACTTTCCAACTAGAACCCATCTCCTTTCATAGCCTCTTTCCTTTGTGTGCTTCTCCATAAGTTCAGTTAGGGCTCCTTCCGGAGCCTTGAACATCATACCAGTGGGCTTCACCATTGAAGAAAATGTCTTTCTCTCTACCCTAGCAGCCATTAACTGCCTAAGATTCTCAGGAAGGAGCAGGCTTTCATGTGTGTCTCCTACCTCCGTGACAGGATGTGAACAGGACCAATCTGGTACAGATGGGCAATCCCAGTTGCTGTGAGCCCAAGAGAGTCATGACCAAGTTACTGCCAGAGAACAGCATCCCACACCACCAGTCCTTCTTCTGGTTCTTACACTCTTTCTGTCCTCTTGTCTACAAAGTTCCGAGCTGCGAAAGAGTTGATATTAATGTTCTCTTTACAGCTGCATATTCAAGAGTCACTTGTTCTCATCACTTTGACTAATTATGAATGCCTGTGTTAAGTACAGCCCATTGCAAAAAGAAGCTTCTTGGATCAAAGCTACATCAACAGTAATCTATATGTGTACATGCAATTATTTAGAAGATAACATAATGGACATGTCATACCCATTTAGCAAATCAACAGCCATAGTTTCTCTACAAGGGACTGCCCCTGCCCTCCCACCCCAGCCAGGTTTATAGTACCAGATATAAATTCCCTTCTGGGCAGTAGCCTCTGATCTAATCAGAAAGTGGCTGGATCCCACAGCACACATGCCACTAGGACTCGATCTGTCCAGAGAAAAGGTAGGTGATCCTTCTGCCTCAGCCACGCAAGTGTGCTCAGGTTGCAAGAAAACACTACGACAGTTGACTTTATACTTTTTTTTTTCTAAAATCTGTAATGCAAATTCTATTTGGTCTTAATAATGAAATCCTGGAGTTCGATATTAGGGGATGAAAACTGAAAGATCAGAGAAGCAGAGCAGCCTGCCACTAGTTCTTTCCTCTACGAACTCCTCAGACCGAATGGGGTGTGTTGTCTCTACACGTCCTTAGACTGAATGCTTTCTTTAGGAACCTTCAGGCTGAATCCTGAGCTCCTGTCTTCTCCTGCCTTATATTCCTCTCTCTGCCCAGTCATATCACTTCCTCTCTCCACCTCCCTAGTGCTGGGATTAAAGGTGTGAGTCACCACCGCTTGGCTCTATTTCTCTTTTAGACTGATTCAATCTTGTGTAGCCCAGGGTGGGCTTTATCTCTGTCTCCCAAGTGTTGGGATTAAAGGTGTTTACCACCAGTGCTTGGCCTCTATGGCTAACTAGTGGCTAGCTCCACATTCTGATTGTCAGGCAAGCTTTATTTGTTACTTCACAAACAAAATATCACCACATTAATCTTTCTTTCAGAGGCTCCTCTTGCTCTCATAACAACTAAGACCCATGTTCTTGAGTGTACATGTTCCTGAGCACATAATTTTTATGTAAAAACAAAACAACAAGATGGAATACTTTATAGACTTGACAATATCTAAAGGGAAAAATCATAGATACATGTTCTTTTTATGTGCAAATTAATCTTACTGAAGTAAGTGGAGAATGGTCTTTAAAGATAACTGAATCATATTTTTGCATGATTGATCTGATTCCCCAACAGATCATCTGATTTCAGATGCTGTTTGGAAACACCTAGTGGCTGATGACAGAGTGTTTAACCATGCCTTGTAGACCTATCCCAGTTTTGAAGCTTCAATATGTTGAAAACCTTTCTATCCTCTGCTGCTGTTTATCTGATCATGTAGAAACTAGAAAGTTTAATTTTCAGTAAGAGAAATCAGAAAAAGATATGCTCAAGGGGGAAAACACCCGGTTATTCTCTTTGCATGGAACTGGCTTTCAGCCCCATTCTTTGTGTTCACTCAGTGGAGCCCGCCGTAACAGAACCCTTCTGATATCACTTCTCCCATGAAGGAAAGGAGAAGAAGAAGGGAACAGGATCTGTTAGCTGAGTTCTACTCTCTCTTTAAGCGGGTTTCCCAGAAGGCTCACTCAGTGACATCATCTACATCTGGCAGGTCAGAGCATGTGACTGATATTTATTTTATCTGTGTTTCATGTGTGCGGATGGGGAAGCATGCCCACTGCATGTGTAGACCTTAGAGGACAGCCCTGTGGAGCTGATTCTCTACTCCCGCCTCTTGGTGGGTTACCATGATGTGTGGCAAGTGCCCTCACCCATAGAGCCATTTCACGGCCCTGTAACCCCCGTTACCAAGTGGAATAAAAATGAGAACAGAAGAAATTATAGATCTTTACCTCACATAGCACAGGAAAGAGTACTATTTAAAGAAGAGCTATGCGAACTCTCCAAGTTTATGCTGAGGGGAGGAGTTCAAAGGATCCGTGCTATAGGGTGTGACAGCACAGTGCAGTCGGATGCCTTGGCAGTGAACAGTTAAATTTCAGTAGAAGAGCTCTGTCTCTCTGTCTCCTCCCCTCCCCCCAGTGCATAAAGTCTGGGGAAATCTTTTGTGGAATCATTAACAAAAACACAAAAACATGGAGTTTGAAAGGTAGGAATTTAAATTCTGATTTTTCCTATAATAAAGAACAATGTGGAACTGTAGTTCTCATTGACAATTGTGAAACAGTAAATGACCCACTGGTGGGGGTCCTGGGAGATGCTCATGAAGAGGTGAGCAACAAGACGGCCTTCAACTCTTCTCCAAGCCGGTAACCCCCCTTCCGCTAGCTGGGCACAGTCTGCCGTAAGTACAGACTCAGCTTAGTGGGTTAACTTTCCCACTGAAGAAGTGAGTGAAATAGTTCCAGGTTAAAATGCGAGTGCTCACACTTCCTCAACAGCTGCCACTCAGTACGCTAACAAAAACCAGGTGTCCTCTTTCATCCTACCAAAATAAACTTATTTACTAACAAACACGTAGAATGTATTTGTGCTGTGTTTTTCTCTTGTCTGTAAGATGGAAAAAATAATTATACTATCCCTCATGGAGTTGTAATAATAGCAAGAGTTAACATATGAAAAATTCATCTGTAGAAATGTCGTTAAGAGTTTGCTGCTGCTATCTAAGTACGTGAGAAAATAAGGTTAATTTCCTTGTTCTTTGGACGGAGCCAGTATGAGGTTGTCTAAAGGTGATTTTCTTCACCTGGTGGTGGTGAGAAAACCATGGTTTGAAGTAGACTTTTACCTCCTGCTGTCTTTACTGGGTTGGCAATAAACACATTATTTTCCCCACCCTCTTCTATGGGCTTCAACCGGATGAAGGGAAAAGCTACATTTAGAGTGTTAGCAATTAGCACTTGGTGTGGGACCCTCTGTTTCTTCTTCTCACTTGTAAAGTCTCTTTGCTCTTCTTGGTCTACAGTTTTCTGCTTTAAATTTCAAGATTGAAAATGACCTGACAAATTCATTAAAAAGAAAATTACCTTTCCTTCCCAGAGTGCTCCTGGACCAAGTTGATATGGCTATGAATTTGGCAGGTCTGGGAACTACACTCTCCTTAATAGAGGAATCACAGCTAGCTGTTTGAACAGGGGTCTACCTCAGGATTGGAACAAAATGCAGGATCTCAAAGTGAGATCACTTTGTTGAAGAATAGCATTAAGAACAAAGACATCTGAGCCTCAATTCTGTTTCTCAGTGATTGCATCTCCTGCACGGAGCTGGGTATCCATGAGGATGGTGACATTACTGTATTTGACAGTGACTCACAAAACCGTCTGTAACAAACAGTAGCTAAAGAGCATTGTCTTAACAGAAAATCGGTGCCCTTTCTTCTCTTGCAGAAGTCTGCCAGCTTTTTCCTATACATTTCACTGTCAGCAGAAAGGAAGTGTCCTGTACTTCATGTTTTTGAATGAAAGGCGGAGAAAAATGATGCGTGTCTTTTTCTCACATCCCATGGGCTGGAACTCAGTTGACTATGCAATCTCTTCCTGCTGTCACAGTGGCCACAACAGGGATCTTCACCTTGATAGCTATGTGGCCAGTTGAAGTTCTATTTCTATGCTGGAAAAGGGATGTCGAAATATAACTTGCAAGATACCTTGCCAGCTCTGCTCAACTTATGGTATTTGGAAAAGAACAAACACTCATTACTCAGCAGAAAAAGCACAAGGCCCATTGTAATCTTAGTTTTGTGGTGTTGCTAACATGCTAAGTGAGCAAATCACATGCTGGTTGCAGTGGGTAAAAAGGCACACAGCAAATAGGGCTAAAGGGTTTATTACTGTTTTATATCCCTGCAGGCATGCATGCACTTCCCTTAGGGTTGGGAATGTTCTCAACCTAGATTGCTTGAGGAAAAAGCATCCTTCTTAGGATTGTGTCTATGTTTGCATGTGTATGTTCTTTAAAAGTCATGAAGGGGGTTGGAATGGGGCTTGGCGAAGCTGTTAAAGTGCTTGTCTAATATGTATGAAGCCCTGTGTTTGATCCCAGGGACAGAATAAAGTGGGCAAGGTAGCACATGTCTATAATCCTCGCACTCCAGCAGGTAGAGGCAGGAGGATCAGAAATTCAGCCTTGGCTACACAGTCAGTTTGAGACCAGCCTGGATTCATGAAATTCTATCTCAAATAAATAGGTAAGCAAATACTCAAGTATTTAAACAAATAAATAGTTGAAAAGAACACGGAAACCCAAAGGACAGCAAAAGTGAGCTCTGTCAGTTATTCCCCTAGTTGTTTTGCGTTCCGGACTACTCATAAAATTTTGTCTCTGTTGAGATAAAATTATCTCTGAGGCCACTGTGCTCTGCAGGACCTTTTCACACTCATCCTTGCCTCTTTTTTGAGTACAGTGCATCTGCTTTAATTGGCTTTGCCCATTGGGCTTCTTCCATGTTAGATAGACTATTCATCTCCTTTTTTATAATTTGAAAAGCATTGCATTGAATGGTCTAGAAGTCGACAGCTCTAGGATTCTAGGTGTGTCCACAGCAGCCTTAATCCAGAATGGAGCACACAGACCACACTCAGATCCTTGAGTTTCTAAGATGGACTGACCACTGCTGGGACAGTTGTTCGGTTTCCTTGTACATGGGCTGACGTTCATGCAGAGAAGAAATGATTGTAGAATCTCTGTGAGTACAGCAAGGATAAAAAGAAACAAAAACGAACCCTGAAGATTATTCATTAACTCTTTTGATATCACTTAGCCACAGTCAAGTATAAACTTTGCTCAGTGACCTGGCATAAGACTGACTCTATGTACAAAATCAGGGTAGTAACCTGGAGAGAGCATGTTATGAGTTCAGTGATGTTGCTTGCCACGTTTTTGGACGTCGTACACAGCAACATTTTCAGAAACAAGAATCTGTACAAATGAGCAGAATCTTTTCCTTCCTCCTCACTGCTCAGTTTGTGCATGTGGCAAGGTCTGGGTTTGAGTCCAGCTCTGTGCTGTGTGCACTTTGGACGCAGCAGCTATCTTATCTTACACGAGGATAATGATATCTCTTTTGCAGCTCCGTGGAAGGATTAGATCAGATAACTGTGGTGAAAGCATTGTGTAGCTAGCACAAAGTCCTCAAAACGTAAAAGTGCATTTGTCATAATGAATAATGACAACATGTTAAAGCAAACAGACCAGAACGAATGCAGCTATGCAGATGCATTTGCATATAATCAGACAACACGTTTATTCACACATCCATCTATTCACTCATCCACTCTATACCTCTTGCTTTAGAGCATTAGTTCCTGGGGTATGGAGAAAGTACATGAAAAGACACTGGCTAGATTAAACTAGATCAAGGGAGCTGACAGGAAGTAAAGATGCTTGCTACCAAGTCTGGTGACCTGGATTTGATTCTTCGGATCCTCATGGCAGGTGATAACAGACTTCCACAAATTCTCAGACCTACCCACATACCATGGCACATGTATCACACACACACACACACACACACACACACACACACAGCATACACACACGCACATGTGCAAGTAGAGTGGGGGCTTTGGATATTTGAGTTGAGTGAGTGCTTTGTTGGTAGGATTTGGTTTCTCTGTGGGCAAATGCATAACAGGAAGATGACACCTTCTTCAGTGGAGAGACTCATGGTCACACAGGGGAGGTGGGGTTTAACTCTGACCCCATCACTGTCAGGGCACCCAGAGCTGCTGCCCTCCTTGGGAAGCAGAAACTGATTAAATGCAGATTTGTTCTCCCAGGTTTACCTTCTACAATGTTCATTGATTTGTTGTCTGTTTGACAGCTCTAAAGCATCTTTTGCTAAGACTTCAGGTCTCTCAAATGTTCTGAATAAATTCCAAAGCACCTGGGATTGAGCACATTCAAAATCAGATGAGTAGACTTCTATAGATTATAAACATGCAGGCCAGTACAGTAGTGGTCCTGAGAGCCTGTCCAATATAACAGGAAGGAGAATGGCCTCCCTCCTTTCCTCTCTCCCTCCCTCCCTCCCTTTCTTCCTTGCTTCACTTCCTTCCTTTCTTTTGTTTCTTTCTGAACAGAGTCTCACATAACCCAGGCTGATCTTCAACTTCTGATTCTCCTACTTTCATTTCCCTAGTGTTAAGATTACAGACATGTGTCACCATGTCCAGTTTGCACACTGTTGGGTGTTGAATCCAAACGTATAAGCTAAGAAGACATTCTACTAACTGATTTACATCCCCAGCCCCTTCCCCAGATGCCACTGCATGGCCTGGAAACATCTCTGCTTATGGTGGCAGGAATACACTATGCTCTCCTGCTTGTGCACGAATAGTAGACCTGATTCCGCGGCCTACCCAGGCGGGGAGTGCTGAGCCATAGGCATGGTCTCAGCTACTTTCCTCTCAACCCTGAGTGGGCACATAAGCATTCGGACCTGAAGTGGGTGGTGGGAATCAACCCCCCCAAAAGAGCCAGCATGGACTAGGACTACCTACCATTTCAAAACTGTGCAGGTTTTTTCCTGCTACTCCTAAATCAGGAAAACCTCTCTTGTATCTCTGCTTGTTTCTAGCAAACAGAACCCACCAGAGAAGATGTTGCTACCAAAAGAGACATGTTTAACTCTGTTGTTTTGTGTCTAGAATTCCTTTTTAAGCTTTCTCAAGTTTTACATGGATATAGTCAAGCACATTGGAGTGCCAATTTATAGTAAGAGGCCTCTTATTTGTTCCCAGCTGCCCAGACTCCCAAAATAACCACACAGAAACTGTATTAATTAAATCACTACTTGGTCTATTAGCTCTAAGTTCTTTTTGACTAACTCTTACATTTTAGTTTAACCCATTTCTATTAATCTGTGTATCACCATGAGGCTGTGGATTCCTGTGGAAAGTTCTGGTGTCTGTCTTCAGTGGGGCTACATGTTTTCTCTCTAACTTCACCTTCTTTCTCCCAGCATTCACTTTAGTTTGCACCATCTACTTAAGTTCTGCCCTGTTCTGCTATATGCTCAAAGCAGTTTCTTTATTAACCAATGGTATTCACAGCATACAGAAGGGTATCCTACATCAGAAATGGAAAGTGACTTAGTGTGGCTATATGCAAGTCAGTTGAGATGATACACAAAATTCTTTCTTAGGCAGCCAAGTGGTCTGTTTGCCTGTGGCAGTCTTATCTGGGCCACCACGTCTTTTGGGTCACTCATCTCATATCATGTGTGATAGACAATGGTTTTCCATTTAGATTAAGTGTTCAAGGTTTAATCTAAACTTGTTTTTAAGGAACACAAAATAAAATCTTGTGTAAATTTGCTCATACTTTGAATGACAAGGTGGAGATTAGAATTTTTTTTATCATTAGTCAAGTCTTGTCCTTTTATCTCTCTCATTTGTCTCAAAAAACAGTGACAAGAAACAGAAATTTCCTCTCTTATTGAATATCCCTACCCAGCCTTTTCCTCTTCTGGGAGCTCTTAGGTCAGAGGAGAAAGAGCTGCATGGATTTTGTAATCCAGAGAGGCAGGGCAAGGATAAACGTCAGGGTTCCTGCTTGTAGACGCTTGTGCCACAGCCCTTCTCTCTGAGCCTCAGGAAGGCCCTGCTGGCCTGCTCTGGCTTCTCTGTGTCTGCGACACTGATTTCTTTCGCTTGCTCGACAAGTCATCTAGTGTGTATTTTCTTTTTTTTATAGTAGAAAAACTTTCAAACTTATGTGACATTCAAGTGTGTACCTCACAGTCTGATACAAATAGACCTCCCTAGGGACAGTTCTGTCTTTCTCCATGGTGTTGCAGGAGACAACTCTGCTCCCCTCTGGACCAAATTTGGCCAAGGTCTAGGGCCTGTGCCGTGGCTTTGTAATCTTCACTTATTCATTTGTCTAGGTGATAACTTTTTTTCTCATGGATAATTCTTCTCCCTTTTTTGCTTTTTTGAGATAGGATCTCTTATTGTCCAGACTGACCTAGAGCTGGTTCTTCAGCAAAGAATGACCTTGAACAATTCTTTGGTGTCCACCTCCCAGGGTGTTAGAACTGTAAACATGCAGGCACTCTCCTTGCCGAGTTACAACTTTTAAAGAACTATTTTCTTTAAAATTCTGTATTTTTGTTTGTTTTGTTTTTCTTTAGAGACAGGGTTTCTCTGTAGCTTTGGGGCCTGTCCTGAAACTAGCTCTTGTAGATCGGGCTGGTCTCAAACCTATAGAGATCCGCCTGTCTCTACCCCCCCCACCTCTACACCCCCCCCCCCCACAGTGCTGGGATTAAAGGCGTGCACTGTGGTGCAACACCTCCACCATGTGCTACATGGTATGTATGGTATGGGTCGCGAGTTGGGCAAGAGCCTGGAGATTGAAACACACACACATACATATACATGTTACAAGGAGAGAGGCCACTTGTTTGTCCTGGCCACCCAGCTAGCTTACACCTGAAATAACCACACAGAAACTGTATTTATTAAAACACTGTTTGACCCATTAGCTGTAGTTTCTTATTGGCTAATTTTTACATTTTAATTTAACCCATTTCTATTAATCTGTGTATCTCCAAGAGACTGTGGCTTCCCAGCAAGATTTTAACCAGTGTCTGTCTCAACACATGAACAAAAGAACCTCCTACCAACCCCCCCCCCCACACACGGTTAATGCCAATAATATCCCCTTTATTGTGATCCAGGGCAGCTTATATAGGGTCTTCTTGACTAATGGCCACACCCTAACTCTCAGCTGCGAGCCCACTAGAAACCACTCCCCTGCCATCAGGAGCTCCTGAGGGTCTCGTGCTCAGAGCAGCTGCAAGCACAGGAAAACAGGTTGTTTATTCCGGCAGGCAGGGGTCACAGGAAATTTAGGGTGTGGGAGTCCACAGTCCCCAACATTGCATCACCAATACCTGGCTTAAAATTTTGTAAGTAGAGTCACAGATGTACAGTCACTTACAGGGTTTTCCAAAACTTTTGAACCTTTTAAGGGGATTCATTTCTCACAAATGAATACTTTGATAAATTAGTGATTTCATAGTAAATTTCATAATCCCAAGACTGAGGTTATCCTGAAAACACCTCTAACACAATAACAATGATAATCAGCAGGTGGTTAAGTCTCAAAGTTTAAAAAGTATTTTTCCAGGCAGAGTTAGGAGTCAGGAGTTAAGGGCTATCCTTTACTATATAGCAAAATCTCGGTCAGTTTAGGCTGTGTATGCTCCTGTCTCAAAAAATCCAATAACACGAAATACTACTTTTTTTCCCCTTGAGATAGGTTTCTCTGTGTAGTCCTGGCTATCCTGGGACTTACTTTGTGGTGTTAAACTCAGAGAACCACCAGCCTTGGCCTCCCTGATACTGGGATTAAAGACGTGCGCTGCCACCAGCACTAGGCCAAAAGGACTGTCTTATAAATGACTAATTTGTTCTTCACAGTGCTGTCATGTAACAGGTAGTGAACCAAGGTGCTCAGCGGACAAAAGATGTAGCTGCAGACTCTAATCCAGGAATTGAAGTCATAGGGCTTGCTCAACTTGCTTTTCTCTGTGAGTCACAGGATCTGGTCAAGACTTGGAGGCCACAACTATATAGGAATGGACATGGAGGGTGGGTGACAAGGTCACTTGGCTGTCCATGTGATTTTGAGTCTCTTAGTTCATTTAGTATCCCCAAGCTCTTCCTTTTTGAGAGTACATACTTGCACAATGCTAGAAACATCAGATAAGGTCTCTGCTCAGGTATGCTAAAGGCCTGCCTTCCAGAGTTGGAGGCCGACATTTGCCCCAGCAACCATTCTGAACTGTTGTTTTTGAAATTCAAAGTTGGTCTACAAATAGCACCTTAGTTCATATGTTGCAAAAATGAACTCAAAAAGTATTTTTAGGGAAAGAATCCACTGAGCAGAACTGACCAGAAGATGTTGAAAGCTCGTTATGTAACCCTTACCCTTCATCATTTGGAACAGAAAGGGATTAAAGTTGGAGAGGCTGAGCCTAGATGCAAACTGGAGTCTGAGATCTCAGAGAATTGTCACTGTGCTGTTAAGGCTCCTTATGGTGGAGGGAGAAGGGAGAAACCCTTCAGGAAAGTCTCTTGGAGACCTTGACATAGGTCGCTGCAGTTGGAGGACAGCTAACTGAGAAGTTCAGAACTCAGCACTCAGACATAAGCTATGCAGGACTGCGCTCCAGGAAGTGGCTGCCTGGGTTGCCTATGGCAGAGAGGCATGCTTCCAGCCCAGTCTGTCCTAGGAGGGTTTGACCTCTGACTAGCTAAAATATTAAAAAGGTTTCTGCAGAAAGAGAGTGGAGGTCAACATTTATGAAGGTTTCATCATCTGTTTGAACACATTAATTTACAAACTTTCCCAGAACGGCAGACGGAAGTTCACAGAAGTAAGGGGTCTTGCAGGAACCCATGGTAGACTTCAAGAGAGAAAGGGTAGACTTTGTAAATCAGTCACAGCAGGGCCATTGATACCTGTTGGTAAGAATTTTCCTGTCTTGTTGGGCTGTGGTGGTGCATGCCTTTAATCTCAGAACTCAGGAGGCAGAGATAGACAGATCTCTGTGAGTTCGAGAACAACCTGGTCTATAGAGCAAGTTCCAGGAAAGGCAAGGTTACACTGAGAACCCCTGTCTAGAAAAATTAAATCAAAGCAAAACCAAACCAACCAACCAAACAACAGAATGTTCCTGGCTCTTGCCTCTTCTTTCAGGAGGTGTCTTCACTTCATGAACTGAGTGGGGAAAGGCAGAAGTGGGAAACAAAGAACTAGATTAGCCTGGAGAGATGGCCCTGGCAGGTGAGGTTCTCACAAGGACTCAAGTGGTTCCTGCCTATAATCACAGGATAAGGGTGGGGTGGGGCAGAGATGAGTGGATCCTTGGGGCTCACTTGTCAGGCAGTCTAGCCAAAATGTCAGGCTGCAGGTTCAGTGACAGACTGTCTCAAAAACAAACAAACCAGAAACCCAACAAAGTGGAGAGTCAAACGAGGAAGACATATTAATGTCCAACTGTGGCCTCTGTGTCCTCAGTGCATCAACACATAGGTGCACATGGCGGCGGTGGGGCTACTCTGGAAACTAGATGTGCTGACTCATGACTGTAATGCCAGCATTCCAGAAACGAAGACGGGAGGATTGTTAAGAGTTGCAGGCCATTCTGGGTTCCATAGTGAGTACCAGCTCAGCCAATGCTAGCTAGCTAGATGCGCTCAGACCAAAGCTCTTTCTCCTTGGGGTCAGCATTTTGGAGGGAATTTTGAGTTTTCTTGATCCTGTATTTTTCGGATTAACACTACGGCAGAACTGCCTGGAGGCACAAGGCTAGCACAGGGCTTGTCTTTCTCTTTAGACCCGAAGGAGGAACCTCAGTCTCAAAGAACAGGCACAGAATAAAAGAAGTGGTTTAGGGTATGTTTTGTGGGTCCAATGTCTACACATAATTTTTCTTATGAGTCCCTAATGAGTTGATTTGAAATGTGCTCCTTAATTGCTAGAGCACAAAGTTACCACAGTTCTGGGGTGTCAGTGTTCTCCTCAGACTCCAGTGTCCAGGCCAGTTATTAGAATGATAGGCAAAAAAACAAAAACAGAACAATGGATGTTTTTTTTCCTACTTTACTGCTGTGTCTGCAGCGACTTAGACCTTAAGGCATAAAATTTAAAGAAACAAAACTCTTTCCTTTTTCATAAAGCTATGGCAAACTTGGACCCAGCAATTCCCCAGCTGGTAACGCTCACATTTAAATTAAGAGCAGAGAAGAGGAAATAAAGAGAGCTGGTGGAGGGGGTGGCAAAAGAGAGGGTAAGGAGCAGAAAATGAAAGAGGAAGTGGGGGAAAGGTTACTGTGGGCACAGAACAACCTTCGTGATCAGCAGGGAAGAATTCAGAGTGATGGCCTCTACTCTGGCAGCTCTTACAGACAGGAGGACCAAATACCCATCTCTGTGACTTACTGCCCAGCACGGTACCAGGCTCACCTGTAGCTCAAGTGTGACTTGGGTGGGGGGGCATCTTCTTACTGTAAGATTAGTTTTCTCTCAAGGCATTATTCTACCTTTCTCTCTCTCCCTCTCACTGGTATATATAAGTGTGTGTTTGTAAGCCAAAAATTGTGGGCATCTTTCTCATTTTTCACCTTATTTTTCAGACAGTGTCTTTCACTAAATCTGGATTCACCAATCAGCCTAGACTAGCTGGCCAGCAATCCCCAGTGACCCTCCTATCCAAAATCCCCAGCAGTGGAGTTACTGTTGCATTGCCACTGAGCACTGCAGGTGCTGGGGTTCAAACTCAAGTTCCCTTGCTTGTTCAGAAAACTTTACCCACCAAACCACCTCTCTATCCCCCAAACAGTCTCTT
The DNA here is from genome assembly GCF_982192425.1 of Myodes glareolus. Taxonomy (NCBI): domain Eukaryota; kingdom Metazoa; phylum Chordata; class Mammalia; order Rodentia; family Cricetidae; genus Myodes; species Myodes glareolus. The sequence goes on from NC_142045.1 coordinate 61,047,852, forward strand.
TGTTGTGTGTGTGTGTTCTGTGACAGGGTATAATGAATTGTGAAAAGTTTGAAAAAATCAGACTGGAAATGTAACTTAGTTGGTCGAGTGTTTGTCTAGTAGGCATGCAACACTGGCTTCGGTTCCAGCCTTGTAGAAAGTGGTGCAGTGTGCCTGTAATCCCAATACTTGTAAGGAAGCAGGAAGAGCAAGAGTTCAAGGCTATGCTTGGCTGCAAAGTCCAGTTTGAGGCCAGCCTGTGCTTCATGAGACTCAGTCTTGAAATATTTTCTTTAAGTAAGACAATGATAACACATGGCAAACCTGTTCGTCTTTAAGGAGACATTTTTATTACCAGTTAAAGACATCAGGAGAATCATATCTATGAACTCCACTTTACAAACAACAAAGAACTTCTATGCTAATGATACTATTTAATTCTCTGCACACAATCTGAACATTGAAGAGTCATATTACATGATTTCTGGATTTGCTTGTAGCATGAGGGCCGGCTTGCTTGTTGGGGTTTCTGTTCTGCCCGGTACCCCACAACCGGCAAGTCTCAAAGAAAATCACACATAGTCTACATTAGGATATAAACTGATTGGCCCATTAGCTCAGGTTTCTTGTTAACTCTTATAGCTTATATTAACCCATTATTCTCATCTATGTTAGCCATATGGCTTGGTACCTTTTTCAGCTGTCAGCTCACATGTTGCTTCTTTGGTGGTCTGGGCAGGAATGGTGGTTGGAGCTTTCTGCTTCCCAGAATTCTCCTGTTCTCATTGCATCACTTCTACTTCCTGTCTGGTTTTCCTGCCTATACTTCCTGCCTGGTCAATCACCATTTATTTAAAATATGATTGACAGATTACAGACAATTCTCTCACACCATTTGCTTCCTTTCTACTCCCTCCTTTTCTCAGGCGTTAGAAACCTACTATTAACCAACCTATGTAAAAATGGCATTTATTGGTCAGACACTCCAAACCTGAGTACATTGTTTTATTTCGTAGACTTCCAGGAAACACTGACTAATGAGATCCAGGAAGAACTGAGATACCACTGGATCTCAAATGCTGACAACAAAGAATGGGAGAAAGGGTTGCTAACGTTCTTCTCTACCTCCTCCTCCTGTGCTGACTGAGTCCCTCATGGTTTGGTCTAAGTAGTGGCAGACATGCTTACCAGAAATGCTTGAGTGTACAAGATAGTGCTTAATCATCTGAAAGCATATTTCAGTTCAGTCTTTCTGCCAAATCTGTGAACCATCAAGAAGAGGTATGGCATAGTTTAATTCAATCCAGAGATGGTCTGTGGCTATCTCCATAGAAGTCATGGGGTGTGGCCCTTACATGTGGATGGGCAGCCTGCTCCTGTAGTGAAGGTGGGGGCTGGGAGAATAAGGAGAGAGGGAATAAACTGGAAATGTGTTAGGTAGATACTTCTGCTGATGTGGACTTCACATACTGCCTCAGAATCTACCTGTTCTGTGCCTACTGTATCAGTGTGTCAGAAGAGACCCTAAGCCCACATGAATGACGTTGTACCCATCCGTATCAAGACAAGGTTCACTATTAGTGGAAACCCTGAGTCTTTATCTTCAAGGTGGCCAAATTTTCTCCAGCTCATCCTAACAAAACATATGCTCTGGTATGTTCAGGCCTGAGGTACAGACACACGCAGACATGTCCTCTGCACCGCCCATGTTAAACGAAACTGCTGAGGGAAGAATTATGAGGAAATAACTCATGACCAGAGAAAGGCATCAGCCAAGACTGTTTCCTTATATAACAATAGATAATAAGATAAAGGCTTAGGGTTTGGGTTAGATTTTCCAACTGCCTAAGCTTTTACCTCACAACCATCCTCCATGGAGGAAAGGGGAATGGAGAAAATGTGGGGAAGAAAAACTCCAGTTTTAGGAATGGAAAAGAGTCATTGCCTTCTATGCAAGCATGTAGGGCAGAGAAGGCCTCGAAGATAGCATGCTATGTTCATTAGGGGCCTGGTGACTTGTGATGTTTGAATTTTCTCATTTCTTGTTACTTTCCATACTATTATTCAAAGGCATATTTCAACCGTGTTAAGGAAACTTTGCCTGCCCCCATCTTCTGCTTTCACAGTAAGCCAAAATTCATTTCTGATGTTGGTAATGAGTCTAGACTAACACCAAGACATGTAAGAGAAAGATAAAACCCCCCTTCGTGGTTAATGGGGTTAGAGACTGCAGGAGTTATATATCTCAACTTGGCTGGGCTATGACACTAGCTATTCAATCAAACATTATTTTACATGTTTCTGTAACAGCATTTTTGGGTGAGAGTAGCATAGAAACTAGCAGATTTGGACTACAAAGATTACTTTCTATAGTTTAATGGGTACCATCTAGTCAGTCGAAGGTGTTGCTGAAGACTGATGCTGACCATGCCTCCATAGTTACATGCAATAGTTCTTTGGAATATATTTTTCCAACTCCATCTCTAGAAGGCTCTGTTGATAAATATGGAAGCTTTTTCGACACTCAGCCATAATGTAGAGATCACTCCATCAAGAGTTCTGAAGTCATGGAGATCATTGCTGTGCAGAGTTGTATGCACAAAAAATACAACAACAAAAACCAAAAGCCCAAATATCAATAGCTATTTATTATTCAGTTGCCCACACCCTTTAAAACAAGGTCTCAAGTCATCTAGGTTGCCTTTGAAGTTTCTATATATCTTAGGATGGCCTTGAACTTCATATCTTCTTGCTTCTACCTCCCAAGTGCTGAAATGGCAGATGTGTGCCACCACACCATGTTTGTGCAGTACTGGGGATTGAGCCTGAGTTTTTGTGAGTATTAGACATGTGCTTTACCAATGGAGATACATCTCTCTGCCCTCACCATCAGCTTTTGACACAGAACTTTTGGCAGGGTACCATATGGCTTGGTATAGAGTGTGTCAGTCCCCTCCACCAGCATCTTCTTAAAATGACAGAAAAAAATAAACCCATAGAAAAAAATAAACTCAGCGGAGGTGGAGACAGTCAACCTGGCACCCACAGATCTACTTTTTGCCTGTGACATCAATTCCTAGGCAGAGACTATTTGCCTCTGTGCTAACTCAGGACCAATCTCACTCCCTAGAGAATATCCCGTGTCTCTCAGACTCTGAGGTAAACTCTGCCAACATAGAGACTGAACTTGGCCCTGGTGTTTTCTCAGTTGCCAATCTTCACAAAGCTGCTGTTCACTCTCCTCCTACAGCAGGTAAGCCTAAGGCATTTAAAGAAATGATCCTCTTTGAATAACGGTGTGTCCTACAAGTTTCTCCTTTTGGGGAGGATGAGGAGTGTGCCCACTTCTGATGTGTAGTCTGATGAGGCCAGTTGTCAGTACCTTCAAGGACCCAAGTTCAGCAGAGGTTGAGTGGGCTTTTATACTGGTATACATTTGCCAGGGAAAGCTGAACACTATCTTGCTCACCTGGTTCTGCGATATCAAACAACCTCGTTGCTCTTTACAGCTTGGTAAATGATATAGTCCAGTGTGAAGGCTGAAGTTTGGTATTAATATTAAATTACTATGCTTAAGAGATATATAAAACAAAAATGCCTCTAACTTATAAGCCCCACTTGCTCAAGGGCCGATAACTTTCTGAAATGCTGGGGGTTATTGTTCATGTAAGATAACAAGCCATGTGTGTTCCTGCTTATGAACAAGGCTGGGTGCCCCAACTGCACAAGATGTGGTTGATCATACGTACAGTGGGAGGTATGCAGGCAGGAAGTATGTCAGAATGTATGGTTGCCCTGAAAGGGGTAGAAGCGGAAAGTAGGCAGCCTCATACGTAACTTTATAAGCACTGGGCCAACATGATTTGCTGTCATTCTCTGGGAATCCAGGGTATGTACCTGGACAGTGTTACCTTATTTTGTACATGTGCTGTTCCCTGTGCATCTGGCTGGCTGCCCTAAACTCCACCTTTCTTCTTTCCAGAGTTCTCTCTCTGCCTAAAAGTCCCACCTCACTCTCCTGCCTAGCTTTTTATTACACCAATCACAGTAAACCATCTTCACACTGTGTGCAATATCCCACAACAAGTGCTAGTATATTCTTGGGAGCCGATGTAGAGGCAGGCAGGTTAAGTGTTCATGGTTCTCCTCAGCGACTGTTTAGAGGTCAGCTTGGGCTAGGTGACACCTTATCTCAATAAACTGAAAACCAAACAACAACAATAAAAAAAACCAGTTTAGATGCTTAAAAGTGGGAAAAGCAGACTTTGGAGAGATTTCTAGAATATTCTCCAATTTTATTTAGTTTCTTTCCAACTAATGAAACTATTTTATGTTGGCAGCTTAAGGAGGTTGAATTTAGTGAATTTTTTTTCTTTAAGACTGCTGGGCTTTGATCTTCTTCCTGGGGGACATTACTCACAGTGGGCATTGGCACCATGCTTATCTCATGGTCAACCTATCACAAAGGTGAACAGTCAACATTCCCCAGCATGGTTGCTTAACTTAGCTGGTTTGTTCAGTAGGTGATGGATATTAAGTGATATTTTCATCTTGTGATGGACTTACCAGGATATGACTGCATTACTATTGAGTAATGTCTGTAATTGTTTTTAAAATACAATTAACTATGGATTCCTGAAGACTTAATCTGTGCCAATTTATTTATATATATTTCCTATCTAAATCTTAGTATGTATCACATTCAGTGATCTTATTCCTTGAGAATCAGCAAAAAGCAGAGGTCTCTCTTTGTCTCTCTCTCATGTGGTGTGTGTGTGTGTGTGTGTTATATACATGTGAACATGTGGGTATATGCAGTGTTACACTTGTAGAGGCCAAGTGTTCAGTGTCTTCCGCTATTGGTTTCAGTTGCTTTGAGAAAGTGTCTATCACTGAACCAGAAGTTTGCTATTTAGATGACATATGCTAATCAGCGAACTCACAGAATCTGCCTGCCTCTGTCCCACAAAGCTTAGGCTATAGACAGGAAGAGTCACACCCAGTTTTTTACTTGGATTCTGGGGATTTGAACTCAGGTTTTCATGCTTGCACAGCATGAGCGCCCTCTCCAGCCCCTGAGAATTGTTTGAACTCAGAAATACCTGCTGTCACTGTCCACATGTGGGAACTCTGCCTTCTGGACGACAGTGTCTGTGTCATTTCCCCTGGTTTACTGTGGAGGTAAAATGCAGCCACTGAAGCTCTGCTCATGCAAAGTGGGAGTGGGTGAAGGGCCCTCTTTTCTTCCTTGCAAAGATTCTGCAGCTCTGTGAGGAAATTGAGAGTTTGGGGAATGAGAATGACTGAATTTTGAGTCATCTTTGGTAAGTACTGTGTCAAATTTTAAATGGCATGAAGCTAGCTGGGGAAGAGATTGCTATATTTAGAATTTGAAATGTATTTTAACCAAACAGGAAAAGAGCATGTGTTACATTTCCCCTGCGGCTGGTATCTTTCAGATGAACTTCTAGTGTGTTCTAAGATGGAGACTGCTTGATGAAACTCACAATAGGATAACTAAAGAAGACCACAAAGGAAAAAAGAAAAAGAAAACTGCTACTTCCACTTAAAAACTGCATAGCTCTTTTATTTTGTTTTACATTTATTTATTTAGTGTATGTGTGTGGGCTCCTGTTGGCTGAAACACATGAGCAGAGATAGAAGACATTTTACAGAAGTCACTGTGTCCTCCCACCATTGACACCTGGATTGGTATAGATGGGCTCCAGCTAGCAGGTAGCACTGTTCTCCAATGAACCATCTTGCCAGCCCTGCTCTGATGTTTTAAAAAGCAACTCAAACTCTTTAGTCAAGTAAAAATGCTAAAATAAGTTTTATTTATTATTTATTTAGAATGGCATCACCAGAAATTACTGAAGTTAATGCTGAACGGACTTCCGTCTTTTCAGGTAGACATTTAAGTAGATTGAGTATATAAAAAATGGCATCATAACGCAAAGGTTGTGTCGCATTAATAGAGTACTTGCCTAGCATTCACCAAGCCCTGGGTCTGATCTTCAACACTGTATAGACCACATGAGGTGGTGCATGTAATCCTACCACTCTTAAGGTAGAGGCAGGAAGATCAAAAGTTCAAGGCCATTGTTAGCTACAAAGGGCTTTATGAGACCCTATCTCAAAAGGGATAAAAATAACAACATAACAACAACAATAACAAAACCATTGAATTTAAAGAAGAAAAATAAAATGAAATGCAACTAAAGGAAATGAACTTTAAAAACCTTTTATCTCTTGACTCAGGGAGGTGCTAATTACACTGACTTGATCATTAGCAACTCTCTCTATATGTCATATATACAGGTACCATGAAAAGCTACAGCAATTTCTTCATCAGAAGCACTTTCTACAGCAGCCCTCCAAGGTTGTATAAGGGGCTGTGACAAACATCTTAGAGGTATCCCCTTTGTATAGAATGAAGATACTGGCATGTTCTTTTCTCCTCTCTTATTTGTCCTGAGTTGTGTGTGTTCTTGCTTTAGCTTCAACTTGCTGTGACCAATGTCTGGGATCAGGTTTATTCTGGATCACACTTTTGGAGGCTGTCCCATGTGATCAGGCTGCCACACTGCTTTAGGCTTTTGGGGCAGTCACCTCAAGAGCCAGAAGCAAAAGCAGAAAGAGGAAGTTGTTGGAGTTCCAGAATCCTTTCCCAGGGATGCCTACATGACCAGAAGACCTCTACTGAGGTTCTGCCTTTTAATGGGCTACTCTTTCCAGTAGAACTAAGAAGACCCAGCCTTAGTAAATAGAACTCTGGGGGGCATTTAAGATCCAAACTAGTGCTCCCTCGCCTGATTCTTTCTCTTCTCCTGAATCAGGGTTTCATGTACCCAGATTTGTCTTAAGCTCTCTACATAGTCAAGGTTGACCTTGACCTTCTTATTCTCCTCCCAGTGCTGAGGTCTTAGGTGAGTACTGATTTAGTACTGATTTCTGGTTTAGGAAATGCAGGATATTGATCTAACTTGTGACTGTGTACATTCCATGAACTGGGCAAGAATTCCACCAGTTGAGCTATGGGATTATTCTGTTCAACTTGCCCGTATTTATGTGTTCACTTCCTGTAGTTGTAATTTTTGCCAGGTTAGTGTCATCTCCTTGCATTCACAGGTCTCCTGCTGGGCTCTGTGCACAGCTTCTTTCATCCTAACCCATCTTCTCTCTTGTTTGCCACTGTTCTCTGGTTCCTTTATTTTGGGAAGATTCGTGCTTCTCATCATAGAATGATGTCCTGAGTAAATGCTCCCGAGTCACAGTTTCTTTTCGTAAAACTTTGTGGATGCTTCTTCAGGGTTCATTGTATGCTAGTTGCTTATGGAGACCTATGAGGTCAACTTGATTATTTTTCTTTACCTTTTTCCTTTTTTAAGGATTTTAGATGTATGGATCAGGATTCTTTAGGGAAATGGAACCAATAGTGTGTATGTGTGTGTGTGCGGGGGGGTGTACTTGTATGAATGTGTAATTTATATGGTGGCAAGAACTGACTCCTACACGTTGTCTTCTGACCTCTACATAGCAGCAACATAAATAAATAAAATGTTTTGTTTAAAAGGTTTCAAAAGCACACTATTTAAAAAAAAGAGAAAATGCACAGGCAAATTCATGCCGTGGCACTCGAGTCTCTCTTCTTGAACACCTGAGCTCAGTTGTCAGGCTTGGCATCCGTGTTTTTACCCTCTGAGCCATCTTGTTGGCTCTGTTTTGCTCCTTCAGAGAGTTAGCTCAGTTGGCTCGTGTGACTCTGGAGCGGAAGTTCCCACCACCTACACATGGTAAGGTGCAGACCCTCAAGAGCCGAGACATTGCGGTGCCATCTGGGTCTGAAGCACCAAGAGCCAGAGATTGATGATGATGGCCTTGAGGCAAGGCAGCCAGGCTTGAGAACTGTCTTAGTTGCTTGTTTTTGCAGTGCTGGGCATGAAACCCAGGATCGTGTGTGGTTAGGCAAGTAATCCACCAACTGAACTACATCCCCCTGCTTCATTCTCTTTTCTGAGAGAAGCCAGCTACCTAAGGAAGGAAAGCGTATTCTGGCTCTTGAGCACGGAAAGAAGGTGATGCCAGTGGCAGGATGGCTGGGCTTCTCCCATTATGGTGGACCAGGAAGCAGAGAACAAGACCGGGACAGCAGCTGCACTCTAACCTTCAAATGTTTCCTGTTTCTGCAGTCAGGCTTCGGCTCCGATAAGTTCCACAGCCTCCCAGCAGCACCATCAGCTGGGGATGAAGCACACAGACACGAGCCTGTGGAGACATTTCAGAGTCAAATGTGATAGTCTCAGTGAGAAGAGGTACTCGGTTTGTCAGTTTGTCTTTGAGGCCTGGAAAAGACCAAAGCTCAAGGCCCCATAACACTCTTGGACTCTTAGTTCTTTTCTCTTTCCTCTCCTTCCCTTCTTTCTTGACCCAGGGTTTCATGTAACCTCTGTTTTGCAGGCAGAGACGACCTTCCACTGCTCCCAGCTGTTGTGCTCTTGGTTGCAGCCAGCACCGTGGCAGGTTATGGAGATTCAGGTCAGGGCTGTATGCGCTAGACAAGCACTCCATCAACTGAGCCACGTCTCCAATCCACGGTGAAATTTGTCCTCTGGACTCCACACACACACACTGTGTGCTGCCTCCTCCCAATAACTACATACTTGTTTAAAAATGCAGTTTCCGTTCCTGTAGTGCCGGCTCTTCTTTCCTCGTCGGCCCAGTGACTGGTTCTTTGCCGGTGGAGATTGAGACTAATCCACCTTCCTCTCTCACACCACATCAAGTTCACACGTGCACTGATTTATGTTGTACTAAACAAGCTCAAATAATTTTCTTCTGGGCTTCAAATTGATTGTTCTCTTAGATCTCTCCTTTCCTCCCTCCATTCATCTTTCTATCCTCTCTTCTTCCCTCTTTCTCGCTCTTCTCTGCCCCCCTTCGTTATTCTTTCCTCTCTCAAACCTCTACCCCTGTATTCTCTCTGCACACTTCCTTCCCTCTTCTCTCCTTTTCAGTCTGTCTTGCTCCTCTCCATGCTCTGCACAGAGCAAACATCAAGTGCTCTTAACTTTATGTAATTTCTGAACAAGCCGGATTCTCAGAATTTTTTTCTACTTTTTATTTCCTGAAGCATCTCTGGCTTCAGGGTCTTGAGCTTACTGTTAAAGTTGAATGAAGCCAGCTTGCTTTTGTTGGGATCTTCTTTCTTTCCCGATGGCCAGCTTTTTAAATAGAATGTTAGCATTCATTCTCTCCTGTATCTTTGTGAAAGGTGAAGCAATGCCTAAGCACACTCTTAAATCTATATTCTGTTCAATTGTTACATGCTTGAGGGGATTCTTTATTTCCTCTCCTTTCACGTTTTCAGAAGTTCTGAGCTAGCAATTGGAGTGACAAGAGAGGAAACTAAAGAAATGTACTCATGTAAGTCCAGTGAGTTTTTCTCTTTTTCAGTCAAGAAGTGCCATCTTGTTACAATTACAAGTAGACTGTGTTTTATAAGAGAAAGAAGCCTGGGCTGCAGGGGATCCTGTAACCTCCAGGTCGAGGATTCACTCTCTACCCCTGCTAATGGGAAGGCCATGAGCTCCCTTGATCTTCATTTTCTGGAGCTGTGGGGTGGGATGAAAGCGTCGGCCGGCCGAGAGTACCTGCCCCTTTCAGCTGTTCAAGGCTCAGATGAGATACAGGGAAAGTGTTGATCTCGGTGTGCTGGTACTAGCCTGTGATCTCAGTACCAGGAGGCTGAGGCAAGAAGAGGGCAAGTTCATAGCTCAGCCTGAGTTACAAAGTGAGACCCTTTGTCTCTATGACTCAAAATATTAAATCAAATGAATGAATGAACTAATTGTGGGAATCTGTACTTAGCACAATGAAAAGGGGAAATAGTGCCTTTCGGCTGTTAACCTGTTATTCTGCATTTATAAACCGCCTCTTAGAGGTGGGCAGCCATACTCTTGGGGATATTAATTCTTACTTGCCAGCAGTAAAGCTATTAGCCTATGAAAATGCTAACAGGTCTTGCCAGGAAGTTTTGTGCCTGCATAGAAACAAGGACCTGGATGATTTTATTCATCTGTGCAGAGAACATCTGTCGTTCATTTTATACATTTTAAACTTTCTGACTGTGGATGCTGGCTCCCGTACAGCGGCTGAGAATCGTTGGCAGCCTACCTCCCCCAGGAAGCCCTTAGTGAAGTGGAAAAATCTGGCAAATGGCACTTGGTGTGGTCCGGACCAGGTCTTAATTTGGGGCAGAGGAGCGGTTTGCGTATTTCCACAGGGTGCAGAGCTTCCGATCTGGGTCCCTGAACGCCTGGCGCGGACCGTGGATTCCTCTGTTCAGAAACCTGAGGATGAGGTGAGATCAAGAGATCCCACAGACATGGCGGCGGAGGCGGCAGCGGAGTTGGCAGATTCCTGAGAGATGATCCAGTGCCTGATTTTACCCCTTTCCCAGCTTTCTGTTGCTCTGCCTGATCTGTCCCTTTCAGCCAAGGCTGCTTGACCCCCTGAGGGGAAAACAGCTACTTTCCCCTGCCCTGATAGCAGCTTTGGGTGCTCAAGGCTAAAACCTTGCCAGATACACAGAATTACCATACTATTCTAGTATCTAAATTCACAATTGGACGTTGTAGTCAATCTTCACAACTGGGTGTGGATTTTAACCTCTGCTGGTCACAGGTTAAGATTTTGCTGCTTTTTCTCGGACCCCGGAATACAAAAGTGCTAATTGGCTCTAATTTAGTTTGGCTAGTCATACCAGGGGTCCCATTTGCCGGTGCTGTAGCCCTACTCAAGGGCGCTATTCTGAGCCAACATTTCAGATATTGTGTAAGCACTGTCTCTTCCAGGAATGCTTATGTATGCATACGCTAGAGTGTCTTCTCCTGGCCAGAGGCTTCAGGTCTGCCACGGCCTGGCCCTAGTAGGCGTTCGCCTTGGAATATCTTTCAGCATAATCTGGCTGGACTCTATGTATGACTAGTAGCCAAAGACGGGTAAGGATTGAATGGGAGGAGACTCTGACCTAAGACAGAAAGGTATTTTGACCTGGAATACTTTTTCCACGATGGGTAAAGAATCTGCCTGGCCATCACCACCTAAGACAAGGTGCTAGTCATCATATTTTATATAAAAAGGGAGACTTGTAGCTACCAAGGTTTCTTCCCTTCTCTCCTGGCGATTCGCAGGGCCGTGTGACCTCTGGCTCCCTGGAGACTCTGCACTAGCTCTGGCTTGAGGGGATAACTTAGCAAGAACCTGGTTCTCTTTGTTATGGTGATTCCACTTGTATTCAAGGTTTTAGCAGTGGGCCCATAGCCTGGCTCCCCAGCTGATCCTGCTCCAGGCGCCGGGAAGACTTTAATCTTCTCCTCCTGCTCCTGGGTGGGAGGAGGCTTTGCATTTTCGATCCCTCTAGCCCACTGGTATATATACCCGACTTGAGTTTAATAAAGTGGCCATTTACTCTGGTAAATGAGCAAAGGTCTCTTTTGTGTGTGTCTCTTTTTTAACCCTCAGGACAATCGTCCATTCTCGTGGGCCCAAGTTCGGGAAAGCGCGCAGCCTGAATCGGGCATGGGTATCCATTGGAAAGTGCAGACTCTTACAAGTGCCCACATTGGCAGATGTCCTTAGGTCATTTCTGCTGGAATTGCCAGGGTTAAACATTTAGACAATGAAAGAGATGCTCTGGGCCATCCACACTGGGAGACTTCTCTGGCAACTTTCACACTGAGGGGTGGTTAACAGCATTTGCGACATAATTTTTTTTAAACCATTGTTTCTTAATTTTAAAGAGATGGGTACTGTTGCTTTTACCTGGATAAAGGTTTTCAAAATATAGGTTTAAAATCTATGTTCTTAAAAAAGAGTTACCAAAGCCTGACCAGGGGCTAAGCAACAGCCTTGTTTATTGTACAGTTCAGCTTGGAGCATTCAGACAAGATGGGTTGATTATAGTTTTATTCTGAAAAGTAAAATTTTATTTCTTCATTCTACAGCCATTACTAAACTTTTACGTTTTCCCCTTTCAAATGTGCATATTTCCAATAGCAATCATTACACTAGGCGGCATTTCACAGTTTCATAGATGCTGGAAGGTAAAATTCATTTTGTACCCCTCATCACTCATGCTCCCAACTTGTCCCTAGCCTGAGTAGAACCAATGTTTAGTTAAAGAGTTTTAAGACAACCATTATATTGTTCTTCTCCTTCCCCTCTCCCCCTCCTTCCCCTCCTTCCTTTCTTTCTTTCCTTCCTTCTTTCTTGTTTTTTCCTCCTCTCATGTAGCTCAGGGTGAGCTTGAACTCCTCATGTAACTGATTCTCCTCTTTCTACTTCCCAAGTTCTATGATTAAGTGCATGTGCCACTATGCCCAGTTTACACAATGCTGAAGATCAAACCCAGGGCTCCATGCCTTCTAAGCAAGCATTTATCAACAGAGTTACATCCCTAGTCCCAGTGTGCGTGTGTGTGTGTGTGTGTGTGTGTGTGTGTGTGTGTGTGATGTAAGGGCATATGTGTTTGTGTCATGCACCTGTGCATGTGAGCAAAAGGCCAGAATAAGATATCTGGTTCCTGCTTTATCAGTCTCTACTTTGTTCCCTGAAATGGTCTCCTATTGAAGTTGGCACTCACTGGTGGCCAGAAAGCCCCAGGAAACCTCTTGTCTCTATCTCCCACAGCATCTCCCAGCCATCTATTTAAGTGGATTATGGGATACAAATGCAGATCCTCAGGCTTAAATAGTGAGTTTCCTTACCCACTGAACCATCTCTCTAATTTTGTGTTTATAATTTTTAACTGTAGCTCAGTGAGATATTAATTCTTTTGTAGTTACTTAGTTAATTCAATCACAGGTCTAAGATATGATGCTTGTTAGGGAACTGTGGATCTCAATCATCACATTTGTAAATACCACCTTGAGGTGGAGTATTGTCACAATCTGAGACTGTGTACACACTTGATAGTAGAGGAAATAGAAGACCAAATGTGGGCAGGCTCGGCTCCGCACCTGTGTTAATGAATGGTCCTTTCAATTCACTGTCAATAGCACTTACATTTCTAAGCTACTCCTGGGAACCATACTCTGAAATTTGTAGCCAAACAAACTGTGCTTGTTTTTAGAATTTGTGTTATTTGGAGATAAATGCATCCTACTCCTCAGAAATGTGTTTGGTGTAGGCCTGTTTTCTTTAATCTTTATCCACATGACCATTTCAAACTGGACGCAGAGACTAAAAATGGAGCCTTATACTGTAACATAAAATTTATTCTATTGTTTTCTCCACTGTTAGGATGAAAGGAAACTGGGGGAAGGAAATCTCCGTAGAAGAGTTACAAAGAGCCTTCAGTTGATTTGGTGGGGTCTGGGGTTTTTGTTCCTGCTCACTGAGAAAGGATGTTTATTTCAGACTGAACATTGCTTTCTAGGTCATCTTCATGTTTCAGGAACACAAAAGTAGCCAGTGTATATTAAGGAAGACCAACTAAACGTTCCATGTTTGCCTTTACCTTATGGTAAAGAAAGAAAGAAAACAGATTCATGGTTAGGTTTGCTTATATGCACACGTTGTTCTCCAACGTTTCCTCCTACTCCTCCTTGTGTAACTCACAGCCACCCAACATTTACACAGGGTCTGGGCATCCAAACTCTGGTTTAATGTGGGATTTCCCTCTGTATGCTGTGATTATCATTGGTTAATAAAGGAACTGCTTTGGACCTATAACAGAGCTATAGGGGAACAGAGCTAGGCAGGGAAAACTAAATGGATTGCTAGGAGAAAAGAAGGCAGAGTGAGAGAGAAGCCATGTAGCTCTGCCGGAAACAGATGCCAGAATTTCAGTTGAAAAGCCACAACCATGTGGCAATACACAGATTAATAGAAATGGGTTAAATTAATATGTAAGAGTTAGCTAGTAAGAAGCTAGAGCTAATGGGTCAAGCAGTGATTTAATTAATACAATTTCTGTGTGATTATTTTGGTTCTGGGTAGCTGGGACAAACAAGCAGCTTCCCCATGCAACAGATTGGTGCCCACGTGGCCAACTAAAATCCACTTAAAACCTGACAGGGCTTGCAAAGAAATTCTAAACCCTAGAAAACAAAGTTTAGCTGCATTTTTGTCCCCAATGGGCTTTGCTCTCTGGCGGCACATGTTGCCGCTCCTTTAAGAGAGGTTTTCCTGATTCAGTGGTAGCAAAAGAAAAAAAGCCACACCATTTTGAAATGCTGGCTTTCTGTGTCATTATGCCAGCACAACCTCTGGCTCTTTCAGGAGACTGAGCATTTGAATGAGGTTTGTGAGTAACATGCTATGGCTTGTTTGATGGCAACATGGACTGGCAGTGTGCCTAAGGATGGGGCACTGTGCATGGCTCTTGGAGGCTGTGAAAAGCTCTGCCATGTCGGACTGGGTGGGGCAAACAGAAACTACTGTATTTCGTCCAATAATGGTGCAGCCTAAGTTTTTAAGAAGTGCTCCTGAACAGCAAAAAATTATAGATTCACAATAGGACAGATTCAGACATAAACGACCTCTAAATGGGTAACAGTATTGGATAAATGTACATAGGCTAGGGAGAGAGAAGAAAAAGAGTATAGAGAGTTATAAAAAGAATTAAATGGTTTATATAAAAATTAAAACAAAGTCTTTAAAGAGACAGAGGACAGAAAAAGTAATAGAGTGAAAATAAATAAGCCACATAAAGATGGAGAATTCACAGAGAGTCTGAATTATGTATACTATTGTGTTTTCTTTAATTTTTTAACTATGAAGGAGTTAAGTACAGAGAGACATTTCATTATATGGGCTGCTAAGCTAAACCAACATGTATATTACAAAGGTATCTTGACTTCAGAATTTGGGTCTAAGGATATGTTGCTTTGGAAAAGAGATTCTTCTTTTGTTTCCACAGAGGATGAGAACCTGTGGACTGCTTCCAGACTGCTGAGGTTAGATGGACCAAGAGCTCCTGAAAGGTCACCTTGAACACCCCTCAAAAATTACTTCACCCAATAAATAGCACGAAGCAGCTTGGAGAGTACTATGCCCAAATTCCCAAATGTTGTTTATAAATGTTGGTTTACATTTAAAGGGGGATATGATATAGACATTTTCACTGGTATGGATATCTTGGTTTACTGATACAAACTTAAGGTCAATTTTGTTATATGTATATTTCTGCTCTTGATTAAGGTATTGTGTTTGTGCAACTCATTTAAAAATGTAATGTATAATTAAGAAATATAGGTTAATAGATAATCATCTATTATAGCCAAGCTTATAATCATATTAGCTCGATTTTCTAGATGTACAGAGATATATTTCAGAAAGATAGGTATTCTTCAAGCCTTTCAAAGACTACAGAATATGGCATTTAAAATGTTTTAAGAAGTTAGGACTTTTTATGACAATGAGACACAAGTGTTCCTGGCACCACCAATTACTTCAAGAGGAAGATGGGCATTGAAGGGCTCCTTATGGAGCTAGTTAGCCATTTGGGTAAGAAACTGCTTTTGCCTGGACTGCTCAATGAACTGGACATGCAAGACCCACAGAGAAATGACTGCTGAACTTGCCTAAAGGTAAGATGATCATTTAAGGCTCACTCTTCATGAAAGAGTGTAACATGAGGGCTGGGCTCATTGGGGTTTCTGTCACACCCAGTTCCCCAGCCCTTTAGTCCTAGAGAAAATCACACAAAGAGTCTACATTAGATTATAAACTGATTGGCCCATTAGCTCAGGCTTCTTATTAGCTCTTGTATCTTATATTAACCCATTATTCTAGTATATGTTAGCCACATGACTCAGTACCTTTTTCTGTGGTGCAGGTCACATTCTGCTTCTTTGGTGGTCTGGGTAGGAATGGGGAAAGAGCATCCTTCTCCCCAAAAGTCACCTGTTCTCATCGCCCCACCTCTACTACCTGTCTGGTTGACCCACCTATACTTCCTGCCTGGTCAATCAGTGTTTATTTAAAACATGATTGACAGAATACAGACAATTCTCCTGTACCACTTCCCCCCTTCTTCTTCTTTTTTTTTAAACAAAAGAAAATATCCATAGTCCATTTTTTGGGAATGTGGGCATAGTTTTCCAGGCTACTTCCTGCTGGTTGGGGCCGCTGATAATCTTATGGGATCTAAAGAAAATTTAGAGTTACTATCAAATCCTGACTGGAGTATCCTGTGAGTCTTGATCATCTCAGGCAGCAGTCTTGAATCTGTTTTGGATCTAGAACTCTGATATGTGGGCCAATTGTTCCTACTGGAGTTTTCTCAGGTGGTCTTCCTTGATCAAACCTGATTTTTCTTAGCTCAGAATGAATCCACAGAAGAGTGTACTAGACATTCTGCAGGACACAGAAGAAACT